>NC_072476.1:100379056-101004056 GCF_027574615.1 Eptesicus fuscus
GCGCTCTGTTTCTGCACAGTTAGCATTCTTTAAAACAAAGCTTTACTTATAAGGAACGTGCATGATTTTAATTCACAATGAAGAGCAAGTAAGCAAACATGATGTTTACATTAATAGCATTCTCATTAGGACATACGGTTTTATAACAACCATGTAAATGACTGTGGAGCGGAGAGGAAGGACGGTGGGCAGAAGAAACGGAAGCTGACAAACAGCCAAGGGAAGAGACGGAGGCACCAAGAAGCACACACAAACCCATAGGCAGATGGTACAATACAGAGCAATTAGTCCTGATCATCCAGAAGGGAAAGGATATTACCATGTTCAGATGTGCGAAAAAATGCCATCATTTGTCATGTAATGTTTTTAAAGTTCGTAACCAAGAGAATAAACTTCAGTTACTTGAAAATCCATTTCTGTAAAACATCTTTCTCCATGATAATACCACTGACAGGGAGGGGAAACGTTTATGCGGCTTTAGGGATTCTAGTACTCCAAAGATAGACGCTGTGTTTCTGAAAGGCAGCCGTGCATTTCCATTAGCACGAGCACAATTTATTGGATATTATGTGTTAGGCATAGTTTCAATAATCTCACTTATGGCTAAGCGCCATGAGCAGAAAGTAAACCCCAGGCCTGGGATTTGATCTGCATTGATCATTCCAACATGGCCACATACACCTCCATGGTTTGGGCTCTCCCCAGTGCCAATCCCAGTCAGTTTTCTATGCCTCCAAGTCTTCGCATGGGCAGCAGCCTCTGCCTAGAATGCCCTTCCTCCCACCCCACAGCCTTCATCATATAGTCTGGGCCTCCTGCAGGTCTTGATTCAAGCCCCTTTTCACCCATTTTCTGGTGCCCTCATTGGACTGCCTTGCACAAACCACTGCTCCCTGGAAGGTGAGTACATCTTTTTAACTTTGTTCCCCCCCGCCCCCCATGCCTGACATGTACAAAACACTGACAAGCATGTGTTGGATGAATGAAACGCCCCTGAAACATTTCAGTACCCCCTACCTCGCACAGCACTCAACTTCCTCTAAACTGAGGAGCTGACGTATGGTGACACATGAGCTTTGAGCTTGTTTATCTGACTTCCATGGAAATTACCTAAGGTCCCAGGAAAACCTCAGAGAAGAGAGTTGCCTTTCATGTGGTTAAGTATCATTCTAGGCTGGTGCTGCCAGAGCTGAGGCTGAATAATGTTGATGTGAAAGCAAGAGCCAGATGCACAGCACACGAAAGTGGGCTCAAGAATTCCATCCCAAGGAATTCCCTTTAGGGACATCAAAAGTATGTCAAGCGATCTAAATAAAGATCTGTAATTGCAAAAGCCTGAGAATAACCCAAATATACATCAAGAGATGACTGGCAATCGTTTCCACATAGTCATTCAGAGATAGCAAACCACCCTGCTTACTAACAAGTCACCTGAAGACAGTGATCATCAGTAATAAGATCATCAATAATAATGGCATGTTCCCCTCATCACTGACTCACCTAACCTATCCGAAGTGAAGATTGGAATTTCCACGGATATTTTCACAAAGCTCAACAGAGAGCTTTAAAGAGAATAGCTAGAAGAACAAAATACAGAAAAAACAAATGGAACAGAACCCCCTCCCCGTGAGGAAGAGCTGGTGCAGGGTGTGCCACACAGCAAGGGCGCGGAGTGTGTCTCCACAGCACAGATTCGGGTCCTCCAGCCCCAGTCAAGCCCTCAAACGACACAGCCCTCAGACTTGGCAACCTATGAGAGACCCTGGTCAGAACTGCCCATCCACGCTGCTCCTGAATTTCTGAGCCAGAAGCTGTGAGAGAAAATAAATGCAACATTACAAATAAATGCAAACAATGAGCCATAGGGATAGACTATTGACAACACCAATCACAATCTTCTGAAACCCAATCATATTAACAGACAATTTATGTTTCTGTCTTGACAACTGGATCCTCAGATTAAGGTTGTGTATATACTTATACAAAAAACAAAAACAAAAAACACCCAATTAAATAAAATGTACTAGTATTTCATTAAAAACCAGACATTGTGAATTACTGGTAATATGCTAGGTACAGTGCCACAAATAGGAAATAGCCCCTTTCGGCTTAAACCAGGACTCACGATATTCTCAGAAGGATGAGACCAAAGCTATTTTCCCCTTTTTTTTCAAAAATCTCCTCTTGAAATTGGAAAAAAAAATAGTTAAAGAACATTTTCTACTATATAATCTTATATGTGATCAAATATTATTTAAAAATAGATACATGAAGTTTAGTCATGAAAAAGGCTTAAATTATAATATAAAATGAAGCATATAGACACTTTAATAAACAAGATTGTAAAATTATCTCTCAACAATGCATTAAGGAAACTAGAAAGAAATGCACCATGATTTCAGCAGTGGTTGATTTTGAATGCTGATATCATAGGTGACTTCCTCTTCTCTGTACTTTTCTGTAGTAAAAAGTCCCACTTTTTTTCCTCTTGTGAGCACTTGCTTCTATTTAATAGTCAGAAATTTTAAGGAAGAAATTTCAGATAAAGCTTCCCAGTGTCTTGCTTGTTCAGCTGCATAAGCAGTAGGACTACACATTCGTAGTTTGGGAGAAAACAATACCAAAAAATATATATAATAAAGCTATGCTTATCCTTTCCTGGAAGGAGTTGAAAAGGGTATATATTTTCAATCAAGTATGCAATCAATAAAGAAAAAACAAATTGGACCTTTCAGGATCTATAAATTATACTCAGCTTTACTAATTTCTTGCAAAAACGCTCTGTAAAGTTTCAAGTAAGGCATCCAAGTTGCCCATTATATTGGCATCAAAGGTTGAAACCCTTGTTGGATGTTCAACCACTCTGCCAAGTGTCTCCTCTGCAGAGCTCCCACCCAGCTGGTCTGCTGCATGTTCCTCTCGTGTAAATCCAACTCTACAACTCTTTTTAGGGCAATTATTTGCACACATCTTGGGCCTGTAAGGCACAACTACTAGTTTGTGTCACGTAGTGTGGCAGAATTTAGTATAATTTATTCTCCATCCACAGTCCAATGCAGTGGATAGAGAATAAACATCCTATGTAATTATTCCCTCAAGCATTACTGTGTTCTGATTGGTTCAGTGGGGTCCAGGGGCCATTACCTGGGAATGTGTTAGGAATGCAGAACCCTGGGCCCCAGGCCAGACCTGGTGCGTCAGATCCTGCATTTTTGCCAGCCCCAGCTGGTCTACGGGACATAAAGTGTGAGATGTGCCAACCAGCAGGGTGGGCTGTCAGCTGGATAGTGACAATCAATGGCTGTCACTGTGGTTGGGAGCCTCAGTTACTCCTCCGGGATGCCAGAAACAGAGCTCAGCTTGCTTTTCTTGGTAGCTTTTGCTTTCACTAGTTTTTCTTTTCAGGACAAGGTGTGTCTTCTTTCTTGGCATGCCAGGTCTCTCATGAGGGTATCATACTCTTACCTAGGCCTGGCACAGGTGCCTACAGCACTCATTCAAATGACAACTAATTGGTCTAATTTGCCACCAGCTCCCTGATTCTTCACCATGAGTCATCCTTGGTCCCACTGGGGTGAACAGGGAGCATAGAGGAGTCACAGAGAGTAGGTGAGATCACAAGACTTAGTGGTTTGTATCTGCCCTACAGATTTTGGAATATTAGCCAGCAATATGTGACACAAAACAAATCCAAAGGAAAGCAGGTTCCCAGGGCTAGAGGGTCACCCTGCTTTTAGAACCCTCCCTTCACCAGCCCATGAGCATTCATCACCATCCAACTAGCACTGATGTCCACAGGTGCCCTTGAGCTAGTACTGATGGTTGACAGGTATCTGGGCTGGGTATTGAGAAGACAAAGACGAACTTTTAAACCAGACATCCCTTCCCCTTGGGAAATTCCCTGTGGGGAAAGAGACAGGGAAATAAACAGGGCAACCAGCCCTGCCCCAGGGGACCAGGAAAGATGAGGACTGGAAACTGGTCCAGTCTGGGGGAGGGGCTGGCACTGACCCAGCTGAGCCTCGTTAGCCAAACCTTAGTGGTGCCAGGGAAGATGGAGACAGTATTCCAAGAGTCAGACAAGCAGGTGCAAAGACTGGGAGCTGACAACTCGTGGGGAAGTAGATGCAGCCGGCTGCTCAGAGAGGAAGGGATGGGTCATGAAGTCATGAAGGGTTGGCATGGAGGAGCTAAGGAGTCTGGATTGTGTCTGAAGCTAGTAGAGAACCAGTGAGGGTCTTAAACTGGCTACATCATCATCAGATTCTCCTGCTAAAATCCTGCCTCTCAGATGTGAGTTCAGGTACAAGGGGAGAGCCTTGCCACTTTCTTCTCTCTATTTTCAAAATATTCGTTAAATATGAGTGCCCCCACATCCTCCCACTGGCCTCTTCTAACTGACTTGCCAACTCCTTTGTGGCCTAAAATGAAACTGAAACTGACATCTGTCTGACTCTCAGCTCTCAGGGCAAGGGCTTCAACAGAACCTTCTGGGCTTCGCAAGGTCTGTTCTCCAGGTGCTCATTACCGTCTTCTAACTTGATTTTTTTTTTTTCATGTAAAAATTTAAATTATAACCTTTTCCAAATGTGAAGGCTCTTGATATCATTAGTCATCATGGAAATGCAAATTAAACCCATACCACCACACACCCACCAGAATGGCTAAAATTAAAAAGACTGACAATAGCTAGCGATGGTGAGGGTGTGGAACGCGCATGTTCCCAGCAGATGGGAATGTGAAATGAAACAACCACATTGAGAAACTGGTGGTTCCCTTTACCAGTTTCCGATGAGGTTCAACACATGCCTCCCTATGACCCAGCAATTCCACTCACAGGTATATTTCTGAGAGAAAGAAAATTCTATATCCACATAAAGACAAGAACAAGAATGTTGAGGGCAGGTTTATTCATAACAGCCGAAAGTTACAAACAAACAAAGATTCATCGAGAGACTAGGTAAGAATATTCATTGAGAGACTCTGCTAAACTCAAACTTAGGAATACTACTCAGCAACCAAAAAGAACAGAATCCTGACACTTGCAACAATATCCACACATCTCAAGCACATTACACTGAATGAAATAAGCCAGATACAAAAAGGACATGCTGTTTAAGTCCATTTAATGAAATCCAAGGACAGGCAAAGTTAACCTATGGTGATTTTTTTTTTAAAGTGAAGAGGATTATTGGAAAGGGGTATGAGAGAACTTTCTAGGGCAGTGATGGCGAACCTATGACACGCATGTCAGCACTGACACGCGTAGCCATTTCTAATGACACACGGCCGCATGCCGAGGATAAAACATTTGCTGCTCCTGAGGATGAAATATTTGCGAAATAATGTTTTTTCCTCAAAGTGACACACTACCCGAGTTATGCTCAGTTTTTTGGCGAAGTTTGACACCCCAAGCTCAAAAGGTTGCCCATCACTGTTCTAGGGTAAATGAAACACCGTATGTCTTACCTGGGTGATATATATGTGTGTATATCCATTTGTCAAAATCCATTGGACTCCTAAGAGTTATGTATTTCACCAAATGTAAATTATACCTCAACGCAGTGCTGATAGAGTAAAAAACAACTTAGCCAAAGACATACAAATGATCAATGAGCACATGAAAAGATGCTCAGCATCATTCGTCAAGAGGGAAACCCAAAACTAAACCACAATGAGAAACCACTTCACACCTACTAGAATTTTTTTTTTTTTTTTAAATAGCAGGCACCCTGACCCGGTGACTCAGTTGGTTGGAGCGTTGGCCCGCACACCAAGGAGTTGTTGGTGGAAGTGGAGTTCTTTGGGTGACGCAAGGAAAAGAATTCCCTGAGGCTCCCTCTCGAGGATGGGGTTTTGTGGAAAGCTTTATTGATGATGTGAAATTAAGGGGGTTCCCTCCGAAGTCCCATTTCTGCCATCTCACCATGGAAGAAGTCCAACCTTGTCTTCAGCGGGGCCAGCATAAAGGCCACTGCCCAGAACTCCCCCTTCAGATCGAAGCACAGTCTAGCCCAGCATCTGGCTAGCTTAGCTGGTGCTCCCAGCTGCAGTCCATTGCACGTGGAAATGGGGTTCTTTGGCTGCAGACACAAAAGGGGTCCACACGGCCATGGGCCATGCGGCTGCTTAAGGCCACATGCCATGGAGAGGGAACAGGGGAACGCACGGTGAGTGCAGGTCACGGAGCAGAGATAGCAAGAGAGCATATAAGCAAATGAGAGAGAGGGAACTCTTTGGGGATTTTAACCAGGAGTTTCCTCAAACTGACCAATCAACTTTCCAAGATTTTGCACACTTCTGATGGGGTCCACCCCCTAGCCAATACATTGTCTCAGGCTACACTGACAGGCAAGCACCTCCCCTAAGTCACCCTGACTTCACTGCACATGTGCCCATCTTTCTCTTTGTTGGATCCCTTCCCCCAGTGATCTGCAGGGAATGAACTGGTGGTTCCCTGGGGAGCATGAAGCTGTAGCTTCCTGGTGAACCTGCCCAGATGACCATGCTCATAATGGGTGGCCTCCCCTTTGCGCTCTTCCTAATATTATAATATTAATAAACTAGTTAATTATGATGATAACAAAGGGGTTGCAGATTTGATTCCCAGTTGGGGCATGCATACCTGGGTTGCAAAAAAAGTCAATAAACATATCCTACGGTGAGGATGTTGTTTTTTAAGCAGAAATTAAAGTGTTGGCAAAGATGTGGAGAAATCGGAACCCTAGACCTTGCTGGTGAGAATGTAAAATGGTGCAACCACTATGGAAGACATTTTGGTGGTTCCTCAAAAAGCTAAACATAAAATTACCAAATGATGCAGCAATATACCACTAATAGGTATATACCCAAAGCAATTTAAAGCAGGGACTTGAACAGATATTTGCACGCCTATGTGTAGCAGCATTATTATTCCTAATAGCCAAAAGGTAGAATCAACCAAAGTATCCATCAACAGATGAATGGATAAACAAAATGGGGTATATGCATACAACTGAATATTATTTCTTTAAATTAAAGAATGAGATTCTGGCACATGCTACAACATGGATGAACCTTGAAGGCATTATGCTATGTGAGGAAGCCAGACACAAAAGGACAATAGTGTATGATTCCACTTATGAGAACTATCTAGAATAGGCAGATGCATAGAGACTGAAAGTAGGTTAAAGGTTACTGGCTCTAAGGGGAGGAGGGGATGGGAAGTTACTGCTTAACAGTTACAGGTTGTTAGGATGATGAAAAAGTTTTAGAACTAGACAGCAGGGATGTTTGAACCACATTGTGGGTGTAATGATGCCACTGAATTATATGCTGGTTACAATGGTTAAAATGGTAACTTTTGTCTATATATATTTTACCACCTTAAAAATTCATAATGAAATGTGCCCATAATCATTTAATTCTATACCTTAAGTGGACAGATTATATGACATTAGAATTATGCCTCAATGAAGCTGTTAAAAATGAAAAAAAAAAAAAAGCAACTTAGTGATTCACACATAACATGGTGGATCTCAAAACCATTACATCACATGAAAGAAGTCAGGCACAGAGCACGCATCGTGTGCCTCCACCGAAGTCCCAACGCTGGCCAAACTAAGCCGTGGGCGTAGAAATCTGAGCAGCGCTGCCTCTGATGGGCAGGGACTAGGTGGAAAGGAGTAGGAGGAAACTCACCGTGGGGATGAAAATGCTCTATATATATCTTGAGCAGGAGATGACTGCACAAGAGCATGAATTTCTCAAAAATCATCCAGCTGTTCTTTTAGAATGTGTGCACTTTACTATATGTAAATTATAGTGCAATGAATTACTATCACCATAAAATGTGGTTAAAAAGCAACAAGGCGTTGATAGTGATGTGAAGGGTATGGAAAGAGCAGGGCCAGAGGTGGGAAACTAATTAGAAGGCTCTGGTCAGATCAGTCACTGGGTAGAGATAACACCACTGAACAAGTGGTGCCCAGAAATAACTCAGCGAGGGCATGCAGGGTGAAGTCAGAAGAGGCAATTGGCTTCTGACATGGGCCCCTAGGAAAGTAGCAAAGTCACCCGCCAAAGAAAGAAACGCAGCAAGAAAATCCAGTCCTCTTGGTAAACGAACGAAGGCCCAGAAACCTAAACCAATTAAAAGAAGAATCACCGGTACACACTAGACGGATTCAACTTGAACCAGAGGCTCAAGCGGAAAGTACAGTTCATTTTAAAGGGTACTGGTGTGTATTTAAGTCGTTGGGCTGTTTTGTTTGCGTTTGTTTTTTTCTGGCTGGGAACAGTTTGCCTTGCTTCGGCCAAAGGCAATCTATCCCCCAGGCACACACAAGACAAGATCTCCTTGAACTCTTCCGTGAGTCAGTGAAAGCAATCAATTTCTTTTGACCGAGTAACAGAATTGGAGGGAGGGCCTCTCCTGCCCCCCAGCATGCTCCTCTGCCTCCCTCTTCAGTTCATCCTGTCACATCTGCCCATCCATCCATCAGGTCAGCAAAAAATGGACAATGGCCAGAGATTTCCAGAGGCATAATCACCCAGACGGTGGTGACTACAAGACAAGACAAAATGTCCAGCTGGGACGCAGGGATGAGCCCAGAAAGTTGGCATCGCAGGCAATGATGAACTTCTAAAGATTAGTTTCATCTCCAAAAGCTCATCAGGGCCTCCCCTCCGCACACCCTGCCCCCCAGAGCCCTCTTCTGAAAAAAAAAAAAGGATCCCTCCACTCAGGTGTCTCAGCCACAGCCCTCACTCCCTCACCTACTTACTCCCTGCTGTGGGTTGAATTGTGTCCCCCCAAAAAGATATGTCCAAGTCCTGATCCCCTGGTACTTGTGAATGTGACCTTATTTGGAAACAGTCTTTGCAGAAATATTAAGTTAAGCATCTTGAGATGAGGTCATCTTGGAGATTTGAGATACAGACGCACAGAAGGGGGAGGCCATATACTGATGGAGGCAGAGACTGATGCAGCCACAAACCAAGAACACCTGGGGCTGCCAGAGGCTGGAAGCGGAGGAAGGATCCTCCCCCAGGGTCTTCGGAGGGAGACAAGCCTGCTTTCACCTTGATTTTGAATTTCTGGCCTTTGGAACTGTGACAGGATAAATTCCTACTAGGAATTTAAGTCACCAAGTGTGTGCTAACTTGTTATTCAGCCTTGGGAACTAGCATATCCACACCCCAGCACCACTCTCGCCCCATGTCCTCCAGGCATCTCCGCCACCTGCCCTTCTCCTTCCTCTCCTGCTCAGGATGTCACCTTTGGGTCTGGCCCTCACTCACCTGCAATAGCATCACATCACCTGCCTCTTGTCCTGACTCCCCTCCATCCTCCATACTCACGTGTCCTTTCTGATTAAAAATGTCCCTTCCTGCAACTTCCCAGTTACCCTTGGGAAGAAAGCCCACGGTTGCCCCCTGCCCCGGTCCCAGCCTCAGTGGGCATCATGTCATTGACACCTGTGGTGTCAGTAGCAAGTACTGTTTGATGCATGTGCAAAAATAAGATCCAACCGCACCGTGTACTAAAATACTCAAAACGCCTGCTAATTTGCTTACCTTTTATTCCTCCAGCCACCCATCACCTCAATGTTTAATAAATGGAAAAATATATCTGATTAGGGAAGTGGACAGAATGAATAATCCACAAACAGAGCCCTGTGCTATAAATGCTGTTCCTTCAAAATAACTAAATGCAAATGCAAAAGAAAAAAAACATCTGAACAACTAATGCCATCAAAGAGCATCCACATTTGTAACAGGGAGAACCCATCATAAACACTAGTTCTCTAAAACACTAGTTCTGATCAGGGCTCGTCGGCATGTAGTTCACTCACCTACTCCAAGCCCCTCATGTCCAATTAAAGAGATTTTTACATTCACAAGGATTATTTGCCCACAGGAAGACGCACATGGCACATACTACACACGTAGTCACAGACTCATGAATAGCTACTGCTCTGTGCTGTCTCTGATTCATTCTGGTTTCAGGTATGTTATGTAGAGGCAACGTGCCTCTTGGTCTTTCCAAAATCAGCAGTTTGTATGTTGATCAAAAGCTCCAAACATCCAGTTGCAAAACTGCGTGGTTGTTGTTTTAATAAGACTTTATTTTTCAGAGCAGCGTTAGGTTCACAGAAAAAAAGCAAATGGAGCAGAAAGTACAGAGATGTCCCTGCCTGCAAAGTTTTAATATGTGAAGTGATGTCTAGAGCAAAGTAAGGCCTGTGCCATATTCAAATTTCAACAGTAGAGCTATAAAAGCTAAGGCCAGTCCTTTTTGCCTTTTTTAAGAGCATCATGGGCTAATAGCTAAAGCTTTACAAAAAAGGAAAGGAGTGACTATATGCGCTAATATTTTTAAATGTGCTATTGCAGCGAAAAAGGTAGTCCTAGCACACTAGTTGATTCTTCAACTAACATTAATTACCTTGTGATAGTGATATAAGTGTTACTTGTTTTTAACTGTTAGAATAATAAAAAACAAAAACAGATAAAGTCAAGCTCTACATGGCCATCATTACAGAACCCCAAGTTTTCTTTCTCTCCCTCTCTCTCCCCAACTTCTGCTGTGTGGCCTCAGGTATGAAGTGTACTTTCCAGAATCTGTGAGTAATAAACCTTGTTTTTCCAACATTCCCTGATAGTTGTTGCTGAGGTGCATCTTGTAATTATAGTAAGAACCATAGGGCCAGTCCAACCACAACATTGGCTCTAGCCAGGGCTCACCATAGGTAGTACAGGCCCAGGTGAGGGCCCCAGGCATTTCTAGTCTATAGCATCACTACTGATAAGCTGAGAACAACACAAAACAATAAGGCATTGAAACAACAAATGTGAAAAAGTAATGATACATACACAGGATTATTTAAATACCAACAGTAATGTTACATATTAGCATAAATACACAACCATGACTTTTTAAATAGATAAAATCAGATAAATTAAAGAAGAAAACCAAAGAATCAATAAATATATGTGAAATGTATATAACCTCACTAGGAAGCAAAGTAGTGAAAATTAAAATATTAATGAGATGCCATGTGTTTAACAAAAAGATTATATTTCTATAAAAGATTATAATCTACAATAATAAAAGCGTAATATGCTAATTAGACTAGATGGCCAGACGACATTTCAGATGACCTTCCAAGCCCCTTGCATGAATTTCGTGCACCGGGCCTCTAGTGTCTATTATAAAAAGATATTCACAAAAGATGGATTACTCAGTTACTGGTGTTGGACAAATGCCTTAGCCATATGGGAAAAAGTAAGGTTGGATCTTTACCTCGTGTCTTATGCCAATACAAATCATTAAATATACAGCCATAAAAACACTCGAAGAAAATTTAGATGATTATGTCTATAAACTTGGCTTTTAATAAGCATTGTGGAGCCCGATAGGAAAGCTAGAAACCATAAAAAAAAAGATAAGTCTGACTACACAAAAATCTATACCTTCTCAGCAAAACAATAGTATAAACAAAGTAAAAAGACAAATGATAGTAACTTTCACTTTCAGCTACAAAAAAACTAGCTTCAATCACATCTACTCTTCCACTGGGAGCAAGGAAGACAATGATTTTTTATTAATCTATTTGGAGGACAGTATTTCTGAGATAACCAGGATTTGCAGGCCCGAGATACTAGAGAGAAGGTAAAAGCCCTGAAATGAGCCTCTAGTCTCATCACTTTCCTCCTGGTGATATCTGCTGAAAGACTGAGAAGCCAAGTAGATAAAGATCAGAGGCATCTATCACCGTCTCAGTATTAAGGAGACAAACTGAAGTTTGTGGCCTGCCAAGGCCTATTAAAATACCACATTTCTGTAGGGAATCCAAAGGGCTAACTCCTACGAGTAAGGCAGAAACAGACCAGACTGTACAGAGACTACAGCCCACCTACGATTATCTGCCCCACTGTCTGCCAGAGGCCAATTAAGTCCTCTCTGGAAGAAGACAGCACCATCTAGAGCTGCCTTAACTTTTCATACACAATAGCTAGTATTGGCAAAGTGTAGAAGCAAGGCACTCCAATATCTTTCTAGTGAGCATTAGTATGTTCACTCTTCCTAGAGCATTATTTGCTATGTATCATGTCAGGCAGGATAAGCTAGTTTTTGCAGCAGTAACAAGCAACCCCCAATGGCTTATCATAAATGTCTACTTGCTCACATGACATGTCCACTGCAGGTGGGCTGCAGGTCTTTTCCATGCTGTTTTCCCTCTCAGACTCGGGTTGATGGAGGAACCTTTACCTGGAATATTGTGAGTCTCATCGCAGAGGGAAAAGAGGGTATGGAAAATCACAAGCTGGGGCTTAAGCATAGCCAACATTACACACGTCATTTCTCATACTGACTTTGACAGAGAAAGGGGCATGGCTAAGTGTCATGGTATGGAGAGAAAAACCTACTCCTGCTCCAGGGAGAAGCAGAATTATTTGTGAAAATAATAGGATGCACTGCATGGATCCAAACTCAATACTGAACACCTAATAATTAGGTCAATATGCAAAGATATATGTAAATTGATGTTACCCATAAACTAGAAATAACCTCAGTGCCTACCAATAAATCATAAGTTAAATAAAATAAAATATCCAGAAAATAGAGTATATTGAAATAATTAAAAATAATGTCCTCAATAAGTTGTGAAGGAAAAAGGCAATTACACGTACAAATTATATCAAATAACTCTGAAGTTATACTTAAAAAAATTAATTATCTCTAAGACAGGTGATTTTTATATTTGGGATTTTACCCTTCTATGTTAACTGAGTATATTACAGTAAGCATGCACGGCTTTTAATGTTTCAAAGACCAACAAAGCCATTTTAATATTTTCAATAATTAATGTACAGTGTGATGAGGATACAGCAAAACAGGCAATTTCATAGCCTGCTGATGGAGAGAGAAATTAGTACAATCCTCCTAGAAAGCAAGATGGCCTTTAAAAGGCTCATACTCTTAAATTCAACATTATACCTTCTAAGAATTAACCTAAATATTCCGATAAACCAGGGAACCCTTCATCAGGGCAGTATATTTATAGCAAAATTTCAGGAACAACCAAAATCTCCAGCAAATAATTAAATAAACAATGAAGTATGCAGAAATGGGTTTGGAAAATCAAGACTCTAAACACAGAAATGAGCTCAAAGTATGCGTATAAGTGAAAAATAAAAATAAAAAACAGAATCCAAACTCTATTGACAGGATCAATTTCAGAAATAGGTAAACAGAGTGACAGATCACATCAAATGTTAATCTCCAGTTACCAGCAGTGTAGGTGTATTGTTTTTATTTCCTTTTTTGAACTTGGTTCTTTTTTTTTAAATTAATTTTCCTAAATGTGTCCTTTTTTTTTTTTTTTTTTTCACAAGGCAGGGCCACATGGGGTCATTTTATTGCAGTTAAATACCTTTCTCTCCATTTTTTGTCCATTTTTCCATTAAAAAAATAAAACACATAAATATTTCTAGTGGAAGCAAGAAAAAAATACCTGCTGGATATTACTGTTCAATGGAGAGCAAAGGAGGGTGGTATGATCGTGCACAGGGAACATGGAGCTCTGTCCAGAAGGAAGCTCACAAATCACTCCAACCAGAAACATTCTGCTCCAGTGAAAACTTCACATCCCCCAAATTCATCTCCCCTCGACACTCAGCAAGAAAAGGTTCCCCGAAGCCTCTCAGCAGACCACAGGCCACTGCTGAAACGGGGAACAGGAGTAATGCCCTGATAATGGACAGTCACTGCGCAAGGCCCACGTTGGCACTGCTGTTAAGTTAAAAGCTGAGAAGCAAATGAGTGATGACCTGGGACACGTAAATATTGGAAAAGGGCCACGTTTGCACTGGAAAAATATTTCCCCATTTGAATCTCCTCTGACTACAGGGAACTAATAACAATTCCCTGAATTATGCATTAAGATAACACACAAGAAAAATTAAGCGTGACAAAACTGAAGAGAACTGTTCTGCTGGCCTAAATGTTTTCATGAACAATATGGAAAAGAGAGAGGGTATTAAACACACACACACAGAGACATATACACAATACACATACATAGTGAGTTACAGCCCCCCCCCCCCCGCCCACACACACACACACACACACACACACACTGTATTTTTAGTGCATCAGATTCAAACAATGATTTCCAACCTGGTAAAGAGCCGCGGGCTAGGACATCAGCACCAGTCCTTTCTCCCTCATAGAGGACTGCGTTTCTGTACTTCTTATTGTCACACTAGAGGCCCAGTGTATGAATTCATGCACGGGTGGGGTCCAGCCACTCCTCCCCAAGGGGGCCAATCGGGGCGGGGCTGGCGGGGGTGTGGTGGGAATGGCTGCAGGCGGTTGGCCAGCCAACCCTGCCCCCCATCGGGGTTGGGGGGACCAATCAGGAGCAGGGCTGGCCAGGGGGAGGGGCTGCCCCCACATTGGGCTGGTTGGCCGGCCACAGTGCGTGTCATAGCAACTGGCTGTTCCAGTCGTTCTAGTCATTCTGGCATTCTGGTCACTTGGTTTTTATTTCGATAGATAATAAAAGAAACTCTACTGCGCATGGCACACGCAGAGCTGATGGAGTAACTCTCATGACCCAGAATTCAGGGTCTTTATGACAGCCTGTGCTGCCATCTGCGAGTTCCTTGCAGACAGAGCCTCAGGGCTTGCCCCCCAGTTCTTCTCCCATAAGAGCCAGGCGTGGAGAAGCCATCAATAAAGATCTGGGAAGGGTGGCTGGGTGGGGGCATCTGTTCCAGGTGAGGAAGGAGGGGAGAGTCCATTGCCATGAAGCTCACAGGTACAGTCATGTATCTGACCCCAGAAGCACAGCTCTGCTTTGTGAGTGTCCCACGTGGTACCCTCAACGCCACATGGAAACCCACCAAATGTCACAGACGAGCACCTCCTCTTCCCTGGGGACTCCCCACACACCTGTTAGGCAGGCAGGCCTCTGAGAAGCCAGGCCATGGGGCTGACAGAGGAAAGCTACAAGCACCCCAGGGAGTGCTTTCTGGTTTGGGGGTTTCCCTCGGGGTTCCCTTTCGTTAGAACAAAGCCTCCCGTGCCGTAGACTCACATAATCACATTCTGAAATCACCCGCATCAGATGGAAATGAGCACCCCCCGCTTGAAGTCAGGTCTAAAACACCGAAGCTTAAGGACACTAGATGAGCACCCCAAATATGGACCTGTCAACCGAGAGCAATGTGGGGGAACCTCGGTTGCGAACACTCTATGTATCCATGAAATACTTGATGGTTTAGCTACATGGATATTGAAGAAGCACTGGTCCAATGAAGTAGAATGAAAGAGGCGAAGGAGCTCACCACAGCCAGTCCTTAAGAGCCTCTGGCCTTAAACACCTGTCTGCTTGGAAGAGCACCCAATTTCGAGACCTCCCTAAAACGTTCGCTTCCCAGTGGAACTGGGTCTTCTTTCTTCCCCTCTGACTCTCGTTGCCCAAGTCTGTCCCTCTCTCTCTTTAAGTGATAGACACTCTGACCTCTTCTCCTGCCAGCTCCCTCCCTTCACTCTGCTCTCCTCCCTCTGGCCTCCTGGCTGTTCCAGAACATTCCAGGCACTCCCTCCTCATGGCCTTTTGTTCTTGCTGCTCAGTCTGGACTGCTCTCCCCCTGGACAGCCGCAGGGCAAGACAAGACTTTCACTTCCTCCTGTCTCCACGCACAGGCTCTCCTCAGCCAGGAGGGGTCATTTCGGCCTCCGCCCAACACTGGCACCACCTGCCTGGCCAGCTTTAGCTTTTCTCCTCAGCACCGAACACCCCCTCACTTACTAAGGACTTTACATGTTTTACTTAATCGTCTGAAGACATGCAGAGAGGAGCACGGGAGAAGTCCATAGGGAAGGTGACACCTGAGACAGGCTTGCAGTAGAGAGCGGGTGGGGGGTGGGGCGGCAGGGAGGTTTCAGGGGGATGTATTCCAGGGAGAATAAGGACCTGCCAAGGCTGTGGGGAGAGCAGATCACCTGGCTTCTGGGACGCCAAGGGAAGAGTGGTAAATTAGGTATTTGGAGCACTACTGTGGGGGCCTGGAACGAAGCGTTTTCGAAGATGATACTGTTGTAATACAAGCCACGCGTGTGAAAATAATCCAGAAGTGGTAGCAGAATAGACTGGAATGCGTCTAGATGCAGGAAACCAGAGAGGAAGTACAGCGTCTGTTTAAGTGAGATATCTCAGTGCCCCAAATTAGAGAGGCAGTGACCCCAGTGAAAAGTGAGGGCCATCACCGGAATCTGTCCAGGGCTTGGGACGTGGCTGGATGCTGGAGAGGAGGGAGGCTGGGCCGATTCCAGGGTTGCGAATAGGGGCAACTAGAGGCAGGGGTCGGCTATGTGACTTGCAGCCCCTGTGCAAAACCAAAGTGCAGGCCCTCAGTTCAAAGTCCTTCATTTCGAGGCAGCAATGGCAGAGCTTCCCACCACTGGCTGGTGCTTTTAAGCCAGGGCCCAGGGACTGCACAGGTTGCATGCCCTCTGAGCCGGCCCTGGAGGTGCCAGAGGCAATGCCAAAAAGTGTGTGGGAGGGGGGAGTGATGAGCTATGCTTCTAACATGTGAAGTATGACAGGCTGGGAGGTTAGCAGGGGAAATCCTGCACTTGACCTCGAATGCAGGTTCAGGAAAGTGGTTCAGGGCCAAGAACCACTGAACCAGCTTCGGGGCTGGTGATATTCCCAAGGGAGTATGTGAGTCAGGGTTCTCCAGGGAGACAGAGCAACAGAAGACATGGACATACAGAGCCTTTACTGGGCACTTCCCAAGCCCCCTGCCCAAGATCCAGACAAGGGCAAAACCAGCCAGGCCTGCTCCCAACACAGCTGCCCACCCCCACTCCCAAAACACAGGCAGGAGCTGGAACAGAGCGAGGGGTCAAACAAGCTGGAGGATGCCAACTCCATCTTCTCTTCAAAATAGAAAGCCGGACTCCTAGGAGGAAGGGAAAACCTCCCCGGTTGAGCTAAAAGCAATCCACCGGAGGTTCTCAAAGGTGAGCTGCATCGGAACCCCTGCTGGGTGTGTTGAACAGAGTGCCAACCCCACCCCAAGGTTTCGGATTCAAGGTCTGGGGTAAGTTCCCATGTACCCCTGGGCCTAGCACTCAAGGTGAACCAGGTCAGGACTTGGAGCTTCACACTCTATTTTAAAAACTTAACTCCTTAAATTTATAGGAAATTTATGGTAAGTCACTTTCAGGTAGAACTGGCATGCGTGGTGCTATCTTGCATATGGCCAGCACTCCCTGGGGTGAAGTGAATGTTGCATTTATTCACTTATGGAGTAAAATGTCAAGAGAGGTTGACATGAAATTAGAGAGATCTAGTGCTTCTTTCACAAAAATCCTGTTACAAATCATATAACTAAAGTAGATTGGTGGTTGCTCAGGGCCCGAGAGGCTGGGGGGTCGGGGGTAGCTGACAACTACAAGGCTTCTTCCTGGGGCCATGAAAACGTCCTAAAATTGGCTGTGCTGGTGCTCGCACCGATCTGTGATGCTAAAAACCGCTGAATTCTGCACTTTAAATGGGTGAATGGTGTAGTATGTAAATCATATATCAAAACAGCTGTTTTTAAAACAGTTATTTTTTTAACTTTCCCTTTCAAATTAGTCCCTTTTGCTTTGTATTTGGGGTATTTCCTGTCACTTGTAGAACATTAAAGGTTTAAATTAGCTTTCTTTAAAAACATTTTTTTTTCTATTTCTAGGCATCCTATGACTACTTTAATTATTTAATTTTATTCATTTAGACATTTTTTAAGTCACAGAACAGTAGAATTCCGTATTTTTAGAGATGGAGATCATTTATATCTGAACCTATCACAATTACCAGCTAGAGATCTTGGGATTTGTGTGTGTGTGTGTGTGTGTGTGTGTGTGTAAGTCATGCACATGTAGTTCTATTTAAATATTGAAAAATTATATATGCCTCTTCTGCAACTAATAAGGTATTTCAAATACATAATTTTTTATCCCTTCAGCATTTGACATTGTTTTGCTATAGATTGAATGTTTGTGCCCCACCCCACCCCCAAAAGGCACATGTTGAAATCCTAACCCCGATGGTGTTAGGAGGTGGGGCCTTTGAGGCTGACTGGGTGGTGGAGGTAGAGCCCTGAGATGGGACTCCTTTTCCTTTCAAGTTACTGCCTTTCACTCTGCATTTGGGGCATTTCCCATCACTTAGAACAGTGGTCGGCAAACCGCGGATCGAGAGCCACATGCCGCTCTTTGGCCTCAAGTGTGGCTCTTCCACAAAATACCACGTGCGGGCGCGCACGTTCAGTGCGATTGAAACTTCGTGGCCCAGGTGCGGAAGTCGGTTTTCGGCCTGGGAGAGTCTATTTTGAAGAAGTGCCGTTAGAACACTCAAGGGGCCAAAGAGCCGCATGTGGCTCTCGAACCGCAGTTTGCCGACCACTGACTTAGAACATTAAGGCTTCAAATTGTTTGCCATCTGAAGACACTGAGAGAAGACAGCCATCTGTGAACCAGGAAGCTGGCTCTCACAGACAAGGGACCTCCAGCGGCCTTACCTCAGACTTCTCAACCCTCAGAACCGGGGGAAGTACAGGCCTTTTGTCCATAAGCCACCCAGAGCCTGGGATTCCGCCATAGCCGCCCAAAAGGACTAAAGTATAACATTCAGGAAGATCCATTCTTGGGAGGAAAAAAGCCTTTTTCCTTTCTACAGAGACATTTTCCTCAAGTACTCATGTTATTGATAAGAAAACACAGCTTCTATTATTTGCTAAAAACTCTCAAAATCAAGCCATTTGCAAATTGGTAGATAAATTTGCCAGATGCAAAAAAAAAAAAAAGGTTGATATGTTTTCAGTTATTTTCATTGAATTAACATTCGGAATTTTTTTAAGTTAATAGTATCAAGTATTTTTGGATCCGATAAAATTGTTAGTCGAGTCACTGCCTTTAACAAATGAGATAGGGTGTTGTTTTTAATTAACTCAATACACTTGTGCCTCATTCTAAACCAGCCCAATGGATTTAGATTTGTTTACACCGAAGAAAAAGTTTTAATGATTTCTATTAAAAACAAATTTACCACAGCTTCCCTGGTGCATTTTAAGTAACTGAATTTAAAAAAAAACAAAAACTGTATTTATTCCGTTTTTCATGTATAGCAGTGAAGACTTAACCCCAGTTCCCCACCCTCCCCCATGGGCCCTCCCTGAGCAAGTGCTCTCCTGTCTCCCACCCCTTCCCCCAGAGTTGTCTGTCCTGTGTCTGTCCCAGTGATGAGCGACGGCTCTTGCATGTGATAAAGAGTCCATTCTAAGCAACCACGGCCAATACTCTGTCCCAGTGGATATGCGCCCAGATGATACAACGCAACAGCTTTCCTCCAGAGTAGGGCTACTGTGCACGGAGGAATTCCGTGGCCTGTGGGTCTTTCAGCTTCACTAAGAGGACGCTTGGTGTGTGGTCCACAGAAGCCTCCTTCATGGGTAGGGTGGCCAACCACCCTGGTCTGCACAGGGGTTTCCCCCGATGCGGGACTCTCAGTCCTGGGCAGGCCCGAGGGAGTGGATGCCCCTCAAAGGCCAATACGTGCCTCCCCACCCACCATAGTGCATGGACGTGATCTCAGGGGCCTCAGAGGTGGCTTTTCACAGCCCACCCTCCAACAGAAAAGCATGTGTGGGTGACAAGACATGAGAGTCGCTTGTTCCTCTGTCCTATGGTGCCTCTTATGTACCTTTTCACTGCGGATGAAACAGATCCCCCAACAACCAGGAACCTCTGAAGCATGATGGTCAGAGCAGGGAGACGGTCTCCAGGTAACAAAGGGACTCCACGATGCAGAAACCTGGCCTCCAAGTCTCTTCAGCCCAGTCCAGCTGTGCCCTGCTGTGCATGGATTCACTTCCCAGAAACCCTCCCATTATCTAACACCAACAAAACAGCCTAAGCCCAGCCTGCCAAGCACACCCAGGAGCTATGTCACGCCGCTATTTTTAGCACACACCTCTTGTCCCTGGTGCTTTCAAATACAAAAGCTGGTCTAGAAGGAAGGCCTACAAACTGATCTTCCAGATATGAGCAGGAGGGCCAGGCCCTTTGGAATGCCTGGCTTGACAATGCCAAGAAGAAATGGGAAATGGGGAACCCACCGCCCTGCTTCTTTACAGCAGAGCAAGTGACAGGCCAGTCCCTGAGAGTCCCAGGGTGGCCCGAGGCTGCAGGCCGGGCTGAGAGACCACCATGGAAAATGTTGAAGAAGAAAAAAGACTTGCAAGGAAAAAGACTTGTGATGATCCCTGGCCTGAGGGCCATCCATCCCCTCCTTGACATGATCTCTTCCCTCATCATTCCAGAGTCTGGACCTTCCTCATTCTCCTCCAGGCCTCAGACTGCTTCCATTCCTAAGGCAGCATCCTGGCCTCCACCCACGGTAAGCAAAGGTGCTCCCCAGATGCACCGAGATGTGCCCCCTCTCAGCACCCTTCTCTACCCCCTGACACCACTCCTCACTCCCTGGCTTCATTTGCAGCCATAGCCCCCACAGCCACTTTCATTGTAGTCTATACACTTAACATGAGATCTAACCTCTTAACCCATTTTTATGATTACAAAAGGGTCTTCAGCAAGTGGACATGATGTTTTCTTGGTGACTCCTCTTTGGTTAAACATTGGTTTCCACCTTTTCCCTTTTCCCTTGAAATGGAAAGAGCAGTACTGGAAAACTATCTCAAGATTAATTCATCCATTGACACAACAGCTCCACTCACTGAGTGCCTATACCATGGCCCATACTATATATACAAGTTACTAATTTATCCTGCCTGGAACTGCTGTAAGGTATTGTTATCCTCATAATTACCATGTCCATTTTCTAGATTGGAATCTAGAGGAAACTGTGGATCAAAAGATCATGTGGCTTGTCCAGGATCATGTAACCAACCTGAGCCTGTTATCTTTAGCCACCAAACCTATTTTCTATTCTAAGAAACGTTCTGGAGCTCTTCAAACAAGTGTGCACGCCCATCACCTCAGACCCTGCGTTAAGTGCTGATTCTGGTCCAGTCTGCCTAGGGAGGGGCCTGGGGTCCTGCATTTCTGGAAAGCTCCTGGGTAATGCTTAGAAGCAAGGGTTCATTCAGACAGTCAGTATTCCCATCAGATTCCAGTCCCACATATTAACCAGGTCTGATCCTGCTTTCGTTTCCAAAAAGGGATCTATTCATCATGGTAAGGCTATAGACAAAAGGTAATACATGCCCTCCAATATTTTTATTGTGGTAAAATACATATAACATACAATGTACCATCTTAACCATTCTTAAGAGTTACCTTCCACTCCGGCCAGGTAGCTCAGTTGGTTAGAGCATGGTCCTGATACACCAAGGTTGCCAGTTCCGTCCCCGGTCAGGGCAAATAGAAGAAGCAACCAATGAAAAGTCGCCTCCTTCAGCCATCCTCCCCAATGCCAGCGTCTTGCAGAATTAACAGCACAAGAGCACTGCCATAAAATGGACATTGCTGCGGTCCAGAGCTTGTTCAGAAGTTACCTGTGCGTGTGTGAGTGCGCACGCGTGTGTGCACAGTTAAATGCCATTTTAACCCAGGTATAGCTCCCTGTAACCACCTCCACAATCTAGATTTAGGGCTGTTCTGCCCCCTCCTGCTATCCTATTAGAGTAACTAACACCCGCTTCTCTCCCCAAAGCCTCTGTTCTCCATCTCTACAATTGCATCATTTCAAGAATGTTACCAAATGGAATCATACTATATAAAAGGTTTATATGCAAATCGACTGAACGGCAGAATGACTGGTTGCTATGACGTGAACTGACCACCAGGGAGCTGCCTCCTGTTGGTCAGTGTGCTCCCACAGAGGGAGTGCCGCTCAGCCAGAAGCCCTGAGCCGGGCTCACTGTTGGCGAGTGCAGCTGCAGTGGCAAGAGCCTTTCCTGCCTCCACGGCGCTAAGGATATCCGATTGATGGCTTAGGCCCATTCCCTGTGGGGAGCGGGCCTAAGCCATCAGTAGGACATCCCCTGAGGGCTCCCAGACTGCAAGAGGGTGCAGGCTGGGCTGAGAGACCACGCCCCCCAAGTGCACAAATTTCGTGCACCAGGCCTCTAGTACAGTGTATAATCCTTTGAAATGCACTTTTTTTTCACTCAGCTTAATTCTCTTGTCTTCCTGTATTTTTAAACCAACTTCATGTACCCTTGTCTCAGAAAATGTGCTATTGTAAATGTGTTTAATGCCGTTTACTGGGCACCTCCCATGAGCACTGCTTCTGCCTCTTCAACAGCCTCCCTCCACATCCTCTGCCTATGCCTCTCAGCTGGACAGTCCCTCACCAGGTGTGGCCTCTCATTCAAGAGTTACATCTCAGAATCAGAGACCAGAGACAAATGCTCAGTTCTTCATCCCATCACATACCGACTTGGGATCTGAATATTCAGAGCTGACACAATATGCCATTGGAAGCATACATTTGTTTTTATGTTACATTGAAATTGCTCTCAAATCCCACCACCCCAATCCAATTTTGCCGTCAACCTAACCATCACTTGGGATTTCATATCTACCCTAATTTCTGTATCTCTGATTTAGTAGAAATAAGTAAAATCCACCTTCAACTGCCTTTCAAATTCAGGAGTACCATTTAAAAATAGCCTCTTTCAAATTCTTTATGTACACACACACTGAATGACATCAAGGATTCTTCATATCTTACTTCATCTTAAAATCTAACCTCATTGTGCCTCGCTGGTGTGGCTCAGTGGTTGAGCATCGACCTATGAAGTAGGAGGTCACGGTTCGATTTCCCGTCAGGGCACATGCCAGATTGTGGTCTCAATCCCCAGTGGGTGGGCATGCAGTAGGCAGCCAATCAATGATTTTCTCTCATTATTGATGTTTACATATCTCTCTCCTTCTCCCTTCCTCTCTGAAATCAATAAAAAAATGTTTTAAAATGTTTTTGTAAAATTTAACCTCATTGAACACACATGCACACACATGCACCATAAGGCTACCTAAATGAGTTACTTCCCAATCATCTTGAATGAAACATATTTTAATAATTTATCTACATCCTTCTTATTTATTTAATTAAAGGGAATTACATATTGTTTTACATATATAACTGTTTTAACTTAATTTGGAGAAATTATAGAATATCGTGTGGTTAAGATTTAGAATCACTGACTCAGTGGGCTATAAAGTCTCAAGAGATATCAAAGAAGTATCACATAGACTGTATTATCTGAATTAGGTTAAAAATTATTTTAATAGCCCTAGCCGGTTTTGCTCAGTGGATAGAGCATCGGCCCATGGGCCTGCACATACTTGGGTTGCAAGACCCCTGGCCCGGTTGGGCAGCGTGCAGAAGGCAACCAATCGATGTGTCTCTCTCACATCAGTGTTTCTCTGTGTCTCTCCTTCTTCCTTCCACTCTCTAAAAAATCAACAGAAAAATATCCTCGGGTGAGGATTAACCAAAAAAATCATTTTAATAAAGCTTAAAGTATTTAAAATTTTTAGACATAATTCTAAGTAAGTTCTAGGTCAAAAAAGAGGAAATCATAATGTAAATTAGTACAGGATAATAATAAAATACAGCATGTCAAAACTTGTGGGAAAAGCAGAAGTTATTCTTTGAGAAAACATGAGAATTAACCTGAAAGAAAATAATAATACAAAGGCATAAATTGATGACATAGGATAAAAAGAAACAGACCTAAAGCAAAGGTTGAATAAAATATATATTTTTTACAATATTTGTCACAAAAGAAAAACAGCACAATTTCAAAAAACAGGATATAATACAGTTATAGCAGACATTAAAAAACAGAACTATAAAAATGTCATCTATTAACCTTTAAAACTTAGAAAAAAATGGGACAGTGTCCTAGAAAAATAAAGGTTATCCTGACAGACTCAGGAAGAAAGAGAAAATCTGAGTTATCCTGTAACTATTAAAGAGTTACTGACCTAAAGCTCTGATAGGAAGGTTTGAATTTTAATCATTTACAATCAGTTAAATAACACTTGCAGCTTTTCCTGTATTGTAGCCACATCTACCAGAAGTTATCATTCAAAATAGCTTTGAATAATAGCCTGCATATTATATTGATTGGAATATGTTAAATGAATAACTGAGGGTCCAGAAAAGTTCATATAACCTATTATTGTTTTAGATTTTTATAACATCTCTCCTTTATGAGCATAGGATGGAAAAGAAATTGGATGTTCAAAATCGCCCCAAACACCCCACCGAATATCTGATTTCTCAGGTGTATTGAGGAGGCAAAGGTGGAAAGCTCAGAAGCCCCTGGGAGAGACCCATGTGGATTTAAAGCAGCATCATGTTCTAGAACACAGCTCTCCTGATGCCCTCTTCTCTGAGCCCCACTTTCTTTAACTAAAAAATGAAGGGGCAAGTGACCCCTAAAACCCCTCCCAGCTCCAAAATCCAGTGACCGTGGTCCTTACAAACGTCTGAAACCTTCGTCCACACAAACACACAAAAAGCAGCGTTTAGTGTAACCTTCCTGTCAAGATTAAAACAGGCCTGTGGGAGCAGCTGCTTGTTGATGCTGGACGATTGGGACAGGGAGGGTCTTGGTGCCCCCTACTCACTCGAGTATCTAACATTTTCCTTAATAAAAATAAGTTTAAAATGAATAAATAAACACATGGTTAGTGAATAACATCCTATACAAACAAAAGCAAATTCACACTTAACAGGATAAATCTGGACTTGGCTTTGGGACTTGCTTCAGCAGAAGTGACACTGAACCTTATTGGCTCTACTTGTTGTCTTGGAACCCTGAGCCTGCCATGGAGAATGAGCCCAGGCCAGGCTGCTGGAGGATGAGTGGCCGCATGGAGCAGTGACCCGAGCCAAGCCCTTCCTGGGCCTGCCATCCGCAGCTGAACCCAGCTGAATGCAAGTCCAGCAGGATCAGCTGAGCTGGGCCACGCTTAACTTAGAAAAATGTCTGCTGTTGTATACATCAGTGAGGTTTCAGTTACTTGTTATGCAGCATTGCTGTGGCCATAGATAACTGATAGACTTATATGAAAACACATGGGATACTTTTTATGATCCTATCTAATAAAATAGTAATATGCAAATTAACTATACCTCTGTTACACCCACAAGCCACGCCCACCAGCCAATCAGGAGCAAGTATGCAAATTAACCCAACCAAGATGGCTATGGCCACGGAGAGAGCAGGAGGCTTGTGTTTTTCCGGTAATGGAGGAAGCCAAGCTTTCCACACACCCTTGTCAGCCTAGGCCTCCACTCAAGGCTACAAAGTTTCAATTATAGAAGATAAACAAATCCCAGATACCAGGGCCTCCACTTGGGTTGCCAGGAGGCATGGCCGGCCTGCAAACCACCACGGACCCCTCGCCCAGGCCACCCCACGCCCCAAAGGAACCCCCACCCTCATCTGGGACACCCTTCAGGGCAAACCAGCCCGGCCCCCACTCGTGCACCAGGCCTCTATCCTATCTAATAAAAGAGTAATATACAAATTGACCATCACTCCAACACACAAATGCAGGAGGGCCGGGTGTGAACTCCAAACAACTTGGTTCTCATTTTAGGAAAAGGTGAGTCCAAAGTTACTACATCTTCGGTAGCCTTCAAAACACCACCAACAACAACCAAATGTATCTGCCAAGATAAAGGTCCCGATCACCACGACGAATCAACAAAGCATGGAAACCCTTTAAGAGGAAAGGGAGACACCCCCATACTGGGTGTGGGATGAGCTAGTCCACTGGTCGGCAAACTCATTAGTCAACAGAGCCAAATATCAACAGTACAACGATTGAAATTTCTTTTGAGAGCCAAATTTTTTAAACTTAAACTTCTTCTAATGCCACTTCTTCAAAATAGACTCACCCAGGCCGTGGTATTTTGTGGAAGAGCCATACTCAAGGGGCCAAAGAGCCGCATGTGGCTCGCGAGCCGCAGTTTGCCGACCACGGAGCTAGTCGATAGAGCAAATGGGTGGAGGGACCTATGCAAAGTGTCACGGAGACCCTGGACCCTAAACATGCCTGAGAAGAATGACATCAAGAAAGGAGTGCAATTTTCTCAACGTAGCACAATTGCCTGTTTTGGTCCGAGAGCGTCCTGACACTCCTTCTGAAGTGGAGACAGCACGCACGCTTCCCTGGGCTGCAGTGCCGTCTCCAGCGCCGTCACCGTCAAGGTGCGCCTCCGGAGACAGTAAGTACAAGGGAAGAATTAAGAAAAAGCATCATGGCAGCTTTCGCTGTCCCTACTTCCCAGGGAACAAAACAACCATCAATCTAAAAGACAGCGAGAGCACACTTGGACTGTTACGAGAGAATTATTGCACAAATATTTACATGTTGCACCTTAAGTTGTGCAATCCTTTTAGAGCAATAAATATTCTAGCAGCAAAATTGTGTGCTGAGCCACAGCCAGTATTCTCCCAATCTCAGGAGCCAGGGAAGGCCATTTATGCTTAAGCAAAACACATGTGATCCTTAGTTACTTAAATCCAATGAAACATCTGTCAGATAAGGCCGAACTCCCTTCTTAACTGACCAGAGACCAGCAGCCCCACAAACACGGCTCAGAAAAGCCTTGAGAGACATTTTTCCTCTAGGACGCTGGCTGTGAGCTGTATTAGTGCATTTAACCACCCCTCTACTCCACCAAAGCTGTCGGGCTTTCTGTGAGGTTTTTACTGTCACTAACCCTGGGAACGTGTACACCAGGCCCAAAGGGCTCTTGCCTCAGGGCCTTTGCATTTGCCATTCCCTCTCCCCCAGGTATCTTCTCTGTACCTTCACTTAAACGCCACCTACTGTCTCAAATAACCACCTTCGAACTCCGGATGGCCCTTACCCAGCTCCAGGTGCTACTGGCTTAGATAGAGTAAGAGGAAAGACCTCCTTAAGAAGGTGACCCTCCCGTAAGAACCTGAGTGAGCATCGCGTGTGGCTCCAAGGTTGGACACTCCCATGCCTGAAACCAGTTTGTTTCCAATTTCCTATTTCTTAGCCAGCTATTCTAGACCGGCCCCTCATCACCTGGCCCAGGTCAGCCTCTCCAGCTTAAGCTCCCACATTCCCCGCTCAGTGCCACACCACGACCAACCACACTGCACCTGCCTGCCACTGCCTCCAAAAGTCTCCCCTCACGAGGCTCCCAGGACTGTTTTCAGCTGCCTGCATCCAAGACACTTGTCCCTTGTACCTTTTCCCATCCTGCCTCTGGACTGGGCACAGCTGACAGAGATAAGTGATTTTACGTAGAAACTGGTGGGACCCTGTGCCTTTGGTTTATCTCAGGGGGCAGGGAGGTTTGTCTCTAAGCATGGAGGAGCTCTCGGAGTTCTCCTCTCCTTATCTAAAAGGTTAAGACTCTCAAAGGCAGAGACTGGTTCATCTTCGAGTCTCCTAGAGTACCTAACATGTGTGTGCCTTGCACACAGTCAGTCTGCAGTGAACCCCTGCGCAGTGACTCAACTCCACGCGCCATAGGGTCGTGCATTGGCACATGGGACATTTTATTCTCTCGGTTTTTCAGGAAGACGGAGACGGTTTGGGCAACAGCACCCAGAAGTCACGGGAAGATCAGAAGCTCTCTCCTGCCCTACTCAGAGCACAGAACACAGGACGTGCTCCTTCTGACCAGGAGATAAAGACCCCCAGAGCCATGCGGTTGGCTGACAGTATGTCATTTCTCCATCTGGATTTGGTGGGGAGCAGAGAGGAGGAGATACAAAGCAGAGAAACCAAGGGCTCTTGACCAAGGGAAAAGCCAAGAGAACAAGCTTTGCCTGGCAGAAGACAAAACGAGGTGGAGGATGCACTTTTCAGAGCAAGAAGGCAGATCAGTAAAGGTGAACAAGGGCCACGCCGAGTGCTGTGTGTTAGGGCATCTCACGCTCACAGCGCCGGGACCTATTTACAAGGAGAAAACAGAGGCAGAGCCTCCGGAGGCTGAGCCAGCCTCTCCATCCCACTGCCCTCTCCTCACTCTATGCGGAGGGAGGGGCTTTCAAAAGTTGCCCAGAAACTGGGTCTGAGAGGCCCAAGCCCCCTAGGGGTGGTTTCCGTTATTCTCATTTGGCTCTGAGGCAGCCGTTTTCAAACTTTTATTTTTTTTACCCCCAAAGCGAACATAATAAATCTGAGCCCAGTGGAGCCTCAGGGTGGGGGCTAGGCGAGCGCCCCCCCCTCCCTAGAGTCCCCTGGAGACCCAGGGCTGCCCAGCACATGGGAGACCTCCTCCGCCTTTGTTCTTCCTCATCCCGGTGGGCTTCAGGAAAGAAGTCTTTGATAGAAACATCTGCATGTGAAAACTCACCTTGAAAAAGTGAAAGTAGAGCTGGAGAAAGAGAAGCTCAAAATCCCAGTCACTGCCAGCGAGGGCGTGGCCCTGCCCAGGGTCCCAGCAGGACCAAGGCCGTGCTGCCCCAGGGTCCCACCTTGGCCCCTGCAGCCCTAGGAAACTTGGGGCCAGCGTTGTCTGACACGTTACAACAAGCACAGACCCTTCCCCAAGCTCGTGTGGGACACCTACGTGTGACACTCCCAGCTCCTCCTGCTAAAGCCCTGCCCAGACCACAGATGGAGACAAACCTCCCTCCCTCCCCCTTCCCAGCACACTCCCCCCTCGACCACACGCCCCGCTCCTGAGATGAACCAAAGGCCCAGGTAAAAGCACCTATCTTCTCTCCGCTGTGGCTCCAGAGCCAAAGCACTCGCAGTCCTGATCTGTGCTGGGCTGACTCCAGCCATCCCTGGGGACCGGGGACTGGGACCAGCCGGTGAAACCGCGGCGTGTCCCCACAGCACAGACACGCGGGCACGTGCCCACGGTGGCCACTCTGTGGTTTCATTCCCTCCACGTGCTTGGTGGGTGGTGTTTGGCGAGCCAGTCCTCAAGTCCGTGCAAGCAAACTTTTTCTTTCCTTTTCTAAACGTTTCTTGCCGGAGCTGAGTCTTAACTCGACTAACGGATACATACCCAGTGCCTCTCTCCCCACCCCCACCCCGCCTGCCCTCCCGCTGGGGTGCCAGCCCTGTGCCGCGGTCCCCAGGAGGGAGGGGGAAGGGGGGGAGGACGAGGTCGGAGACGGCCCTGGCTAGTGGTAGTGACACCAATTCGGACATCGCTCCGTGGGCGCTGGGAGGAAGGGGTTGTCCCTCCAGGGGAGGAAAGGGACGGTCCGAGGGGGCCCGGGTGAAAGAGGCCAATGAGAGGCTTTCGACCCGCATCCGGCGCAAGCCCAGGGGGAATTCGGGGCCCGGGGAACCCCGGGGGCGGGGAATGGGAGGACGCGGGAGAGGTGCGGCTGCCGCGCGGATGTGACCGCGGACAAATCACACTCCCCGCCCCCCACCCCGGGGCTCCGCGCGCGCCTCTCGCCCCGAGAGCGAGGAAAGGGCGCTCCGTGCAGTGGCCTGGTCTCCGCGGGACCTGGGCAGCGTCGGGATTCGCGTGGTGCGGGGGTTGGGGGGGTTCGATGAAGGAGACCCGAACCTGCGGGGACGCCCGCTTACCCGGCCGTTAGGGTCGGTCTCCTGCACCTCCTCCACGCGCGGTCCCCGCCGCACCAGCGCCTTCAGCAGCCCCACGTCGTTGGCGCAGGCGGCGCGCAGGAGGGTCGCCGCCTCCGGGACGCCCTCGGAGACTGCCTCCGAGACGCTCTCCGCGCTCCCGGCGCCGTACTCCTCTTGGCTCAGGGCAGGGTAGAAGGAGTCGTCCGAGGCGATGCTGCGGGTGTCGGGCAGACGCGAGAAGTCCTCGTACTCCTCGTCGTCAGCGGGGTCTTGCCTGGCCTTGGCATCGCGCGGTGGGGACGGCGGCTGCGAAGACACGCCGAGCGCTCCGCCGCCCTCCGGCCCGGGCCCGGCCAGCAGCACCATGCCGTCGGCCGGGGCGCGGGCCGGGGACCGGGGCGCGGGGCTGGGCGACGGGGACTCGGGCCGCGCTCCGAGGTCACCGCCCCTGGTCCCCTGCGGCTCCAGGAAAGCAGGGCGCTGCGCGTCCCGGGCCGGCGGAGGCGAGCGCCAGGCGGCTGCTGGCAGACTGTCACCGGAGCGGAGAGAACCCCGGGGGTGGGCGGAGCGCGGGGGCTTTCCCGGCGCGGTGGGCGGGCGGGGGCCGAGCCCAGGCGCGGGGGGAGGCGCGCGTCTCCTCTTCCCCTGCCCCGCGGCCGGTTTCCGACAAAAGTTAAGAACCGAGGCTTCTCGGCAGCGCGGGGACCGAGCCACCGCTGCTTGGCCCGGAACCGAGAGAGATTCGCGCTGGGGAAGCAGAGCCGTCACTGAAGAGCCGGGACGCCTGGGTCGCGGGCGGTGAGCGCCCCGCGCCGCCCCAGGGGCCGCCGGGGAGAGGACGCGGGCGAGGACCCGGGTCGCCGCGCGCGGAGCCCGCGTTGCGCGTCGGGAACATCCACACCCGGAGGCCGGCGCCGCCCAGGGCGTCTGGCCGCCCGGAGAGGGCGGGGGAGTTACTCGGCGTCGGAAGCCGCGAGCGTGTGTGTCCTCCGCAGGAGTCTAGGCTTCGGGGCCATCTCCATTCCTGGCTTAAGGCCGGGGAACCCCGGGGGCGCGCGAGGCACCGCGGACAAGTCGTTGCGGGGGGAGAAAAGTTCACCGTGGGGGCCGGGGCCGGGGCTGCGCCGCGCAACGTGCCCTCGGAACGGGGAGCTCCGGCGGCCACGGCCAAGTCCCAACTCGGAGGAGAAAGTGCACAGAGCCCCCAAGTCACGCAGAACCAGGACCAACTGTGGTTGGCACGTTGCTCCTGAAGGATCGGCCCCGGAGACTTGTCCACTGGCTTCGGGGGGCGGGGGAGGGGGTGTTTGCGTGGGAAGAGTCTGCTACCCGCCTGAGCGGTGACGGTTCTCCTCCCCACCCCTGCCCAGTGTCACCGCGCTTGGCACTGGAAATCGAGAAGGATTAACTGGGTGAGGCTGCAACAGGGAGCTGGCTCCACGGTGCCCCTGGCTGTCCCGGAGCTGGGGTGGGGTTGTGCCGCGGGGACCCCCTGACCTGCGGGCCAAATCTTCGTGGAAAGACTGTGCATGGAGGCTCAGTGCTGAGGGCACACCCGAGCCTGGACTGGGGATGCTGGATCTCTCTCTGATGGCAGGAAACATTGCGGGTCCGTCCAGGGGCGATGAGGAATCACAAGGAAAACACCACCCCTCTTTCTGTCCCCTCTCCCTCTTTCCTTCCTATTCTCCCGCCGCTCTCGGTAGCAGGCCCACCCGCCGCCAACCCTTGGACCCAAAGGGACACAGAACCGGGCCTCTTGGGACAAACTAGGAGGAACGTAGGCCTTGGTGGGCAAGCTGAGGGGCACAGTGGGAAACCCCACCAAAAATAGACCACAGGACTGGGGTGGAGGATGCTGGGGGTGCGCTGCAGGCCTCTTCGGCCTCTGGCTCTGCTTGGCGCTGGGCCGGCCCAGCGTGATGGCCACTCGGGCCTCCAGTGTCCCCCGGGGCCCAGAGCCTGGCATCCGCAGGGCTCCGGACGGCGATTTCTTGTGAGAACACGTCCATGCCTGAACGCACCCTGAGCTGGAGGTGAACTTGGGCGCACTGGCTTCCTGCTGTACTTGGGCTTTCTTTCCGAAGCCAAAAATAGCCCAAATCATGGTTTGCTTTTTATACTTTTTTCTGTGACGGACCACATTTGCATAAATTCCCACTGGGAATTTCCCCCTTTCAAGGTTGACCGCGGTTTTAGCATTTCGAGAGGCCTGTTCATGAAGTCAGGGGATTTACCAGGTGAAGTACCCCCTCCCAGGGCACCATTGGGTTTGCTACCCCCCTCCCCTCCCGGCCAGCCACACTCTGTGTGGTACTGAGTGAGAACCTCGTGGCAGCGACAGGGTCCCCGGTGGATGGGGCTGGGGTCCCTTGGGCCTCTTCGGCCCTGGGGTGGAGCACTGCCCAGTTCCTAGGTCTTCTTGGCCCAGTCATTAAGCAAAGGGATTCGGGCTCTATCTGCAGAGTGCACCACTTCCCCCTTTCCTTCTTAGAAACTCGAGTCCAAATGTGGTTTTCCCGTTAGAGATAAACTTCTGGAACAGTCCTCTCCAAATAAGAGCTAGTGGTTTGTGAGTGATCCGACTCCAAACCCAAGCTGATCATTGTCCTCCTTTAGAAATGCACCTAGTGGCCACCCGACCCCCCCCCACCACCACCACCACCCTGCCCAGCACCCTGTAACACCAGAGCCTCAAGAGGCCTCAAAGTTCACACCTCTGGCCACTTTCTCAACCATCCCAGGTATTTTTACCACAAAGACAATAGATTTTCAACCTTGCTAAAAGATCACAAAAGCAGGCACATGTGGCCAAGTCCACATTTATTCATGATGTGTACAAAATCTACATAGGAGGAAAAAGTAATTTGCCAAAATTGCCAAAACACTCAGGATAACTTTTTTTAAAATTGATTTTTATTGATTTCAGAGAGGAAGAGAGGGATAGAAACATCAATGATGAGAGAGAATCACTGATGGGCTGCCTCCTGCACGCCATCCTTCCCCCCGCCCCTGCACCCCCCCCCCACCCCCCCACACACACACTAGGGTTCGAGCCCACAACCCGGGTATGTGCCCTGACCGGGAATCGAACCATGACCTCCTGGTCCATAGATCAACACTCAACCATTGAGCCACGCTGGCTGGGCTCAGGATAACTTTTTAATCAATAACATTTTGAGAAACTGTATTTTATCCAAGAATATTTAGTTTCAATGAATAATTTTAATGATTGTTAGAAGTCTCATACATCTCACTTACACAATTTAGTTGAATTAGTTGAAAAATTTGTCTGTGGGCCATTTAAAAAATTCACTACTTCAGTTACATTTCTGGAGCAAGCCACTTAATTGTACTTACTACCTATAACAGGAGGGTCTTTCAGAATTATAAGCAGTGGGTTTAAGAACTGAAAAGTGAACACCCCTGTAGTGGTGACACACAACCCCCCCCCCCCGCAAACTTTGTTTGGAAAGCAAAGTGGAGCAAACCCAAGCCCAGCCCACTATAAATACCAGGGTCCCACCTCCTGGGCTAGAGTGAGAATTGGATGGGAGGGTGATTTTAAACCTTTACACACTGTTTGGAATTAAGCACACCATCAGGGTTAACTTTCATTATTGTTAAAATTAAAGTATCCGTTCACCTTGATGATATAACTGTTTGGCAGAAGCTGCTTCACCAGATAGTTTTCCTATTTGCAGAGGGAACCAGCCCTTATGAGGTGGCTGAGAAATGCCTTTCATTTTCTCCGTACGGAAGGCCGTGTGTCTTGGGTTAAAGAGCAGTCTGGTATCAGAACTGGTTTCCAATGATGGCTCTACCACTGCTGAGCTACAACCATAACAGTAAGTCTATTGCTGTGAATATACCAGTGTTTATCTAACCAATAACCAAAATTTAGGTTATTTCCAGCATTTTCTTACTGTACACACTGTCCAGGTATTTCCTTAGAAGAAATACCCATGTCAAGTGGCCTAAACTTTTTAAACTCCAGTATTTTCTTCATTGCTGTATTCAAATGGTAACCCAAAGTCTTGGGGAAAGAAACTCAAGAAATGTATAAAAACTGTCCTGAGGAAAAGAGACACGAATCAATGGAGAGAGCCCTACCATCGATGTTTCATTTTCTCGCTCCCACTTTCCCTCAGAAATCACCTTTAAGGATGGAGTTTGGGGACGCTTATTACGTTGTGAGGTTTGCAGCAGGCTGCTGCAGCTCTCCTGATCCCTACAGAAGAAATGAGAAGTGAGTAGTCACCCCATTTTTTAAACAGTTTTAAGTAGACCAAAATTATTTGACTTGGAATCTTTGCAAATTTTCCTGAGTTGATTGCAAAAGGTGGAAGCAGCCTAGAGCATCCTGAAGTCAGTCTACAGCATTGCTGGTCAGTTTACCTGTCTGATCTCCTCAGAAATACAAAGACAAGTGTCTGTGTGTGTTTTTGGATCTCCCCATTATAAAGATTAGCTGCTGTTAGGCCCTAACTCAATTCAATTGACAGCAACTAGATCCCTGCTAGTGTAATCTGAATTGGTGTAACCTTTTAAGAACTTCATTTTCTTTTAAGGAGGATTTCTGCCTTCGTGGTTAAGTATTTTCCGAGGAGTATATGCATGTGTGCACCTAACTGCCAATTCTTCTGCCTTTTTCTTGCTTTTGTCAGAATTCACAATAATGGGGTATAACTAGACAACCCATGTTTACTTCCAGGACAAAACGCCTTGGGTCCTCATCGAAATAAAGATGGCTTTTTAAGGCCCATCTAGGGAATCATATGCGATGTGATTCACCCCACGTACAGGGCAGCCTTTTCCCCATCACTGCCCCTTTGTCATGCCCTGATTATAGCTCTTATTACTCTGATTTCCAATTTTATTTTATTTATTTATTTAATTTTTTTTTTTTGCAAAACTATCTTCCTTCTTATGACCTGAAAGTTCAAATACAAGAACCAGGTCTTATTAGGGTTTTTTAATCCCCAGCACCTAGGAGGATAGCTTACCATCTTGGTTGATCCTCCACACATAAAGGAAGGAGAAGGCACAGCCTGCTGGACCAGGCCCCAGCTGTCTCTCAGAACTTCTGGGTTTATACAAGATCAAGCACAGGTAAGTCAGAGCCCTTCTCCCTGGGGACTCTGGATGCACCACCCCCACCCCTCCGCTCAGGGTCCTCACGTCACTGTCTGGCACTTGCCTCACTGAGATCTCCACCTTAAAGCAGACTCTGCTGCCCCAAACCCTCCTACACACACACACACACACACACACACACACACACACACACACCTGCACTCCATCTTGCCTTCACAGCCGAACCTTCTGCAAGAAAGACCTCCCTTAATAACTCCACTTTTCATCCTTCATTTACTCATTTTAAAAAATATGTGTGTGTGTGGGGGGGGGGGTAAGTTACTAAAATAGTACATGCTTCTTAGACAAACTCCCAAAAGCCCTGAGTCTGAAGGTGAGAAGGCCGTGTCTCCCCTCGCTATCTTCCCTGTTGCTCCTTGAATCTCTGTCATCTGCTTCTCCACACCCTCGCCACTGCCTCTCCCAGGGTCTGCGGAGGCTTCTTTTCTATGGAATTCAATGGACATCTCCAGCCCTGACCCACATCCTCTGCCTGAGCAGTGACCATCTGCAGGAGACACAGACACAGTCCATAGCACTCACCCTGGCTGCCCATATTGTAACCACCCAGCTCACCAGTGCAGAGCTGGAAGCTGGGACACCCCCATCCCATATTCCATACCCCCAGGCCCTAAGGTTCCAGGAGGGAAAGGAAGTGGGATTTCTGCCCACACAAACTGCAGAGGGGCAAGGCTGAAGGCCTGTGAACTAGACTGAATTTCAAGAACAGAGACCATGCTGGGCTGTGGGCTACCACAGCAGGTGGTCCCAACTACGCTCAGGATTCACTCCTGAACAAATCAATGGAGGAGGCACCTGAGCAATCCCAGCTTCCTTGTGATCCTAAATCTAAAGCACCCTGCCCATCCTACTCAACCTGAGAGCCATTAGCTCATAAGTCCTGAAGACCAGGCCTGGCACAGAGCTTGTGGGAACTATATCCACCCTTTACAACATGAGCCGTGGCTGAGACAACAGTTACTCTTTCATTGACACGTTTTTTAGCACTTGAACATGACTGCCTCTGGTTCCATGCCTGTACGGGTACAGATTCTCAACAAGTCACCAGAACATTTTGGCATTTTATTTTTGGACCAAAAATACCCCCAGATGCACAATCCATGTCTCAATATGTACATTTTATCACAGACTTCCTCCACAGAATCCTCCCCACAGTGACTCATGCCCACGTTCTCTGCAGTGGCAGCTGCCTTCTGAGTCCCCCTCACCAGACTGCAAAGAGGCTTCAGGCATCATCTCCCCTTTGTGACCTGGCTTCTGGTTTCTTCTCTCTCAGCACAGACCTCTTCCCTGCCATCCCTCATAGACATTCTCCTCGACAGTGTTTTTGAATGAAGTATTAAATTCATGGAGGGATAGGAAAGCATTTCAGCGCAGTCCTGCTCTGAAAAGCTGGCAGTTACTCTCAGTGATGAGACACCTGTGCCTGCCCACGTGCTCATGAGTGTCCCGAGAGCTGCCAACCATTGAGGCTACAGACCACTCAAATCAGAAGGTTTGAACAATGTCACTGAACACAGCAGGACATCAGTCAAGTTCTCAAATTTAGACAGTGACACAGAAAGAACACCTCTGTTGAGGGGAGCGGCCAGACCCGAGTCTTTCTGACCCAAAACATGAGGTATTTTGGATGGACAGTGGCTCTTGTTGGCAGTAGAACCTGAAGAATGAATAAAAGTCAATATTTCAACTCGTTTCAACTCTCACTCAAGCCTAATGATGAGTGTGCATTGGGGTGCTGGGGTGCAGTCAAGGCTACCCAGATCATTGCTGTCTTGTCACTGTGGACCCCAAGCAGAAAGATTTACTTGATGTGAACCCTGAGGAGGAATTTGTCTTCTGAGATGGACTTCCGACGGTCAACTGAGAGTCGAAAGTTTTTTAATAGGAATCCAGTGGCCATTTGCTGAGAGGGGTTCCTCACACACTCCCCATACCAGGAAGAACCTCAGGCTGAACTCTCAGCTTCCCGCACTCTGCCCCACGTGTGCTACCAACCAACTTAGACCTGCCCTATCCCATCAGAACCGCATGATCTAAATACCTCATTTTTATAAAAAGGACCTAATTGGAAAGCTGGGTGGGAACTTTCACTATACAAGGTGGCCTCCCCTTTGTCTTGGGGAAACACACTTCACATTGTTACCTGAATCTGTGTCTCCCAGGCTGTAGCTCCACAGGCTTTAGTGCCAAACTGGCTGGAATACGTCCCACCCCGAGAACAGTTTGACTTGTAATATTCTCCAGCTCTCTATCACATATAGCTTTCACTGTTTACCAGGTCACTCTCCACTCTCTCTTTGAGCCCCAGATTTTTGGACCCAAATAGCCCTTCCTTAGATCTGTAACCAAACAGGAACTTCAGTTCTTTAATATAGCTTTTTCATTAAGGGAAAAGCTAGCTGTGTCCAGTCTAATAGCACCATGACATACTGCACGTCCATTCCCTAAATCATTAAGACCTTAAGACATTAGGTTCTGGTCAGAGTCAAGCTGTCTTAAGAATAAAGCCTCTGGTCCGTTGATCAAAGGAACAGAGTTTCAGTCAAATTAAAAATAACATATCGGCCTTGGTTGTGTTTCAGTCCCAGGCCCATGAGAGCAGAATGACCTTCCAACCACAACCTCAGGAAACTAGACAGGATACGATGGCTGACATCAGGACCTGATACAATGATCAGTGACTTCCTACCCGGGCCCCACGCTATCAGTAGAGCCCAGGACCCAACTCCATCAGTCACCATGATTAATGACTTTTCTCCTGTACACAGTCTGCCCCTGTGCGGGCCATCGGGGAGCCAAGTCTAGCTTACCTGTGTCTCCAGGCTTGGCACCATTCCCTTAAATAAACCTCTATTTTCTCTGCTGCAAACTCCTCTTCCCGTTTCATTGGGCTTTGATGTGTGCAAGCAAACGAACCTCTTTAGTCCGGTAACTGATTGTCAGAGGAATGAGACCAACTCATTCTCCATCTCGCTCAGATCATCTACCTGAGAAGAAGATTGATTTCTGAACTGTGTCAGCCTATTTTTTAAGAAGTCTTCCCTAAATCACAAAAATGTCTCAAAATGAACTTAGTTTCTCTTTTCTCAAACCAGGCCTCTCGGGGCTCTGGCATTCTCTCAGCACCTCCTTACCTGCCTCCCACCTTTATTTTTCAGACTTCCCAGACTTCAGGGTGCCTTCATTGGAACACTGTTGATTAAGCATTCATCTAATTCCACCAGCAAAAAAACATGACTATATCCCTACACCATCAAATCACAAGTGTCCCCCACCCCCATCCAATGTACAAATGCAGACAGAGCATGGTTGTGTCTTTGTAAGGACTGCCAAAATGTTTACTTGCCACTCGTTCACACTTATGGTTACCGGTGAACATTTGCCACTCAACAGTAGCAAGCACTAAAAGGTAAAGTAAAATGTTGTAAATGACGCTTGAAATAGTGATGGTAGAATTCTATACATCTGGCACTTTGCTGTGAATTTGGAAAAAACAATGTTTGTTTTGCTCCATCTGACGGGGATTCAGGCAGCTTCCTGGACCACACATTTCTCACCAAGATGCAGACTCTTAGTGGATCTGTGTGCCTTTTGATCTTGCCCCTAGGCCAGTGGTCGGCAAACTCATTAGTCAACAGAGCCAAATATCAACTGTACAACGATTGAAATTTCTTTTGAGAGCCAATTTTTTTAAACTTAAACTTCTTCTAACACCACTTTTTCAAAATAGACTCGCCCAGGCTGTGGTATTTTGTGGAAGAGCCACACTCAAGGGGCCAAAGATCCGCATGTGGCTCGAAAGCCGCAGTTTGCCGACCACAGCTCTAGGCCATGCCAAATCCCCAATCCTTCATTCCCTTCTTTTCACCCAGCATCACACCCTCAGGTTCTGTTTTCCTTCCCTTTCTCAGGGAGATTCTATGAGATCTCACCTAAATTCTTCTCTGCCTCCAGGCTTTACCCTTGACCTGCCATCACCCACAGCCAGCTAACCTCTTCTCTGGAGTCATGCCTGCGACGGCTCTCCTTGGCGCTATCACCCAGGCTACTGACTATTGCCCTGGAAAGTAATGCCTGTTAACAAAGAACTTCCTAAAAATATGGGTGTGGTCTCCACACTCAGGGGTTCTTGGACCTAGTCAGAAAGTCTGGTACCTGCTCTTGATTCTTGCTGTAGACGCTCGCCACTTTCACCTCCTCCCACCCCACCACATGGTCTTAGCAGGCAACCTGACTCCAATGTCAGTGGTCCACAGGGCCCTTCTCTCTGTGTCCATCCTGCCCTGGCCATCTCATCCTATCTCTGGCCTTCCTCACATGCAGAGTTCCTGAGTTAAACTCTAAGGGCACAGCCAGACAGCACCCTTAATAACATTACCTGGAGGTCCTTTGCTTAAAGTGTTTTAGAAGCTCAGTTCTTTTTAGCTTGGGTAAGATACAACTTCTCTAGGACTAAATATCCCTCTCTAGGGATAGCAACATCCGCCTTACAAAGTTGTAAGAAAAGATTTCAAAAAACAACACATGGGAAAAGTTTAACATGGAACCTGTAATTGAATAAGCACTTAGTCAATATTAGCTATTATTATTAACTAGAGGCCTGGTGCACGGATTTGTGCATGGGAGGGCGTCCCTCAGCCTGGCCTGTGCCCTCTTGCAATCCGGGACCCCTTGGGAGATGCCCGACTGCCACGGGGATCGGGCCTAAACCGGGAATCAGACATCTCCCAAGGGATGTAGCAGGCAGCCAGGGAGGAGCCCGAGCTGGGCCAGGCACCACTCAGGCCTGCTGTGCCTGCTGCAGCAACTTGGAAGCACTGCTATGGAGTTGGGACAGGCTCCCGCCACCGCTGCAGTGAACCCAACTTCTGGCTGAACGGTGCTCCCCCTGTGGGAGCACACTGACCACCAGGGGCAGCTCCTGCGATGAGCGTCTGCCCCTTAGTGATCAGTGTGCATCATAGCGACTGGTCAACTGGTTGACTGGTTGTTCGTGTTGTTCGGTCATAATGGTCGCTTAGACTTTTATATATAGACTAGAGGCCCGGTGCACGAAATTCGTGCACGGAGGGGGGTTGTCCCTCAGCCCAGCCTGTACCCTCTCCAATATGGGACCCCTCAAGGGATGTCCGACTGCCTGTTTAGGCCCGATCCCAGTGGGATCGTGCCTAAACAGGCAGTCAGACATCCCTCTCACAATCCAGGACTGCTGGCTCCCAACTGCTTGCCTGCCTGCCTTCCTGATTGCCCCTAACTGCTTCTGCCTGCCAGCCTGATCACTCCCTAACCACTCTGCTGCCAGCCTGTTTACCCCCAACTTCCCTCCTCTGCCAGCCTGGTCACCCCTAACTGCCCTCTCCTGCAGGGTTGATCACCTCCAACTGCCCTCCCTTTCAGGCTTGGTCCCTCTCAACTGCCCTCCCTTGCAGGCCGGGTGCCTCCCAACTGCCCTCTCCTGCTGGCCATCTTGTGGTGGCCATCTTGTGTCCACATGGGGGCAGGATCTTTGACCACATGGGGGCATCTATATTGTGTGTTGCAGTGATGATCAATCTGCATAGTACTCTTTTATTAGATAGGATAGAGGCCTGGTATAGGGGTGGGGGCCAGCTGGTTTTCCCTGAAGGGCATCCCAGATCAGGTGGGGGTTCCTTTGGGGTGTGGGGCAGCCTGAGCGAGGGGCCTGTGGTGGTTTGCAGGCCGGCCATGCCCCCTGGCAACCCAAGCAGAGGCCCTGGTATCTGGAATTTATTTTCCTTCTACAATTGAAACTTTGTAGCCTGGAGCAGAGCCAAGCCTGGGGCTCCCTCCGAGACCCGCAGCCATTTGTGTTGGGGTTATAATTGAAACTTTGTAGCCTTAAGCGGGTGAGCCCGGCCAGGGTGTGCGGAAAGCTTTGCTTCCCCTGGCCTGCTCTCTCAAGCTCCATTCTGCCGCCATTTGTTTGAATTTGTTCACCTTCTATAATTGAAACTTTGTAGCTTGAGTGGAGGCTTAGGCCTGGCAAGGGCATGCGGAAAGCTTGGCTTCCTCTGTTACCTAGGAAACCTTGCTCTCTGTGGCTATAGCCATCTTGGTTTGGGTTAATTTGCATGCTCGCTCTGATTGGATGGTGGGTGTGGCTTGTGGGCGTGGCTTGTGGGTGTGTCGGAGGTATGGTCAATTTGCATATTTGTCTATTATTAGGTAGGATTGGCACTCAGTAAATGTTTGTGGCAGAAAGCCTAAACCCGGAGTCCCAGCTCTCTCCCTACCCCAGAAATTCCTTTAATCTCTGTATCTGTGGCTCCTCCCTTACCAAAGGTATCCTGGGAATCCCTCTGTACTAGAGCCCATCCCCCTCTCCCACTGCCCTGGAATTCAGAACTGTTTCCAGTACTACTCATGGTTCAGGCATTTCTTGTTGGCTCAGGAGCTTAACAATTACACATACCATTGTTTATCCCAAATTCCCCTTGGCCATGTCACTGGCTGGGGAATGCCCACCCAGTGTGTCCCTCAGACTTATTACTGAACATTTTAACCCAAAGAATGATGAAGAATGTGCCCAGGAGATCCAATCCCCAACAAGCCTTCTTTAGGGGTATTATTAACCCTCATGCCCATCTTCCACTCCAATTCATAGGGAACACATGGACTTTTCTTGGCCAGTAGAATAGTGTTTCAGCCACTGTTTAACCTCTTTATGTTCCTGTTTCTCTGTAAAGATGGGAAGAGTAATGGTGCCTTCTTCATAGTTTGGTTAATGAGGATTAAATTAGCTAATTTATGTAAAATGCTTAAGACAGAGGCTGGCACATAATAAGCATTACAGAAGTGTTAGAATTGGCATTACCATTGTTGTTCTTTAGAAAACAAGCACATTGTCCTCCAGTGTAACTGTCTTGATGCATGCGCTGTGGTCCTCCTTTGCTCTGTATGGCCTCCAATTATACCAGATTACTGTTGTGCCACAAGAATTTAAGACATGTAATACCTGACCATTCAGTCAGAGGCACTGCCCTCTTTTCCCTCAGATTGTCAAATAAAAAAATTACAACAGCTAACACAACAGCCATCCAGTGTGAATGAATCAAAATTTTATTTATTGTTTTTGTCAGATCGGCAAAAAATAATTTTTTTGGTGTGCCACAGAATTTTAGTAATTAGTTTATGTGTGCCATGAGATGAAAAGTTGAAAATCGCAATGCTATATGACTGACAAACAGCATTTTAACACACATCTTCATTCATAACCTGAGGACTGCCTATTTTAATATTTTGGTTTTACATCCATTTAAGAAAGTCAGCGTAGATGAAATTCACAAAATAACTCCTGCTTCTTTGAGATTCATTGCTGGATCATTATTTCACGTTAAGCACCTCTTCTTATGAAAGTACTAGAGGCCCAATGCACAAAAATTCGTGCAAGAGTAGGCCTTCCTTCCTCCAGCTGCCGGCACCAGCTTCCCTCCGGCACCTGGGACCCAGGCTTCGCTCTGGCCCCGGCTTCATCTGGAATGACGTCCGGAATGATGCCCAGAAGGACGTTTGGTCTAATCAGCATATTACCCTTTTATTATTATAGATTTGGCAAGAGAGGATGGTAGAATATGGATAGCAGGTGTGTACAAATTTGAAACATTAATTATCCTATTCTAACGTTATATTTAGAAAATTAAAAACATGTATTTATTTTATAATGCAAACTCCAGAAGATAAATAACAAGTCCCCTAAATGGTAGGTATAGGCAGAAAATAAAGCAAGAAAACCTTTAGTGGAAGCATACATTAAGGTAATGCATTATGTTCTCCTGGGCTATAAAATCTAATTTGTTCTGCTGTGTCCTACTGCACAGTATATGAGCTTTCTGTTTAAATGAAAATATACATATATTTTTAAAATAACATTGAATTTTATATATACTGTAATAAAGTATAAAAGTAGACAGCAGGGGCCGTCCTCTGTCTGCATAGGTTAGCATTTGTCCTTTACCCTGTATGGGTGGCATTAGACTGTTGTCAAGAAAGATGATGTAAATCTTCCCAGAATGTATTGAAGTTAGGCCAAAGACACGGTGCTTGGAAGCCAAAGGTGGTCTCAGCCTTCCGAGTTTCAGACACACCTGGCGGCCCGGACCAGCCACCACAGCCTTCATACTCCACAAGTGTGGGACCAAGTGTCTATGTCAAAACCTTTCATTTTGAGTTACCTTGCTTTTCTTTCGGGGTGGTTAAAAAATGGCATCAAAATGTTTTGACAATGTCATATATGGATCCATGCCAAAAAGATGGTGTGTTTACTTTTCAGTATGTTGAAGTTCCAAAACTATTTTGGAATTATGACAGAAATTCTTGATTTAAATGACATTTTAGTCAAAATATTTTTACAGCACTTTCTGTATGTTTATATATTTGTTTTTCCTGCCTATAGGATGGGGCAGAATATCAGAAATCTACCAAGTGCTGAAAGTTTTGTATGAGTCAGCTTTTTCCTTCAGCATGATTAAGACACCAGCAAAAGCCAACCTTTCTCATGGTGGAGAAACTCATGTGAAAATTTGCATTCACCAGCGGCCAAAGTTTCCTTTGAAGAAGAATCTAAGAAAAAGAAGAAAAACAAAACAAAAAAAACCCAGGTTGTTGTTTAGGCCAGTCCAATTTTTCAATCAAATAATGATTAGCTAAATTAGCTTAGGACATCAAACTTCCAGTTTTGCAAAAAAATAAATAAATAAATAAAAATGGTTTAACACCCCTCTTTTCTCTGTTACTTGTGATAAACCAATTGAAGAAACTGGGCCTAATCATTTGACTGAGCACAATGGTTAAGATACTGGCAGAAAAGAAATGTGGTTTTCTCAGGTCTCAGCGAGCATCACCAAAGCTGATGCTATTTTAGAAACTATGTGAAAGTTCTTCAAAGTAAATTGGCCGATAGGAGAAAAGTATTGATGGGTTTGTGCCTGTGGATGTTCCAAACATTTTAGGCTTTGCAGATACTGAGTGAAAAGTCAAAGGAAAATACTCATTTCTGGAACTCGCTTTGCCATGCCTCATCCGTGGTACCTTTGAAAACTCTGCCTGGGAATTGATAAGAAAAACCTCAACTAATGGCAATTGCGAGAAAGGCTATGTGTGGGTCAATCCACCCACTTGCTGTGTGTGAGATCTGAATGCCCACCAGAAGGTTCCGCCTCCCTGAGGTGTGTTGATTGGCAAAGCGAAATAAGCATTTTTACGTGCAGCAAGAGGTAGGTTTGTTTTGTTTTTTTTGAAACTAGAAAAAAGACATACAATGTTAAACGTCCTAAAATGATCTCTTTCAGCAAAGCTTTCCATAGTTGACAGCTATATTTGAAAGTTTAAATATAAACTTCCCCTTATTAAAATATTTAGAGCCCAAATTAAATTGCTAACATTCATTGTCTTTTTGTACATTTTTTTCAATTAAAACTTTCAAAGACCGGGTCCTTAAAATGAATTTCATAGAAAAAACAAGCGTGTATCCAGGGTGGTACAGGCGGAACTTAGGACCTATTCCCTAGATGCCGGGGCTGGGAAATCTCATTCGGAGCTTCTCAAGAAACTCCTTTCCCCTAATACTCAATCTGTGCCGGGAAACGTCTCCAAGAAGAAATTTTACAGTTCAAGCTTTTGCCAAAGAAACTTCCAGAAAATCACTGCAGAATTCCTTGTAGAAGGCACTGCTGAGCATAGCTACTGATGGTTCCCCCTTCCTAAGGGCAAGCAAACTTTCCGTGGGTGCACACCCTCTGCCCTGGGAGACCAGCGTTGGAGGGGGAGGCACCACCTCCAGGGTGGGCGATGGGGCTGCACAGTGCCCTGGTCACAGCAGTAGTCCAGCGATGATCTTATGATGGAAGCAGGCCAATCAAGTGACCCTCAGACCTCTCAGGGATTTGCAGACAGACCTCCTCTCGGTCTCCTGCTGGCTGTGAAGTGGAACAGGCCTCAGGGTAAGACTCTCCATACAAAAGGCGGACAGCCAGGGTTCCTGCATCATCGGTCTGAGTCATCGCACCGACCTTCTGGGGAATCTGCCCGCCTGCAGACTCCCATCGTGGAAGCCGCTGCACCCTCTCTGTCATTGAAGCTGGACTGCTAATCACTTGCCACACAAGGAATCTTTGCTGAATCTGAATTTGGTGCCCAGAGGTGAGTGTGGCGAATCAAAAAACCCTAAAATGCTGACCTACCTGGAGAACAGTGAGGGCCCCTTTAGCCCAGTTTTGAAACTGGCAGTTCTTGCTCCATGCCTGCAAAATGACGGATTAGGCTGTCTTCAACGACATCTTAGGAAACAGGCCATGTATCCACCAAGACAGTATTAGGGGACTCGGTAGGAAATGTTCTGCAATGTGTCGGCCCATTTGTATAGTCTTGTGTAAGGTTTGAAAAGAAAAAGAAAAAAACAAAAAAGGTGGCCAAGAGAAACCAGAGCCAATGATCCCTGTTGCCATGACAGAGCCTTAACTGATACAATCACTTTGGACACTTTCCAGGCAAAATATCTCACCCTAAAACAAGGGGAGAAGCATCCTTGTTGTTACCCCATGTTTGCCCACTGGTATTTGATTTTTTTTCCTTATTGTGAACTTTGAAAACAAAACAGCCCAACAGACCAGATATTGGAAGGGTCATGGTGGCCTCCATCCTGCCTTCCCTTTACACGGGACAGATGTCAACTTCCAGCTCACTCGGTGTTTCTATGAGCTGACAGTTTTTTAAATGTATCTTTAACAATAAAAAATCATTTTCTTCTATTATTACCACTGTATTGACCTGTTTTTTTTACCATGTTATTTGTTTTTTAAATGCCCCGCTAACATTAAAGACAAGCATTTTTTTTTTTCTCAAAATGGGGATAGATTTTGAAGTTTGAGAATATTCTGCTGGAGCATCTGGAAGCTGCTGGGATATATTGTCAAAGGGACCCCAACTGAAAATAATTGAAAGACTACAGAACTGTAATGTTTGACAGAGAAAGTAAGGAGGAATTTAATTTACCAAAAAAAAAATCATTTTAACTTCTATAAAACTTATCTATTTTGAAAGGCAAAAGTAATTGAACTGATTTCCACTTCTATCCTTCTTCCTGCCAAAGTTTTCAAAGCGTGTTTTGTCTAATGAGGATAATGCGTGTACCTTGCTTTTCAGGAGCTCCAGGGAGCTCAAAGCATTTTCCACATATTGTCTCATTATTCTTGATTCTATCCCCAGATACTTGATGCGCGCTATCCTGCGTTTGTAAAAGGGTTAGAACTCAAAATGGAAAATGACAATGACACCAAATCTCCTGCAGCTCTTTCTAAATGCTGTATGTAAATAGGTGTGTGGTGTATCCGTCTAGGCTGTTGCTTGCAAACAACAGAACTCCCACTGCAGCTGGATGAAGCAGAAAAGGGAGTGATTGAAAGGCATAGAATGGCTCACCAAAATGCCTGGGAGCCGGAGAGAGTCGGGTGCACAGGCTGGCCACCCCAAACCTCATTGCTGCAGGGGGTTTTTTAATAGACTTTATTTTTAGAACAGTTTTAGATTTATAGAAATATTGAGCAGACAGTACAGAGAGTTTCTATATGTCCAGTACCCAGCTTCCCTGATTATTAATATCTAACATTAGTGTGGTGCATTTGTTACACAGGATGAACCCAAATTGATCCCTGGTTATTAGCTTTATTGTTATAAAGTCCCTGGATTGTTCAGAGAGCCTCAGTTTTCGCCTAACATTCATTTTCTGTTGCGGGCTCCCACCCAGGCCTCCACGCTGCATTTAGCTGTCATGTCTCCTCAGGCACCTCTTGGTTGTGACAGTTTCTCAGACTCTCCTTGTTCTTAATGACCTTGGCAGCCTTGAGGAAAATGTCAGGTATATTGCAGGATGCTCTTCTCTCAGAATTTGCCTGCTGCTTTCCTCATAATTAGATGAGGATCATGGCTTTGGGGAGGAAGACCATAGAGGTAAATTCTATTTTCATCACATCCTACCAAGGGTCCACCTTACCAACCTGACTTACCCCTGGTGATGTTGACCTTGATCGTTTGGCGGAGGTAGCACTTGCCAGGTCTTTCCACTGTAATGTGACTGCCGTCCCCTTTCCACCGTGCGCTGCCAGGTTTTTATTTAGTCTATTTCCCGAGTGGCAGATCAGAGAACTGCAGAGATCATGCGTCGTGATCACTAACAGCCCCAGGGACTCCTGGTCGTCGCCTGCTGCCTCCTCCCTGGGAGGTGGGCATCTTGTCTCCCTCATGCATGCATCCTCCACAGCCACACACGGTGCCCTGCACGCAGTAGGCACCTGATAACTCTTTAAGGCAGGTGTCCTCAAACTACGGCCCGCGGGCTACATGCAGGTGTTTTTGCCGTTTTGTTTTTTTACTTCAAAATAAGATATGTGCAGTGTGCACAGGAACTTGTTCATAGTTTTTTTTAAAACTATAGTCCGGCCCTGCAACGGTCTGAGGGACAGTGAACTGGCCCCCTGTTTAAAAAGTTTGAGGACCCCTGCTCTAAGGACTTTGAATAGAGTTGAGATTCACCTGATAGTTAATTAACTCAGCCATGAGATGCTGGTAGGAGAGTGGGGGTAAAGGCTATAGAGGGGAGAGTGGCTTGGCTGGTGAACACCCACCCCCAGGAGTGGCCGGGTCCCAGGGATCTGATCTTGACCTTGTCTCATTCTGAATGTTAAAAATCTACTTGGCAGAGGCTGACTCAGTCACGTGGGTTTTTTGGGGATTTTTTTCCTCCAAGTGGCAGAGATTCTCCCAGGGCCTTCAAGTTAGGGGGAGGAATTTATTGTCACAGCAATGTTTGGATGACAGGATCTCCTGGAAGTTCAAGACCATGACACGTGGTTGGGCCAGGCCTTGGCAAAACTGGAACTGAGCATCCCATGGGTCTAGGACATCGTGATCTGGACTCGGGGAGTTCTCTGCTAAAGGTTAGGCCACCTCTGTCTGGTCTCTCTGTGGCTGCCCACTGGGCTGGCCGCATTGCCCTCTACCCCATGTCCTTGATCTTGGTCACCAAATCTTCCACTCACAGAACCCCAACAAGCCAGTGACCACCGTGGCCCCTGCTTTACCTGCACATGACGCCTTTGACTTTACCTCTGCTCTTACCTGATGAATTCTGCAAACTAGGACAAGGATAGGCCCAGTACTCTCCTTACTGGTCACGAAGCTCTGTGCCAGACCCTTTTGCAGGCTACTGTATGGATGTCTCTTGGGTTGGGAGTCCAGCCACGCTTGGCCAACTCAGCTAAGGCCCAGAGAGCAGCCAGCAGGCCTGGGAGTGGGGTAAGTTCCTAAGATGGGGCAGTGGCGCGCCCAGCAGCAGGGTCTGGGTGTCACCCCAAAGACGTGGGAACAGGCTTGCCTGACTTGCAGCTGAAACACGGCCAGGAAGGAATCTCTGAGCAGCACAGAGGGGACCTGCTGAGGTCCTGCCTGCAGATGCCTCACCTCCAGCCCCGTCCCCCTCAGTTTTCCGTGTGTAAACATGAGCTCCAGGGCAGCCTTAGTCACCGGAGTAAGCTTTGATAAGGTTACCCGATGCTAATTGTCAACTGTCTTTCTCCAGCCTGGGTTTTATCCGTCTATTTTTAAGTGAGTTGTTTTACATGTTGAGGGGGTGCGGAACACAAAGCGCCCCTAAAGTCACTGTTTACAGGGACTCCTTGGCGGTGGCACAAGTAGAAAGTAATAAGTAACACGCTGGTTCAATGGCATGCAGTGCGGTGGTGGATCGGGGCTCTTCAGCGTCTTCAGCGCCGCCTGTGCCTCGCCTCAGCCTCAGCCTCCGTCACCCCCTTCCCTGCCAGAAGCCCCGCAGTGCCGTGTGGGCGGCGGGGGAGCGCCTCTTTGTTCCTCTCCACCTTGCACAGCATGTTCTCCCACAAGTAATTTATTCCCATCTTAGCACAGGGATCATTGTGGGGGCAGCAGCGGAGTCAGTGTGCCCAGCTCCTGCTCCCTCCCCTTGGAGAGAGACCTGGAAAGTGCTGGAGAGCAGCCAACTCTCCCCAAATCCGGGTGGGGACAGCCGAAGGCCTGACCCGGACCCAAGCATGGAGAACCCCACACTCACAATCCATGCCCTGGACACACACACACACACACACACACACACACACACACACACACACGGCTGAGACCCTCTCTCCCAGGATCTTGTATGCAGGATCACAGGCAATCACCAGGTGGGTCCATGCTTCCTTCTGGAACATTCTGATCCTTCTGGAACATTCTCACGGCCACCACCTGGTCTGAGCCCTTCTGCACTGGACTTCCAGGGTCTGGGCTCTTCCCCTGTAACCTTTCCACTTCTTGAAAACACCACTGAGTTCATTAGAAAATAGAGAATAAAGGAAGCCTCAGGAGTAGGGGACAGAGGTGATCAACACCCCAACTCTTCAGCCCACCCCAGAGCTCCCTCCCCGTTAGCCCAGCTCACTGCAATGGCCTCCTGTCCCCTCACCTCCCCTCCCCTCTCCTCCCCAGGCTGCTCCAGCCAAACTTCCTGAGTCACAAGCATCTGAACATATTGTGTCTTTTCTCTCCCCCCGCCGCCCCCCCGCCCCCCGTCTGTCATTCCTTCCACCTGGAATTTCTCCTTCTAGGCTTCACTACCCAAAATTAGACCCTCCTGTCGGCCCAGCTCCGGGCTCCAGAGGGACATGGAGGGGACAGGAAGAGGCTGAGCTCAGGTTTGCGACAGACAGCAGGACTCCAGCAGCAGGCCGATTGGGGTGGGAGAGCTGCAGGAGGGGCTCGGGCCAGATCCCGGGGTGTGGGTGTCCTCATCCAGAGCAGCAGCACAGAGCCAGGGACCGGCCCAGCACATCTCGGGGTGGCCCTCCTTCAGCAGATGGGCTTGGCTCCCCCTACGACCAGGGACCCCTCCCAGGCCTGGGCGCAGCAGGAGTGGTGGCCTAGGGTGCCCAGGAGGAGACTTTGGACTAAAAAGAACTTCCCACTGGGACCAAGTCAGAATCCCAGAGGCTGTGTGCTTCCTTCCGGCCCTCCTGGAGCCCCGGAGAGCTGTCACCTGCTTCGCTGATGGGGACTCATGACTGAGCTGAGAAAAGCTCGGAACAGGGCCGGGCGCAGAGCAGGCTGCATTATATAAGCGTTTGCTTAAAAAGGACAGGGAGGGAGGCATCAGCGGGGATGGATGTGCCATGCCTTTCGGGTACAGTTGGTGTGACATGTGGAATCTTTAATTAGCAGTAATGCACCCTCGTCCCTCCCAGTCTCCCCACATTCGCCACGTGGCTGAGGGGGCCCTCCTCCAGGAGGGGGTTGTTCCGTTACAGCAATGGTTACTGGGGCGGACAAATTCCTGTGGCGGGTGTCAGGTCTGGGATGAAAAGACAATAGGCCACTCGGGAATTTTGTGTAGTGTGGTCTGATCTAAATTTGAAGTGGACTTCAGTGGTTTTTGTTTTGTTTTCATTATCCCATTCACAGAGAAGTCCTGCAAAAACACATTTCCGCCAACTGAAATGCATTAGCAATTATTTAAGATGGTCACCAGGTTATGACAAAATGTCAAACATGGCAGTTCTCCCAATTGAAAACTCGATAAGCTCAGATGTGTATTTTCAGATATTATGGTTAAGTTTGCTTCTCTTAAAGCCTATGAAGTAAAATTTAAATAAAATCTTGCTTGGGGTATAAATAATATGTTTAAACTTTTTCTTAAAAATCCACTAGGGGAGGGACAGGCTCACTGAGAAAGCCACACGCCAGAGAGCGGGCACACCAGCAGGGCGACCTCGCTTGCCTCCAGGCGGTGAAGGAAGCAGACTCGGAAGGAAGGCGGTTCTGATGGGGCAGAAGCTGAGCAGGGCTGGGAGGATGGGGTGGGGAAGACCGCCCTCCAATGGGGATAATTATGCAGGGGGTTGGGAAGTGAGGGGGCTGTTCTATAGCTTGATTATGATGGTGATTACATTATTATACACATTTGTCAAAAATCATAGACCAGCTTATGACATACATTATATAATACTATAATTACACTAGACTATGTAATTATTATACTGTATATTTATACTATATATAAATATGTATTATACATTTATAAATTATACTATGTAATTATTATACCATGCACAACACTAGAGAATACTATTATGTTTCTATACATTCTATGATATCACATCAAGAATAACTAGATTGAACTCAATGAACTGACTTAGAAAATTCAGACATCAGGCCCGACTGGTGTGGCTCAGTGGTTGAGCATCGACCTATGAACCAGGAGGTCACTGTTTGATTCCTAGTCAGGGCAAATGCCCGGGTTTCAGGCTTGATCCCCAGTAGGGGGTGCGCAGCAGTCAGCCAATCAATGGTGCTCTCATCATTGATGTTTCTATCTCTTTCCCTCTTCCTTCCTCTCTGATATCAATAAAAATATATTTTTTAAATATATTTTTAATTCAGACATGAGAAGCTGAAGGTGGGCTGACATAGCGTGGTTTGCTGGGTTCCTGTCCTGGTTCTGTGGCCTCCTGTGCCCACCCTGTGATGGGACCTTTCCAGGCCTGTGTCAGAGAGTAAAGCGCAGCCTCCAGTCTCGGGGCTGGCCAGGGGCAGGGCAATCCCGCAGCTGCGCTTCCACCACAATGAGGTCTGGGAGCACAGAGGCCCCAGCCCCAAGTCCCTGCTCCTAGCTACGATGATGAGGAGGACTACCCTGGAGTAACCTGGAAGGATCTGTCGGAATTCTGTGCCTCGGCTTCCCTCCTCACTCATCTTTGCTTCCTCCAGCCCTGAGGGCTTTTCATAATTTCGTATTTTCTCTCAGTCGCTACACAGCAGAAGTTATGCCCCAAAAAAACTTCCTGGGGTTTATCACGGAGAAAACGAAGGCCTCCTCACCGTGGCTGAGCCTAACAGGGGGAGGTTTGGCTTATGCGTGAATTGTCTTATGATGGGGCAGACAAACAAGTTCCCTGTGGCTCTCAAAAACAAGAAGGGAAAAAATGACTCTCCATCGTTCCTGCCAGCAGAGAGGAGCTGAAATTGGCTCACGCGGGGCTCCTGATTCTCCATCACCTGCCCACTTTGGGACTGAGGAAACCACGCATTTTCTCTTAGTGTGTGTGCCGCGTGTTCCCGCAGCTGCTTTCCAGAGTTGCCTTGCTTCTGACGTGCTCTCTAGCGCCTACGGATGAGAAAGTCAGGAAAGCTGCTTTTCCTAACCAGCTTCCACATTCTGAATTTTTGCAGCATGGAGCTGCCTCCGCTTCAGATTTCAGTTGCAAGCAAAGTCAGGGAGGGTTTGGGGTGCCGCCCAGGCCTCCTCACCCTGGAAAGGCATAGATCCCCTGCGCATCCTGAGCCAGAATTGAGGGGGATTTCTCCAGGCCTCTGCAGCACAACCCCAGGGGTCCCAGGAAGGCTCCCGGCCACAGGTTCTCCCCACGCTGGGCTCAGCTTCCAGCATGAGCGGTTGATGCCCAGGTTCTCCCTCAGCCTTTTCTAAAATACAGACACTTTTGGCAGGGAAGCCATGACTCACAGAGGCCCTTGGGCTGGTCACCTTCTGTCACTGCAGGTGCCCTGGCCCCACTCCTCCTCCCATCTCCTTCTCTCCGTTGGTCCCTGACTCCTAGAAGGACTGGGAGCATCTCTTTAAGGACATTGACCTGTTGAGAGCACTGGGAGCAGCCTGGAAGTGTCCTGGCTGTGCCTGCTGCATGCAGCCTGAGCTCCAGGCAGGGGCATCTGGGGAAGGGGTGGGGGAGGAAGCTGGAAAAGAGGATTCACAAAAGAAGAACCGGTGAGCAAAGCAAACGATTTCACTGACTTCATCATTTTTGTGTAGGAAGAGTTTCTAAAATGGCTTACTCTTAAAAAGCTAAACAGATCTCAAAGCCTCTGCTTTTTATAGAACATCAGTCCCCGGTTCCAAATTAGCAACCCTTAATCTCGAGCTGGTCTAGTTCTGAAGTGACTACTAAGCTGCTGGGCTAGGGCTTCACGTCAGTGTCCGGATCATCCCTGACCAGCCGGGGGAGCGGAGGGGAACGACTTGGGGAGACGGGAGACTGACCTCAGAGAGGCAGGTGGGCACCGCCAGCCCAGCCATCCTCCCACTGACCCACGGAAAGACCTGCTGAGTTAGCATCTTGCTTCTCGCATTAGGCTTCTTTTCTTTCTCCTTCTTCCTCTTTCGTGCAGTGAATTGAGGGGACCACCTGGGATCAGGGTGGCCTGCCACATTGGTTGAAAAGGATTCATTTTCCATGCAAATTCTCAGCAGGGCTGGTTCCTTCCTTCCGGGGCTGTGAGGGAGAACCTGTCCACACTCTCCCCTAGTTTCTAGGGGTTCGCTGGCCATCTTTGATGTTCCCCAGCAGGTAGACACCACCCCAATCTCCATCTTCATCTTCACATGACAGTCTCCCTGTGTGTATGTGTGTATGTCTGTGTCCAAATACCCTTTTTTGTAAGGACAGCAGTCTTACCGGCTAAGGGGCCAACCCTGCTCCAGCAGAACCTCATCTGAATTAATTACACCTGCAGAGATCCTGTTTCCAAACAAGGTCATGTTCTGGAGGTTAGGTGCTGGGGGTCAGGACTTCAACATATAAATTTGGGGGAGACACAGTTCAACCCATTACACGGAACAATCTAGTCTCATTTGTCCTCCTGCTGCTGCTGAGGCATGCCATTTGAGATGACAACTTAATGCCCAGGACCAAACCAGAGAGGGTCGGACCTGCAATACCACCATTTGTCCACCATCCAGAACTGAAATATCATTGCTGTTATGAACACATTAACAACTCTTGGACATAGAAATCGGGACTCAAAAGAACTGTTGGCCCAGAAAGAAACTCACTATAGACTGATTCATTTGCCTCTCAGCATAACCATTATTGCTTGTCTCATTTTCGGTTCCTATAAGTGTATTCCTAGTATCACACGAGCTCACTCATCTAGAGGAAAAGATGAACAACATAGACTGAAGAACAAGAACAGCATTGATCAGACTGTCAGACCTCAGAGGGAAAGTAGGGGAGGATGGGGACAAGGGAGATAGATCAACCAAAGGACTTGTGTGCTTGCATATGAGCCTAACCAGTGATCACGGACAACAGGGGGAGGGGGGCTTGCGTGTGGGGGGGATTGGGAAGGGAACGGGGGGAGGGGGTTGATGACAAATATGTGATACCTTAATCAATAAAGTAATTAAAAATAAAATAAAATAAATAAACTAAAAAAAAAAAAGAGATAACAACTTAAGAAGACGCCAGTTTAGACTAGCTCAGCTCTTATCTGTTCGACAACTGTCTTACAGACACACCCCAAGTCCATTCCCTTGGCCACATTATAGCTTGCAGGATTGTGTGTGTAAGAGAGAGAGAGAAGAATGAAGCTAATTTAAAAGACAGGGTCATGGGTATTTATATGCAATAGCTAAGACTCTGACTTTCAGCTATCTTTCCATACATTTACCACAAGAAAAACAGTGGGGGAACTGTCCTTGTGTGACTTAATCGTAATTCTGCTACAGCCTCTCAAGAAGAGAGGGGGATTAAACAGATGGGCCCTTTGATCTGTTTCTCATGAACACAGCATTAGTGTTATCATGATGAAATTTTCACATCTATTAATGTCTCTTTCAACCATTCCTAATTCACAGTCTCCCTAAATATTCTAGAGAGCAACACAGCAATTTCTGTAAGCTAATACATCCAGGAGAAACTCAGAAGCCTCTAAAGTTATGAATTTTGCCCCTTATTCTCCAAAAATGCTTCTAAGGTTGGGATTGGGCTCTTCTCTGATAGATTTCAATCAAAAAAATTGTGACTCAAGTCTAGACATGCAGGAGGCATGGGGTTGGGGCCGTTGGAGAGATCTACTCTACCTGCTGTGTGGCTTTGAGCAAATTACTCAACCTCTCTGAGACTCATATTCAAAATATATAAAAGAGAGAGACTAAGACCGCCTTATCAAGGTGGATGTGGGAATTAAATGAGGTGATGTAGGTGGAGTCTCTTGTACAGCATGGACACAGAGCTGGCAAATGCTAAACATCAGGGTCCTTTCACTGCCCAGCTACCCATGAGAAGACTGGGGCCTCCCAAGCGCGTGAGTTATTTGAAAATTTTAAACTCTTCATATATAATTGCTATAGTGCATTTTACATAAGGAACTAAACATTGTTACAACTGTTGATTCCAGAATTTCCTCAAGACAAGACTCATCTGCCTCAAAGTTCCATCCATGGTTCTTCCTACCCTGACTGCCTGCCGCACAGCTGTGCTTGCCATGTGTCTGTTGGATAAAGGAATGACCTGTGGAGGGGGGGGAGGGGTCAGGTCGTGACTGCTGCTTAGAGCAGAGAGCCTGACGGCCATAGCAAATGGTCTTGTGGTTCCCCTGTGCTAAGAAGCCCAGAAGTCTGAGACTTCTGGCCTGCCTCCACCGCGGGACAATGCCCGCAGGGACCCAGGATCATCCCTGTCCTCGTCAGCTTGGTTCTTCCTGCTCTGTCTTGTTTCCTCTTGGTTTCAAAGGGGCTGCTGCAGCTCCAGACATCATGTTTACCTTCCAGACAGCAAGAAGGGTGAGAAAAGGAGGTCATGGCCACATCTGTGCCTTTTTTTCAGGAAAGCTAAAGATTTTGCCGTAGCCAGCCCTCCAACTGCAAGGAATATTATTTAACAGGGTTGAATGGTGGGTCTCTGCTAATAGGGGAGGGGGAGAGGTGGATGTTAGGTAGGTTGCTAATGAGTCTGCCACAGAACTCAGAGTGACCTGAGTACAGCCATTTAAGAGAGAGGTGGTAAATAGTCTAATTTGGTGTCTTTGTGAAAGTGGGAAATAGTCATTGTTAGGGTTTGGCTGGTGACTCAGGCTGAGAAAGAATTCACAGCTAAAAGAAGAGATGCAGAGAGAGGAAGTTTATTTTACTTTCCAAGACAGGAAAGGGCTGTATGCTAGCTCAATACAGGGCAGGCAATAAAGAGTAGCCTGCTCTTTTAAGCAGAAGCTGTTGTTAAGGGACAATGAAGGGGTGGAGGAATTCTGTTGAGGTTGAGTAGGTATCTGAGATTGTCTTGAAAAGTCACAGTTTGTTTGCTGTCCAGGAGACAGTCTGGCAGATGTCCTAAGGAGGTGTCTTATCAGTATTTTTCCCAAACCTGTAAAATGCTTAGAGCAAAAATCAAGAAGAGTTCAAAAGAGATTTGTTTGAAGAGGATGGTGGAAGAGAACTTTCTACTAACTAGAGACTCCTTGGTGAGAATTATCCCTGAATTGTGAAAACAGCAGGAAGGAGGGGGATGCAAGAATGTAGCCTTGAGAGTAGCTTATTTTGTCCTTCACCCACCCACCCCACCCCACACCCAAGCAGTTTGAATCAGAGGAGCTAACGATCTTGGGGTTTAATTACCAGATGCTTCTCATAAATTGTGGAAGACCACAGCAAAGAAAAAGAAAGGTCCTTTTCTGGCCTTATAGTCATCATACACATAAAAAAAAAAAAACAAAAAAAAAAACACTATTACTCTCTAAAGCAAAGACATCTTCACAAAATAGTCTGATGTCTTTGGGGGATGTTACCTTGGTCATTCTGGTGTGTTCATGTTTGTGTTTTAAACAGTATTTGTTGTTAAAATAAATGAATTCAACTAGTTTTTGTTTTAAAAAAACAAAACATGCCTAGATTTGTCCAATTAAATGAAGGTCATCATGGCTATCTTAGGAAAAAATACTTTACAATAACCCAGCTGCCTTTGCCCAGGATATCTATGTGGTGCTTACAAAATTCAGGTCAATATTCATATATGAAAATAAGTTTGATTGCTTTAAAGGCAGCCCTGATTTTTCACCTAAAAAATGCCTTGTTTATCTAAATTTGACCACTCCTCTCCAGACCCAGCCTGAATGACACAGCTTTTTCTAGCATTCAAATCAACTCTCCGAGTTTGGAGGGGTTTTTTATTATATTTTTAATGGGGATATATTCAAAACAACCTGCCCCAACGTTCGAAAGCAGTTCAAGTATTAAAGACACTGAAACATGCATCTTGCCTCACAAGGTGACGCCTTTGGGGACCCGAAGGCCTGGAGGCAGTGAGGAATCCTTGCATAACTAGGATTTCTCCTCCGGTCTGGAGGAGAAGGCTGCCTGTGTCTGCCCACGGCCAGTCCTGCAGAGGAGGCGCACACTCTCTCGGGAGAAGCAGTCAGAGCGTGAATCGGTGCCTGGAGGCTCAAAAGTATTCCCAAATGAAACCTGAAAGAAGGGAGCACCCTTGTCAGCAGGCTGTGTGCTGACTGGCGCCAAGGTGGAAAATGATGACTAAACTGCTTCACTGCAACACGGCGTCGGAGGCCGCCAGCGCGTGGGGCCAATGACCTGGTAAGGTCAACTATGGCAGCACCCCCAGGAGGCCACGTCTGCCACTCTGGTGCTGTCTCAGGTGCATGAGTTCTCTCTGTTATTCCACCGTCACGTTCTGAGACCAGCAGAGTCCCCGGCCCACACACGGGGACCTGCCAATAATGATGGTGAGGGTGGCAGTTGCCGGCTAGGACAGGCAGGTTTGGTTGTTAAGGGAGATGGCCAGCATTCCTCTGTTCCTCGTTCTGGTCTTTTTCCTCCTTTTTTGTAAAAATCTGGGTACTGAGCAAGCATGCGCCTTGCATGGGTGCGTTGGAAGTCACAGCTGCTCCAGGCTGAGAGAGCCAAATTAGAAAGATTTTAATTAGTCTTCATAACTGCCAGTGCCTCTTATTCAGTTATTTATTCACTCTCATCTCACAAACATTTATTAAGTACCCGCTATGTGCCAACCACTAGCACAGTGATGCGTACCCATTTGGGAACCAACGTGATGGTAACATAAATCTCTTTTTGGGGCTGAAACACAGAGTGCAGCCGGGGACCTTTATGGGAACACCATCAAACCCCTGCCTTTAACAAAGGCAGATGACACAGACAGATTTGCAGCCTGATAATGAGTTTATCATAAGCAGCACTGGCATCCAAGGAATTTTGAGGTCTTTAAAACAATTGCAACAGCCCCTGGTTCAGCAGCTCGCATGCCTGAATAAGGCTTGCCTGGTGCCCAGTGCAGTCAGCCATGAGCCGATGTTAAAGGGGCCCTGGCTACAAGGACTGTTGTGATTTGGTAACCAGGAAAGTGAAGCTGGCTCACTCAGGAGAGAGAGGCCCAGAGAAAAATTAACCTGGGAACTGACTCACGTGTTCGTGTATATCCACGTACAGAGAATTGGATTCGGTCCTTCCATCTTGCAAGACGTGGAGAGGGTCCTCCTGGCATGAGTGGAGGACCTGGAGGCCACCGTGCTCTTGGGAACCATCTTGGTTGTCCTGCCTCCGCTTCATTCTGTGCCTTTCCCCTGCCTCCTCCACCCCGCTGCCCGAGACCCTTTCTAGATGGGCTTTTGACCTGAGACCCTTTCTGGATGGGCTTTTGACCCGCAATCCCTGCCACAGCCTCGCTCCAAATCCCTTATGATAAACTTCAGGGGGCATCCCTAACACCTAGCATGCCCTTCATTGCTCTTCATTGCCTAAGCCTGCTCACTTCCTCAGGGGAATCTCCCACCTGGTCCTGGGGTACCCCTCCTCTACACACACACACACACACACACACACACACACACACACACCACTAAAACAACACCAACCACTGGCCAAGGCCAGGCTCTCTTCCTCTCCAGCTTCTTCACCTGCTTCTGTACTGCTTGATTTTATTCTCACGTTTTCCAGCATGCTTTTCCTAGGAATCCTCCAGCTCCTTCCAATCAAATACAGCCCCTTTCTTTATGCCCCAAGTTCCTAACACATAGACAATGGGAGACAGTAACCTGTCTTTCTTCACCCCTGAGGCACTGCACCAAAGGAACAGGATTGCTTTCTACGTGTAAGTGCCCTCTAGACCAGAACAAAATCCTCTGTGATCAAATTTGGGCAGAGGCCTGAGCAAATCAGAAATGATCAAAAAACCTTACAGAGTACTCCAGTGAGCCAAGTGCTTTTCATATATTAGCACATTTAATTTTCATAACAACTCACTCAAGAGGATACTGCTATCTCCACTACAAAGATGAAGAACTGAGTGGCACAGAGAGGTTAAGTAACTTTCCTGAGGTCACAGAGCTGATGACAAAGACTGGATTTAAACCCAGGCAGCTCTAGAGCTTAGTCTCTTAACCAGACCCTGGAGGGCCTTGCCTTACCAAGAGTCCCCATTCCCAGGCCTCCATCACCCAATAAACATCACAACACTGGATATGCCCTGCTGTTCTAGTTATCTGTGCTGGGTAACAAAGATCCCCACCTTAATGCCATCAAAGAAGAACCATTTTATCATGCCCAGTGATTCTGTGGGTCAGGTATTTGGGCATGGCAGAGTGGAGACTGAAGCCTCAGCAGGGAAGACATGAATGGCCTGGGGCTGGGGTCATCCGCAGTCTTCTCCACTCTCAACACCTGGGTGAGGATGGCTTGGGCTTCTCCCAGCATGAAAGCTGGGATCTGAGCAGGAGCGTCTTGAAAGAAAACATTCCAAGAGAACTGATCAGAAGCTTCAGACCTCTTCTGACCTAGTCTCAGAAGTCATGTGACCTCAATTCTGCCACATCTTATTAGTCACAAGTGAGTCATAGGCAGCCCAGGTTCCAGGGGATGGAGAAAGAGACTTCACTTCTTGACAAGGGGAGCGACAAGATCACATTGCAGAAGAGCATAAGGATTGGGAGGGAGCATTGTGGCCATCTTTGGAAAACACAACCTGTCACACACCTGCCTAGTCTAATTATAGTTCACCTTCAGCTCCCAAGGTACTAACTTCTCACTTCTATTATCTCGTTGTCCCTGTGATGGGAAACCACCACTGAAGGGTCACAGACGAGCACTTTCTGGTGGACTATCTACTGGGAACAAAAGTGGGTCCTAATCAGAGGGTCCAGCTGCTCCTGGCAGTGGCTTCTTTTTTGCGTTGTCCTGGCGTCTTTCCTAGTAGTTGGGTGATGGGAGACATCAATGCCACTGCCTTTCACAAGCACTGCATTCCTGATCCAAATCCATTCTCCAACTGCCACTGCTTGGGAGGCTTGTTGAGAACACGGGTTCCAGGGTGCTGCCCACAAACTTCAGTTGGATTGGTCTGAGGTTGGGCAGCACTGGTATTGTTCACGGGGTCCCAGGTATCATGCATCTGAGTCTGAGGACACCTGCATTCGATGAAGACCTTGGTGACCACTGGGCTAGACTACCTTCCATCTCCAGAAGCCAAGCAGGTGAGTCATGCTTTCACTGGCTCCTGGATGCAACATGCTCTTTCTAAAGAATTTGGGCATCCAGGTTATCACTCGTCCATCGACCAAGGATAAGTAGCTATTTGTGCTGGGGGCGGGGGAGGGTGGAGTGCATTTAACTGGTTAAGGTGTTATGTTCCTTTATGGTGGCCAGTAGGAGATGGGCCAAGATGCAGACTCATGATGTGGCTACGATTCTTTACAATAATTCAAGAAAGGGGGTCAGAACATTCCCCAAAGGACTACTTGCCTTCAGATGATGCTCCAGCAGGAAGTCCCCTCTGACTTCTTTTCCCTGGCCCTCGGCAGTATGGGCAGGACAATTTGTCCTCACAAATGGTGCTCAAACTATGTTTGGCAACACCTTTTTTTTTTTTTTTTAAATGAGAATGCACAAAACCTTGAACTAGTACCTTTAAATATTTTAGATATTCCTAAAATGCCAACTGGCTAAACCAATCTTTTTTTTCCCAATTTCGTGTGAAGCTCACAAATGCCAAGTTGAAGCACTTTATTCATAACTGAGCAATAAACCATGACAAGAGAAACCCACTGCATAAGAAAGGATGGGGCCATAACTCGTGTATGAACACACCATGTTGTTGCAAAACTGTTGGCTTGCTGCCCAGCCTGATAAGAACACCCTCATTGTTTCCTGAGAGCAGCTGCCTATGAGTAACTCAACTTATGTTCCAGAAGATCAGAAAGAGTTGTGTGTTCAAGTGCTAGGCAGGCCACCTCAGCTTTGACCAAGAGCGTCAGGGCTGTGTGGCCTTGGGCAAGTTATGCAACCTCTTACCTATAAAACAGGAGACCATGGGGATACTTACCCCTGGGTTCTTGTGAGGGTTAAGAGTTACTGTGGGTGAAATTAACCACCCTCCCATGTTTTGCAATGGAAATGACCATTACATGGGTTCTTCAGGGGAATGAGGTTGTATGTCACCACCAACTGAGTAATAACCCACAGCGTTGCTGCAAAGCTCTGGCAGCTTCCCACACCCCACCTTTAGCACGCACACACACATGCGCCTCCACTGGTGGGCTCCTCACTCCCACAGGCTCTTACACACAGTGGGTGCTCAACCCATGCGCCTTGGCTTGAGACACTGTGGCTCTGATCACTTAGGCAGAAAGGAGTGTTCTGGGGGCCCTGGCTGACCCGGAGGCAGGAAAGGTCACAGCTGGCCTGCTAACACTGAGGACACAGGCAGAGCCTCTGGGATCTTGGATTCCCAGAAGTGATTTTCTGCTCCTCCTCATCTTCTTCCAGTAAGTGATGCTCTTCTCTCCTGGACAGACTCGAGGCCTCGGGGACTGTCACTTGATGCCAAGCGGCTGTTTGCTCCATTCACAGCCCACCTGGCAAGGTTGAGTGACAGCTGGGAACTGCGCTACCTCCTAGGGGCTGATTTTGTCCCTAAAGTTTTGTGGTTTTGTTTTTTAAATTGAGGTAACATTGGTTTTTAATATTATACTAGAGGCCCAGTGCATGAAAATTCATGTACTGGAGAGGGTCCCTCAGCCTGGCCTGCCCCCTCTCACAGTCTGGGAACCCTCAGAGGTGAGAGGTGACCAGGTGATCAGGGGAAGGCCACGCCCCATCACACCTCTGCTGCTGCCACTGCCGGCAGCGCAAGCCTCGGCTGGCCCTGGTTACCTGAGCCTTGGGCAGCCCTGGGCGGCTGGGCAGCTGCCATCTGAGGCTTGCCTGCACCTCGGGCCGGCCCTGGGTAGCTGGGGGGCTGAGGGGACTCTGGAGGCAGGCACACGGAGCAGCCAGGCCCACCTTGCCGCATGCCTGCTGCCCCGGCAGGGCTGAGGGGACTGGGCACCGCCATCTTGTGGCTATGGGTGCTGCCATCTTTGAGGGTGTGGCAGTCAATTAGCATATTCCCTCCTTATTGGCTGTGGGCACCACCATCTTTGAGGATGGGGTGGTCAATTAGCATATTCCCTCATTATTGGCTGTGGGATAAGTTTCAGGTGTGCAACATTATAACTTGACATCTGTACATACTACTACTGCGCTCACCACCAAGAGTCTAGTTTACATCCATCACCATACAGTCAACCCCTTTACCCATTTCACCTTTCCTCCACCCCACATCGCCTAGAGGTTCTTTTGTTTTTCTGTCATTTTATTTTTATTAAAAGATTTAAAATTATTTTTGTAGTATAACATATTAACTTGTTTTGTTTTTATCTTTTATTTTTAGAGAGAGCGGAAGGGAAAGGGAGAGAGAAACATCTGTGCAAGAGCTGAACATTGATCTGCTGCTTCCTGCACAGCCCCCACTAGGGATCATCGGGCCTACAACCCAGGCACGTGCCCTAACTAGGAATCAAACCAGCAACCTTTTGGTGCATGGAACACACTAGCCAGGGCTCTATTAATTTGTTTTAACTTTTTATTTTTAAATTATAGCAAGCTTACGGAAGAATTGCTAGAATTGTGTTTTTAAAATTCTCACATATTCATTGTTAACATTTTGCCCTATTTTGCCACATATCTTTCTTTCTCTAGATAAATATACATGTCACATTTTGCCTAGCCCACTTAAGAGTAGGTGGCTGACACCAGGCCCCTTTACCTCTAAATATTCCCTCATGTATCCCTTAAGAACAAGGACATTCTCTCACGTAACCACAGTGCAGTTATCTGAGCCAAAATGTATCGCCCGTTACTGATTGCCAAATGCCCCAATGATGACTCTATTGCATTTTTCTCCCAGTCCAAGACCCACACCTGGAGCACACATCCTATTCATCCCCCGGTTCTCTTTGGTCTCCTTCAATCTGCATCTTGTATTCACTTTGTTTGTTTGTTTGTCTTGAGTGACATTGATATTTTTGAAAGGGACACATAGGTTGTTACCAAAGAGTTGTAAGAGAATACTGTCAAAACTCTCATATACCCTTCACCCAAATTCCCTGAAGTCTGGGTTTATCTGAGGTTTCCTCCTCACTAGACTCAGGTTATGCGTTTTCGGTAAGAAGATACACCTGTGTGACAGTCTCAGTACCCCCATCTGGTGGCACATTATGTCAATTTTGTCCCATTTATTATAATGTTGACTTAAGTTTGTCACATCTTCTCATGTGTTTGTTGGCTATTTGTATGTTATCTCTGGGTTAATGTCTATGCAAGCCCTTTGCCCATTTTTAAATTTATATAGTCTCGATATTGGACTTATCTCAGATATATGATTTGCAAATATTTTCTCTCGTTCTGTGGGTTATTTCACTTGCTTAGTGATGTCCTTTTTCATTGTGATAAAGTGCAATGTATCTATTTTTTCCCCGTGGTTGCTTGTGCTTTTGGTGTCATATTTAAGAAAATATTTCCAAACTCAATATTATGGTCTTCCCATGTTTTCTCTTAAGAGTGTTACAGGGTTAGAACTTTGATCCATTCTAAGTTAATCTTTTATATAGGTAAGGATCAAATGTATTCCTTTACATGTGACTATTCACTTGTTTCAACACCATTTGTTGAAAAGACATTCTTTCTCCCGTTGAATGCTCTTGAAAATCAGTTGACATAGACACATAGGTTTATTTCTAGACTCTCAGTTCTATTCTATTGGTCTCTGTGTTTATTCTATGCAAGAATCACACTGCCTTGATCACCATTCTTTACAGTATGTTTTGAAATACGAAAGTGTGAGTCCTCCTATTTTGATTTTTTTTTAACATTGCTTTGGCTATTCTGGATTACCATTCATTTTTTTATGCAAAACAAACTTTTTTCGAATAACAAGTGTATGTGTAATTGTTCAGGTATTTTACTTTTTAATTATTTAATTGGTGTTTATGTCTATGATTATACTCATCAGTTTAGATAGATGGATAGATAAATAGATAATAGGTAGATAGATGATGATAGATAGATGATAGATAGATAGATAGATAGATAGATAGATAGATAGATAGATAGAAGATATATAATGTGCTTCTGGACTGTGTAACAGAGATGTGCATACACGGAGGGGTTTACAGGGCTGGAGGATGCTTTGACCCAAAGTGCTTGCCTGGTTGAATCAGTAATAAGTAACAGAGGCCTAGGGAAGCCCTCATGGCTTTGACTCCAGTTATGTAAATTAAGCTGAGTGACAAATCCCAGAAATTCCAAAAGGCAATCAACCCTGAATTCTGCCCTCCAGGGACCTTCACCCTCCCTGCCCCTCTCTGTCCACACGTCTTGCTTCCCTGCCACATATCCCCTCCAAATGGGATTATAATTTGAGCGCCTGGCTCGCCTGTAGCTATTCTAACACTTGTTTCTCACAGCTGTCATTCAAACCTGGAAGGAGGTGGGCTCCGCGAGCGTGTGGATGGTCTGGATCTTGGGGTTGGACAGCAGCCAGCAGGATTCAAGAGGAAGTAGGTTTCACCATTTCCTTTTATGTATAAGTTTTGGTGATTTCCTAGAATGATTGACAAGACGCCCTTGTGAGTTGTACTCAGGGCTAAGATTTATAACAGCAAAGGATGCAGAGCAAAAGCAGCAGGAAAAGGTATGCATCGCTGCAATGCAGAGCAGCCCAGCCCGGGCTCCCCTGCCGCGCCCCCGCATCTGAGCCCATCAGATGTGCTTTTTCTCTGGCAGAGAACTACAGGGTCCTGGGTGGAAGGCCTCTGCCCAGGGAAACCCACGTGAGTCTCAGAGTCCCAGGTGTTTATGGGGAGCTGGTCATATAGACACATACCGCTATCAATCAACCACAGCAACCAAAACTCGAGACCCCAACAATGGAACCTGTGCACGTTATCAGTCTTGCCGCTTGTGCTGAGCCATCCTGGCAAGCTAGTAGGGCGTGGCCCATTGCCCAGGTGTACACAACAAAATCATCAATCACTGACGTAACAAACCTTCCTCGAGCCACATTCCCAAGGGTTGGCCAGGGGTCGGTCATGCCTCCTGGTTTCCTTGGAGACATGTCAGGAGCGAGCAACCAGACCTTTCCACACATTTAACATTGTCTGGTCATCAACCTACAACTACAGGTGCATCTAGATGGCTTGGAGAGCCTCGGGAAACATTTACTGGCCATTGGCCCATAGAAAATGGGAGAATAACATCAAAACAGCACATAGATGGCGTGGTTTCAAATTTTTACTATGTGTGTGTCCTTAAGAAAAGCATGTCACCTCTCCAGGCCTACAGTCTATGCGTCCCAACAAAGGGAATGTTTGTGAGATATCTGTTAAGTGACATGTCCTATAAGTTCTTACTCTTACTAATTGTCGAATTTGTCCAACACCTGTCTTTTCTGCTGGCCTCTCCTATCTGAGAGGATCTGGAAATCAATCCCCACTTGACTGATTCAAGAATCAGCACCAAACCCCTCAAGGCCATTTGCTGACCTTTCTTAGAGGATTTCTCTCTGCTAAACTTAGCACAAAAACCTTTAATGCTTTCTGGAATAGTCTGTAAATCCAGTGTGTCCCATTTATTGGTAATACATTATGATATTAAAAACAATCCACCTATTGGCAGGGGGTCATTTATTCAGCAAATATTTACTGAATATTTCCAGTAATAATAAGAATTAATGTCCAGCAAATATTTATTGGGCGCATATCTGTACAAGGCACTGTGTGTGAGGAGGGACACGTGAGGTGGATAAAGACAGATACCAGGTCCTGTCATAGAGATTTCCATCTGTCTGCTAAGTAGAGTCACCAAATATCCTTCCTGATTTGCCTGGGACGGAGGGTTCCTGGGATGAAGTGTTCAGTGCTAAAATTGTGGAAGTCCTAGACAAACCAGACAGATTAGTCACAGACAGTTGGTCACCCAATTACTGAGACAGATACTAAACAATGAACTTTACAGTTAATCACTGCCGTGAGACTCCTAACGGAGGGCTGTATACTCAGCAACACCCCCCCAAACCGCTGCCCTGGTGCCCCCACAGAATCACTCTGGGGACAGACACTGCCTTCTAGGGCCACCAGAGCCTGGAACCCCAAGACCTATGGTTGCTAGGACCGGGGCCAGAGCCTTAACGTGCCAAAGCTGGGTGATAATCTAAAACAACAGCTCCAGGTCTCTCCTCTGAGGGACTGCCACATGAGTGCTGCCCTGATCCCCTGGTAAGGTCCCATAGGACTACTCTCCACCCCCAGAGCTGGAATCCCCTTCCCATGATGGCATCTTGCTGCCCTCTGCTCTACAGGCTCCCCGAGGCCTCTTCACTGCTCCAATGAGAGGGAAGTTAAGGACCAGCCTTTTGTGCAAGGCTCTCTTCCCCGGGACACCCCCACCTATCACCCCCTCTGACCACCCTACCTAGTCCCCATGGACACAGTCCTCACACAGCTTCCTGCCCTAACCCTCCTCACATGCCCCAGTCCTGGACACCGTATTTTTCTGTATTTTGTAAATTTTCCATAAATGCACTTCTATGTTTTATAATCACACACAAAATAATTATTTTAAATGAACAAACCATAGATTCTTATTTTGCCAAAATATACACCAGTTGCCGATTTCTATCCCTGGTGGCTGTAGCCATAGAGTAGGAATAACGTTGTTGTCCAATTTATTCTGTCTAGAATTTTTTATCGTTTTTAAGACGAGCTAAAAAATAAAATTAAGATGAGTTTGGGAAATAAAATCTGGACTTCGTATGTTTTCTGTTTTTCTGTTTGGGGTTGTGACCTAGCTGACTTGCCTGAACCTGGGCCGTGCTGAGCCCTGCAATCTGCTCGCTGCGCATCTCCACAGCTGTGTGAACCCAGTGCCCTGCTTACACCGGCTTTTCCTCGCTAATCCCGAGTTCAGGATGGAAAACACAGGCTGTTCTGATTTCATTAGGCCAGCAGACTGTTTTTGCAAATCACCTAAACAGTCTCTTGAAGGTGCCGATTCAAATGAATGTCACTCAATGTGTTTGAAATGACTCATAAGCAAGAAAGTATGATTGGGTTATGGTCTACCAAGTTCCATATATGGGAATATAAAGGCAGGAATGGCCCTGAGAAAAACTGATGTTGCCAGTGCATCTCTTAGAATTTCATTCATTTGATAATCATATGAGATGCAATGTGTGCCAGGCCTTTTGTCACCAGTTGGAGATGCGGAGATGATGAAATATGGTCTTGAACATAAAAGAAAATCAAGGGAAGGCTCATATCATCACCCAGGAAGGGTATAGGGGTGTAGCTAGGCTTCCCAGGCACCTAAAACTAAGCTGAGACTCTCTCTCCAGGGTTTATTTCAGCCTCTAAGGTCACTCTCCTACCCCAGGCCAGGCTCTTCCACCAACCAGGACGCTGGGTGCTCACCACCTGGTCCCAGGAAAGGGCTCTGATTGGCCCAGCTGGGATCAGGTGTCCAATTTTGACCAATCAGTGGTAGTCATGTGGGTGGAGTCCGTTAAAATTGTGATAACTCCCACTGCTACCTCACAGTTATGGTAGAAAGAAGGCACATTTCTCAGAAGGTGCATATTATTCCCAGTAGAAAAAGAGCCAATGCCAACCCAGCCCTGCTCCAGCCAGCAACCTCCTTACCTACCTGGGGAGGGAGTCGGATTAGCCATGTGAGGAGTGACAGGCCACGCACAAGGCCTTCAGTTAACTGGAAGCGCGAGCACTTGTCTGTAGAGAGGCCTGGGAAGGCACATGGGCATTCTTCCTTAATGATTGTCAGCTGAACCCAAGGTGACAGGCAAAGCCGAGTCTTACCAAAAAGGCAGATGTGTTCTCAGCATTGACTCTTATCTTTGCCCAGGTGTAGGGAAGTGGGTTTTGATATGTAAATCCAGTCTAGCACTAGGAATGCTCGGGCCTACTCAGGAATGCAAATAATCTCCTTTGTCTTGACTTTTGGTGAAACTTCCTGGTATTTGGGGTATAAAATAAACACGCTGCATCAGCTCTGGGTCACTGTCTCTCCATCAGAAGAGGGCAGCAGTCCACCCGGTCCCAGCTTTTTCCTTCTATCTCTGTGTCTTGTCTCTTTCTTTTATTTCTCAATCCCCAGCCCCTCTACTCGAAGAACCGGATCATCTCTCTTTCCTTGCTGGACGCAGAAAAGAGAGACCCTGCCATATTTATCTTTACCATGTGGCTACGAGGAAGGTTTCATCTGGGATTTAGCAGCCCAGCTAAGTGGTGAAGATAAAGATGAGGCACTGGCTTCCAAGAGGGGCCCAGGGAAGTGGGGGATTCTAGTTTTGGGGAGATTTGGTGTGTGTGAGAGTGGTGGGGTGGAGAACGAAAGACCCTTTTATCCTGGTCAAGGGCCAGTCCTTTCTCTGGAAAATACAGGACTTGAACACATTCAAGCCTGCTGAGTTAACCCTCTACTGCACAGGGGGTAAAAACAGGTAAAATTCAAATAAGTCTGTAGCTTAGTTAATAGCCTTGGACCAAGGTTGATTTCCTGAGTTTGAGCATTGGACTATAGTTATGTAAATTGATAATATTACATGAAGTGGTAAAGGCTATATAAACTCCCATCAGAGGGTAGATGCGGCTGAGGGGACAGTCACAGCCAGGATGGACAGTACCCCTGGTGAGCAGAGAGGGAGAGCTTGTTTGCCTGCGACCTCAGCCGGACCTGGGTCCCTATGTCCTGCCCCAAGGAGCCTGCCCACTTCCCTCAGTGATGAGTGTGTGCATTGCATTCCACATCTAGGGACCCTGGGCTCCGTCTCTGGAGCCTGTGGTCTTGCTGCAGCTAGAGTGCGCCTAGGCCCTGGGGGCCGGGGAGCAAAGCTCTTCTCCATTGGGATCGGGGGACATGGGCCTCGGGCCCAGCACCCCTGCCCTTCTCTTCCCTGAGACGCAGACTCAGGGTGCACAGGAGGCTCCTTAGACTTCCTTCCCCACCCAGCCTCCACTTCCACCTGCCCTAGTGTCCAGACTGTGCTATTTGCAATGATACTCCTTCCCGGTTAACCGGGGAGGCAGCCCTCTCAAGACAGGCATACTCAGTGGATGCTCCCACGGGCAAGACAGGCAGAAGAATGTGCTCCAACTAGTTAGCTTTGTTCTTTTACTATTATTATTATTATTATTATTATTATTATTATTATTATTATGTAATTATGCATGTTATTATAGTTATCATCACTTTTTATTCCACATTAATTTCATGCCCAATAGGTACTAAGCAAGGTGAAGTATTGAGTTTTGCTGTTGAAGCCAAACCAAGTCATAACTTAAATATTAAACAACAACTGTATGAATATATGGCATAAAGTGCCTTCTATAATCAAATGACATAGAAAGACCATCTGGAAGAAGCCAGTGTTGGAACCGGGCAAGGAGGGGCCGGCTTGCATGGAAGCCGCTCACTCAGAGGTTTCTTCTGAACAGCACCAGTGGCTGTCGATGGATTTAAATGCCACCCAGCTGCTGCTTTCAGAGCAACTGTCCCAGGGCCCCTGGGACACTGGGATGGGGACTCTCTTTGCTCTCTGTTTATAATTTCTGAGGAACAAAGACCTCATTGCCTCTTGCAGTTTGGTCTAATTATTCACTGATGTCCCCTTGGAGGCCTGCAGTCTCCCCAGGAGGAGCTGGGGTGGCCAGTGGGCGGAGAGGAGGGCAAGGACCTTCTGAAGCCGCCTTGGTATGCAAACTTTTGCTTAGAGGCGCTGTTGACTTCTCGAGGAGGTGTTGATTTCTTCGAGGAAGTGCTGATTTCAGGGCATAGAGTAGGACTGGGTCTCCAGTCTTACAACCCTGCAATAAACCGGTTTATTGACAGCCGTGCCCACCATGTCTTTCCTCTGGTAGCCACTGCTGACTCTCCACTAAGGGCCAGAGGAGAGGGTCCCCTTCTCCCAGTTGTCCACAGGTTTCCTCTGCTGCTGAAAACCAGGCTTCTCCCACAGGCAGCAGGGACCCTCTGCCCTCCTGCTGTGAGCAGACATTGTTCTAATCCCTCCCAGGGGGATCTAACGTACACCTCCAGGACCCACTCACAGCTGCTTTCTGCCTGTTCGCTTGCCAGCATCTCACACTGTCACCCACCAGCTTGTCAATCTGCCCATGGTTAAGGATCCTTTAAGGCCATGGTCGGCAAACTGCGGCTGGCTCGTGAGCCACATGCAGCTCTTTGGCCCCTTGAGTGTGGCTCTTCCATAAAATACCACGGCCTGGGCGAGTCTATTTTGAAGAAGTGGCATTAGAAGAAGTTTAAGTTTAAAAAATTTGGCTCTCAAAAGAAGTTTCAATCATTGTACTATTGATATTTGGCTCTGTTGACTAATGAGTTTGCTGACCACTGCTTTAAGGCATTTGAAACAAGTTCCTGGTAAGGGAATTAAAATGTGTTCGGTACTATGTGCCAGGGACTAGATCAGGCATTTTCACATACAGTAGTTCACTTGGGCAAGTTACTTGGCCTCTCCGTGCCTCGGTTTCCCATCTGTACAAATAAACCCAATGACACTAATCCGTAATCAGAGGGATCAGAAGCAGAGGTAAGACACACAGATGCTCAGAACAAGGCCTGGATGGGAAGTACTCAATAAATGTGAGCAGCTATTTTATCCTCTTTGTCTTCCTCCACAAGGTAGTTATTTAGCCCATTTCACAGACAAGAAAATGGAGGCTCTGGGAAATGTAACCATGCCAGGCACCTCCTGGGAGAGCATGGTTTGGCCACCATTCAAACCGGGGCAGCCTCCTCCTCATCACACCATCTCGCCCGCACAAAGCCTTTCTGAAGTCCAGACCATCTCATTACCTCCCTGATGTGTTTTCATCATCTACTTTCAAGTCTTCCACAAAGACTGGCTTTCAAATGATTTTTATTGCAAACCTTGCTTAGAAACATTTTACTTGGAACAGCTTTGTATAAAAATCAAGTCAAAATTTCCTGAAATAAGACTTTCCCTTACTATGTTCTATGCCCCCTGGTGTTTTTCTATTCGGTTCTATTTTGTTTTATTTTTAACAGCTGGTTTCAATGTGGCCCGGTGTGGCAGGTCGAAAACCCACTGGCCAGGCAAGTGAGAGAGTGTCATCTTCTGAGCAGCCCTGCCCGGACATGGTCCTCAGCGCTCCCTCTGGGTTACCTGGACGCCTTACCTGGGCATCAGCTCCCCCAGCACCAGCTTCTCCCCCAAGATCCCAGTCCTAAGGTGCAGAGTCATGGGGCTCCAGGTGGGGACCTCAGGCAGTAGCAGGAAGCTCATCAAGCCCATCTCTGGGACCCCCATGTGCGCCAGCCAGTCTGGGTCATCCAGATTCATCCAGATTCCAAGGACATGTTCCTTCAGGGTTTTATCCATTCAGAGTCTCCTTATTTTTTTTATTAAATATATTTTATTGATTTTTTACAGAGAGGAAGGGAGAGGGATAGAGAGCTAGAAACATCGATGAGAGAGAAACATCGACCAGTTGCCTCCTGCACACCCCCTACTGGGGATGTGCCCGCAACCAATGTACATGCCCTTGACCAGAATCGAACCTGGGACCTTCCAGTCTGCAGACAGACGCTCTATCCACTGAGCCAAACCGGTTTCGGCCAGAGTCTCCTTATAATGGAGATGCTCCTTTCTGTCTGCATCTTGGCATTGAGGAGATGAATACTTAAATGTCTGGCTAGAGAATGGCTGGCACTTAGCAAGATGGAGAGAAGAACAAAGGGAAGAAGAAGCTAAAGAAAAATTCCTTCCGGGATGAGTCTCCCTCGGGCACCATCTTAAACTGCCAGTCCCAGCCATCGGTCCTCCCTGCCCTCTCCTCTTCCTCCACGCCCACAGGCACCCCACACTTTCAGCTTCCCTTGCTGCTTGGTGTGGCCTGCCCCCGAGTTCTGGCCTGGAGGCTGTTTGTGGCATGATGGGCAAGGCTTCCAGGCCTGGCCTGTAGAACTGCCCACATGGTCTCCATGCCCCTCCCCTCTGTGGACTGATACATATGAGCTCAGAGACCTTGGAAACCCATGTGGGAGATGCAGGGACCTTGAGTCCCCAAATCACTGCTCAAGTGGATACCACCTGCTGGTCAGGATCACTCATTTTGAACTTCACATGTGTGTGAAATAAACTTACATTCTGTAGAGCCAGTAGGATACAGAGATTACCCCAACTAATGTACACTGAGTGGCCAGATTATTATGATCTCTGAATGCATAATAATCTGGCCACTCAGTGTATATCCTATATAATAAAAGGCTAATATGCAAATTGTCCCCTCGACCAGGAGTTCAACCAGCAGGCAGGCCAGCCAACCGCCCATGTTCCCTCCCCCTGGCCAGGCTGGCCAAACCCCACCCATGCATGAATTCATGCACCGGGCCTCTAATATATATATATATATATATATATATATATATATATATATATATATATATATGGCTCAGAACTGTGTGTGTACACACACACACATACACACACACTGAGTGACCAGATTATTATGCTTTCAGAGATCATAATAATCTGGCTACTCAGTGTATACCTGTTCCCTGAATTTCTAAACCATCCAAGTTCAAGACAGTGGAGCAGAAGATTCTTAAATGTGGCAAATTTAATTGAGAAAAAATTACTTCAAAACAGAGGATACTCTGTGTATGGAGCTGAATAGTGTCTCCCCACCTGGAACCTCGGAATAAGACCTTATTTGAAATCAATTATTTGCAGATGTAATCAAGTTAAGATGAGCTCCTCCTGGATGAGGGCGGGACCTGAATCTAACATGACTGGTGTCCTTATGAAGAGAGAGAAATGTGGACACAGAGACACAGACACTCAGAAGACAAGGCCATGGGAAGACAGAGGCAGTGATTGGTTGATGCAGATTAAACCAAAGAACACCAAGTACTACCAAGGCCATCAGGATTAAAAGAGGGAAGGGAGGGTCTTTCTGAGACCCCTCGGAGGGAGTGTGGCTCTAACTTGACTGGGAACATCTGCCTCCAGAACTGTGCCAGAATAAATCTGTTGTTTAGCGTGCCCCCTCCCCCAAACCCCGCAGCTTGTAGTACTGTGTTACGGCAGCCACAGTAAACTAATACACTCTGTAATCAAAGCGTCGTGCAATTTCAAGAAATTGTACTATTTTTAGCCCAGTTCTGAGCCATGTTCTCTTAGGAAGCCATCATTCTGAGTTTATGTTTCCAGCTGGAGGATGTGCACACAGACCCCTCCTCCTCTCAACCTTCCAGAGAAATCCCTTGGGATGGGTTGCCAGGAGACTCCAGGGCAGACAAGCTCTCCACCAAGGTCTGCAGGCTACCAGTGAGGTCTGATTGCCCTTGAAAAGAGCTTGGCTGCCCTCTGCATTGGTCTGTGGGGTGGGTGAGAGGGACAGGTGGCCTGGTAGATGAACTTCATGAAAGGCCAGACACACTCATCTGCTCTTCCTCACTGTGGCTGGCTGCTCCTAGAACCCAACCCAGGGGGTGGATGCCCATTCGTCAGCCCAGGCCGCATGTAGATGGGTTTCATCGCCAACCTCACCAAAATGTCTTTTTAGAGTGCTTTGGATTTCAGAACCGTGGATAAGGGATTGGACCCCTATACTGTCATCATGATGATGTGAATGACGTAATGGTGGTTCTGCAGTTAGAAATCACATCATTTGCTCGAGCTCCAGGCACATTTTTTGTTCTGGGCAATGTTTCCAACTCTACAGGGACTTGAACATTGGAAAGGAAATAGGACGTACCTTTCAGGATTCAACTAAACAGACGCTGCGGTTCCCACCAAATCACAGGCCACCCCGCCCCAGTGACTTCTGTGAGCTGACCTGACACAGCCACAACGCCAGGGCCCCAGAGACTTGCCCAGACACCAGCTGCTCCTCCAGCACAGAGTCTTCCCTCTGCCCGTGTGTGTCTGCTGGGCCTGTGGAAGGGGGAATGCCCCGTGGGCAGAACTGTCGGATTTAGCAGCTGGAAATGCAGGACACCTGTTAAATGTGAATTTCAGATCAACAATGAGTCCTTTTTTAGCATGTCCCATACAATAGTTGGGATGTACTTACACTAAAAATTCATGATTCATCTGGGACATAATTCGTTATCTGGAATGCAAATATAACTGGATGTCCTGCATTCTATCCGGCAACCCTCCTGTGGGTGTGTCTCCAAGATTGGATGTCAATGAAGAATAAGAATCTGCATCAACCTGCTTCACAAAGAAGAGAGAACTCCTGCATGGAGAAGGATGTAGAGCTACCTCCAGACCTGTATGGCCCCCAAATGATGTTATAAATATCCAAATGGTAGCGGGTTTCAGAGCCCCTTGATTTCCACTCTGCCCTCTTTAATTCTACAATGAGAGACAATAAAATGTGGACACACACACACACACACACACACACCAGTAGAATAACTCACTAACTTCGATTTTCACTATCGTGTAAACAGATGACATGAGACTCTCTCCTGCTAGAGTGTCTCCTGAGGTCAGGCTAGAGCACAGAGCAGGGACCATTGGACCCCTGAAGGTTGAAGGGAACCACAGACAGAGGGAACTAGGGATAGTACATGTGTATTTTATGGTATTGCCAAGGGTTGGCCCTTTATTTGCTGTAACCCAGTCCCATTTTGAGGGAGTGGGGACTTCAGAAGCAGCATTCCACAGACACTTCTCTATTGCTCAGGTGCCTCCTGGCCCGTTTTGGGTGGCAGAATCGCCTCAGTGAAGTGAGGCATCATGGTCTGAAGCCTAAGGACCTTCCAATCCAGTGGTCCTCAAACTTTGCTGCCCACTCAGTCACTTGGGAGCTGGGACAATTCCTGACGCCCAAGCCACTCCTCACAGATTAACTTAGGACCCCAGTGGTGGGACCCAGGCATCAGAGCTTTCCAACTCTCCAGGGATGTCACCGAGCAGGAATCTTCTTCCTTTGTGGTCCGGCACTGGGCCCCACATTCTCATGTGCATTCAAATGGCCCAGGGATCTGGTGAAAATGCAAGTTGAGTCAGGAGGTTGGGGTGGACCTCATATTGGACAAGCTCCCGAGCTTGGAGCGAAGTGAAATGCTTGGATGGTTATCACCTGAGAGCTGGTTAAACCTGCAGAGTCTCAGGCCTTGCTCAGGACCTACCTACGAATCAGAATCTGCAGTTAACCTGGCACAGGTGAGTCGAGGGCACGCTCAAGTCCGAGACAGTCTGCTCCAACCCAAAGCTTGTCTTTGCTAATGGGGAAGAGAGGACGAGGGTAGGGCCCACTCCCCACAGCTACTTCATGCAAAAATGTTCTGGGGACTCATGCTCGCCTGCCATCCCAGCATGCGATGATCTCATAAGGAGTGCTGACTTCTCTGACAACTATGATTCGGGCAGTGTATAAAATTTCCCTCTCCTATTGCACTTAATTCAGGCACAAAACCAAACAAAACCCAAAAATGTAGGAAGGACAGAGCAAACACGGGATGGGGAAGACATAAAAACAGGAGGAAGCAAGGTGTGTTTTTCGCCTGTCTCTGATTACAAAGCTCTGTTAACTGGAGGCCTGCAGGTATGGCGACTCAAGAAACACAGAGGGGGGAGGGAAGCTCAGTGGGAAGTTTCGGGTCATTCCTGTTGGAAGCACCATCAGGAAGTTAGCCCAGCCCAGGAAAAAAGACATGGGCTGCTTTTGCCTCCCTGGGGATGGGCCAGTGTCAGCCTGGCCAGGAGAAAGGTGTTAACCAAATGGAAATGCCCATTTCCTCTATTTTTAAGACCACAAAGAGATTCAGGACAGAGCTGAGCTGATTAGTCAGCGGCGGTGCAGCCTGGAGTTGATTTTGGGAAGTGGTCACAAGTTACTCAGTCAAATCAGGTGAGTGAGATGACCACACTCAGTTTCACTTTAGGAGACAAATCCAAAACGTGGCCCCAAGGTGGCATTCCTGGTCTCCTCACATGGTTGTCACCTGTTCCAAAGGCGGTTCCTTACAAAAGCCCCAGTGTGGGTTTGAGCAGGGGCAGCAGCATTAAGAAAAGCCTGGAGTTTCTCAGGCGTCTCTTTCGAAGGGCAAAGTGTTTCTGTCAAAAAGCAGGTCCCTAATTATCATGTTTCCTTTATCTAACGCCCAACCTCACCTCGATCTGCTAATAGTGATCAGGCACAGTACAGGGGGCTGTTGTGGGTGCCAAGGAGGAAGAGAGGGTCACCCCTGGGGCAAGTGGTGGAGGGGCTGACACCACCCGAATTGGTTTTCTATGACTGCCATAACAAAGTACCACAGATTGAGTGGCTTAAAACAACAGATATACAGTCTCTCATCATTCTGGAGGCCAGAAATCTGCAATGTATCAGAGGCTCTCCAGAGGCTCTAGGGGAGAACCTAGCTTGTTCCTTGCCTCCTCCAGCTTTGAGTGGCTGCCTGCATCCCTTGGCTTGTGGCCACATCACCCTGATCTCTGCTTCCTCTGTATCAAATCTCCCTCTGCTTTCCTTTTTATTTATTTATTTTTATTGTTTAAAGTATTACATGTCTCCTTTTTCCCCCATCGACCCCTCCCCAGCCACTCCCACACCCACCCCCAAGACAAGCCCCCACCTCCCCAGTGTCCATGTCCATTGGTTAGGCTTATACGCATACATACAAGTCCTTTGGTTGATCTCTTACCCACACACACCCTGCCCTGCCTTCCCTCTGAGGTTTGACCATCTGTTTGGTGTTTCCCTGTCTCTGGGTCTATTTTTGTTCATCAGTTTATGTTGTTCATTATATTCCACAAATGACTGAGCTCATGTGATATTTATCTTTCTCCAACTGGCTTATTTCACTTAGCATAATGCTCTCCAGGTACATCCTTGCTATTGCAAATGGTAAAAGTTCCTTCTTTTTTATAGCAGAGTAGTATTCCATTGTGTAGATGTACTACAGTTTTTTAATCCACTCATCTGCTGATGAGCACTTAGGCTGTTTCCAAATCTTAGCTATTGTAAACTGTGCTGCTATGAACATAGGGGTGCATGTGTCTCTCCTCTTATAAGAATACACATGATGGCACGGCCCACGTGGATAATCCAGAATTATCTCCCCATCTCAAGATCCTTAATTTAATTGCACCTACAAAGTCTTTGCCATATACAGTCACATTTATACCTGTTCTAAGGATTAAAACCTGATATCTCTTGGGGCCATTATTCACCCTCCCACAGTGGGATTGGGGCACTCATCCTTGATGCCAGGAAGAGCTGACAGGTAGCAGCTCAGGCTGCTCTGACCCTCCCAAGGTGGCAGGGGGCGGGGGCGGGGGGAGACACTGAGACTCTAATCCAAGAGTGAGAGCAGATCACCTTCCTTCCCAGCCAGCTCTCCAGAAGCTCTCCATGTGTCCAGGAGGGGTCTGAGTGGCCCAGCAAGCTCAGCCTGGCATAGGCTCAGAGAAAGTCCACCCATCTGCCTGGCTCCAGCACTCCCATCTCCCCCAACAGGTGAACCACGAGCTGGCCATCTTGGTGGCTTCCAGGACAGCCAGCTCAGGCTTCATCCAGCTCTCATTCAGGCCCTTGATTCTACACTCTAAGTCCTCAGGCTCACGGTGAGGGGTGGGGCCCATTGCCTGGGAGCTGGTTGGAAAAGCAGAATCTCAGGCCTGCCCCAGACAGTCTGAGTCAGAATCTTCGATTTAACAGAATTCCCAGGGGATTCCTGAGCAAGTTGCAGTGAGAGAGGCACTGGTGTAAACCCTGGGATCGTTCCCTTCTCACAAGTTCCAGGTCTTCTCTCTCGCAGCGGGAGCGTGTGGACTGCTGGCTCCCTAGGTGAGGGGTGTGGGGTTTGGAAGCAAAGCAGTGCTCACTTGGTTTGTCTTCCTGACACTTTGAATTTCAAATTACATTCTAAAACTTGGCTTGGGTAGTTATTCTCACGGAGGGGTGAGGCAGGTGTGCCTGTGTTTAAGCAAGTTGAGAGAAGTTCCTCCTGACGGAGTGCCTGCAGGCTCTGGGAGCAGCAGACTCAGCCTCCCGCCTGCCCAGTCATCTCTGAAACCAATCTGATTCCAGCCTCCCTGCTGGGAACATCTGTTGTTTATCCACAAGTATCTCTTTTCTTTTCCCTGGAAAAGGTCTCCCACTATGGGAGGGAGCTGCCAGTACGGTATGCTCATCTCCCTCCTCCACCCATCACATGACCCAGGTCACATGGTAGTCATAGGACTCAGGCCTGCCTAGGTAAAGTACCCTGTAACCCTGGCCACAGTGATTGGTCCAGCATTGGTCATGTGACAAAAAACTAGACCAATCAAAGTCCTTCCCTGGGGCTTTTCATACTGAAGCTGAGAAAGTTTCTCTCTGCGCTCCAGGGACCTTTAAACTGGAATGATGTCGGTCAGTACTGCTACACTGAGGTGCTCCTTCATGGCAGCCTGCCATGGGGAGGTACCTGTCCCCTGGCACCTAGCCACATGGGTCTGCCTGCCTCGTGGTACCCTGCCTCACAGAGGGTCCCTGCCACGTGGAAAATGCCCACCTGCAGTGCGGCAGGCACAGAGAAGTCTGGGTCTGAGTCAGAACAGAATAGGGATTCCTAGCTCCATCCAAAGCCCCCTTCTAGTCCTGAGGTCACTGGAGTCACTTCCCCAGAGTCCTTCTACCACATTCGTTTTTCTGTCTAAACTGGTTTGAATTGGTTTCTGTACTTTGCAACTGAAAGAGACCTAACACATTCCCATCACAGCCCTCATGTTGGCATTCAGAGACCCTCCATCTACCTCCATGCCCATCACTTCCTCCCATGGAAGCTAAGCTCCTGCACGTGGAACTCAGGCATCTGCAGGGAAATTGCAGGCCCTCCGTTCCTCCCAGTCTTGCAGTGTCTGCACCTGGACAGCAGCATTGCAGTTGTTTGCACCTGTGTTTCCCCTCCCTAGGCTGTGAGCATCCCAGAGGGACACTGGACCTTGTAGCCCTGGGGGCCAATGGACTTTGGAATCACAGAACATGCTTAGCAAATATTGTGGATGGAACATCTGAACTCCGTGTGTGACTTTTGAACTCCGTGTCTGTGAACACACTGCGTTTTCGTGAACATTCATGAATACTCTCAGGCTCTAAATGCCTCTGTGCCTCAGTCTCCACATCTATAAATAGGGGAGCTCACAGCTCCACACCATGGGCTCGTCAGCATGTGCCCATGAAGCCTCAGGATGCTGTCTGGCATCCATTGTAAGCCTCTCGGGATAGTCTTGATTATTTACATTTTCTCTCTTCCCCACAATTCCTCTTCCTTTTTCTCACCTCTCCTGTTATTTCTTTTTTTTTTTTTTTTTATTGATTTTCCACAGAGAGGAAGGAAGAGGGATAGAGAGCTAGAAACATCGATGAGAGAGAAACATCGACCAGCTGCCTCCTGCACACCCCCCACCGGGGACGTGCCCGCAACCAATGCACATGCTCTTGACCGGAATCGAACCTGGGACCTTTCAGTCCACAGACCGACGCTCGATCCACTGAGCCAAACCGGTTTCGTCTCCTGTTATTTCTTCACGCCCGTTCCCTGTCTCTCAGCAGAGGAGGTTACTAGCACCTCGGGCACCTGTCCCTGCCGCAGGAAATGCTGGGGGCTGCCTGTTTGGCAGCTGAGATCTGCTGAGATGCTCCCCAAGGAGAAAAAAACACCCCCACACTCTATTTGTCCATTCTGCATGTTTCAGTCCATCCCCGCCCCATGATCCCTATTTAGAGCCTATTTCCAGCCAGGTGGCCTGGGACGCTGATGCCCTTATCCTCTAGACGTAATCCTGGTCTATCCCCGGGATGGCCAGGCTAAGACGCTGTGGCAGAAGCTCAGCAGCTGCGGTGTCCACAGGAGTCAGCTCAGGATGCCCTCCTGGCCCCTGTGTGAGATCTTCCTTGGAAAGATGAAAAGATGTGTTTTCTTCTGCACAATATCTTTTTGCTCTGATGACTGTACCCCCCAGACAGATCCACTTAGTAAGCATTTCCATGTGAGTAGTCACTGCTACCATCTGGATTTGCTCTCTGAGAGGCCAGGTGGGTCATTGAACTGTCACCCCGGGACCCCTGAGTCAGGGCACTGGGCCGGGCGGGGTCCCTCCCGGTGGACCCCGAGGTCAGCAGCCGACAGCACACCTAGAACGTTGCTTTACACAGCTGGGCCATTCTGCTGAATGTCACCACACTGAGCACTGAAAACGACACTTAGCGCTGTCACTCGGGGAGGCAAGGGGCTGCCAGCGGGAGGGGCAGGCGGAAGAGATGTGGAGAACCTCCTGGTCACATGCTGTGGCATTTTGCCTGCCCTTTTCCTATATGCTTCTCTTAGTACCAGCATCCTAATTTCCCTTGGGGAGCCCTCTGTCCCTGTGACCATCCAAGGGTGTGAGTGGGACCCACGTCTGCCCACTCGAAAGGCCCTGCCTCCTGCCTGCTGAGATCTCCCTGGAGGGGAGGTCCCCAAAGCCAGGCTACAGAGAGGCTCCTGAGCTGACCACCTTTAAACTGCAAAATCCAATCATATCACTTCATGCATTCAACGGGAGGAGACAGTGCGGGCAGCAGCTCAGGTGAGAGGCCTTCCCTCCCACCGCCCCCAGGAAATATTCACAAGGAGAAATGGGGACAAGAGCGCCAGAGTCAGCAAGGCCGTCCCCTAGCAGCATCCCCAAAAGTCCCAGCACTTTCGGCCTTTGTGGACTGTCTGCTCTCCCTGGGGAGCAGGGAGGGAGGGCCCCACCTCCACCCACCCTGTGTTCTCTCCACTTCGAGAGAGGAATTCGTGGGTGTGGACTCTAGTCTCCTCCCTGCCTTTGCACCTCTGCTAAGTGAACTTGACCAAGTGCTTGTTAGTAGGTCACTCGCTGAAAATGTGGGGCATGTGAGCTAAGCACGAGCCCTCACTGCACTCCTGTAAAAGCAGCTGAAATAGGATCGCTGCACGCCTGGGGTCCTGGGCTCCAGACTTTCTGAGCCCTAACTCACTGGAGGAACATGGGCAAGTCTGAATTCTCTAGGTCTCCATTTCTCCATGAACAACGTGGGAATCATAAGTGTAACACACATACACACACACACACACACACACACACACACATAAATCTTGGGACTTGAAAAACCTTTGCACACTCCGAGTGTGTAATTTAGAGCTTAATCGTTTGGGAAATCTAATATATCCATACAAGTTACTATAATGATAGCAGCCACCTCAAAATAGATACACCAGGATAAGCATAATAATGACAATAATAATGCTCTACTAAAATATATAGATTTCCAAGGCATTCATCTTCCTAATGCCTCTGTGAGGACAGGAAGTGGCTATATTAGTGTAAATATAAATTTCATCACGTATTTTTAATATGCACTGTGTTGTCTTTACAAAATTGAATATGTCATTTGACCATCTTTTCTCACTCATGAAATAAGTAGAAAAACTGTTCTTATTTTTCCCAACCAATAAACTTTTTTTAAAAATATGTTTTTATTGGGGAGAGGTGGGGGAGATGGGAGATCAATCAAAGGACTTGTGTGCATGCATATAAGCATAACCAATGGATGCAAAACTCTGGGGGGTGAGGGCATATATGGGAGTGGGGTGGAGGGTGGCAATGGTAAGATATGTACACATATAATTCCTTAATAAAAAAATTGAAAAAATAAATATGTTTTTATTGATTTGAGAGAGAGAAGAAGGAAGAGGGAGAGAGAGAGAGAAACATTAATGAGAGAGAACCATCATCAGCTGCCTCCTGCATGCCCCCCACTGGTGATCCAGCCCAAACTTGGATATGCCCCTGACCAGGAATTGAACTGGCGACCTCTCGGTGCATAGGACGATGCTCAACCAACTAAGTCACACTAGCCAGGGAGACAGTTAATACTTTTAAGGCATGAAAACCTAGAAATATTTGAGTTGAGAAATATAGTGAATTGAATAGTGTCCCATCACCCCAAATGCACATTTATCCAAAACCTCTGAATGTGACTTTATTTGGAAACTAGAGGCCTGGTGCACAAATTTGTGCACGGTGGGGTCCAGCCAGCCCGCCCCAATCAGGGCTGATCGGGCCAGGCCAGCCTGGGGGAGAGGACGCAGGCAGTTGGTCGGGCCGGCCCTGCCCCCAATCGGGGAGGAGGACCAATCGGGAGTGGGGCTGGTGGGGGGGAGGGGCCATGGGCTGTTGGCCGGCCCCATCCTCTGGTTGAACTCCTGGTACCCAGTCAAGGGGACAATTTGCATATTAGTCTTTTATTATATAGGATAGGGTCTTTGCAGATATAGTTGGTTAAGGTGAGGTCATCCTGGAATAGGGTGGTCCCTAAATCCAATGACTGGTGTCTTTGTCAGAAGAGGAGAGGACACACCAGTACACACAGAGGAGAGAAAAGGCCATGTGAAGAGAGACCGAGATGGGAGTGAAGCAGCCACAAGCCAAGGAAACTGCTGGCAGCCCATTCATTTCCACATTGTCTGTGGCTGCCTGAATTCACCCTTCAACAGCAGGGTTGACCAGCTATGACAGAGACTGCACAACCCACAGAGCCTAAAGATTTAGCTGATGTTTTACTGAAAAAGGTTGGTGGCCCTAGCACAGGCTCTGGAGCCAAATTACCTAACTTCAAATCCTAGATCCACTAGCTGGTGAGATTTGGGGTAAGTTATTTTTCCTCCTTCTGCCTCCATTTCCACATCTCTAAGATGGGTATTATAGTCTTTATTTCAAAATATTTTTGTGGGGATTAGAGGAATTATCATATTTAATGTTTTAGAATAGAGTCCAGCACATGGAAGCTCTACAGGTGAGTCCAATTATTTTCAGGTCTTTATTTTAATCCTCTGTCTCCCCAAATCCTTAAACAGCACCATCCTACACCAGAGTAAATTGTATAAAAATTCACAAGACTTTGTTCCACCTGACACACAAGGGTTCTTTAAACTCATCCTTTTCTTCACTTTTCTTCATCTCCTTCACTTTTCATTATTGCTTCATAGGCAAACAGATCCAGGAAACCTTAGCTCAGGCTTCTCAAATCCCAGATGGGTTCTAATTTGTTACGTTGGAGGGAAAAAAAATGTATTCCCTAGCAGATGCATGAGGACTGTGATGTTAGTCACACCTGCCATCTCCTTCCTCACTTTTCAGCATTAAAGACATTTCTGCAAGTGCTAAGAATCTTGACTCTAAAAGCAAAAGCAGAACAATGAGGCCAGGATTTTCCATGTGGACAAGGATATTTTCCTTCTTTAACTGCCGGTGGCTGGGGTGATGTGTGGAGGCGTCTGGTAGAGCTGGCGCAGGCACAGTCGGCACTGATTGTTATCCCCCTCCATCCTCTCACTTCTTCCACGTAATCGATTGTGCTGGGCATGACTCCATATCCCAACCTCCTGTGCAGTGTGGCGTGGTCCTGTGACTAAGTGCACCCTGCTGGAATGCAAATGCAGGAGGCAGGCACCACTTCTCAGTCTGAGCCTTAAGGCATTGAGCTCATGCTCCTCCACATCTCCACCTTCCCCAGAACTGCAACCACGTGGATGAGGGAGATACCCTAAGTGATAGCAAAGCAACAAGATGAACAGAACCTGGGTCCCTGAATGACCATGTGGAGCAGAGCAGCCTGTCACCTTGGACCCCTCATGAAAAGACACTTACTTGAGAAAGACTAAACAGCTATGTTCTTTAAGTCACTTTGTCACAGAAGCTTAGCTTGAATGCTAACTAACACAAGGCCACAGAGTCCAATACCTTCAGGTCACAGATGGAGGAAACTGAGTTGCTGGGTGATCCCCCCAATCCTACAGTCATCTGCAGAACCAGGTCTGGAAACAGCCTCTCACCTCAGAGTCCTGTGCTCTGTCCACTTCACGTGGCCACCACGTTTGCCCTTTGGAGACAGGCTGTGTCACCTCAGGTCTCTGCAGTTATCCACTCAGTACTTAGCGCTTGGTGCCCACATGCTGCTGGGAACGGTGCCTCAGTCTGGGTCTGGTCCAAGAGAGAAACCACATAGGAAGTCACACGGGGAAAGTTGAAAGTAGGAATCAGTAACTAACTAACAGCACTGGGGTACGAGGACTGGGCTGCTAAGAAGTAAAGAGAACTCTAAGAACATCTGATAGATACATAAGGAGCGGCCATGACTCCCAAGGACTGGGATGGTGCACCCCAGAACTGAGATCTAGAACTCACTATGGTCAATGGGATGGCAGGGGAGTGGCTGAGGTGCCATGCCAGCAGGGCTTGCTGGGAATCTGACCGTGGTGTGTCAGGAAAAGCTGTTTGTGGAAAGACATCACACTGGAGGCACTCTTTGTGCAACCACAGAGGGTTTATGGGGAAAGCTGCTGGCCACACAAAGAACAATGAGCAGGCAATTACCAAGGACACATAGGACACATTTGTCTATGCACAACAATTAACTTTTGCTCATCTTTTCTCTATTTTCTTTTTTTTTAACATACCTTTATTGATTTCAGAGAGGAAGGGAAAGAGATATAGAAACATCAATGATGAGAGAGAATCATTGATTGGCTACCTCCTGCACACCCCCCTACTGGGGATCGAGCCTGCAACCCAGGCATGTGCCCTGACCTGGAATTGAACCTCAACCTCCTGGCTCATAGGTTGACGCTCAACCACTGAGCCACTCTGGCCAGGCTTCTCTATTTTCTTTTTCTTTTTAATATATTTTTATTGATTTCAGAGAGGAAGGGAGAGGGAGAGAGAGATAGAAACATCAATGATGAGAGAGAATCATTGATTGGCTGCCTCCGGCACGCCCCCTACTGGGGATCAAGCCTGCAACATGGGCATGTGCCCTTGACCAGATTCAAACCTAGGACCTTTCAGTCTGCAGGCTGACGCTCTATCCATTGAGCAAAACCGGCCAGGGTTCTATTTTCTTTAGAGACTTTCAAAAACTTTTTTGAACTAATGTGTGATTCATCTAAAAATACAACTCAAAACTATACACAAATTTTTATTATTGGGTCATAAAAACATAAAATCAAGCTCGGTGGTCTCTATTCATTTACAATATGGGAGAACCTTTGCTCAGCAACTGTCACATACCACATTACCACAAACTTGGTGGCTTAAGACAGTCCACATTCATTATCTCAAAGTTTCTGTGGTCGGGAGGCCACACTGAGTCCTCTGCCCACGTGGCAGAGGCACCACATCAAGGTGTGGGCAGAGGCTGCGAGCTCATCTGACACTCAGGTTCACTTCCACATCAGCCAGGTTGTTGGCAGGATTCAGGTCCTCACAGTCATCGTGCTGAGGTTCCTATTTCTTTGCTGGCTGCGAGCTGGAGGTGGCTCTCAACTCACAGAGGCCACCCACAGGTCCTGACACCTGGCCTCTCACGATGACAGCTGGGTCCTTCAAAGCCAGCAGAAAAGTCTCTCTCTAGTCTGCCACTGCTGGATCTTACATAATGTACACAGTCACAGGTGTAGCGATCCCATTATATTCACAGGTCTACCCGCATCAAGGACAGGAGATTCTACAGGGTGTCTATAGCAGGGACAGAATCTTGGAAGCCGTCTCAGAATTCTGCCTGCCATAGAAACTCAGAAAGTCTGTGGAAATTAGAAAATGTATTGAGAGCTCGTCTATTTTCTTCTCATTCTAGAAATCTCTCTGATCTTCTAAATGAGCCAAGATTCCCTTGCTACCCCTCAACTTCCAACAGCCTCAAACCCTCCTTCCTCACCTCTGGAATCCTCAAAGGGTTTTCATCTGTGGGACCAACAGAAAACCAAATCTATATCTTGTTTTGGATCAAACCAGAGCTCTACTCCATTTTTTATTCCCCTTTGTACTCAGTTTGCAAGAAAAGAGGAAAGGGGGGTGTATTAGTCTCTGAGAGATGCTATAACAAATTACCACAAACTGGGTGACTTAAAACAACAATTTACTCTTCCTCCCAGCTTCAGACTGATAAGCTCAAGCAAGGCTCTGATTGGCTGAGTGTGGGTGATGTGCCCACCTCTTGGACAAATCACTGTGGCCAGGAGGGGGGCTTCATGATTGGTCTAGCTTAGATCACATGCATGTCCCTATTGGATGGATGGATTGTATATATAATAAATGCAGGAGGTAAAGATCAAAGAGTAGATAAAGTTACACAATGGAAAGTAGGACACTTCTCAGAAGTTTCTACCAGTTTTTGTATGCATATCATTCCAGAAATAACTTGCCCATCTAAAAGTGGGCGTATGAATATGTAGAGATACAGATATGGATCTCCCCACCTGCTTTCACACAGATGATTGTGTGCTGAATATTTTCCACTTCTTTGTGGGAAGCATTCCTCTCCTTGCTCCACCCTGCCCCAGCCTGAGGCAGCTGACCTCTGCATCAGGAGCTTCAGCTGTGCTTGGCCAATAGGAGGCCCTGGCAGAGGCTCAGAGGTCTGGAGGCAAATAGGAGGGGCCTGATTTCTTCCTCCAGCTGCCTCCCTGTGGGGTCCTGGGAGGGGGGGGAGGGGTGTCTACCTCTCTACCAAATCCTCAGCTCCTGCCAGGGGCCCTCTCCCAGCTCCAGCCGTCTCTCTGAACCCCAGTGACTGCTCCCCCTACCCTTTCAGGCCTACAGTCATAAAACCCCCACACGGCTGGCCCAGAGCCCTGCACCCTCTCTCCTGGGTTCCCCTCAGCCCTCTCACACTTGGGTAAAGATTCTTTTATGAAACCTTCCTCTCAAACACTGTACAAGTGCCCCACACAGGTGGCCCACTCTATACAATTTCCACTTAAAATCAAAAACTGAATTCTCCCTCTCATTACTGTCCTGTCCCCAAGGGCCACACCCCTCTTTGCCTTTTATTAGAGTAGATGCTCCCCAGGCTCTGGAGTCAGGCTGCCAGGGTTCAGTCTCAGCCCCGCCACTTTCTACCTGAGTGACCTTGGGCAAGGTACTGTGTCTTCACCTGTACGATAGTACCCTGAGTGAGGTTGGTGTGAGAATTGAATGAGCTGTAAAGCCCTCACCACAGGGCCCACGCTTAATAGGCACTGGATAAATGCATTTTTATCTAAGCCAGAATGTTACCCCAACCTCAAAGTCCCCGAGGCCCCACTGAACTGCGTAGCCAGGGCACCTTGTGCAGCTGTCTGGCCATCTTGGTCGTGTCTCTGGTAACTCCTCTTCAGGTTAGGTTCGAGCACAGAGCTGGGGTGTGGGGTAGTGACTGAGGGGAACATGTGCCCAGAAGGGAGCCACCCTCTATCCCAGGTCAGCTGGCTCCATCTCAGCACGGGGAAGTAGGGGACCCCTGCTCCATCTTAGTGGGGTCACATACCAACTGTCCACGAGGCTTCTGGAAAAACCCCACCATTCCAGGGAAGACTGCACATTAATGCATCAACACCCACTCAGACTGCTTCCCCGGTTGGGTCTTCTGACCTCACGGAGAGCCAGTTAGGTGGGTGGCCCGAGCTCTGGGGCAGCACGGGGCCCAGGATGCTGCTCCTGGCCTCTCGGTTCTGGTCAGTCCCCTAGAAAAGCGGGTTAATTATACTTCTGCCGCCACCTCCCAGGCCTCTGGTGAGAATCCACTTCGAACACCGAGGAGAATGAATTCTGCAAAGCAACATAATGGAGCTGGGATTTTCCTTAGGGAGAGCCGGAATGCCTTTCATTTTGTAAATGCTAAGGCTCAGAGCCTGAGGCCTACCCAGTATTCCAAGGACCTATGAAATGTATAAGGCTTGAAAAAACATCATAGGCTGCAAATTAGGAAACAGCAAAATCAAACCCAATGGTTAATTTATATATTCATTCTTCATTAATTGTTAAATTGACTATACATAAAAATCCCACTACATTTGTAAACCATTTGTAAAGCTCGATCTTCTCACGTTACAGGAATTCACAAGTATGCCAGTGATTGCCAGGAAGTAACAGCTAAGTGTAAATGAAATGAACGACTTATAGCTAAACCATTTTATGGACAAAATCATTGGCTCTGCCCAGCCCTGAGAACCCCATCGTGCCAGGCAGTCACATTTCCAGAGTCACCTCTACTTCTGCCTTCTCTCTTCCTACAGATCATGAACATCAAGCAAAACAAAACAAAAACCACTTTCTTTAAAGGTGAAAAATACAGAAGCTGACAAATAAGAGTTGGATTGAAAACCAGATAATTCACCGGTTGCCGCTGCAGGGACAAGGACTTCGAACATGCACTTCAATGAGACAGGCAATTCCTGATGTCCTAAGGCCTAAGTCACATCGGCTGATTTGCATCTTACTGCTTTTCCAGCTCTGTTTCCCCCCAACTCACTCCTCTGAATCAAGGGAAAGCTTGATGTTTTTTCAAGCCTTATACATTTCATAGGTCCTTGGAATACTGGGTAGGCCTCAGGCTCTGAGCCTTACCTCTGAATCCAAGCCCATACCTCACAAATGCCAGGGATTTTTTTTTTTTAATGCTCAGTTTCCGTCATTGTCAAAGCCTATTTTTCAAGTCACTTTAATTCGAAAAATCTTGTCTGTCGAGGTGCTGAATCCCTATGGCCATCTGCCTCCTCTCACATGCAGCGTGTGTACAGAGCTGGGTCCCTCATTCCCAAGCCCCTAACAGTCCCGTCAGGTCCTTGTGGACCCCACCCAGTCTCCCTGCAGCAAAGGAGTTTCTGCTGGTCTCCCTCTCCAGCTCCTTTGTTCAAACTCTACAGTCACTCGAATGGTTTATTTCATCCAGCGCATGGGTCCATTCATGATACAATGAAGTTTGTAGTTATTAAAGCATTTGAGTGAGCTTCCCAAAGGCAGGTAGCAACTCAATTGAAAGCCAAACTTCCTATGACCAGTAGAAGTTCATTCAACTTGACTCCCAAGTCTCCTGACATGGACCTTGACTGCAGGTGACACAATGTTCTGGGCCACATCTGCTACATTCCCTGAATCAGTCCTGCATCAAGGAGTCCTGGCTCCTCTCCCTGGAGAAGGGTAGTTAGGGCCCACGGTCTGGCTAGTAGATGTGGCCCTACATGGTGGATGGGTGGCTGTTTCTGGCCCTTTTCGGTGGACAGAGACTATGATTTCATACAGATATTCAGTTATAAGTCAGGACCACAGGATTTTGACTTAATCTTATCTAATTTACTTTGCATCTTCATTATTCCATGCTAAAATCCAGGGTAATGACACCAAAACTGTTACTCATTTATTCTAGTACCACCAATACTGATTACTAAAAGAAGTTTGGGAGTTTTAACTTTTTTGTAACATTTTCTTGAAGATGCCACTAAGAATATTCAAATTGCTGTGCTTTAAAGTCACTTGGAATAGTTTCTGTGGTGACGCCACCATCTGGATACACAGTTAAGTTCACTGGTTTCATTTTACGGCCAATTTTCAGTGATTTCTTTTAAATTTGATTATGTTTTATAATTATGTAAAATATTTACAGGATTCCAAAATCAAGTCAGTACAAAGGTAGGTTCAGAGAAGGCCAGCGTCAAGCTCCGCCTCTTTCGGCCCACACCTCCCTCCTCCTACACGATAACATGGTTATTTCATGGTTTAGCCTCTGCTGTTCTACCTCCCTGCTTACATTTAGGTATTTAGGAAGGTTTGTATTTTTGCTGTAACGATTATCACATGTACTTTTACATAATATCCTTAGTCTTTTCTTTTTGGCTACTGAATGCTGGTTCTCTACTATGATCAGGAATGAAATTTCCCCTACATCTGATGTGAACATCATTTTAACATTCACACAGACTTTCCAGCCTCCAAATTTCTGACAGATGATCTGTACCTATCCGGTCAGCGCATACATCCATTGTTTACGATAGCGTACCCTTCCTTATAGCCGTCACCTGGTCTTAGCTGCACAGGGAAACGATACTCAGTGCTCCCACAGTCCCATGGTGTCCTCTCCAGCCTTTCTGGTTGCCTGGCTCTCTTCCTCCAGCAGACTCCCCAGGAAGGAAGGGTTGGTGGGGACATATTCCCTGAGGACTTGCATGTTCAAACAAGCTTCTCTGTGGCTTCTATACTCACAGTTCCTTGCCAGCGAGGTCCATGTTCATCTAGTCTGAAGGGACACGCAAAGCGGGGGGGGGGGGGGGGGGGGGGGGGGGAGGTGCGGCACACATCCCTTTCGGCTTCTGGCTTCACGTTTTGTTCACCTGGGGAGCCCGGCAGACCTCGAGGGCTCCAGGACCTCTCTGCTTGGGGTTGGGAGGCTCTCCTAAGTCTTCGGTTCCCTCACTGTCCCACCCGAGGGGAAGCTGTTAATTCCCTATTAAACTCTCCCTTTCTGTCTCCTGATAGGCCAGAGCATCTTCATAAAATGCAAACGTCCTGTGTACTCCACGCCATGTGTGCGCTCCTGGGGCGGCCAGCTTTCTGTCTTACACACAACACCATGCTGGGTTCTATTGCACAGCCTTTGCTGCAGCCTGCTTCCCTCCACGTTCATTCACGCCGTTACTTACAACTGCGCTTATGCAAAACCTAAGGTTTCTTTTTTTCTGAGCCCCCATGTATTGAGGCATTACAGCTGGGGAAAATATTTAAATTCTTTGGGGCAGTCAAGATTTTAGAAGGTTTAGAGCAACTTAAAAATTGTAAAAGTTTTTAGAAATTCCAAAAGTTACTTGTAAATTTCTGAGTAATCTCTATATGTTGTCTATTTACTGGGATGGTGACCAAAAGTCCAGGCAAGTGATCATCTCAAATAAGGGAGTTTATTTGTCCAGATGAAAAATACACTTTATACATCTAAGTGCAAAAAAACCCACCCACTTTCAGGTAACAGCAAACCCTTTCGCCTAACTCTGGGTTTTCACTTTGCTGACGTTGATTAGCATGGTGGCCAATGGCACAGATCCAACGAGCCAAACCATTGCCCAGCTCTCGGGAAAACTGCCCAGCGTGTTATTTCCGTGCACAGTGTTCCTGTTCAGTGCTGGTCCACGTTGCTTGTCCAGTTTGCTTCGCGGCCATAGAGGCCCTTCAGGGAGCGCCTCTCCCAGAGAAGGCCCAGCTTTGGCCAGAGACGCTCTCCTGGCCTGTCTTGGGCGCAGCTGCCAGGAAATAGTTTCCCATGGAAAACCAGAACAGCCGGTTTTAAGCTGCCCATCCTCCTCCCTGCTCCGCAGCTTCCGAATAGATTGTTCCAGTCAAAGAGATCATTTTACTACTAGGAATTATTCACCTTGAAGGTTCTTACAAGGACACAGTGAAGAGCAATCATTAAATAGTCCCCCCGCCCCGCCCCCCAGACTCACTGGTCACACTCAACTTCCATCACCAGAAAAACTCACGCAACGTCTGCATGTGGTTAATGACAAGTTGTAATTGGTGGCAAGGTTTTAAAACACACTCTTTTGACATTAAAATGTGTTTTTCTCTGTATTAATGGCATGTCTTCTGAGTTTTCTATTTGAGATTTTTTACATTTTCCTCGTTAGGACGAAGAAATCCATAAGTCCTATCATGCCATTCCTTCTACTGTCTCTAAAATGGAAACAGAAACACACTTATTAGTAATTTCTCACAACACACAATACAAATTTTATAAAACAATGATTTAGTATAATTTAATTAAACTGTAATTTAAATGCAATATAATCTAACAGTTTTACCTTAAAATTAATTATTTATGGTCAATAATCAGTAATTTCTACCTGGAAAATTAAAGCATTCTATTTTTTTTGTACAAAAATGGGCATTTATTTCTAGGTGGAAAAAATCAGTACTATACTATTTAATGAACTTTCTTTATTGACAACACAAATTTCAGTCACTAGTTAGCAGAAGTACCCTTCTTGTAAAAGGCCAGTGTGGGGTCACCAAGGGCCTGGCGGTGTGGGAGTGCTGTGGAGAGGAAGAGAGTAACCGGGGAGCTACAGGGAGGGCCACAAAGCTGGTGGGTGACGGACTAGAGGGAAGACAGTGGGCTGTGGCGTCTGAGGCAGAGTCAGGTGGCAGGGGTCTCAGAGGGGATGCGATTTTGAAGAGGGAGCAGAGAACAGGCTTGGAAGGGACAGGAGTGAGCGCTGTGGGGCAGCCAGGTCTGTCAGCAGGGAGTGAGGTAGTTGGGCCCACGCTGGGGTCCCAGCTGTGGAAGGTCGGGAAGGTGGGAGGGAGGAGCGTCTGGGCAGTGATGATGGACCCTGGGGCGGGCTTCTCAGCGCAGGAGGGACGTATCCTCCTAGTCAGGCCCTGTCCCCGGCTCTCTCATCCCCATGGCCCTCCAGCCTGCCCGCTGTCCAGGTATCTGTGCGTGTGGAGCACCCAGGACTGCAACTTCTGGTCCATAAACCGCATCCCTGGCAGAGTAGGCGCCCCATGAACATGTGCTGGGGCAAAGCTCCAGATGGCAGTGTGAGGCTTGGGGACACCCTCCCAGGCACTTGGGGGGTGGCCCAGGAGGTGCTGGAAGGCCTTGGATCACAGTTTCTTTCTCTCTCTCTCTCTCTCTCTCTCTCTCTCTCTCTCTCTTTCTCTTTTTCTCACCCTGTGGTATCCAGGCTCCATCCTGCCTCCCCTAGAGTCCCTTCCCCTGGAATTGCCAGGCTTCCTGGGCTTAAGCTCATGAGGGGCATTGTCACCACCCTCAGGGAGCCCCCTCTGTGCGGGGGCTGCCGCCACCACCCCCCTACCCCCAGGCTGCTCGTCCTCTGCACAGTCTGGGGCACACCGTCGCCCGAGAGATGTGCAAGGAGCGGGGGATGAAGCTGTGTCCATAGCCCGGTCACACCTCCACCTGCAGTCACCCCGCTTCTGCGTCTCACTGTTGAGAGTGAATTCTTTCTTACTGTTCAACATGCTACGATTTTAAACAACTTGACACACTGCACTTAAGAATCAAGGTAAGTGTGGATAAACTTTTTGTAGAGGCGGGATACATTTTCTCCCTCTGAAGTCTGAAGAGAACTGAACCCGCCCCTCCCCGAGTCCCAGCGCCTCCTGCCGCAGCTCCTCAGCAGGCCTCCCCTCCATCCCGCAGGAGAAGCGGGGCCTCCCCTCCATCCCGCAGGAGAAGCGGGGCCTCCCCTCCATCCCGCAGGAGAAGCGGGACCAGGAATCTGAGATCAGCAGGCGGGAGGAAGATCCCTAGGGATCACTAGGCCGGCCAGGGGGGCCAGGGACTGCTCGTACTCACATGTTGTCCTTCAGCGAGGCGAGATAGGCTTCCGTTTCCGAAACGGGCATGTCCGAGTCCAGGTGGGACAGGTAGCGGTAGACGTAGGAGAAAGTCTTGAAGGGGATGCGTGCAGGCCCCCCCTCCGGGTCCTGGGTCAGGATCTCGCACAGGTTCTTCATCGCAGTGTTCAGGGACTAGGAACGGCACGGGGGGCGGGGGCGGGGGAGAGATAATTACTGTTTGCGTTTGCTAAAACTGGAATAGACAATTACATTTTACAGAAATTCTCCTGAAAGTACACAATGTTCTTATCTAAATTAAGAACTAGGTGAATGTATACGTGACATAAAGAAATAAAAAGGGAAGATCTCATCAGGATGCAATTGGTTTGAAAAAAAGTTTTAATCCACAGATTTTATATTAAAATGGGAATGACTTTTAAAGACGAGGAAGCATCAATCTCCTTAAAGACACACCCCCTAAGCCAACACAGAACCCTCCAGCCCTTCTGGCCCCTCGACATACCCAGGGATGCAGCAAACTGTTACCAACTGGAGGTGCCACCTGTGGAGGGGCGGGCAGGGTCCTGCTGATGCCCACCTGCCCGCTGGGCTCCGGGCGTTGTCTCCGTTCTGGAAAGCACCTGCCTTCCTCCCGCTCATGCTCTCCCTCTGCCTGTATCAGTCACCCTCACCCACCCCGGCCCACATCCTTAGCTTCCAGCCCGAATGCCCATCTCCTGGGGAGCCTTCCCCCCACACCACTAAGCTTCCAGAGCCGTGACCGTCCCACTCTCCCCTTCAAGCCGTTCAAGCCATGAGGGCAGGGGAGATGCGTTCAGGTGGGGGAGCTGCTTTCGTGCTAGAAACTGTCGGACCCCTGGTGACTCCACAAGAGCACCGTGGAGGCAGCAGGGCCCAAGCCCTGCGTGCAGCGGGCACAGAGCGGCTCCCGGCCTGGTTCCCACGCTCCCAGGGATTTGGGGGACAGCTGTCATGTTGGTAGGCGGAAACCAGTTGGGGGCATTTACACCGCAGTCATGGGCAAACACTGCCCATCAGGGCCTTCCTCCCAGGGAAGCTCCTGAGGGAAGAATCTGGGCTGCACTCAGGAGAAAGGAGCAAGAAAACCCCCAGTGGCACCCTAACCGGTTTGGCTCAGTGGATAGAGGGTCGGCCTGCGGACTACAGGGTCCCAGGTTCGATTCCGGTCAAGGGCATGTACCTTGGTTGCGGGCACATCCCCAGTAGGGGCTGTGCAGGAGGCAGCTAATCGATCTTTCTCTCTCATCAATGTTTCTAACTCTCTATCCCTCTCCCTTCCTCTCTGTAAAAAAATCAATAAAATATATATATTTTTTAAAAAAGAAAAGAAAACCCCCAGTGGGGCGGGCACAGAGGGCAGTCCGGGGAGCTGCAGGTGGAGGGGAAGCCACGGGCCTGCTTCACCTCAACAGTGACACTGGGGATAGCACTCTGACGTCCTTGGGGCAGGCAAAGGGCAGAGCCAGGTTTGTTTGTTTTGTGTCGTGTTGTTGTTTTTGTAACAACATACATTGTCTGGCCGTTTCTGTGGGTCAGGAGCGCAGAGCTTAGCTGCTCCTCCGCGGCGGGCTCCAGGCTTTGGCACTGTCCTTGCTGCTGTAAGCCTGGGCCTCCCTCTGGCCGGCCGTGGACACCGGCCCTCTCACCAGGGCAGCTTGTTTCTCCACGGCCCCAGGAGCTCGACCCGGTCCTCGCAGTGAACACACGTGAAAAATCACCTGTGCTTCTGGCAGGGGAGAGGGAGGCGGCGGGACAGAAGTGAGCTGCTTGCACAGACCGCACCGTCTGAGCCTGACGCATCTCCTTCCCTCCTCGCCATCAGGGGTGAGATGAGGACAGCGGGCCCACGGCGAGCAGCCGGACCAGCCGCAGGCATGCTGACCAGCACATTCCCTCGCCTGCAGCGGGCTGGCTCAGGCAGGAGCAGGCACCTGCCACAGGCCCGGCATTCCAGGCTCTGGGCTGGAGGGGAGGCCGGGGCACGCGGGCTCCCGGGGCTGGCCGCTGGGACTGGGGCGTCTGGGCAGCCAGCTCCCACACTGGCCGGCGATGGCCCGCTGGTGTAGGCGGTGTCACCATGCAGCGTCAGGAGGGTCACTTTCTCTGCGCTCTCTGACAGGACCTGGGAAACCGAAGCTGTGTGGTTAACAGTCCGTGTTTCCTGCTTGAAACTCTGCGAAGACATGGTGCTACATTGGACGTTCCTTGTATACCCGACACAGGTGGAAGGCGGTCCCGCCGCCGAGTGCGGGAGCCCAGCGGGGAGCAGGCAGATGAGGGCTGTGTGACGGGTGACGGGAGGTATTTAAGGAAAAAATACATCCAAACACTCCAGCATCGCTGCCTTCTGCAAAGTGTGATGACAGTACTGCTGTTAACACTTCTGACAGTACGATTTGCAGGAAAGGATTCATAAAGCAACTTGCCTGGTTTTGCACTGAGAGTTTTCTTATAAACAGATTTCTCATCTCCTAAGGGGGCGGTAGTCAGCTTCCCGCTCACCATGTTGGCAGGCGGCCCCCTCCAACCGCCTGCCATTGTGGTTCGCTCAGGTACCTAAGCCTTCCCGGGGAGGGGGACTGGCACCCTCACTGTGTGTAGCCGAGTGCTCGAGCCTGAGCTGTCATCTGAAATTCAAGTGCAGACGTGTGAGAAACACAGGCGTGGAGGCACCTATACTTCCTGACGTCTTCCCGGTGCAGTTCTGTGGAATTCTTCAATTCCAGAATCTTAGCTGCTGTGGTGAGGGCACATGAACCGCCTCCCTCACACCCCAAGTGCCTCTCAGCGAGCATGGGGATACAAGTGAGGGCAGTCTTGGCCCCCTTCTGACGGAGTCAGGACAGCACAGCTCTTGCTCCCTGGGAGGCCTGACTGCTCAGGAGGCAGACAGGTCAGTGTCAGACAGGGGTGCCAACCCCATCCCGTGACATTTCTCATTTAAAAGGCGGTGCTGGGGCTTGTGGCAGCTGAGGTGGGAGGCCCACATTCTCCAGGAGGCTGGGACCCCGTCCCGGAGTGAAGCACCTGTTGAGGCCTGATGCTGCCCTTGGCATTGTCCAGGGAAGGGACGGAGAGGCCACCATGCCCAGCATCCGCCACATGTGCGGCCTGGGTGTGGGGGCGACAGCCGCAGTGGAAAGCGCACCCCACCTGTCCTCTTCCCCCCAGAGGGAGACACTCGGACCCGTAGTGAGGCAAGTGGTGCTGGGGCAGGCAGGAACCCAGAGCAGCCCCTCTGGCCGCAGTCGCTACGCCCCTCGGGGCTGTACTTGTCACTGGCTGGGGGTAAGGGCTCCTCTTGGCCATCTCCCCGGAGGCTGTGAGGCCAACAGGGAAGCCTGGATGGAAGGCACTGGGGACGGAAGCCAGACGCATCCCCACCACTGGGACAGGGGACACCGTCCATGATCCTAAGCACTCAAGTGGTGGATCAAATTTTTTGTTTTTGTTTTTTAAGCATGGGGATCATTTTCTGAGCATCAAAAACCTGTGAACCAAGTCCCCCATTCCCTGCACACTGACTGAGAAAGTCCATGACGGCGCCATAGACCACTGACGGCGCTGCAGAAATATAAAGACACAGATGGGAACATACACATGCGATCATGTCTCCAGGTGCCCACGGGCACTGGGGAAGGGGACGGGTTCTAGTCTTTGTGGAAACCTTCAACTCGATCCATCTGACTATTAAGAGAAACTCGAGCGGAGACTGTCGGCCAGAGGCCAGAGCCAGGCAGGCGCCAGGGACCGGCAGCAGAACAGCGCCCACGGGGAAGCAGAGACTAAATTCCAATTCTCCGCAAACCCCACTTGGAGAAGAGGCGGCGGTCCGTTCTAAATTACTCCTCGTGCATCTCCCTTCACTCTTTCACTTCCTCCTTTTTGAAACGGTGTTTTTGTTTTTGTTTTAAGCATAAAGATGAATGCTCAGATGCCAAACTACTCCAAGAATCGTCTCGGGAAGTCGCAGCTTCAAGTTAGCGCACGGGGGATACAGGGACGTCCAAAGGCCAAGCTCACATCCACACCCAAGCCGGCTCGGGCCTCCCTGCCGATGACGCTGTGGGAACTAGCTCCGCACCCCTCACCCCCACCCCTTCACCCCACCCTGAGGCTTTCACACGCGAACCTCACCCACAGCAGGAAGGGGCTCCGGGAGAGGGGAAGGCCAGGGCACAGCGGACCCGCGTCCCCGTCCCCAGGACGCAGGGAAGCTGAAGCGCCCTCCTGGACAATGTCGCCCTCTAGCGTCACGCACTGCACATGGACGAGGCCGCCTCTCCAAACAGATTCCTTGTGGTTTTACATGGGGGCTTCGTTTTCACAATTAGGGAGATAAAAATGACAAAGATGGATCCCAAGATGACAGGAAACCCGGAAGGCTGGTCAACAACCTTAATTGCTCTGAAAGGTCATAGCTAATCACTCACTGTTTAGTTGAAATATTGTTAGCTGAAGCAGCCTCCACCTGTTTGTCTTATGTAAATTTCTGTTATTGGAATTTCCTGCCTAAAGGCTATGGGTGTATCCTTAATAAAAAGGGATGGCAAGGCCAGAGCGGGGTGTAGTCCTCTCTTGGGCTCCCACCTGGCCCCCAATATTCCCAAATTAATACTTTTCTAAGTCTCTTTCATTTGTGTGCAGCCTTCTCCAGAACCCAAACCCTGAACCACTTGGGACGTGAAAGGGGTTCCCACACCAAAATATGCATTATTCTGCTTTCTCATCATTATTAAAATATAAATTCCACCTACGTTTAGAGGCACGAACATTAATTCAAACATTAATTCAAATATTCTCTATTAAGTTTGTATTACTAAAACCTACGGGAACACCACAGCATGAAGTTTTCTCCAGTAATTAAACTGTCTTCGTCCTTCCCTGTAACACCCCACTGAGATGCCTCCCTGGCGACACCTGAGCCTTCTTTCCTACGTGGTCAGCAGTGCGCAGCCCTGGCACCGTTAGCTTTGGGGCAGTTACACAACAAAAGCTGTAGCAGCCACCAGCCCGGCACGGGGCTCCCTGGCTTTGCAGGGTTCTCCCTGGGCCGTTCATGGCAGTAAACTGCAGTGCGTTCCCACCGGGGTATCATGCGACAGAGGTATCATTATGATACAGATGAAGAAATGTAGAGATCTAACTGGGACTGAAAAAAGGTTCCAGAAGATTATTAACAACATGATTATCTCTTCACACAGGTAAAACCAGCTGCAGTGAAATCAGGCATTTCCCGGGTCTGCATGTGATAAAAGGGAGCGTGAGCTTCCGCAGAGCCTGGCTGCAGGCGGGTAGCTTTTGTCAGTGTTCGTGGTCGTGTGGGGCAGTATTATGAAAGTCATTGTTAAAAATTAAAATCGAGTCAGAGAGGCTCACGCATGGACCCACGGTAAGCGGGTGCCATGAAGTGATGGGTATGAATTATCCATTAGGGACTCTGGGGTCCAAAGACTGATGAGAGTTTGCTCATCTCGGAAGCAAAGCGAGTTCTTTCTTCTCAACCTCCTCTGAGAGCTTAAAGTGGTAGCTCTCCCTTCACTGGACCCGTGTCTCAGCTGCCTCAAACACAGGAGCTGGAGAGTCTAGACTTCCGGTCCTCCCAGATCCGCCCCCCATCGCACCCCTCTCCTGGGCTCGGGAACCCTCTCACCTCTGAAACAGCAGGGTCGTCTGTCTTCACTCCTAAGTGCTTGGGTTATATTTTACCATCAGCAAAGCTGTACTGTATCTGTTAGTTACTAATAATAGATTTTAACTAAAGTATAAAATAATTCTGTGCCTCTCTCCACAGATTAGGAAGACAGGTATTATCCATTTACCGAATGATGTGTGGTTTAATAAAACCTCAATACATTTTAACGGTATCCATATATTTTATCTACTGTTAACATCTTGTAAAGTGAGGTATTCACAAGTATTTAATTTCTGGACATTAAAATAACTAGAAACCTGAAAATATAATAGGTATCTGAAAAATACTGCTTTTCTGAGAAAAAAGTTACTAAAATAATGTGTTTCCTTCAGTGACTGAAACCCCTAAGTTATTTTTCAGCCAAGCCTATGATTACACATAATTATCAACATGCCATTTCTAGGTACGTACCCCACCAAGCATGCTACATCCAAGTGCTAAAAACTTGATCCACTCGATTTTGCGTTCACAAGGATCCAATTCTAAGAGAGCTCTGAACTTTTCCATTGGCAGGCACAAACTTCTCCATTTCTTTTCAAGGTCGGCTAAGTCCACGTATTGCTTGTGGCTACACTGTTTAGAAAACACAATAAATTACAATTTACATAAGTTTAAAAACCCACAGAATCCTCTAATGCTGTGAGCACTTGAACATACACCATGTTCTGCATGCAGAGACAGGTGCACTGACTTCATGGCCCAGTTAGCCCTGTGGAGGGAGGGGGGCATGTGCGGTGGGAGGGGCAACGTGCAGGGGGGAGGGGGGCACTGAACTTGACAACAATGTTCACAGCAATTTACTTCTTAAATAAGGGCCGTGAAGCAAACATGGCATAGTGCTATAACTTAATAAAAAGGGCATGCTGGGCCCTAGCTGGTTTGGCTCAGTGAATAAAGCATCGGCTTGCGGACTGAAGGGTCCCAGGTTCAATTTAGGTCAAGGGCATGTACCTTAGTTGTGGACACATCCCCAGCAGGGGGTGTGGGGAGGCAGCTGATCGATGATGTTTCTAGCTCTCTATCCCTCTCCCTTCCTCTCTGTAAATAATCAATAAAATATTTTATTTTTTTTAAAGGGGGCATGCTGGTGCTGGGGATGGCATCCTCTATTATCTGACTGTAATACTTGGCAATCAAAAACTAACTTCAATAAACAAAATAAAAACATTTAAAATCCCACCCCATAAACACGTTAATAGTTACCTGGGAGAAATCTTAAAACTAAATTTATTCCTTCTACTATTTCAAACAATCGATGAAAATGGGCAACTTCTGCGACCTGCTAGTACTAACCTGTGCGAAGGGCTTTCAGCAACACTAGCACGTCCTCCCCCAAGCTACCCTCTTTCAATGGTTATCCGTGTTCCCTTTTAATAGATAGAGAGCCACGGAAAATCTGGTTTCAAAGTCAGTGTATCCGATCCAGAAGCCCAGTACTTCAAAATGTATAATGGGCTCTATGTTGTATACCTGAAACTAACATTATAGTGTATGTTCAACTGTAATTGAAAAGTAAAAAAAAACTGGTGTTTTGGGGTTTATGTATAATGGGGACCTGTCACTTTAAAAAAATCAAAATCATTTTTAGTAATATAACCCAATCATCTGAATGCCGAGCCTCAAAGCTGGGTGATGTACTTCCTACTAACTCGTTTTTCTAAGAGTGAGCCAGTGGGTGGAGAAGACTTGCCAGGGGCTGTCTGGCAGGGCCAGGTCCCGGCTGCCTGGAGGGTTGGAAACCAGCCTCCCAGGCCACCGTCCTCAGATGACCACTGCAGCGTGCACACAGCTTCATCAGCACGCTTCAAAAGGGATTTGCCATCCCCATGTCTAAAACAGCAGGGTCGTCTGGGAAGTCGCAGCTTCAAGTTAATATGTCATACTTTCATATCTTTAGCCTTTTTTTTTAAGTTCAGCAGCACCTAAGCATCTTAATTTGATATTTAAAAGAAATTACATTTCACTTTTCTACAATCTAATCATGAATAGCTATTGTGGTTCTTTCAACTAAAGAAAGGCACGGAATACAACAAATTCCTTTTTGAATGAAATTCAAAGGTTTATTGCAGGGGAAGCGACTTGCGAGATGATGGTGGCGGTTTGTGTCAGGCCTCAGGGGCGCCGGCTTTCTCGCGGGGTAAGCTGGCTGGTAGCATAGCCCTTATACCTGCTTGTGCAGCACTTTGAGCATTCCTTGAGTCAGGCCAGTATCTGTTTTCTGAGTGGCCACGGGCATTTCAATTCTGTCCTTTACAGGAAGTGGATCTCCTCTTGACAAAGCTGAGAAATACCTAACAACAACAACAGACATCTCTGAAGACTCATCAATACACAAAAGGCAGATTAATACTAATGAATGCGCTTTCTTAAAGGAGCCCTAAGCCCAACAGCGATCAAGGAGGAGAGCTCTGGAGTCTGAAGGGCAGGTCCATCCCGGTTCCTCCACTCGGCTCTCCTACTTACCCACTCTGCTGCCTCAGTGACTCTGTCTGTAAAATGGGGATAAGGACAGTCTCAGGGCTCCAGGGAGTACTGAGTGGACACAACACAACACGAATGGTCCTGAATGGTCCTGAAATGTGGCCAGAGGCGCTGGAAGATGCAGGCCATATCATCCAAGGGCAATGCCACGGTCCAGCATTCCGCTTTAACAGCTGAGGCGTGGTCTTCCCTTTTCCGGGCCTTGCTCTTTTTCCTGGGGTTTCAGAGCATCCATCTCTGCCTATTCAGCTCTAAGGCACCCAGATCAGGGGTGTTCTGTTGGCTGCACTGAGGATGGGTTGCGCCACTCTGCCACGTCAGAGACCACCCTCCCTCACACTTCCCTGATCCCGCCTGGTTCTGTTTTGTTTTATTTTTTAGTATTTTTCCCTTTAATTGTTCCTTTCTGGGATCCCAACATTGCTGCTTATGTTGGGGGCAAGTAGGGGCACAGAAATGTTTTGGGGCAACAAGTCAAGAGGGGGCACACACCCAGCCTCTGGCTGGTGGGAGGGGTACCAGGCAAAACTCACTCCCCTCTGGGCCAGCATGCCAGAGGGGGCCAGCTGCTGAGCCCTGTCACATGCAGTTCTAACAACTAACACCATGAAAAGAAACATATCCAGGGAAAGGAACTCTAGACCAGTGGTCGGCAAACTGCGGCTCGCGAGCCATATGCGGCTCTTTGGCCCCTTGAGTGTGGCTCTTCCACAAAATACCACGTGCGGGCGCACACGTACAGTGCTATTGAAACTTCGTGGCCCATGAGCAGAAGTCAGTTTTCGGCTCTCAAAAGAAATTTCAATCGTTATACTGTTGATATTTGGCTCTGTTGACTGATGAGTTTGCCGACCACTGCGCATCCACCAGGGCCACAGATTGAAGCTAAAAGATCTGAATCACTGGAAACAAATCTGAATATGTAACAAAATGTAGAAGGATATCTGATGGACTAAAACAAATTTCATAACTCATCCCTTTTCTTCACCCCTCAAATTCCACTTTGCTTTCATGCTTTTAAGACAACTCCAGACATATCTTGTTTAATGGTTATAGGGAGAGTCAAAACAAAGGCAGCAGTGAGACCAATGTGGACCTTAAGACCAAAGTGCCAGGCTGAAGGGTGGGTGTGTAGATTTGCCATATTGTTCCTAATTATGGTTTCCACTTCATGGACTTTATTCTTCATAACCTATCAAACCCACCCCCAAGCCTGATAGAGTCTGTGGAACAGTGGTTCTCAACAGGGGCCATGTGTGTCCTACCCCTTCCCGAGAAGGCACTGGCAATTTCCAGAGATATTTTGGTTGTCACCGCAGGAGGGAGATGGTGTTACTGCCATCTAGTGGGTGCAGACCAGGATTCGGCTAAGGATCCTACACCCCAAACCCCTAGTACACCACCCAAAAGTTGTCCCCTCCAAAGTGTCAAACGAGCCGAGGCTGGGGAAGCCCACAAAGTGGCAAGACCGGCTTGTGTTAGACTCTGCTAGTTCCCTGGAGGCACCTGTGAGCAAAAGCAGCCTTCTAGTACTAAACCAATTCTGTCCTCCGTCATGCTGCGGGATGCACGACTGCTCGATGACATCATAAGGCACAGCTGATTAGCTGTGACATCACAGCAGAGTGCACAGGCTGGGGGGCAAGGCTGTCCCACCTTTGCCACTGGAACACCTCCTCCTCTGAAAAGAATGCTAACCTGAAAGTCTACTTGCGTCTCCCACAGCAGAGTTACTCCCATAGGCACCCTGGTTTTCTGCTCTGCTTTTATTTTGTATTTTCTTCTTCCTGGCACAGCCCCTTTGTTCATATGCTGTGTCCTCCTCCTGAAGACCCTCCACCTCGTCTTGACCCCAATCTCTGCCTAAGAAATCTCTCCAAGGCCAAGTCGCCTCCTTCTGAACAACGTCCTAACAGAGTGTGTTCTGGGACAGCTGGAGCACACCCGAGTCCATCACACACACACTGCTTAATGAATAATGCTTGATTTTTCTCCTAAACTCCGAAACTGTTCTTGAAATGAGTTGCATAGAGCATTCAGAAAGTTCTCAACTTCGCCTTTTAAATTACAGTGAAGCTTAAAATAGTTGTCTCTAAAGTGTTACCAAATAATCTAATTTAATGGTCCAAATAAAAATGATTAAGTCACAAATAAATCTTACAAGTTCTATCTTTTTTTATTTTACTATCTTTTATTTAGGCTTGAATAATGGTTAAAACCAGATGCCGTATTTTTTTTTAAGAACCTTGAAAGGTTACTTCAGAAGCAATTGACCAAAGTGTCAGAGGCAAAGGAGCCAATTAACAAGTAGTCAGTAGCCTCGTATGGGAGGTCCAGTAAGAAATCCCAGGAACTGTGTGTCCGATTCTGCATGGTAATAGGGACTTTGCCTATGATTTCGAGATGGGGAATTATTCTGTATTATCTGGATGGGTCCTATATGCAATCACAAGTGTCCTCAGACGAGGGAGATGGAGACTTGAAGCTGTCACATTACCGGCTTTAGAGATGGAGGAAGGGGAAGAATACAAGGAATGAAGCTTTAGAAGCTGGAAAAGTCAAGCAAACAGATGGATTCCCCCTTGCACCTCCAGACAGAGGTGCCAACATCCCCTTGCCAACATCTTTACTTTAACCTGGTGACACTGATTTTGGACTTTTGGCCACCAGAACTATAAGAGAATAAAAATGTCTGTTGTATAAATCCATCAAATTTTATGGGATTTTGTACAGCAGTTCATAGGAAACTAATTCACTGGTTATATAGTTTAGAGGGCAGCAAAACTCGATACGCTATTTGCTAAAACATTTTAGTTAAATTTATACTGATTCTTGTGGTCATAAAATTAAGCTTCTATGTCTGTTTACTGGGAAAGGGCAAAGAGCTTTCCTGTAAAATCAAAAGGGTTTATTTTAATGGTTCTAAGGTCTGTTGACTTGTAACTTTAAAATTAGGAATGTCTGTCCAGGAAATAGAACGTTTGCCACAAGGAACTGTGAAGGCGCATTTGCTGTGAACCACGCTGGGCAGAGCTTAGCCCTCCCAGCCTTGGGCTTTGTACCCCAACGTGACTTCCGCGGTTCTGGGTCAGCCCGTCCCTAACCCTGGGGGGATTCCCTGAGGAGGAGGAACACCGCCATACGATTTCCCGTTGTAAAAATCACCTTGCAAATAAAATAAAGGGACTGTGGCTATAGTTTTATAAGGCAGTGCAGAAACTTTATACCCAACGCACTTGCTTGCTAAGTTTTAGTCTATCTGCTTAAATACCACTCTCCAGCAATGGAGTTGTTGCTACTTTGTAGATCAGGGAGCGTTTGCAGTAACTTCTGGCCCCATGGTCAATAAACCACGGTGCTTCCCAGATAGATGCTTAGGTGTGGATACCACTGACGGTAACTAAAGAGGCGCGGCCGGCGCCGGGCGCTTACCCCGCGGCCCACTGCAGCACGTCGGCGGGCTGGGTGCGGATCGCCGCCTTGGTGAACTGCTTCAGGATGTCCGGCAGTTCCGGTGGGATGTGGATCTGCTGCGCGCAGAATAAGGTGTCGGGAAGCGGCATCGCTCTCCAAAGACCAGGACCAGGCTGGGACGATCAAGGTGTGCTGCGGGGAAGTAAGGGCGGAGAGTCAGCCAGCCTAGGGCCGCCCGCCCTCCCCCAGGTTTGGGACAGGGCCGGGGGGCGGGGCCGAGGTCCAGCAGCCGGGTCTGGGCCGGGTCCCGGGTTTGGGATCGGGCCAAGAGTTGGTTTTCCCGGGGTTGGGGCGGCCTGCGGGAGCTCTTACCCGCTCCTCTTCAGCCTCCTCAGAAAATGAGGACCAACCGCCCCCTCTAGCGGCCCAAACACAGCTGCTCAGAAGCGCTAACCGGTGCTATTGTTTCGCAATGGTATCCGGGCAACCGGGACGCGCGCGCGGGGGGGGGTCCCTCCCCCTAGCGCCGCGCACGCGCACACGCCTCGAGCCGAGGGTGGGTTGTCCCCAGGGCGCTTCCGGGAGGCAATGCGCGTGCGCAGTCTGACTGGCCTCCTGGTGTCCTGGTCCCTTAACCTTTACGACTAACCTAGTTTAGAGGGAGCTGACCGGTTCACTTAGAAAAGGACCTTTTGATCGCTTTGCCCCTGCCGACTGTGAAAGGCGAATTCACAAAGGCCACCGCCCCTTCTCCTTGCTCTGGCCACGTGAAGTTTAGGGCCCGGGTGACTGGGGTCCTCCCACGTTGGAAACGGTTCATGTCGAGAGGGCTGATCCGTCGGTGCTGGCAGCACGTGCCTCCCTGAAGGAATCTGGCCCCCGCCTCCATCAACTTCCTCGTGCATCCAAGCGGTTCCCCTTAGTGAACTCATTCTTCAGATCCCAGTTTAAAAGCTACTTAGAATTTAGACGGGAGGGAGTTTCTGTTTAACTTGTTTCTTAATTAAGGTAGGATGGCTGAGCCAATCTGAGTGTAAGAGAAAATGAGCCACTTCTTCTGATACAATAGCTTTAGGTGGAAGGGGAGAAGCAACTTCCCCTCTGGTGGGTGCTGGCCAGGGCAGCCTGCGAGGGATGAGCCAGGTTTAGGGGTATCCTGGCTGGCGGCTGCAGCGGCCCCTAGCACCCATGCTGAATGAAAGAAGCCGGAGACCCACGTCCACACAGGAAGGCTCACCTCTAGAGAGGACGATGGAGAGCTAGAATGAGCTATGTCCAGGTGGGGCCAGGCACAGGCCCTTTCCCTCCCTAAAGGCGCAAAGCCCCAACCTTGATTCCTCTGCACACGTTTTCAAATGAACAGCCTTCTCAAAAACTGAAAATAGTCACTAATGTTGATGATGATATGGGAAATCAAGGAATCTCATACACCGATGAAAGAGGGGTGTTAATTAGTACATTTTGGGGGAAATTTGGTACTTTAAAATGTTGATGATTTAGCAATCTTACTTTGAGAAATTTATCCTACAGAAATTCTAGCCAAAGTATATAAGGTAATATGGACAAAAATGTTTACGACAGCATATAATAAAATGGGGTAACTAGTTCAGAAAAGTTAAACCGTAGTCTTGCCCACAGGATCGTATACAATAATCAGAATTTTTAAATGCGGTGGCCGACATATAAAGGTGTTTGTGAAATATAAAGTGGAAGAAAGCAGCACCCTGTAGAGCAGGCTGTGGAGCATGTCACCTGCACTGTGACAGAGGGGTCTGGAGTAAGCTGACGTGGTTACCTCTGGAGCACCGCACAGGGCTTTCAGGTTTCATTTTAACCTTATTACATTATTTTGACTCTGACTTATATATTTCCTCAACAATACTGAATGCTAAATACGTCCCAAGGACTGTTCTGGAACACAATAGTAATCCCCAAATAGTTGTTTTTCAAAATCTATGGAGCTTACATCCATGTGAAGGAAAACATACAAGTATAATAGGTAAACCCGATAGTAGGTTAATAAATATGAAAGAGAAAAATATAGCAGAAGAGACAGGAATGCCCCAGTAGCTGCAATTTTAGATAAGCCTCACTAAAGAAATGAGGATGGGGAGAGCCTGGACCAAGATCAGTAAGGTACAGCAAACAGGAAGTGCAAAGGCCCTGAGGTTTGACCTGTTCTAGAACAAAAGGCTGGGGCAATCAACAGGGTGGGATGGGTCAGGGAGGGTGTGGACTTGTGAAAAGTTCTGTTCTGGTTAATTCTATCTTTTCAGCGAAATAAGAATACAAGTCATAAAAAAAAATTTTTTTTAAATCTGGACTAGAAAAAAATAAAGTATGAAAAATTTGCTGATGTTCTATCAAATTATATATGGCAAACAACTTTTAAGAAACTACCATTTGAGTTTTGTTTGGTAGTAATATTATCAAAAATAATATTAGCATTATTTGAAAAAACTAATAAAATCTTTCCAATAAAAGAATAAAAGTCAGCAGCCAAAAAATGAGAAAATAGGAGAAAGTGGCACTTAGAGGGGAAAAGGCATGAAGTGGTCCACTAGAGAGCCAATATTAACATATTATTACTTTTTGAAATAAACTGCAAGAATTTGAAGTGTGCAATTTGACATATTTTGACATATGTAGACCTGTCAGACCAGGTTCCTTCACGATAGTAAATCACCCCCATTTCTTCATGCCCCTTTAAAATCCTTCCCTCTTCACCACCTCCACTGATCTGCTTCCTATAGATAGGTTACTTTGGTTCTCTAGACTTTTATATAAACAAAAGTATACATTTTTGGTCTACTTTCACTTAGCATATTTTGAGATTTGTACATGTTGTGTATATCAATAGTTAATTGCTTTTCATTGTATTGATAATAATTTACCCATTCACTTGCTGATGGGCATATGGATTGTTTCCAGCTTCAGGCTATTACAAATAAAAGTACTATAAACACTCATGTGCAATTCTTCATATGGATTTACACTTTTCTCGGCAAATAATTAGGAGTGGTGAGTACATATTTTAACCGTTTAAGAAATGCCCAACTCTTTCCCCAAGTAGTTGCACCATTTTACTTTCCCTCTAGCAGAGTATGGGAGTCCCAGTTTCTCTACATCCTCACCAACCCATGATACCCTCAGTATTTTCAATTTTAGCCTTTCTAACAGATATGGTGGGATCACATTTTGTTTTTAATATGCATTTTCCCAATGACTAATGATGTTCAACAGGTTTGCATGTGTTCATTTGCCATCTGTATACCACTTTAGTCTTTTTAAATATTTGCCCATTTTTAAATCAACAAGGTTTTCTTACTATAGCATTTTTTGACTTATCTGAATGCATGTTTTTTAATTTAAACTTTTTTATAATATATTTTTATTGGTTTCAGAGAGGGAAAGAGAAACATCAATGATGAGAATCATTGATCAGCTGCCTTGCCTCCTGCAAGCCCCTGCCTGGGGATTGAGCCCACAACCCAGGCATGTGCCCTTGACCAGAATCGAACCTGGAACCCTTCAGTCCGCAGGCAGACACTCTGTCCACTGAGCCAAACCAGCTAGGGCTGAATGCATGTACTTTATCAGAAATGTTTGGCAATTTTTTTCTGCCACCCCATGGCTTGTCTTTTTGTTCTCCAAACAGTATACTTCAAAGGACAGGTATTTTCCATTTTGATCAAGTCCAAGTCATCAAATTTTTCTTCTATGGGTTGTGCTTTTGGGGTTGTATCAAAATCTGTGATTAACCCCAGGTTGAACATTTTTCCTTTGTTTTCTTCCAGAAGTTATAGTTTGGAAGTTATAGTTTGGAGTTTTATACTTAGGGCTATAATTCATTTTGAGTTAACTTTCTCATATGTTGAGATAAAGATCTATTTTTAATTTTGCATCTGGATGTCCAATTATTCCAGCACTGTTTGTTCAACTTTTGTACCTTTGACAACAATCAGCTGTCCATATACATATGGGTTTATTTCTATACTGACTCTATTCTGCTCCATCAGACCAATGGATTCATGCAGCCAGCAGAAGGGGTTCATCCATTTGGGCAAAAAACAAAGAAGTGAATGAATGGGCTTCCTGGCATAAACCTTTTTGTTCTACAGAAGTTACTGAGCAAGCAAGCAGCAGAAAGACACAACACTGTTACCTATGTAAAATAAAATTTCAAGATGATTAAATAATGTAAAGTGCCAAAAGGGACCCCACCCAGGTTACTGGCTCTTGACATATGGTTTTAGTGAAGTGTGGGACTGAGTGGAAGTAAACTGCAGGAGGTTGACAGGAATTGTGAGGGTGTGGGGGAAGGGTGCCTATATATACCAAACTAAGAACATACCTAGGTCATCAGACTCCTCCCAGGTAGACCCTTTATCTGTTCCTTGTGGCATCTTATGCATATCTCTAATAGAATCTTTTGCTCCTTTTTCTGTTCTTTTCCACTCTAACTGAACTTCTTGCAGACAGACCCAATGCCTCATTCAACTATAGTGTTGAGTACAGTGCAAGGAAACAAAACAGACACCAGAAATACATGTGTACGTGGGGGCTGGGGCTAGGAGGGGAGGTTACCTTCTCAGATCCTTAATCTACTTGTGGTTTGGGTTCTATGTTTGCATCAAGAGAGGCTGCAAACTGCAGGGTGGGGGGAAGGGGAGGTTAATGGCCACTTCTGAGATTCACCATGCAATTTCCTTTGCTGTAAAAAATCAACTTTACAGAATTAAAATTCAACTTTACCACCACTGCATTTAAAATTAAAATGCACTTGATTAAAAAAATCATAGGGGGGATAAATGGTAGCGGACAGAGACTTGACTTGGGGTGAACACACAATAGGGTACAGATTATGTGCTGTAGAATTGTGCACCTGAAACCTGTGTAATTTTGTTAGCCAGTGTCACTCCCAATAAATTTAATTAAAAGAGAAAAAAACATGGGGAAAAACTGAACCTAGAAACAAAAATTAGAAACAAAAAGATCTCTTCATACAGCACAGTGAGGAGGGAAAAAACCTCATGGAACCCTTTCCTTTTTCTCTGAGACTTACGGTCAATTACATAAAATGGGTTTGATTGGTTTTAATCTATCCAAGCAGCTACCTAAAATAGGCAACCTGGTGCAGCTCTGATGTTCAGACCTTGTAGCTGAGGCAAAGAGGTGGGTGGCACAGACAAGGGCCTTTCTTTGCTCTTCCTGGTGGAGAGAGTCTATTACAGTGAGGGAGAGAGGAGAGGAGGGGTGTGTCCTCTGCCACTATCATTTTAAATTTATACTTAGAACAGAGGGGCTATCATCACATGTAACGAATTATTTTACTTTCATAATTATGTTAAATGTACCTGGATTATCAACTTATGCTAATAACACACACTTCTGTAACTCTCAAGCAATCTTGAAATAAAGCAAAAACCAACAAGGAAAAAAAATACTCGACTACAACTAACGTTCACTTTATTCAATCTTGTTCTCTCAACTCAGAAGACAACAAATGACCACATAAAAAAGGGGAACATTTCAGAATATATACATAAAATTGGTCTGGGTATCTAAGATGTTTGCTTTAATAGAAAATTGGTATCCCAAATAACAAAGTGTTCTACTTAGCTTCTATAGTAGTCATGCCCAGGCTTTATAGTCACTACATATTCATTGAAGGTACTATATTACTTCCATGACTAAAAAATGAGGCACTCATAAGACAGATAGAAATGAAAAGATATATACTGTCTATCTTCATGCTGTATTAATGGTTTTATTTGAAAGTAGCCCTTGCTCATCCTGGCTGTTTAAAAAAATAAAAAAAGACATAGGGCAGTAAATGGGGTGAAGGGAAAACATCTGCTTGAGGGAGCAAATTAAGTAAAAAGATCCAAGACAGCTCCAACATGTCAGAGAATCTCCACAAATGAGGCTTCAATAATACTTTAGTGGTAAGGCATTTCACTTTTGTCTTTTTTTAAATTGTGACTCTTTAGATACCATTCTAAAGGAGTATTTTAAACACAATAATTTTATAATGTAAAAAACTTATCACGGTAAATAGAAAGCTTAAAATAATCCTGAACATGAGAATAAGAAGCTAACTTGTAACATCTGTGCCAGTGTTCTATACTGGCACTAGTGTGTGTGTGTGTGTGTGTGTGTGTGTGTGTGTGTGTGTGTGTGTGTGTGTGTGTGTGTGTGTGTGTGTAAACGCAATACAATGTAGAAATGTCCAGTGCTGCTTTGCATTGTTTTAAAAAGTCATCAATTCATCCTAAATTCAAGAATTAGACTTTAATGACAGCATTTTGCCAATACAGATATTACATATCTAAGATCAAATCATTTGAGAAAAATTTATTTTCTATTACTTGAATAAGGGAAAGGGGAAAAAACACCAAGGCAAGAATCCATAGTAATAACAGTTATATTAAATGTTGAAATAAAAACTACTTTTGTTTACATCTGGAATTGAGATGTCTAATCTCTACTGTTTTCTCCAAAAAACTAACAGGAAAAGATCACCTAAAAACATTTAGCTTTTTTAAAGCTTGCCATACACAAACTTCTCATTGGCATTTTTCTTCAGTTTTCATCTCAACTTTTAGTACTTAGTATTAAGTTTAAAAATCAAACATAATTTGCTAATAATGAACAACTGCACACCTGATACTATGGCCATTTGGTAACTGGTCATGTAAAACTAACCCTAAATGTTGATTTGTCTTCAACTTCTAAATAGTAAAAATAAAGCAAAAAAGTTTTCTCTCCTAATTAACTTTCTTGAAGACTGTTTAAACCCAATGTAAAATGAAGTAAAACTACACTATTATTAAAAATAAATTCTACATGAAGGGCAGCAATACTAGCACTTTCTGAACTAGTTATTTTAAATATTTGTAAGACAACTGGCTAAGAAAATCTTGATGCTATCCATGTAAATAGTAACCAGCAGATGCGTTCCTTAGGAAAGTATTCATCTGTTTGAAAACAGGACAAAGCACAACTGGAAAATTGGGGGAAATCATTACAGAAGACAAGTTATTGCAAGTGAAATGGAGGGCAGCTTTTTGGCCATTCATATATATATATATAGATATTACAAAATATCTAATAAGATTTATTTAAAATGTTGTAGAATAACAATTTTTAATCTTTTGCGGTATCTGCCTATATCTTCCTGGTAAAACGGATAAATATGTTCTAATGACTTTATGTCAACATCTACAAATTCTCTGAAAATTTCAAAATAAACTTAAATTAATATAATCAAGTTATATGCCAAATTTGATAGTTTCTCTATTTGTATGGACATATACCATGACAGGTGGCAATATGTTTTAAAATGCTCATTTTTTACAGTAGAACTAAATTTCTAAGTGAAGGCAGGGCTCGCAAAGACCTTATTTTAAATACAAGAGAAAGGCCTACTGCAAAGTGCTAAAAAGTATAACACTGAATCCTATGGTAAGCTTTATATATATACTGATGTTTTAAAATATAGAGTTAAGTAATTGCTTACCACTTTGGGAAAAATTGTTTAATTCTAAAACCAGAACATTTGCTTTTTATTTTGGTAGTTTATGTGGCTTTCATATTTAAAAAATCTTCAGATTTGAGTTATGGGCTTTAATACTATATGGAAATTCTTACATGGTTTCTGAAGACCTATGCTGTTCATTTTCTCTGAGAACTTTTAGGTTATCATTCAAAAACAAACACTACCCTTAAGCCATGACCATTAAATACTTGGATCATGTGCCTAACTTTTATTTCTCTAAACTTCTACTTGCAGCTTTGTTATAAGGGAAAAACCAAGTTTATGTGTTCAGTTCTCTGAGATTTTACAGCACATTTCCAATGAGATACATTCTGCACTCCTCTATTAAACTGCCAACTCAACCAGATTCCTTCTGGACAAATAAAATCAATTTGATTTTGTTTGTAGTTTTATTCTGTAAATAAAAATTTTAGAAACCCTGGGATTTATTCATGGGAAACTAGGAGAAATGTACTCCCTAATCCTCACCCAATGATGCACTAACTAGCAGGACTATGTTCTAACCAGTCTTTCCTAATGCTGTCGATTTCAGACCACACACCATGTCTACATTTAAGGAACACCTCAGTCTGTCCCAACTCCAGTAAGATGCAGTGTCATTGGTGACAATATTCTGTAAGACTTATGATCTTGCATAACTACTGGCTACTGCTACCTAAACGGAAAAAAAGATAGCTGTGTGGGAAAAGGAGGATGAGGAGACTAATGAAAATCTTCTTTTGGACTTTTTTCCCCCTCTAAGTATAGGCATGCCCCTAACAAGCACAAAAACCCAACTCCCAATGCTAATCACTAGGAATATTAAATTATCAAAATTAAAAATAATTTCCTCAACTAGCACAAGATACTATACAATATTACAAACACAGACACATGAAAAAAAACCAGGCAGTAGAAAATGTACAACAGCTTTGGTGTTATACAAAATAACTTCCAAAAACGATTGACAGTGAAGCACAAAGTTCATGTTTTCTTACCACAGACACTCCACTGCTGATTTCTGTTTCCTTTACGTTCTTGGTAAGGTTTCAACAGCCATGACAGACAGAATAGAATGTACAGTTCACTTAATAAGAACTGCTAGGAACACCATGACATTGTGCTCCAGAGACGTCATTAGTAAGTCTCACCTCTGCACTGTGGCTCTGTGGCACGTTTCCTGTCAAGATCACAGCAGGTCCAAAATAAAGTGACAACTAGATTTAATAAATTAATATACATTTGTTTAAAGATGTACAATGCACATTCTGTTTAATCCAAGGTTTTAGGGTATCCAGGAACTTCTATTTACACATATACAGATCTCAGACAGCAGTGATGTCAGAAGATGCAGGAAGGCAGCAACTTAACCTGCTGCTCTCTCCAAATGCTGAGAACGCAAGTCAAATATATTTAACTTAAAAAAAATGCTGAGAGATCACTGGAGAAAATCTCCAAAGAGAGAAGTCCACAGAAAAGGACACGTAAAGGCAAGGGGAAGGTCAAGGTAGTTGAGACAACCACTTTATTCTTGGGACGACTGTGGAGGTGGTGAAGATGTGCCTTGTTTGCCAGATTTCCGTTCATAGTTCACAAGGCGTTGGCCCACAAGGTACCTAGGATGTAAAAACAAGGTAGTTACTCTCTTATATGATCTCACATATTGAAACATACTTCCAAAAAGCAGTCAGTGATCCATTTCTAAAAATGAAAAATCAGATCACTTCACTCCTGCTTTCACGGTTAGGTAGGTAGAAGGGAAGTCTAGAATGAACACCTGCCAAAGGCACAAAGGCAGGCAGGCAACTTATAGTGAGGGGCAGAAGACCTTCCCATCAGTCTTCCTATAGCAAAGACCTGAGCGGCACAGGTCAGAGGCCTCAGTGTGGACAACGGGGCACGTGCCCCAGTCTGTAGGTTAGGGCTTCTCGTGAACTCATACACTCAGAGGCCCGAGGAGGGTAAGGCAGAAGAAACTTACGCAGGGATTTATCTGTATGGACCGTATTTTATGAAGCAGCTTAGTGGGCAGATCTGAAGAAACAGACTTGAAATACAACAGTCAGAAAGCTTGGTAGGGAGGACTTACCCTAACCTGTTTAGTAGAACCTGAACAGCTCTAGCTCTAGAGAAAAGGAGATATCAAAGGACAATGATTTCAATGATATCAAATGGGAGATAGAGAAGTGACAGAAGGTAGGGGGGTATGGTCCAAGAGCAGAATATGGAAGTTTTCCTAATTCATATGACATGTTGACAGGGAGGTTATGGCCAAGAGTGCAGGACAGCAGACACAGGGAAAGAAGTAACTGTGGGTGAAATGACAAGGCTGGAGGTCCTCCACCAGAACACTACAGCCCATGACATCAGCCGGGGTTGCTAAAAAGCAAGCAGTGATTTGCCTCACTAAACTTGAGGAAATGACCTCGAGCTTAACCCCTGGAAGCCTGTGAGTGACAAAACTGAATGGCAACAAGCTAGAGGGGCAGGATACAAGTGTGCAAGTACCATACCATTTGGAAGCATCGATGGCAGATCAAGGAATGCCCAGTAAGACCTTGCCAAAACAAGTGAAGTGAGAAAGCAGACTCTCATCACTGAAACCTCCTCCCCCTTCTTTCATGTCTGAAAGACTTTGTACTCCAATCACCTAAAAATGCACTTGTGTTTTCCACTGTCAGTAAAGGCTTTGGAGAAGCCCTGGACACTCTAAACTTAAAAAATAATACTCTTAGGAGTCCGCAGAGTAAATAAGGTGAGCATATAATTTGCTGTCCAAACCGAGGGTTCTGTTAATGATGACATGAAAGCAGCATGTGTAAACTGGGACTCTCCCAGGCAAACCAGGACGGATAGCTATAAACTCACTTTTTTTTTGCTAGACAACATTGAAGCAGAGCAAGACTCAGCCTTCTGTGAGGACATGGAAGGTCAAATGGCTGCTATCCTTGGCTGTTCTCAATCTCTCAGTGAGGTTAGGTCACAGAGTTTTCTCAAAACAGAGGCTCGACACATTTGCAGTAACCTTGCAGCCTCCCTCAGCAGTGGTCAGAGTAAACTAATGGCCCTTGAATGCAAAAAAGGCTTAGGCAGGTACTGCAAATTCCTAACATAGATTTCTTTATATCTCAAACTATTTTATATCTTGTCAAATCAAAGCATCTGAAAACTCTGAAATGAACATTAAAAAAATCTTCCTCCTCAAATCACTTTCTTCCAGTCTTTTCATTTTTCATGTACATCAGCGATTTTCAACCTTTTTCATCTCATAGTACACATAAACTAATTACTAAAATTCTGTGGCACACCAAAAAAGATTTAATTTTTGCCGATTTGACAGAATAATAGGTTTAATTTTTATTCATTCACACCAAATGTTATTATTGTGTTGGCTGTTGTCATTTTTTTTACTTGACAATCTAAGAAAAAAGAGGTTAGTGCCCCTGACTAAATAGTCAGGTATTATATGTTTTAAAAATTCCTGCAGCACACCAGTTGAAAATCGCTGATCTACATAAATAACAACTCCATATTACTAGCTGCTCAGTACAAGTCTTTAATAATGCTCTTTCACACCCTCATGCAATCTGTTACCAAATCCTATTAATTCTACCTCAAAATACATCCAGAATCTGAGCAGTTTTCCCTTCTGTGATTCATCACATTAGACACAAACATTAACAAGTGAGAAATCTTAATGAGAGTGGCTAAATTATGGAAGTCCAGACTTACTTGTCATTTTTAATATGTTCATAAAGGCGCTTAAACTGGCGGACCTGGAATGACAAGATCCCCATCAATACCACGACCATCAGTAAGAATGGATAAATCCGCCGGTGGACCAAGTTTTGCATTTCCGCAGTAACACCTGTAAACCAAAAAAGGAGAACTCTAAGTGTATATGGAATGGCAGTGAAATAAAAATATGTCCTTTCACGAAGAAGAGGGGACTGGTCAGTGATGCTTAATTAAAACCTGTCGCATATAAAATGAAGTGAGTCAACAAGTGAGGTCAAACTGGATCACCAGGAGGAGCCTTTGAAGTAAGCCTAGGAGCTGGATTATGTTCTAAAGGCCACAGAGGGACCAAAGAAAGGATGTTCATTGAAGAGAAACAATGAGACTCATCCTTTCGAAAGCAACTGTGGCCGAAGTGTAGAAAACGAATTAGTTGTCAAAGCAGGGAAACTAGACAGGAGGCTGTTGATGTTAACGTGAGAGATGATGTGCAGCTCAATGAACCATGGGTAAGAGTGCCAGAAATGAGAGAATGAGTTTCATATTTCGGGTCAGTGGGACTTAAAGACCATTTGAGTATGGAGAGCAGAGAGCCTCAGGTAACATGAATGCCCTTCGAGGTTTCTGACTCATGCAACTTGATGAATGATAACACTAGTCAGTATGAGTAAATTCATAAGAAAAAGACTTAAAGGGGGAAACTTTGTGCTTATAATTTTGAGCAGATGCTGGGTTTAAGTTCCTGTGGGGGTTCTTCAGTACAAAACTGATCATTTCTAGTTGATGAATGTCACAAATTAGCAACACCTCTTGGGTTTTCCTTTTATGCTAAAGAACATTTTAAAATTAATTACAACATATCCTTAATTTTATAAGTATGTGATCACAGCACTTCTAGTTAGAAGACAACTTGAAGGAAAGTGTTCTTGCCTATTTTGGGGAGAGTGTAAATGTCAATACTTTCTCATCTGCCTAGAGAAAAACAAAACTGCACCAAAGGCTTTATGATCCTCTTAATCTTGCTCTGAGTAGTCAAATTAAGGAAAATTGTTTTTTGAAATCATTGTTTTAGCTGGGTTTATATATACAAATAAAGCATTTGGGGCCAGCCAACCTATGATACCAGAAGTGACAATAATGTAACAATGTCTTATAAAGGTGCTCTCTCGCCGAGCCCGCGTGGCTCAGTGGTTGAGTGTAGTAGACCTATGAACCAGAAAGTCACGATTCAATTCCTGGTCAGGGCCATATCCCCAGGTTGCAGGCTCAATCTCCAGTAGGGGGCATGCATGAGGCAGCCAATCAATGATTCTCTCTCATCATTGATGTTTCTACCTCTCTCTCCCTCTCCCTTCCTCTCTGAAATCAATAAAAATATATTTAAAATAAAATAAAAGGTGCTCTCTCAAGTTCCCCAGCCAGCATTACTCACCTAGTAAAGGAACAATGCCAGACGCGATGATATAAGGTACACACAGGGACAGCAAGAGCACAGAAATCACAGGCGCTGCCAGTTTACGAATGATATAGTAAAGATCAATGTTTCGGATGCCATTTGCATAAACCTGAAAATGGGGGGAAATATGAGAACGAGGATACAAAACAATTCCTCCAAGTTTACAGAGTAATCTCTACTGAATCCATGCCGCAGGGAGTTGAATCTACCAGTCACAAAGGATTCAAACGGATTATTTTTCCAAGGTCAAGGCAAATTCTGGAATACAAACATAAGTGTGGTACCCACAAGTTTTTAAAGAAATGCATTTACCTCTTTATACTTTGCAATTAACTCTGCTAAGATATGAAATAATAGGACACTAATCTAGAGTCATAATTACACTAGCCTTGATCTATACAATATCAGATGGCATCCAATAATATTAGTTTAAGACCATATTAAAGTAACTTTGTAATCATGTTACCATTTAAGACTGCATTCATTTTATCTGAATACTAGAGGCCGGGTGCACCAATTCGTGCACGGGTGGGGTCCCTCAGCCTGGCCAGACCAGGAGGGGAAAAGAGAGGGACTGCAGGAGGTTGGCTGGCCACAAGGAGGTTGGCTGTGGGAGCACAGTGACCACCAGGGGGCAGCTCCTGCATTTAAGCATCTGCCCAGTGCACGTCATAGCGACTGGTCATTTGGTTGACCGGTCATATTGGTTGCTTAGGCTTTTATATATATAGATAAAAAACCATTATAAAGAAATTGTTTCTGAAAAACTTGGATAAATCAAATTTTAACAAACCAAAGGTACTTTACGTAAAAATGTAATATAAAATTATTCTACAGTGAGTATTTTTTAATTCAAAAATTTCTAGAGCATTTTCATAATCTTACCCAGAAAGTTCTACTGAATAGTACTGCAGAGGAAAGAGTAGATGAGAGAGGGAAAACCTTGGGAATAATGGGAAACAAAGATGGCATGCAGAGGAGGACAAAATGGCTAGAGTGGTGTTCCTGTTTTTCCCTAGCACTTCAACCTCACCTTGCCCAGAGTCACACCTCAAGGTACAACTCACTCCATCCCTCAGGAGAGGGCCAGAAAGAATGGCCAACTGGATTAACCCCCTAAAGGTAGCTTCTAATCCCAAAGAAACCTGGTTAACCCAAACGCATTTACAGTCATATTGTAAGGCATCCTAGTGTTTCTCAACCATTTTAAACTTACCCATATGTATGAGAAAAGAAAGCAACAGAGAGCAAAATATTACAAAGATCAACAGTGCTTCACAGCCTCCAGCAGTGATTAAACCCTTATTCTCCATTCTCCTTTGCAAGGGCAAAGGAGTCTTACCTGGAGACTCTAGAGTGTAGTGGCCCGCACTCCTACCATGAATGGATATGCTACCATGCAGTCCACAACCCACCTCACTTTGGAGCACTTACAGAGTAAGCCCACACTTAAGTGATGCATGCAAACACACAGCAATTCCCTGTCTCTCCCCACCCCCACAAATCTCCAGGTATAGGGATCGTTTTTTTTATTACCATTTTCTTGTGCAGACTGAGCTGGAAACGACTGTCCTTTATTTCCTATACATAAAAAGTAGGTGCACCTTTATTGCTACAGAATTGTAACACTTTATTTATTGGGCACTGGATAAGAGGTTTGTCCACAAGAACATTTTCTAGATAACTAAAACTTAATTAAGCATCAAATCTGTTTTGTTGGCTATTTTAGATAGAAATCTTCCTAAAATGAATTGTATATTTCCTAGTCTTATTATCAGAATACAGAAGCACAATCTCTTTTTCAAGGTTTTATCACCACAATGACCTTATTATCTGATGGTTTCATAACACTCTTAGGGGCTACATAGCTAGAATATTTTCAAACAGCACTAATTTTGTAAATCTATTATTTTTTTCTGCCTTTTATTTGTTGCCTCGAACAATAGCTTTTTCCCTACTACAGGCTTAGAAAACTAAACAACACGCCTCCATCAGAACTCCTCTCCTGAAAAAAAGCACAATGCTAATTTTTGTCTTTACTTTGGATAAGGTTCTAGGTACTTTAAGCTCCTGGTTAACCTTTAGATAAGAGAAGTCTTAAGAGTGGAAGATGAAAATTCATGATGATGAAAGAGCAAATGACTCCTCCTTTTTAAAAAAAGAGTTATATATGCTCATTAAAAAAAATGTAGGAAACTCAGAAAAGATGAAAGAAGAAAAATGAGTCCCATCAGCTAAATATAATCATGATTACTCCCAGTCTTTTTCTGAAAAATGATTTTACTTACCTGCTCAATCACAGTTTTCAACCACCACTGAGGACCCATCAATGTTATAGCTGCAATGATTTTGGCATGCAGGACTCCAAGTGCCCAGTCCTAGGTTAATAAAAAACATTTAACAGATTTTTGCTGTTATTTTTAGCAGTAACCCAACATAGAGGCTATATCATTTTCTTAATTATTTCATTTCAAAACAGAAGTCCTGCAGGATGAGTTAAAGAGTTTTACTGAAGACTAACATTATGCTGGAAAATACAGGAATTCTTTTCCTCAATGACTCAAGTACAACATTCCTATCAAAATCATTCTTGTATCTTTCAGAAATTTACTTTATTTTCCCAAGAGAATTAGGAAAAGCCTAACATTAATGGAGATGTCAAGGAACAAATAAATAAAACAGTGCCATGACTTTATTTCATCAAACTATTCTTAGGCTGTTTTATTGGCGTTAACTGAGCTGATTATGTCAACATGTGGAGCCATATTTTGCCTAAAGAAACCACCCAAAGGCTCCCAGACAGCTTCTAGCTTGGCGCCTTCACAGCTCTGCTGAACTGTTACTAGAACCTCCGCTGCCACCCCAGGCTCCTCCCTGTGGGAGATGCCTCACTGAAGAGGTCCACAGATCACTGAGATTCAAGCTCTTTCAAGACCCACTGCTTTCCAGTGTTTTCTCTCAGCCAGAATACACCACACTAGTTCCTCTGCTGCATTCTCAGTCTCCCACAGATCAGCAGCTGCTGGATGCAGGAAAGGCAAGGAGCTTAGAGTCAAGAATGAAAAAAAAGCAAGTTGTTCTGTTTTCAAAGTTCAGGGTTTTAATATTAAGGACACCATGCTGCACATGTCTGTGTACAACTTGTTTTTCCCTTATTCAAAAACATACCTGAGCCCTGCCAGACAGCTCAGTTGGTTAGAGCATCATCCCGATACATCAAGGTTGTGGGTTTGATACCCGGTCAGGGCACATGTACAAATCAACCAATTAATACATAGACGTTTCTCTCTCTCTCTCTCTCTCACTCTCTCTCTCTCTCTCCCTTCCCCTCCCTCCTCCCGCTCTCTCTAAAATCAATACATAATTTAAAAAAACAGCCCTAGCTGGTTTGGCTCAGTGGATAGAGCAATGGCCTGCGGACTAAAGGATCCCAGGTTCGATTCCAGCCAAGGGCACATGCCCAGGTTGTGGGCTCGATCCCCCCCAGTAGGGGACGTGCAGGAGGCAGTCAATCAATGATTCTCTCACATTATTGATGTTTCTATCTTTCTAGCTCTCTCCCTTCCTCTCTGAAATCAATAAAAAAAAAATTAAAATTTTTCAAAAGACATCTGAGAGATACGTATATCAAAACAGACAGTTCTACTTCGTTCTTTTTTAAAAAAATATTAATGATTTCAGAGAGGAAGGGAGAGGTAGAGAGAGATGGGACATCATTGATTGGCTGCATCCTTCACGCCCCACACTGGGGATGGAGCCCGAAACCCAGGCATGTGCCCTGACTGGAAATAGAACCCATGACCTTCTGGTTCATAGGATAATGCTCAACCACTGGGCCACGCCAGCCGGGATCTACTTCATTCTTTTAACTGCTACAATAAATTCCAAAGTAAAAATGTACTACATTTTATTTATTCATTCTATTAATGGACATCAGAGTTGCTTCTAATTTTTTTTGACATTATAAAAATGATATAGCAGCAGAAAAAGCCTTGTTCTTGCCTCCTCCTACACTCACATGTGTAGTAAATGTTTCTTTGCAGCAGATTCTGAAGAGGGAAACTGCTGGGTCACAATATATAATCATTCTTGAAATTGGGTAATTTCAAATAATTCTCCAAGGCAACGATGTTGGGTACTGTCAAGATCACGAGAACACACATGTAACTGAACAAGTTGCATTTACTACTCATTGAGGTGAGGGAAAAGACAGAATGGGGAACTGGAAATGCTTACTAACAGCGTGTTACGAAGGGCCTGATACAGATTTCAGCTTATGTGAGGTGATTTGGGAAGGATTTAAGGAAGCAGGGCCTTGCTCTGTGGCATATGTTATCAGAAAGCAGAGGATCTATAATTGGGTATCTTAATAAATCAGACTGAGGGACAGGCTGAGGCTAAAACTGTATTGGTAATGAAGCAGCAGCCAATCATGTTTGCTGGGACTGGGGATATTGGTCATTTTTGTGGTTTGGACAATACTCATGTTTACCTGTGCTCAGACATGATTACAGCAGGGGTCTTGTTTTGTCTTGATCCATCATGGTCAGAGTGACCTTATGTAATGCTGACATTCTGTAAATTGTTGATGCCCAACAGAACACCAAGGCCTAGCTCATAGTGCCAGGCCAGCTCCTGGATATTGAGCTGCCTTGTTTTTTCACAACGCTGCATCCTGCATAACACTAGGAGGCACATACTATCTGTTAAGGGGTCTTTCTAAACAAATGCTTAAAATCATTTTAAAAATTAAGGATTTGTCTCATGCCAAATCTGTATAGAAATATCATGTGCAAAAGACACGCACTTACCTGCCATGGGTAAAAAAGGGGAGTCTGATCCAAGGGAACCCTCAGGGGGGCAACAATAACCAGCTCAAACAGGAGTCCTAGAAGGAGTGGGACAACTCCGGCCAGCAGCACCGCAACTATCAAAGTCTTCATTATCTATTAGAAACGAAAGGCCATGTCATTAATGAGAGTCTTTCTGACTTTTAGCCAAGCTCTTCATTTCATCTGGAAGTTTTCTTCTTTGCCCTTTTGTCTAACAGAATGAATACATTACCTTAAACAACAGATACTGTATGCTACATGTTTAAATGAGATTTGAATATATGACTATAAAAGCTCAAGCTATAATGAAAACATATTATTATGCTTTATTGCTACAAAATTATAGAAATTTCATTTTATTACATACTAGAGGCCTGGTGCACGAGTTCGTGCACCAGTGGGGTCCCTTCGGCCTGGCCTGCAGGATCTTGGCAGAAACCGGCTCTCCAATATCCCCCGAGGGGTCCCGGACTGCAAGAGGGTGCAGGCCAGGCCGAGGGACCCACCAGTGCACAATCGGGGCTGGGGAGGGACGCGGGAGGTTGGCCAGCTGCGGAGGGACCGCGGGAAGGCTCCAGTGTGTGTCTGGCCCATCTTGCTCAGTTCTGATTGGCCAGACCCCAGCAGCAAGCTAACCTACCCAGCGGAGCGTCTGCCCCCTGGTGATCAGTGCACGTCATAGTGACTGGTAGACCATCTACCCCCTGGTGGTCATTGCATGTCATAGCAAGCAGCTGAGCGGCCTTAGCATATCATTAGCATATTATGCTTTGATTGGTTGAACAGACAACCAGACACTTAGCATATTAGGCTTTTATTATATAGGATATTAACTAGGTGGCTATGCTGTTTTTCTCAATCTCATTCTTAGTAGTAGGCTTTTGTTTGTCCAAGAAAAACTACTGATTGCCCCAGGCCTCTGATCCAATGGTAACCTACCCACAAGCTGACCTATGACTCCTGAGGTTGACTGGTATAGGGAAAGGGCTCAGCACAGTCCTAATTAAGGTAATTAATCAAGATGATCACAGTGTCTCCATCTGGAACAGTGTGGTCCAACAGAACTTACTATAATAGAAATGTCCTACATCTGTATTGTCCAGTATGGTAGCTATTAGTCACAGGGCTATATATTAGACAATGCAGCTCTAGAATTTGGACAAAGTTTTAAAATGGAAAAAAAGTATACACAAAGAGAAAATAAGAGATAGGATAAAAGAGCCACTATGAAATCCTGAAAAAGGAATCAGTCTTTAAAAAGTGGCATTGATGTCTGATGACCTCCCTTTTCTTCAGACAGTCTCTGTGAGTACATGTGTTTCAACAGTGATAATATGGTGTGCTTGAAGACGCAGTACTTGCTCCTTTAAATGGCAAATTAATGATTTAAAAGAACATCAAATGAAAACTAGAATTAGGTGGTTTCTGTATTTTAAATATAGTTAAGTGTCTCATTATCTTATGAATTAAATAGCAATTAAATCCCTCCACTCATAATATACAATGAATCTCATATTATTTTCTTTCAACATTAATATTAAATAGATATAAACTTTCACTGAAACCAAAATATAAATTCAAATACAAAACAAGAGTTGGTTATACAAATTAAAAGGCATAAGCAGTTACCTACATTACAATCAATAAATTGCCATACTCGGACCATTACTAGTATCTTACAGTGACATTTTCCCCCATCTTTGTGGCAATTAAGTTCTTTATTGAGAGGAAAAACTTCCATTATTTACTACACTTTCACATTAGCCAAGACATTCTTGAATTAGCCATATATTGTGTAATTAAAGGAAACAAATTTATCTGAAAAACTGACTCAATCCTGAAGTCAAGATTTTACATATTCAAATAGATCAAAAAATCAAATTTTAGAAAAAAATACCATTAAAGAAAATTTCTACTTAAATTTATTTTAAATTCTACAGAATACCCTTTTCCTTAAAAATATAATCAATCTCCAAACTAAGTTTTCTGATTCTATTATTTATTCAAGAGCCTTACTGGATCACTTAATAACATGATTTTCTTTTATCTTTCAAATACATTTGGCTGTGGTTCTTAGAATGAACTAGAAAGCCACTATCTTAAAAGGACTAGCCCTTTTAATTAAAAAAATAACTCTCTTGATGCTAACAGAATAATGAAGAAACAAAGGTGAAAAGATTTTTTAAAAATAAGTGAAAAATATCCATTATTCCTATTAGATCAGTCTTTATTAGAAAAACCTACCATAAGGGACCACTCTTTAACCTTCTGGAAGATCACTCTTCGTCCTTGGGGCATCCAGGCCACCAGCACTGTCACTGCCCTTATGGTCAGCCAGCAAACATAGAGACCACAAGCAGCTGTGTAAAGCTCATGAATTTTGGCAGACCCTGTCCAAAACGACATTAACCAGCGGCCAGCAAATACTGAAAATAGAAAGGCTGATAAATAAGACACTTGGCTACAAAAAGGGAACTACAATCTTAATGTTAATGTTATTTTATTGGTATGTTCAATCATTTTAAGTAATTAGTCAAAAGATAACACATTTTGATATATTACTGTCTTCATTAAAAGCAAACAAACAAAAAAACAAAACACCTCACATTTAAAGAATACAATGATCTGATTAAAACACAACCAAAACATAGCTAATCACTGGGGACGACCTCTCCTGTGACATACATTCTGACTTGCCATGCCAATTACTTGTGCTTTCGGGACTGAAAAAGCTTGAGGAGGAGGTTGTTTTCACTGTTTTTATCACAAAATGAAATCATTATACACATAAGACAAAAGTTAGAAAATTTATTTTCTATTACTTGTGCTGTCAATACTTTTAATATTTAGAAGCATTAAAAATAATTTAGAACAGTTTTATTTCAAATGACTGTCTAGACAGAAAACTAAGTTTATTTTAATAAGTGGGTACAACAACATTTGAAAACACAATAACCAAAGAATGTCATCTTAATTTTCTTGGGAAAAATTAGAATCTAAATATACTAGGAACTTAGGAAACAGATTTGAAAGTTGTCTAAGGCAGTGGTCGCCAACCTTTCAGACTTCACAGACCACCAGGGGTCCGCGACCACCGGTTGGCGACCGCTGGTCTAAGGAATAGCCTCAGATACAATTATCATAAATAAATTCTACAATGTACTCACAAAATAAACCTAAATCTCAAGCAAGATCATTTATTTAGTAACGTTCTTTACATGGTTACTTCTTAATAAGGCTAGAGAGAACAGCAAGACCCATGTTTACAATGCATTTTTCTATGAACTGATTTATCCTTAATGTAAAACTATCTGTTATTTTTGAATTCTAAAAGGAGCTAGTGGTTGTCCTGAGCAATTTCCATATACTATCATTAATCCTTCTTACAATCCCTCAACATAGCTACTACTTCCATTTTGAAGATTAAGGAACTAGGCTCAGCAATAGAAGCTTGCCCAATTGAGCTCACACAAGGGTAAAGGCTGAATTTGAACTCATGTCTACATGCTCTTGACCACTGAAACCGAAGTCTCCAATCAAACTAAACCAGCTCAACTGTCAAGTCTTACAGGACATAATGCTGATAAACACACTTCTTGGCAGCCTTACAAATGGCTTGGGTGAAAAGATAATTTCATGGCCACTTTCTATTCCATACTTCATAATCTCCTAAGCAAAAGTGTTTTTGAGAGGTCAGGGTTAGGTTTCAGTTTGCAGCTACCATCAATTAAACTGCAGCTACAGAAAAGTAATCTATGGGGGCAATAGCATCCTCGCCACCTTATATATGTACTATGACACTAAACATTTCTATGATTAAACATAACTGCATTCTTTCCACTAGATGGTGGGACTGGATTAACAGGGAAATATTTAGTTAACAATCTTTAATGAAATTAAAAGTACTTTTAGTCTCAAATTCAAGTACTAAAACTAGGTTTCCCTCTTGTTAACTTTTTCTTAATATCTCTGATAAAAATGTGAAAATGAAGCATAAAAATGATAAATGTAAATCTGTTCAAAGTTCAAAAACTAAGTTTTCTCAATATGTTTACATTACTCCTAATGATTAAACTTTGTCATTTTAACAGCTGTGATGAGTAGTGAGCTTAAAGATCAAAGTTCTAAAGGTTGAAAATTATTATGCAGGAACAGTAAAAAAAGAAAAAATCTCGCCCTAAACCAGTGGTCGGCAAACTGCGGCTCGTGAGCCACATGCGGCTCTTTGGCCCCTTGAGTGTGGCTCTTCCACAAAATACCATGTGCAGGCGCGCACGTACAGTGCGATTGAAACTTCGTGGCTCATGTGCAGAAGTCGGTTTTCGGCTCTCAAGAGAACTTTCAATCGTTATACTGTTGATATTTGGCTCTGTTGACTAATGAGTTTGCCTACCACTGCCCTAGACCGTTTGGCTCAGTGGATAGAGCATCGGCCTGCGAGCCTAAGGGTCCAGGGTTTGATTCCAGTCAAGGGCAGGTACATAGGTTGCAGGCTCCTCCCTGGCCTGGGCCCTGGTCCTGCTTGTGCAGAAGGCAACCAATTGATGTGTTTCTCTCACATTGATATTTCTGTTTTTCCCTCTCATCCTCTTTCTAAAAATCAGTGGAAAATATCCTTGGGTGAGGATTAAAAAATAAATACATAAAAAGGCAAAATCTTTATTTTTACCAGTTTAAGGTAAATCACAATTGCTACAGATTAGAGTGTGTGTGTGTGTGTGTATTTATATTTAGAATCTTCCTTGGAAGTAAAATTTCCTAGTTGCTCCTTCATGGCCTTAGCACTCACAGGAAAACCCAAGTACTTACTAACACAAATTTGATATACAAAATTATATTGAATTAGTGTTATAATCAAGACACTAACTCAGTATACATGTATATGCTTTACAAGAGCTCAAAATTATCTTCCACTTAATGATTATTTAAGTGGCTAACACAGTATCAGTTCAATTTGGAATTTTCTGGCTCTCTATACACACTAACTGGGAGGGTGGAGGCAGCAAGTGTTCCTGCCACTTTGTCACTAGATTTGGGGCCCACCCCCATTTACCCTTGACCTCCAGAGACGATGACAAACTACTTATATTCATCCATAGCTTCTTCTTATAAGATTAAGAAATGTTGTTTAACTGAAATTTAAAGTTGAGTATTTGTGAATACCAGACGATAAAAAAGGTAACAGTATGACTTCATAAAGGTCTCTATCAAGATCATGCAGTGAAGCCCTAACCGGTTTGGATCAGTGGATAGAGCGTCGGCCTGTGGACTCAAGGGTCCCAGGTTCGATTCCGGTCAGGGGCATGTACCTTGGTTGCAGGCACATCTCCAGTAGGAGGTGTTCAGGAGGCAGCTGATCAATGTTTCTCTATCATTGATGTTTCTAATTCTCTATCCCTCTCCCTTCCTCTCTGTAAAAAATCAATAAAATACGTTTAAAAAAAAAAAAAAAAAGAGCATGCAGTAGACTGAAAAGATAACTACATAATGGGAGTAAACATAATTAACACCAAAAGAGTGGCTTGAGAAAATGACTTAAGCCACACACCTACTTTTTGAAAACCCATAGTAATAAGACAAAGTCCATGAAAACTGAGTGGCCACAAGTACTTGACCTCCAAAAATGAATCACAAATTATATCCTGACTTTGTACCACTCTGCTCTAATACAAAGGAGTCCGATGAGATAGAGAACCCTAAATAGATCAATACCCCATATTCAATCAGAAATGAAGGGAAAACTATTTCAATTTTATATCTGATGAATGGTCACATCTCAGCAAAGATAAACCCTTTTAAAACACAGCACCTTTTCATGATGTCATTAGTAGAGAGCTAGGATAAGCTCATACCTGGAAGAGTAAGGCAGATGAGGCTGGCAATCAGTAAGGTTATGCACATGAAGACAATCAACAAAAATATCTGCAAGGCAAAACATGAGAGTGCATAAATGGTTCATATGGGCTACATGCACTTTATGACACCCTTCAAAGAATCAACACAATTCTCCCAATAAAAAGAAATGGTCTGAATTGGTATTTCCAGGGTTCCTCCCGTTTAACATAAAGGAAATTTTAATTGTAAATAAAATTAGCTACAATTTCAGCCAAAAGGAAAATAAATGTCCATTTTCACATAATCAGCTATATATATCAGCAAGTAACAAGTAAATATATTTTTTTATCAGAGAGCATAAAAATATATAATCAGCTTAAAATTTCCCTCACAATTAACACGTTAAGCACCCAGCCTGTTTTGTCTTCCAGACAGAAAGTATAGTGTCAGTCACTAGTGACTGAATATTCACTTTTTAAAAATCAAATTCTCAAAAACAACTATTCATGAAGGGAAAGCTATCTTTTCAGTAATGTGCTGCCCAACAAAGGAGCCACTGGCACCTGTGGCCACTGAGCACCTGACATGGGGTCAATGTGCACGAGTAATGGAATTTTAAATTGTATTTACTGTGTGTGTGTGTGTGTGTGTGTCCTACAGAAAATTTTTTTTTCTTTTTTCAGCTTTATGGTAGTATAGTGGACAAATAAAATTGTAATATATTGCCCAGCCGGTGTGGCTCAGTAGTTGAACACCGACCTATGAACCAGGAGGTCCCAGTTCAATTCCCGGTCAGGGCACATGCCCAGTTGCGGGCTCCATTCCCAGTGCGGGGTGTGCAGGAGGCAGCCAGTCAATGATTCTCTCTCATTATTGATGTTTCTTTCTCTCTCTCTCCCCCTTCATCTCTGAAATCAATAAAAATGTTTATTAAGAAATTATAATATATTTAAAGTGTACCACATGATCTGATACATTACATAGTGAGGGAATTTCCACCATTGAGATAATTAACATATCTCTCATCCCACATTTTTACAAACTGTATTCACTTTTAATTAAATTTAAATGTAAATAGCTATGTGCAGCCACTGGCTCCTATACTGAGAAGATAAAAACAGCACATGTCTCCCTGGGCAGAAAGGTAGTGACTGCTGCTTGCCTTCTACCAGACTGGGCACAAGCCTTCCCCAGCCCAGCAGGCAGAGCTCTGGTGGGAAGACTGAAATGCACAGGCAAGAACATTCCCAAGAGGACACTGTGAGGCTTGGTCAGCTTTCACTGCTTGAGAAACCCATTTGTATATCTCCCTGATCTAGACCAGAAAGCACTTTTTGTCATCCCAAGAGCCTCATCTCTCCCAGTTTCACCGCCACCCCCCCAATCTCTCCCAGTTCCCTCTCATCTCTCCGGGCTTCCCCTCATCTCTCCGGGCTTTCCTTCATCTCTCTGGGCTTCCCCTCATCTCTCATCACTTGCCTACATTTACCCAACCTTCTCGATACATGTAATTTCCTGTAGTTTCAAACCTACAAGTCTCACCTGCCTCTTGTCCTGACACCTGCCTGAAATGCCCTTCCTCCTTTCCATCTTCCACTCTGCCTGGCCTCCTAGCTTTGAAGACTTAGTTCAGGCATCACTTCCACAAAGATTCCTGAACACCTTCCAAAAAAGTACTTTGTGAAAGTGACCCTGGTGACCCTTGTCAAGAACACTTTTGGTGATTTTGGGGAAATGTCTCACTCAGACCAAACGTCTCTTCCTTAACCAATCTGGTCTTCAGTTTCATCAAACATAAACATAAAATGAGATTACCACTCAGACCTTTAAGTATTTGGGCTAGAATTAAATGGGAGAAAAACATTAAACTGCCCATTTTAGTTCCTGATACATAGTTGAAATGTATCAATAATGTTAATTTTGTATTTGCTCTAGAGTCTTTTACTTAGTTACTTTCAAACAGCATGGAGCAATAGCACATGGAATCCCAATTCTATGACCCATCTCTAAAATTTGATAAACTTACCTGACATTAACATGTTACATAATGAATGGACTAAAACATGAGTTCTTATCAGGACACTGTAAGGCATATTTACACAGATAACTACATGCTAACATCAACAACAATAGCACCAAAATTTCTCAATAGAAATTTGAAAAAACCTTGACTTTTGGTTAAGTCTGTACAGTACCTACCCTGAGTGGAAAATTTAAAGGCCGGCGATAAGGCTGAAAGCCAACAGGCCCTCCCTGCTGGAGTATGGCTTGGTGGGCTGCATGCAAGCCTTCACCCACCACAGGAATAGCGTTGTTATTTCGAGCATGCTGATTATTGTTAACTTGTTGGTTTGCACTGTTCTCATTTTCTTCCTGGTCTCCCAATAAATAGGAATGAAGATCCCTATGGAAAAATTACATCAGTGACAATCCTCACTTCAGGATCAGAGTAAACAGCAGACATGAGATTTACTTTCTTAATACTAATAATTATTTAGGGTAGAAAATGTACCAGCAGAATCTGTACACGGTACTATCACCTCAATTTGGTCTAAATGTTGGTGCCCACCTTAAATTAAACCTTTCCAAATTTAATGTTAATTAGTATACAGAATATCCCATAAATTAAATTTATTTTGTTTTCTTCAGTCAATATCTGCAAAGAAATCAGTAACTGGGGGAAAAAAAAGTACAATACACAAGATACTCTATGTGAACATCTTAAGGAAAAAAACAACTTCTTTTCCTCTCTACAGATGGCTACTGTCTCTGCCGTGACATGTATTCTCAACTAAAACCTCCAATCCAGATTATTTAAGGCAAAAATGAGTTAGGAGGAAAAGACTCAGGGCAAAACAGGGCAGCTAGAAAAAAATAAATGATCACATATAGCCAAATACATATGCCACATTAAGGTATCTACAGAATGCCGTATATTTTCTGAAAAGAAAAAAATGGTTTAAATCACAAAGATTCAACTTTTAAATAAGTACATAACATATAAAGCTTTAAAAAAATAAGTGCAACAATGCTGACTAAATAAATGACCAAAAACCCAAATCTGAGAAGAGCTCTTAGGTTAAGACTTTTAAAATAAGGGTATATCCCTGACCGGTTTGGCTCTGTGGATAGAGCGCCAGCCTGCAGGCTGAGGGGTCCCGGGTTCGATTCATGTGCCTTGGTTGCGGGCATGTCCCCAGTGCGGGGTGTGCAGGAGGCAGCTGATCAATGTTTCTCTCTCATTGATGTGTCTTGCTCTCTATCCCTCTCCCTTCATCTCTGTGAAAAATCAATAAAATATATTTATAAATAAAATAAATAAATAAAATAAAATAAGGGGATATTGGTTTGTTTTTAATGCATTAAAAAACAAATTTTTTTTACCCTGTGTATGAAATGAACCTGGGCCAGCAGCAAACTTCTGTAAGAGAATAAGAATATGCATACATGCTCCACAAAATGATGCACAATGATTTAAATTTTTTTGTCATTAAAAATTTTAGAAGTATTATATATACCTGCAGATATCACTAAATTATTTCTTATTAAAACTAATTTTTCTTGAGACATGAAACGTACTTTTTCAGAAAGGTCATTAATCGATATATAATATGCCTACGAGTCACCTGCCTGTACTTACAGCAAGTATCCAGCAGTAACGGTCCACGCTCGCACAAGCCCCTTCAGCCATTGCCGTGTGTGTCCCTGTTCAAGTAATGCTGGCAAGACAACCTGAAGCAGAAGCAGCTCAAGGGACAGTTCACTCACCGGGGCATCACTAAGGTAATTACAAAGAGCCATAATCACAATGTGAGTTCTATTTTCCATTATAATTATATCATATTAAACATTTAGAGAGATGACAGAACTCCTTAAAGAATTGAATAAACCCACTCCAGTCTTTATCACCTCTCCTCCAGTTTCTCCAGGCCAGAAAGGCTTCCCCCTCAAACTCCACAAAACTTCCTACAAATGCTACCAATGACCTTTGTGTGGTTAAATCTTATGGTCAGGTCTTAGTCCTTACCTCACATGCTGTATTAGATTATATGACTGCTCACTCATTACTCAACACAACTTTTTTTACAATATGTTTTTATTGATTTTTTTTTTTTTTTTGAGAGAGAGAGAGGAAGGGAGAGGAAGAGAGAAAAACATTGATGTGAGAAACATTGATCAGCTGCCTCCTGCATGCCCCCTACTGGGGACTGAGTCTGCATCCTGGCATAAGCCCTGACCTCAGTATCACATACCCTGACCTTAGTATCGAATAGGTGCATGGGACTAGCTCAACCAACTGAGCCAAACCAGCCAGGGCTCAACACACCTTCTTGAATGCCTTGGCTCCCCTACATCATCCCAACCAGAATATTATCATGTAGATTATAAATGAAGGGTGTTAAGAATCCTATATAATAAAAGCCTAATATGCTGTGTCTGACCATTCATTCGACTGTTCAACCAGTTACTATGACACACACTGACCACCAGGGGCAGACGCTCCAACCAGTAGGTTAGCTTGCTGCTGGGGTCCGGCCGATCGGGACTGGGCTAGACATGCCCTGGAGCCAATCTCCCTCAGTCCCTCCCTGGCCTGTAAAATATTTCCTCTAATTAATTTCCTTTCAATGTGCATGAATTCGTGTACGGGCCTCTAGTGGATTATAAATGGAGAACAAGAGGAAGGCCTAAACTAAAGTAGCAAGTGGTAAATGGATTTGGAATAGATAAGATCTTAAAGAATTAGAAATGACAAGATTTAAAGGGTAATTAAAAGTAAAACTGAGAAATATAATTTGCCAGGCAGATTTCTGCTTTAGGTGACTGAAGGGGTAATGTAAACAATGTAGGAGGAATGAGAGACTAGGTTTCCAGGTGGCTTCAGTTTGTAAATCGAGGATTTTCCATCTATAAGCTTTATATCCATAATTAAATGTGCAACCATGGCTACATTCCTTATGAAGTGCTTTTCATATAAAGATAATGATACTAGTAGTGCCCAATGAAGAGGGCGAGTGGAGTGGCAGCGCTGGGCTTAGCCTGATCGTGAGGCGAAAAAAAAAAAAAAAATTTCTCCTTGGGATTAATAACATTTTCAGTACTTTTTGAACATTATAATCTGGAAAAGTTTTTAAAAGATAATATACTGCAAAATGAAAAGATGGAATTTTGTTGAAAGAAAAATAATAAAAATGTAAGAGGACAGAAGAATTAAAAGCCAACAGCTTCTCCTGTCTCAATAAAATAAAGACTTACGGTATGTTTTGAATTTTTTTTTTCAGATTGAACTAGGTAATAATATTATAAACTTAAAACTAAAAAAAAAAAAAAAAAAAAGATAATGCTACTAATCAACTCTCATTAGGTATGGCAAAAATTTAAATGCTGAACAAAAGCAAACTCCATATGCAGAAAATGGCTCTTTGTAATTAATTACCTTAGTGATGCTCCGGTAAAAAATTTATGTTTTAAATGTATGTACTCTTAATATCTAATCCCTAACAGAGCTAAATTAGAAAAGCTTCTGAATTTCAAAAACTTACCTGTAGAGCATGACATTGTATGGCAGAAAATTAGGCAGCAGACTCTTAATTATACGTATAGGAAGCCAAAGCATCAGAAGGACAATGGAGCCAAAGACAATCTGCAGTAAGAAAAAGGGCATAACACCATTGTAAACCACTCCCGTGAGAGACAGGCTGACTTCTGAACATACTCAACCAATATGCAGGCCAAGTCTATATCCACCCAGGGCCCGGAGTGTTCTCACTCAACACACTATACTTAGATCACTCTGTATAAAGAATGCATTCCTGAGATGGCTATTCCTCTTCTCTCTCTAGGACACAAGGGCTCAAACAGGAGCCACAAAGGATAATCACTGCATGGTATGTGAGGAGAGAGCTGGAACCTGACAATGAAGGATCGGAATTGTCTGAAAATAATAAATCACCTGTAATCATTATAAGACATGACCCATATTAATGGCTACAAAAGTTTTCCGAAAAGCACAATATTACTGTTAGAATTTTATTTTGGAAAAATTTAGATTTAACTAGGTAATTTCCTCTTCTAGATGGGGAAGAAACTTTGAGACCCTCTGTTAAGAGTTTAATTTAGAAAATATAAACAAGTCTCCATTGGTTTAATGCAAATTAATTGTAATTCAGAAACTCATAATTTGGCAATCAACTAACTATACTGCTAAAGTAATAGAAGGCATTTTTGTTTTAGTAGACATGTTATTTACTTTATCAAAGTAACCAATAAAACTCCTACTTAACAACTAAGTTCCACAGGCTTAAACATAAGTTACTCAATCTACTGTACCAGTACCCCTGAACAAAAATCTAAAGGGTAGTCCATTTTACTTGAAAACAATATAAAGGTATGCTTACCACTGACAAAATAAATCTTCGGAGATGCCTATAAATGGGCAAATGGATCATTTCTTGTACTGGATTAAAATCTGGATCGTTCAAATTCCTTAGAAACCACAAGACACCAGGTCGAAGTACCTGCAAATGTATTTTAAATGCTATAAATACTTACTAATGTCTTCAGGGCTCTATATATGAGCTAAAACATTAACAGAAAAATAAGTTTGTGAAATTATTTTGGCATCTTAAAAAATGAGCCCCAGAAAATTCATATATGACTTTCCTGGGAAAATAAATTCCTAAATCAGAATCTTTATGAAAACTATCCTGTGACTGATATCCTTTGGTGCTTTTAATCAATTAATGATAAATAAATGTATTAATGGACAGTTTGTCATATCTAAATCTCCTAAATGAGAAATAAATATTGTTTTGAAAATTGTTGGCCCTGGCTAAGTATCTCAGTTGGTTAGAACGCCATCCCAATATACCAAGTTTCAGTTTCAATCCCCGGTCAGGGCACATACAAGAACCAACCAATGAATGTATAAATAAGTGGAACAATAAATTGATGTTTCTATCCCTCTCTCTCAAATCAATGAATTTTTTAAAAAATGAAAATTGTCACTATATTGTATCATCTGGTGAAAGAATTAGGTTGTAATGTCCTAAGTAGACAATCTAATTTCAGTCCTACCCTTCCTGAGAAGAATTTATTGAACTTACACTATATGACTCAGGAGAACATCCTGGCCTCCAACCCCCTCCCCAACTCCTAAAAACACTCAAACAGCAAAGTACAAGAATAGCATTAAGCCTCTGTGCTTTTGGATTCCATTAACACTGCATTAGTTGGCCTGGTCCTTCAGTGGTGCACATCTCCATCACCACTCTTAAAGGACTAAGCTGACTTGTTCAACGGTTGTATTCCTTCCCAGGATGCAAAATCAAGGAGAATGGGCATCAAGTCTTTATTTCTCACTTATTAACCCTTTGCACTCGCTTGCTTTTTTCTCGATTCCTTTATTCTACTCGGGATTTAATTTTTTAAATACCCCAGATTTTACAAAGTGCGGCAGTAGAATAAAAATCTGGAGTTTCTTTTCATACAAACTTATTTATTTGGATTTTTTTATATTTCAAATTATTGATACATTCAAAGAGTAATTTTAATCTCTATAATTTTTCATGGTGTGATAGTTTTTGGAACATTCACCCACATGAAGACCTGGTTTACATTCACACGTTTCGCAAATATAAATCGTCTCTCTTGTTCCTCCTTTGATTTTTCTGTTAGAACAAACAACACAATCTTTGTGTTTTTTGTTAGGGTGAGGTGTGATTATATGGAGCTTTCCATCTAAACGTTGCTCTAAGTTAGTGGGTAATAATCTACCCCTGGAAGTTAGTGTACCATCTCTGAATTCTCCAACAAGATCATGTACTAGTTTCCTAATAAATTTCACATGCGTTATCGGTTTTTCATTTTTTCTTTTTTGGCATCAGTTGAGACGGCATTTACATTTTACTTGTCCTTTCATGCTAATGAAAACAAGAAAAGATACTGGAAAAATAGACAAAAATCCCCCTTCCCACCGTGGTGAAACTAAGTGTCGAGTGTGGCTCGACATACGAGCTGCTACCGATGCTAACCATGTCGAGTCACACTCGACATCCGAGTGCAAAAGGTTAATACACCAGCAAATAGCAGACTAACAAAAGAGTGACTATGCAGTAATACTGAGGGAAAGGATGCACAGTGGCAAGTACATGTATCAGTTTTATACTTCCTATTGCACCAGAATGATGGAGCATGAGATGTACACTAATCAAATACTGACCCCACTGCCATTGTCTTCCAAATCGTCAAGACTGTATTCCAAAAATAGTAAGGTACCCATTTGGCAAGTGAACTGGAATAATAAAGGACCCTCACCCTAACTCTACACTTCAAGTGCCTGCTTCAAGACCATTTTACATATTTAATCCTGTAAGACCATAACCTTAAGGTATTTCCAGCATTACATTTCCTTGAATGAAGTCCAAGACAGGCACAGATCACACAAAAGTCCAAGAATTTGTATTAGAGGATGGCCACATGTAAAATAAATGCTTTTATTTAACCCTTTGTATGCCATAAGCGTCTATAGACGCAAGCGGGATGGTTTCCGTTTTGGACGTGTGGCAGTTAACTGGTTAATTTTTTTCCCCCTCAGTCTACTCAGCTTTTAAACTCATAACTAATTATAGACAAAAATACTAAAACTTGTCAATTTTTAAAGCAAATGACTCAAAATAGTTTAAAACAATTACTATCAGTTTTTTCCTTTTAGATTAAAATAGAGAAAATTATTTCGTTAGGAAATCATAACCTTTGAGGCACAACTGTGGTTAAACAAAAGTCCTTTTCATGAATGTGTAGCATCAGCATCTCCCCATAGAACTTACCTCTCTCAGTAACAAAATGAAGGAAGCAAAGTAGAACACATACACCATTCCCACTAGCCAGTGCAGAAACATGGTAGTGCCTGGAGCTGATTGAAAGCTCAATTCTCGATCTTTCAGAGTAGCATCAAACATTTCCTAAATCAAAAGGGAACAGGTGAATAAGAGTTGTAGCACCTACATTTGCCAAATTAGTATCTCCATCTTCTAGGAAGTGAATAAAAATCACTATGCATATAAATTATGATGTTCCAGGACTATAGTTCTCTTAATACCATTTCATGGTGTCATAGAAATATAAATGATATAAGGTTAAGTACTATTTCAAAGATGTATGACACTTTAAATTTTTAAATGTAAGTAGCAAGACTAATAAACCAATTGGTAAGTAAAAAGAACCATTTTAGGTTAATATAAAACCTTCTTTTCTTGGTTACAGGTCTGCATTCATGACAAATTTTAATAAAAATACTTAATAAAGTATGAGAGAAAATGTTATCTCAGAATCAAAGGTAGCTTTTCCACATATAAAATATTTTTGAAAAGTAAAAAACTGATTATCACTGATAGCCACTAAAGATTGTAATAAACACCCCGCTGGTATGGCTCAGTGGTTGACCCATGAACCAAGAGGTCATGGTTCAATTCCCAGTGGTCAGGGCATATGCCCAAGTTGCAGGCTCAATCCCCAGTAGGCAGTGTGCAAGAGGCAGCCAATCAATGATGTTCCTCTCTCATCAATGTTTCTCTTTCTATCCCTCTCCCTTCCTCTCTCTAAAACTTAAAAAATATAAATATTTTAAAAAGAGATTATAATAATAAAAAATGAGCATATTAGTTAAAACAAATAGTTAGGGTTGAACTTATGAAATGGTAGTAACAAGGACCATCTTCTCAGATTGCTTTTTTTATGCACATAATGTCTTGGCATTATCATAAAATTTAGAAGAGTAAAACCACTAAGAAAATTCTTCACTGATTATTAGAAAGGTTCCAACCAAAATACTCTGACATCAGAAATATGCATGAAGCCTCAACAAAAAATCAGGAAAAATTGCAACATTAAGACTCCATAGTGATACATTCTCAGAAAAAAATAAGCAAATTATTATCAAATACTGACTTTCCTTTAAAAGAAACCCATTCTAAAGATGTCTTTTCTGAAGCCTTTAAATTATTAGGTTGTATGATAATGAATAATAAACTCACCAGGGAACAGATATCCAGCCACCAGCCACAAATGAGAGGGAACACTCCAATTTCTACCACCACTAGCAAAGAGACCTTAAGCAAAAATAAATGTCATCAATATCACCGAAATGGGGAGAAACCATTTCCACTTTTAACTTATAACAAGAATTACCTTAACAACAATATAGCAGACTCCCAGCAAACGACGAGACCTATGAAATTTAACAAGAGTTGCCAAGCCCTATAGCATCTAGTCAAGGAAAAACAGCATTTCAAGGTGCAATAAAACTCATAATAATTTAAGCAACACTTAATATTATTTGGCAGACAAATGTATTTCACATTTTGTCTGCCCTTATCCTCAATACAAATGTCTACAACTTTTACTAAGAGAACAAGGGGAGAGAAATAGCTTTGTCAGTAATAGAAACAACTCTTTGTTATGAATATGTTAAACACCCAAGTTGGTTCATTAAAGGATACATGACAAATTATCAGTGTTATTGCTAAAAGTATATACCCAACTATGGTTGTGATTAGGCCTTCAAAATGAGATGCTTGGACCTAGAAATAAGAAAAAAATAAATAAACTTTAATTGTACCACATGGCCTCCACCCCAGTTTAACAATGTATTAAACAATTCAAATAGACTGGAAGTGAACTGGAAATAGGCAATTTACAACTAGAAAACCATAAAATCCCCTTTGGATGACATCTTTAAACCAGATTCTCCCATTGAATGTCATATATTATGTATGGATGAGGAAAAATTAAAGAATAACTTTATTCCAGCAGACAAAATAAAATAGTGAATTAAATTTTACAAAAATAAGGAAAAGGTTGTAATGCAATAGTTTGCACTTTACTCCATTCTGAAGTAGACTTTCTAAAGGCTGAGCACAAGCTGTCCACCTGTCCAGTGCATCCCAGCCAACTCATTCCTACCACTAGAAGTGACTGCTCTCCAAATCTGTCTCATTCTCAACTTATAGAACAAGAGTTTTAAATAATGACAAATATTGCCCATCATTTTCATTCCTGAATTCCAGATAGCAAGTGGTGATAGCTTGGAAAGTCAAAATTTATCAAAGAATTTATCCTAACTTTTCAAGTTCTTGCATTCAACTAGTGAGAATTTGGAGAGCTGTATCAAATATTTAACACATCTCTACTGATGAACAAAATAGATCCAGAATGGCACAGACTGACAAATCTCAGAGGGAAGGCGGGGAGATTAACCAAAGAACTTATATGTATATATGCATAACCCATGGACACAGACAATAGTGAGGTGAAGGCCTGGGGGTGGGGGGAGGCAAGGGGGAGGAATGGAAAGGGTCAGGGGGGAAAGGGGAGGGACATCTGTAATGCTTTCAACAATAAATATAAACTTTTTTAAAAAGAAACAAGCAAACACATCTCTTTGGCCTTTCAGAACACTTCAAAATGTGCTCTCTCAGGATTCACATACACAAACTGAACAGAGTATCCAGATCTGTCAGCTCTTCCTTAAAAAACTAAATCTTGCCCTAACCGGTTTGGCTCAGTGGATAGAGCGTCGGTCTGTGGACTGAAGGGTCCCAGGTTCGATTCCGGTCAAGGGCATGTACCTTGGTTGCGGGCACATCCCCAGTAGGAGGTGTGCAGGAGGCAGCTGAATCGGTGTTTCTCTCTCATCGATGTTTCTAACTCTCTATCCCTCTCCCTTCCTCTCTGTAAAAAAATCAATAAAATATATATTTTTTAAAAAAACTAAATCTTTCTGACCCCCCAAAACAGTAGTTAGCTGTCCATCCAAATGTACCTGTCCCCTGACAATGATAAAATGTCAAAATTAAAGCAAATTCTTTAGAAAACTCTACAGCACACCATTCCAAGATCGACTAACCATTTTTTAATCGATTGATACATTGTTACTTTTCTAAAGCACCAGGGGGCATCTGGTGAAAAGGAAGAGAAGGGTACAAGGTTCATTAAAACGAATCATAAATCAGCCTGCAAAAAAATTTTCCCATAGTATGCCACTGGCCCACCCAACAGGAAGGAACACAGTGCACCATGGGATTTTAGAGCATATCTTCTTAGCTGGCAAGATAACCTACTGTGTCTTATACCACTCAGTATACCTATCAGTTTTTAAAGAAAAGAACAAGCTGGTGTTGGATAACTATTCTTTTGTATAAGGCAGATTGAGAAATGAAGTAACTCTACAACATTATTAATTACTCAACAGATATCAAATTTGGGGGAGAGATCAATAAAAGTAAGTTTGTAAAAGTATTATACTCACATGTTCTTCAAATCCCAAACCAACAAGGGAGAAATGACCAATGTGGTAAGGGCAAAATGCTAAAAGGGAAGAAAAAACTCAATGAAAACATCAAAATTAAAACAATGAGCACTCCTAGTACCATCTCCCAAGAAAGGAACCAGGGATTTTTAAAGTAATGGAACATAACAGAACTGAGGCTAAAAATGTATTTCTTGGGACAGTCTCTGTAACCAGACAACAAAGTAATCAAGGTCTAATAGACTAATGGCAAAAGGACCTGAGAACCATTGTGAAGAGGGTCTCATGGGCCAATGAATAGATATGAGTACCGCCTTGGCAAGTTTGACTCAGTGCATAGAGTGACAGCCTGCGGACCTAAAGGTCCTGGATTCGATTCCGGTCAAGGACACGTACCTCAGTTGCAGGCTTCTCCCTGGCCCTGGCCCTGGCCCAGGGCTGTATGCAGGAGGCAACCAATTGATGTGTTTCTCTCACATCGATATTTCTGTCTGTCTTTCCCTCTCTCTTTCACTCTCTCTAAAATCAATGGAAAAGTATCCTTGAGTGATGATTAAAAATAAATTAATAATAAAATAAATTCTGACCTCCAAAACTGTACAGAATAAATTTCTAAAAAAAGAGAAGATATGAGCATCAAAAAGAATAATGACCCAAACTGGCGGAAACACGCTGAGTATATACAAATCCATAAGTTCATTATACTCAAAAAGTGGTAGGCCAAAATAAAAAACAAAAGGTAAAAAAGCAACATCACAGAAAACACTTTTATAACCAATGGAAATAGTGGGCTCATCAATTCCTTACCCTGAAAACTGATAAAGGAAAAGACCTGCACACCTGTCCTGCTGCTTCTGAACAAACAAGTTCAGGTTAATTAAATAGCTCTAGCTGATAAATAAGTTCTTCTTTATAGAAAATCCATCCAATAAATGTAAAAAATGACAATTTGAAAAGAATCATTTTGTAATGACTAATAAATTATTTCAGGCAAGTATCATCAAGGGATAATGAAATCATTAGGTGAAATGTTGATGAAATGCTAGATATTTGCATGATACTAAAATACCACCCCCTCACATTACTTTCTGATGGTTAAGGGAAAAATGAAACCTAACAATAAAGACTTTAAGATGCTATCACCTGAACCAACTGGAAAGGTGGAGAACCAGACATCATCTATCTTCTGATATGTTGTATTACTAGGCAAAACACAACCAGTGAAGGATCTGTCCCAAACATATTGAACCTAAATCTAATCAGGCCCTTGGAGACAAAGAAACAAGGTAACAGACATTATCAGGGAGCAGTTGGACAAATGTAGAACACGAGGCACTTATAGGACAGCTGACCTAAGTCTCTTCAACAAATCAATGGCAAAAAGGAGGATTAAGCAGAAGAATATTCTAGATCAAAAGGATTAATAACCAAAAGTAATGTCTGGACCTTATCTGAATCCTCATTCAAACAAACCAACTATAAAATGACATTAAAGAACTAACAATCTAGAAACTTTTACTATGTTGTATTACTAAGAAATATTAAGTACTGGTGATTCTCTAAGGTGTGATAATGACATTATCCTATCTAATAAAGAGGGAATATGCTAACTGACCATCACACCCTCACAAAGATGGCGGCGCCCACAGCCAATAAGGAGGGAATATGCTAATTGACTGTCACACCCTCAAAGATGACGGCACCCAGTCCCCTCAGCCCCACCAGAGTGGCAGGCACGCAGCACGGCCGGGCCCGCCCCCAGGCAGGTCCGGCCACTCCACATACCTGCCTCCAGGGTCCCCCAGTCCCCTCAGGCCCCCAGCCACCCAGGGCTGGCCTGAGGTGCAGGCAAGCCTCAGATGGTGGGTGCCCAGCTGACGCCCGAGGCTCATGCAAGCCTCAGTCCCCTCAGCCCCCCAGCCCCCCAGGGCCAGCCCGAGGTGCAGGCAAGCCTCAGATGGTGGCTACCTAGCCACCAAGGGCCGCCCGAGGCTCAGGTAACCAGGGCCAGCCGAGGCTTGCGCTGCTGGCAGTGGCAGCAGCAGAGGTGTGATGGGGGCATCGCCTTCCCCTGATTGCCAGGTCACCTCCCACCCCTGAGGGCTTCCGGACTGTGAGAGGGGGCAGGCCAAGCTGAGGGACCCCCCCACTGCAGTGCATGAATTTTCATGCACCGGGCCTCTAGTAGTTAAATAAGAAAATATCCTTAAGTATTTCATAATAAGAATTTTAAAATGTTTTTATTAATTTTTAGAGAGAGAAGAAGGGAAAGGGATAGAAACATCGATGAGAAAGAAAAATGAACATCAATTGGCTGCCTTCTCCTGCACATATTTTTATTAATTTCAGACAGGAGAGGGGGAGAGAGAAACATCAATAATGAGAGAGAATCATCAACTGCACATCCCCTATGGGGCTCGAGCCTGCAATCTGGGCATGTGCCCTTGAGCGGAATCGAACCTGGGACTTTTTAGTCCGAAGGCTGATGTTCTACTCATTGAGCCAAATCAACTAGGGCCAGAGTGACAATTTTTACAGTCTCTTTTCTTCAAGTTTTCCTTGCCATGCTAATAAAATTTTAATTTGTTCTTAATAATAAAATTTAATTATCTTTTACTTATGCTAAAAAAATGAACAGCATAGATTAGAGAAGGGGGAAGAGGAACTCAATCATTAACACAAAAGTTAAGAGTGTGAATCTATAGGAATCTGGCCACCAAACAGTTTTGCTCAAGTATCCTATGGGTAGAAATTTATTTATTGGTCTAAGATCTATTTAGAAATTGTTAAATTTTAAGAAAAAACACATATGCAGAATATGTTCTAATTTGTTCTCAACTCTGTTCTCAACACCCAACTCTGAGGATGACTCAAGAAGGTCCCTGACAAAGGCAAACTTTCAGGTTTCAACTCTATTTGTATATGTAAACACTAACCTGAGCATCAATTGTAACAATCAATTTCTATCCTATTTGAAGCAACTACTAGATAGGTATCCTGAAATTAAAGTCAGTTTCTCAGGATCACTCCACTCTACTAGAGGCAGTAGCGCTGTAAGGTTATATTTCTTCAAATTACATGATGATAAGAGTCAAAAACTGCCAGAGGAAAATTGCAGTGGGAAAAAAAACGTGTGCTTAATCTCAATGATGACTGTGTTCACCTAAAAGGAAAAGTATATTCCTAAAAAGAAGAAAATTTATTTCATTTCAAGAGATTCTAAGTATAATCCTATATAATAAAAGCGTAATATGCAAATCGACCGAATGGCCGAACAGCAGAATGACCATCCGGGTGACCATCCGGGACCATGCTATGACACCCACTGGCACCAGGCCAGCCAAGGCGAGTGCAATGCGATTGGTCGGGGGCCTGGCCATCACCCCATGATCGCCCCGCAGAGGGAGGCCCAGGCCACCGGCCGGCAGGACAATCAATCGGGGGCTTCCACGATCGCCCCAAAGAGGGAAGCCCAGGCCACTGACAGGCAGACTGCAGCAGGTGGGTGGGCCTCCCTCTGCGACAGAAGCCCAGGTCCTGGGTGCCAGAGGGAAGCCGGTGCCAGGAGCCAGGGGAAGGAAGGCCTACTCTTTCATGAATTTCGTGCATCGGGCCTCTAGTGTTATATAAGTGTACTAAGAAATTTTTTTCATATCCTATCTAATAAAAGAGTAATGTGCAAATTAACCATCACTCCGTGACAAAAATGGCAGCGCCCATGGCCACAAGATGGCGGCGCCCAGTCTTCTTAGACCTGGCAGAGTCCGCCCAGCAGCGGCAGTCCAGGGTGTCCGGCTGGGAGGCACCAGCGCCCAGCGTGATCCCTGGCAAGCGGCAGGCTGCCTGGGCTGGGGCCTCAGACCCGCAGGGCCACGCCCCCAAGCCGCGCAATCGCTGGCAAGCCGTGGCTGCCTGGGCTGGGGTCTCAGACCTGCAGGGCCCCGCCCCCAAGCCGCGCAATCGCTGGCAAGCCGTGGCTGCCTAGGCTGGGGTCTCAGACCCACAAGGCACCGCCCCCAAGCCGCACGATCACGGCAAGCCACGGCTGCCTGGGCTGGGGTCTCATGCCTGCAGGGCCAGGCACCCCCACTGCATGATCACTCAGCCAGCGGCAGCAGCCTGGGCTGGGGTCTCAGGCCGGCAGGGCGGTGCACCCCCACAGGGCTATCTTCAGGCCAGCGAAGGCAGCCTGGGCTGGAGCCACACACCCCCACCAAGCTATCCCCAGCCAGGCTGAGATGGCAGCCTGAGTAGGGGTCTCAGCCTGTCTGGGCTGAGGCGGCAGCCTGGGCTGGAGTCTCAGTCTGGCCAGGGCCCGATCCCCTTCCAACGGTGGCAGCCTGGAGTCTCAACCATTGAGTCACACCAGCCAGGCAGATATGGAGAAATCTTAAATGTCTCTTTTTTTATAATATATATTTTATTGATTTTTTACAGAGGAAGGGAAAGGGATAGAGAGCTAGAAACATCTATGAGAGAGAAACATCGATCAGCTGCCTCCTGCACACTCCCCACTGGGTATGTGTCTGCAACCAAGGTACATGCCCTTGACCAGAATCGAACCTGGGACCCTTGATTCTGCAGGCCAATGCTCCATCCACTGAGCCAAGCCAGTTAGGACTGTCCAATATGCTAAAGAAAAAACCCTATCTAATAAAGAGGGAATATGCAAGGGAGGGCATTTGGGGGTGACTGGGGTATCAGAGGAGGGCAGTTAGGCATTGATTGGGCTGGCAGGGGAGTGGTTAGGGGGTGTCAGGCTGGCAGGCAGAGCGGTCAGGGGCAATCAGGAAGGCAGGCAGGCGAGTAGTTGGGAGCCAGCAGTCCTAGATTGTGAAAGGGATGTCTGACTGCCTGTAAACAGGGGATGTAAACAGGCAGTCGGACATCCTCCAAGGGGTCCCAGATTGGAGAGGGTGCAGGTTGGGCTGAGAGACACCCCCCCGCCCCGTGCACAAATTTCATGCACTGGGCCTCTAGTAAACTTATATAAGCGTAGGAGATTGGATTAGAAAAATATTTACTTAGATGCTATTTCCTTTCTATAAATAAGAGTTCTTATTTCTCTAATTCAGGTTTAAAGATGACTTGTTTCTTCAAACATTAACTTAGAATTAAGGTTTTTTTGCAAGAGCAAAGACTAAATTCTAGAGATCCTTTTTTCTCTCAAAACTTGATATCCCAAGAAACTAGAAACACCAATCAAAAAGGCTATATGCACTCCTATGTTCAAAATAGCAGCACAATTTACAATAGTAAGATTTGGAAACAGCCTAAGTGCCCATCAGCAGATGAGTGGATTAAAAAACTGTGGTACATCTACACAATGGAATACTATGCTGCTATAAAAAAGAAGTAACTCCTACCATTTGCAACAGCATGGATAGACCTGAAGAGCATTATGCTAAGCTCAGAGTCAGTCAGAGAAAGATAAATATCACATGATCTCATTCACTTGTGGAATATAATGGACAACATAAATTGATGAACAAAAACAGATCCAGAGACAGAGAAGCATTGATCAGACCGTCAAACCTCAGAGGGAAGGAAGGGGAGGGGAGGGTTGAGGGGGAGAGATCAAACACAGGACTTGTATGCATGCATATAAGCACAACCAATGGACACAGACACCAGGGGAGAGTGAGGGCATGAGCTGGGGGGAGGGGGGGAAGAGGGGAGGGATGGATAAGGACACATATGTAATACCTTAATCAATAAAGAAAATAAAAAAATAAATAATTTTAAAAAGAACTTGGTCAAGATGAAAACAGTTTCACATTTGGTGGAAACACACTGAATATATACAAATCCATGAGTTCATTATACTCAAAAAGTGAATATAATTTTACATATAAAAAAAATGCAGAATAATCTTCAGGCATATTTTTTACCCTCCTATGCAAGGGAAAACAACAAAAAAATGAGCTTCCTGTTAATTTGTGCCATCTTTTTAATCAAGATATTTGTTTTAACAAGTTACCTGTCATTTTATTTTGTTCTTTACTGATAATACTCAGAAATTAATTTCGTCTCATCCTCAATTTACATATCCGGTGTCTTTTTTATTGATTTTTTTTTTTAGAGAAGAAAATAGAGAGAAACATCAATGTGAGAGCCAAACATCGATCATTGATCAGCTGCCTCCTGCATGTCCCCTGCTGGGGATCAGGCCCAAAACCTGGTCATGTGCCCTGACCAGGAATCAAACCCGTGACCTTTTGGTGTATAAGATGACATCCAACCAACTGAGCCACACTGGCCAGGGCCATGTTCAGTCTCTTTTTGACCATATGGCTTCCTTCCTATAGAAGAGAACTGCTTTCTATGTCACAAAGTGGTCCACAACACAAAGCAAATAACTTGGAATTCAATGTAACCCTCCCTCCTCAGTAGAACTGAGGGGTAACTCATATGCATTAAAGGAAGGAATTTCTCAAAGATGGCCCCTATGGAGAGATCTGTACTCTAAGGCAGCAGTCGCCAACCTTTCGGACCTCACGGACTACCAGTGGTCCACGGACCACCAGTTGGTGACCACTACTCTAAGGTCTCTCCACAAATCATAGCCCAGCCCAGCAATAACATGATTTTATCAAACTCTATCTTCTCTCCCTTGAGAGATGCAGGAATTGAATTCTAAGTCTTGGTTTACTTGATTCAGTTTACCTTATCTTTCCCAAAGCAAAAAAATCTGGCAACTGCACTTCCTCAGCCCTGCCTTCCTTTCTCTAATTACACCCAAGGGGAGGGATTCGTGTGTGTTGCCACAGAACCCTCACAGCTATAGTTGTGAAAGTGTCTTGAAAGTGATTTTGCATTTACTGGAATCTGGTTCTAAGGGGAATTCAGAGTTGGGGAAGGGTCACTGTCTTCCCTCAAGCCTACATCCATCTCCGGTGACAATTGCCAAGTAGAATCTCTGATAAGGCCTTGACAGATGGCAATAAGATCTTCTGCCATAAGGAAGCGCACGCATATAATTAGCAAAAAGTTAATTCCAGAGGTAGAATACTGTATATTCTCAAGTAACTCTACTAGTAAAATTAGCTTCTACAAAGAGTCAGAAATGCCCAAATGAAGCAGAGATGGTAGGCAACTACAGGTTATTGAAGTCACTATTGCTTAGGAAAGAAGGTATCTGTATAGGATTCCTATACAGATTACTATCTAAAACTATTTCATATATTCCTGTTTAAAAATAAAACAAAAACCTATATAAGAAGACTCCTAGAAAACTAAACTACCATAATACAATAAACAAAAGCATAAACACCACTTACCAAAAACAAGAATGAACAGTGTGTTTAAAGACACCACCCAGAAGACATGTTCCTAAAGGAAAAGAACATTAATAAAACATATTCAATTCCTACTTGATATATATTTAGACTACTCCACTTATTCAATTAGAAGACTGAAATGTTCACTCTATAGTTGAGATTTCATTCTAAAAATTATGTACAACTTTAAATTTTTCATTAGATAGCTCATAAAAATAAATCTAATAAAACTCAAGTTCATGATGTTACATGTAGGGGGGAAAATCAAAGAAGTTAATCTATAAACATTTCCTCTTCAGAAATTAATAATTCACTACAAACTACACAGATTCTCATAAATAACTTCAAGACTGCATTAAATCAAATGACACTGAAAAATTCCAAATGGAGAAAAATTAGAAAACCCCATTAATTCCCAACAACATATTAATGGAAAAATACAGTGCTTCTTTCACTGTCCATTTTGTTCTCAAGACTTCTGTAGGGTCACTTTATCTTCTCTGGTTCCTTTTCTCCCTATGGTGTCCTGTCTTTCTTTGTTCATGCCTCAGAATACTCATTCTCACTTGGCCACTGATCCACTTCCACAGTTATGTATTATCACCTCCAAGATGACTGCTATCATCTCCAGCCATGACACATATACTTTAGTTACACTCCTTGCTGACACTAGAAAGACTAAGCCCATTTGTCTAGGCCCACCACTCCTCCCCCATTAAGTTAAATGATCCTTCCAAAAAGAGCCAACACTGTAAGACTTTCTTCTTAGAAAGATATTCCCATCAGGAAAGAATATCCCAATCTGCTACAATCCAAGTGGCAAAAAAGATTAGTTTGTCTAAAAGATGACTGGTACATTCCTATTCACCACGTCAGCTTATATCACTTCAATTTTTTCAGCTTTTCTGCCTTAAGGGCTCCCAAACTGTACTCATTCCCTATATCTTCTGTGCCTCAACCTCTAAATTATCTTATTTAAAAATTCCCTGCTGACAAACTCCAATAAGAAACACCTAACCAAGGCCTCTTCTGTACCTCTGATGCACACCTTCTGTAACTGAGTCTTTACCATGTAGTACCTCTAAAGTTTCTTATTCATGTATCATTTTCTACTAACTATAAAGCATCTTTGAAAACAGGGATCCTATTTCATTCATCTCTGAACCTCCCAGTAACTATCATAATAGTTGGCACATGGTAGATACTAAAAATATCTTTCCATGAATAAAGTCATCCTATAAATATTTTTTCCAATAATTAGAATGCACTTTTGTCAACACCACTGCCTAACTTCTGGGACTCATCTATGAGGGACTGATGAGGTAAGAGAGATAAATGAGTATATAGTCAAATAATACCTTCTATACTGATTGTGATCAAACTTTGAACAGAAGCTCGGTAACATCATATTCTCACTAATCTGTGAATTACTGCCAGATGCATCCCTCAGTATAACTACTACCTCAACTGAATCACTAAGACAAATAAGTCACAATTTTATTATTAAAAAAAATGTTAGCTTTACTTACTAGAAAAACTAGTGATCCATCAAGTCCTAGCATCTAAAATAAATAATAATAGGCATTAATTCAAGATAAAAAAGGTTTTTTTAATTCTATTTATTAAAATGGCTCATTTTCCTTTCAATATCTTAATTTTTTTAAAAAACATTTTTTATTGATTTCAGAGAGGAAGGGAGAGGGGAAAGAGAGCTAGAAACATCAATGATGAGATAGAATCATTGATCAGCTGCCTCCCACATGTCCCCTACCGGAGATCAAGCCCACAACCCAGTGCCCTTGACTGGAATCGAACCCAGGACCCTTCAGTCCACAGGCCGACGCTCTATCCCAGGGGTCCTCAAACTTTTTAAACAGGGGGCCAGTTCACTGTCCCTCAGACCGTTGGAGGGCCAGACTATAGTTTAAAAAAAAACTATGAACAAATTCCTATGCACACTGCACATATCTTATTTTGAAGTAAAAAAACAAAACGGCAAAAACACCCACATGTGGCCCGCAGGCCGTAGTTTGAGGACGCCTGCTCTATCCCCTGAGCCAAACCAGCTAGGGCCCTTTCAATATCTTTAAACATAATCCTTACCCACTACTTTCCAATATAGCCTACCATTTTCAGAGAATAAAAAACTCCTGTTTATGGAAGCTTTGTATTTTGGGTTTCCTTTTATTCCAAATCATGGTTTTGAAGTAAAAAAAAAAATCCATCTTGGGTTTCATCCTTATATTAGTTAGCTATGGAGCCAGTCAAGACTTCATGATACAACTATATTGTCAACTGAAGCATCAGAATAATACTTAAATTTTAAATTGTTACTTCGTTTTTTGAAAGTCAACAATTTCAGCCAAAACCGGTTTGGCTCAGTGGATAGAGCGTCGGTCTGCGGACTGAAGGGTCCCAGGTTCGATTCCGGTCAAGGGCATGTACATTGGTTACGGGCACATCCCCGGTGGGGGGTGTGCAGGAGGCAGCTGGTCAATGTTTCTCTCTCATCGATGTTTCTAGCTCTCTATCCCTCTCCCTTCCTCTCTGTAAAAAATCAATAAAATATATTTAAAAAAAAAAAAAAAAAGTCAACAATTTCAGGCTAAACATTCCCTAAGTAGAGCAAGGTTTGTTTTAAAAACCAGAAGACAGAAAAACAGTTACCATTTTCAGTACAAATAAAACATCACTTAATTTTCTCTAGAAATTAAACATCTATTAAAGTTTTAAATCAAACATAACTACAGAATTAAAACACTGATGTTTGATAGAAGTATTACTCACTCTTTCCCATGTAAGCTCTTCTGCAGCTCTGTCCCATTCTAAAGCATTCCAGTTCATGTCATCTAGAAATAAAATTGCAGTTCAAAGATTACTGATGTAACTTGAACTATAAATAATAAAATGCACCCTTTTAATTTGGTGTTTTGTAAACTGTTGTTGAGAAGCTAAACCACATTTAAAATTTTTCCATATGAGTATTTACTTATTAGGCAATAAATAAGAATCCATATACATAAATACAACATAAAATAAATAAGGTGGTACTACTATGTGTAAAGTACTAGAAAGGAAAGAAAGAGGGTTATGTGAAAGGAATTCAACAGCTCTGAAGCAGGAATAACTCCAGTGGAATTGAGGAGAGTAAGGAAGCCAGAGGACTAGAATTCTCTGATTAGGAGGCGGTGGAAGATATAGTATGAAAGGCAGACAGGGATCAGATCATACAAAAGGAATGTGAAGCCTAGATTTTATTTTGTTTTTCAGTATCATGGAAAAACCACTAAAAGATTTTTAAAATCAGGAGAGCAGTCCAAATACTACGTGGAGCAAGAATGGAAGAAGGAAGACCAGTTAGGAGCTATTGCATTAGACTGAGACAGAAATAGTGGCCAGCACTAGGGAAGCAGTAGGCTGCATCCTCAGAGTCTTTGAACGGATACTCGCCTCTCCCTGGAAAAGGCCCCATTACACAACTCGCTTCTCATCCGTCAGGTCGTAGCTCAAATACCCTTACACTGAGCTATGGGGGCATCTTGTTTAAGTAAGTCTCTCTCCAATAGCATCCTCAGAGCAACCTACACAATGTTTATCATAATGTGTAATAAATTTGCTCACTTGGGTATTCTTCACTAGACCAGAAACTCCATGAAGGCAGAGCCCTGATATTTTGAGTGCCCGGCACACAGGAGACACTCAAATATTAGCAATGTCAAGTGGACCTAGAGACAGTGCAGCACCTCACCTAACAAGAAAACTCTGGGTGGGAAGAGAGAAAAGGAGGCACTGAGCTACTGACAGCTGACTTGAAGGGCTCAGTCTCGGATGTTCTTTTACATTGCAAAATTACATGCTAGAAAAGGAGAAATTGAGCACTGGCTGGGTAGCTCAGGTTGGTTAGAGCATCGTCCCAATAAACCAAGGTTGTGGATTCGATTCCCAGACAGGACAAATACAAGAAGCAATCAATAAATGAATAAATAAGTAGAACAAATCAATGTTTCTCTCTCTTTCTCTCTCTCCCTCCCTCCCTCCTCTCCCTCTATCTCCTTTCCTTCCTCTCCCTCTGTCTAAAATCAATAAATAAAATATTTTTAAAAACAGAAACTGGTTTCTCTGGATTGCATCTGGTCTACAGTGCACACTTCAAGAATTTTTCTTTGATATTAAAAGTCCTGACTCAAAAGAATGGCAAAAATAAGGTAAATCTTTATCAAATTCCTTTAAAAGAAAAAAAACTTACAAATAATTTCTTCCTACCCATCCTACAAAAGTCCTGCGTAAAGTAGGCTTTTAAAACACAAAATGTGCCCTGCTTCACAGAAAAAAAATGTATGCATATGTATATCCATACAGCCAAGTTTGCCAAAATAAAGACAAGTTAAAAATATAATTTTAAACCCATTAAATTGTGAAAACTCCGTTCCTCCCCGCAAGGCAAGTTGGTAATGGACTCATGGTGGAGAAGAGGTGATAAGGACAAATGAGCAGCCATTACCCTGGGCCCCGTTGTTGGCATCCGCTGCATCTTCCCCGCCTGCCTCATCTTCCTCCTCGTTCTCCTCCTCCTCTTCTTCCGCCTGATCATCCTGGGCATCTGGGTTTTCCCCCACCACTGCATTCTCAGCTGGTGGGTTGGCAGGCTGGTCAGGGGCAACATTTTCAGCACCATTTCCTCCCGCTGGAGCCTAAAATCACAGAAGAGCGCAGACATTTAGCTAACTTACTTCAGTTTTGCTCTATTTCTAAATGAAGCTCTTCCTTCTAAAAAAACAAAATAGCAAAGCTCAAAATAAAGTAATTCCAAAACGCACCTCTGAAAGTCAAATGTATCTTATTTTGAATCAATTTGGTATATAAGGATATAAATTCACTTCACAGTATATATATTCATTCAGTATAATTTAAGGATTACCATTTCATAAAGCATTATAGATAATGGATTAACAATATGGCTATCTTGAATACATCATTCCGTACATAATCCTTCTTTAAAAGACAACTCCCGTCTTTAATGGCCCCTCAGGAATAAAAATATATTTATTTATGCATCTATTTATTTGTTTATACACATACAGATATAAAACTTTAGTATACCCCCAATATTGCTCCCAATCTTGCTAGAAAATTAAGAGGCCCAAGTCACAGCAGCATTCTTTTGATTTTTCACACCTCCCTTAATCTTCTCCCACTCCTTTTCACTACTGTGCTTTGCAATGAGGGGCATGGGAGTCACGGGCTTGGGTCTTAGAGGGTGACGACAACTCTCATGTCCTGTCCCAGTAAAAAGAATTAAAGGAAGTGGGGAGTTACCTCATTTTGGTGGTGTCCAGCAGCATTGAAGGGTGGAACAGCATGATCCAACCAAATTGGCGCTCCCCCGTGGACAATCTGCTCTCGCAACCACACCAGGCTGATGAACGCGCACAATGTGCACGTCACCACAAAACAACCCTGCAAACAATCTGCCAATAAGTTGTCCCTAGTAAAAAAAAAATATATATATATGGAATTACTCCAAAGAACACCTAAGGAAACCAAAGAAACCCAAGATAACAACAGTTCATCTTATACTAAACTCTCAGGAAAAGAGCAGCCAGAAAACTCATAATTTTCTGGGTGAAAATCAGTTTCTCAAAAATAATTACTAAGGGCAGTTGGCACAAAAGAAGACTTAGCATATATAAGTATTATTTTTTTGCAGGCTTAATATTCTAATGATCTTGATATAGTTAATAATTTATAGCATTTTTAATTCTGACATCAGTAATAAACAAAACACATCTAATATGTCTTTCCCAAGAAAATTCAATTACAATGCTTAATGTCAAATTAAGATACAGTAAAACAACTATAGTGAAGACGTTTTTTAGAGTCCAGACACTGATAATCACAAGAAACATTTTAAAAATAAATTTGAATTCAAATGTATATATTGCAAAAACCTATTTAAATGAACTTTCAGCATGTGGACATAATCGTACATATCCCACAAAGCATGACAGCCTATTTAACAAGCCGTCCCACCATTACAAAACAGTTCTTTTTAAGACAGGTATATTTTAAAACAAACAGCACATATGTATATATACATGTCAGCTACTTCTACTGTTGAAATTATTTGTCCTTGAAACTGAAAAACTTCTCAAATTGTAACAAAAATAAATATGTGGGGCAGCCCTGGCCAGTGTGGCTCACCTGGAACATCATCCCATACCCTAAAAGGTCAAGGGTTCGATTCCCAGTCAGGGCACATACCTAGGTTGCAGGTTTGATCCTGAACCACATGCAGGAGGCAACCAATCCATGTTTCCCTCTCACATCAATCTCTCTCACTCTGTCCCTGCCCCTCTCCCTAAAAATCAAAGAACATATCCTTGAGTAAGGATTAAAAAAAATAAAAACATGTGGAGAAAAACGAACACCATTATGCAGCCTCCCACTGTCACAAGGTTCACACTCACGTAGACAGCATGTCCAGTGGCAGTGTCAGGAGTGAGCTCACGGAGCCAGTAAACAAGCACTTGTAGATGCGGCCTACCAAAAGAGGGCACAATGGCACAGTTACAGTTCTCATCATCGACCTCACAGCTGTTCGATTAAACAGACATAAAGTGGATACCAGGAATGCCACTAAAATACACATTTAGTCTTTGCAAGGATGAGTCTCAAAATATTAAACTTTTTTAAAATGGTCAAGGCCCTGACTGGGTAGCATCATCCCAATGAGTCAAGGCTATGGGTTCAATCCCGGGTCAGGGCACATCCAGGAATCAACCAATGAATGCATAAAAGGGTGATAAAACAGATCGATTTTTTTTCTCTCTCCCTCTAAAAAAATCAATAAATTTTAAAAATGTTTAATGGTCAAGCATAAAAATAGTGATAGTGAAGAGTAAAAGTTACTCAAATATGTTTAAAGTTTAGAGTATAGATTCACACTTGCTTGTTTTTATTGAATGAGCTTAGATGTCTGAAAGAGGAAAAAAATCTAAAATAAAGATATCTCCAAAATTACAATATGGAGAATTTTTTTTTTTTAACCTAGAATTCTAAAATTCATTGAGTCTGCTCATGAAATTAAAGGGTTTCAGTTTTGGGAGTACACATTTTTGAAATTAAGAGAAGTTTTCAATAGAGTACATGCTCCAATGCCATGAACAGCAGTGGCTCCTCTGCTGTTAATCAGGTAACAATGCAGGTGTGAATCTAGTCCTACACTCTATTTGGTTACCCTATATTTTTAATGTATAGTTACACTATATTTTCCTATCTACATGTAGCACATCTATAATCTCCCACAAATACAACAAACAACTTAAAAAGCGCCCATTTCTGTCTTCCCCTCACAATTTCTCCCCGTTAAGATCATCTAGAATTTTAGTTCTATGCTGTTACCTAAAAATGACTATAGATTAATAATTACAATTTAGATGTAAAACAAACTTGCTTCTTTTCTCTGTAGCTCACAACTTTCTCTTTGATTCCTTGCTCATTTTACGCAAGTATATTCTCAAACACATTTTTCGTAAATAGTTCGAGGCAATAAACTTTCTCAGTCCTTGCATCTATTGAAATGTCTGTATATTGCCCTCCCATCTGATAATTTATGGGTAGGTTTTAGGTTCAAAAATTTTGTCAGATTTTGAAATTTGCCTTCTAGCATTCAATTTCAAGTTGCTGCTGTCTTCTAGCTTCAGCAAAATATTTGCTGATTTTAAGTCTGACGTTAGTCTGATTTTCATTACTTTGTAGGATAAGCTGCAAGTGTTACATCTATACAACACCCTACTCAAAATTGGAAAACTTTAGAATATATTGAGTCTCTTTCTTTTATCATGGTCATCTCTCTCTCTTTCAATCTACAAGATGTCTATCATTTCCTCTTCCATCATCTCTTTTACCTTCTGGAACTACTTATTAGACAGGTACTAAAAAACTTGAAGTAGCCTCCATCTCTCACTTTTTTCCCTCATCCTTTCAACTTCTTGTCTCTTTGAGTTACATCCTACAGAACTCCTTGCTCAATCTTCTAGTTCACTAATTCATTCACACTTCTACAGTACTTACTCTGCTATGTGGTATATCTCCCAAGACATTCATTTTCATAAATGAGTTAGTTTATCTTATTTTAAGAAGACCTGAGAATATGAATTATATTTATTCAAAAATCTTATTTGCATTCAAGATCGCAAAAAATCGTATCTATATAATCTGGCACCGTATACCCGTCTCCATGTCTTTAAGAACAATGAAGAACTCAAAAAGTATCAATTAAGAGTTAGTATACCAACCTCCCTGAGAGCCTCCTGTATTTGAAAGAAAGCCTCCCAATTATTCAGGATCATTTGACATGTGAATGACTTTTAAAAAAGGGGGGGAAATCTCAAGAAAACCCATCTTTTATAATCTTTGAAGGCTCTAACGAACTTCCAGAAATAAAATTCAAGTTTCTTTCAACTATGAATTGATTTTGCTTTTTCAATTCTCTCATGAACTCTCACTAGTAGACTCTCTATGCTGTATTTTTCTTTCACACATTCATTTAAAAATACTTAATTCAGGAGAATTGTTTCCTGAGGCTTTACTAATATAGGACATAACAATATCAAATAATTAAATATCATTCGAACAAAAATATGATCTAATATTACTCTATAATATTAAATAGTTATGCAATGTTTAATTAATTCCAACCACAGAGGAATGAGTACTCACATGCTGTGAGAGGAACAACTCCCAACCATGCGAAGGCCACAAGTGTATAATGAAACCAATATCGTATTGCAGTGCCAATACTTGTAACCAGTCCGGCAAATATGTCTTGGATTGGAAGCCGTGAAGGCATATCTGGGGAATAAACTATTATAGAAAAAAATTATATATAATTTCATGAAAATTAAAAAGTAGATTCATAAATATAAAATAGGCATGTAAAGTTATCTTAACTTTCAATATTTGTATTACACAAATATTTTTTCCTATAAAAAATGAATCAAATACATATAATACTACACTTAAGTAGAGCCAACAAAAAAGACTTCTGAGCAGAAAAAAGATTCAAGAGAAGTCTGCATCTTTCATTCACAGCCATGAACTTCATGAAAAGCTAATTTACACATATTTTAGCATTCAAACAATATGATTATCTGGCTTCCCAGATTATAAAATATCAGATAAAGCAAACAGGAGAAAAAGGTGAAGCTAGTGACATGTCATCAAGTATAAACCCTCCTTCCAAACACAGCCTTAGAAATGGTACTAAAAAAGCACAACAACCTGGCCCCTGCCAGCGTGGCTCAGTGAATTGAGCGTCATCCCATGCACCAAGAGGTCACTAATTCGATTCCCAGTCAGGGTACATGCTCAGGTTGCAAGCTCAATCCCCAATAGGGGAAGTGCAAGAGGCAGCAGAGCTATGTTTCTATCTCCCTGTCTCTTCCTCTCCCTCTAAAAAAATCAAAAAATTCCAAAAAAGGCTTAACAATCTGCAGGTCCATTTTGTGTGAAACAAACAGACAACTGGCATTTGTTAGCCAACCATTTCTTAATTTTAGCACAATAATTAACACTGCAAATGGTAAATTAAGGTCTTCCCAACTCTCTATAACATGTCGTTCAATACACTCAGAGGAAGAGGTTGTGCCATGCTTTAGAAAGATTTCCAATGTAAACCACTGCTCCACCACCAGTATCTTCAAAAGAACACAGAAGCAGAATGCCTCTTTCTCCAGTGAGGCCAAAACAAGAATTATGACATATAAATTTTTTTTTAAATGTCTAAAATTTATGAGAGCACTATAACAAAACTGTTCTCATCCACAAACATTAAGAAATAATTAACAAACAGCAACTTTTTACAACACACCCACAAAGATCCTTACATTAATAAGATATTTGATACATAATAACAAGTCATTAAACCAGTAAAAAGTTTCTAAGAAAGATAAAGAATACAGCATCTGACTGTCAAATGAAAATGAAAATTTATATGCCTCAAAGTAAAAAAGCTCACAAGTATTTCTAATCAAACTTCATAAAGATATTTATTTAGTCTTACAGTTTACTATAGCTAAGCAGCTGAATTTTTACACCCTACAAAAAATTAAAGATTATGAAACAACAGAATTGATATTTTGATGGTAATGAATATAAAGCTCCAAAAGTGAAACTGTAATGACTTTAATAAATTACACTCCGGCCCTGGCTGGATAGCTCAGTTGGTTAGACCATTCAAGGTGTGCCAAAGTTTCAGATTCAATCCCTGATCAGGGAACACACACAAGAATCAACCAATGAATTAAAACTAATACTAATTCACAGCATTTATACTCAGCAGCCCAAGATACTTAAAAACAAAAAACGTAAAACACACACACAAAAAAAACCTTTGAGGAAGGAGGGCAATGTACTAGAATCCCAGAATAAAAATCACGCTTCATATCCTTAATAATTTGCCAGTATAGTCCTCTAATTCATCAGTCGCCAACAGGTGGTCCGTGAGGTCTGAAAGGTTGGTGACCGCTGCTCTCATTGTTTACAATGAACAATATTAAATATCAATCAACTGGTACAGAATCATAAAATACAATTGAAATTTTAAAGACCTGCAAAATATTTACTATAGGCTTAGAAAATACTGAGCTTAAAAAACATTTCAAAAAACGAGTTAAAACTTTGTCTTTATTATCATTATTATTCCAACCTACATACTTTTAACTCAAAAGATATCCCAAATTTGAACAGTGATATGGTATTTGACAAAATCAAGGCATCATTATTAATTCTGCTGGGTGAATAATGTTATCATATTTACGTTTTTTAAAAGAAACCCTTACTTTTTAGAAATACTAAAATGTGTACCAGTGAAATTATAAATAATGGCATTTGCTTTAACACAATTAATGCCATGTAAAGACCATGAGTTGAAAATGGATCAAACTGATTGATGGGTACAAGTGGACTCATTATACCTTTGCAAACATTTGAACAATAAAAAACAATAAAAAAGAAATATAACACAAATTAAATCAATATCTCTCATGTGTTAAAAGCAGACATGTATTTTTAAAAGTATTTTCTCAAATGCTATAGCAGTACTTTCCATTACTATCAAAGAAAAACTAATTGAAAATAATCATTAAACACTTTCATGTGGCCAGTTACTACCCAAAAATGCAGTGAAAACTTCTAAAAGAACTTACTTGGTGTGAAAGCAAATCTGTGCTTGCATAATTCACAGTATTCTTTTCGACTGTGTTTCAGCCACTGAACTAAGCTGCAATTACAAATATACTCATTAAGTATAGTATTTATAACAAGAAAACTTTAAGGTTTCATTAAAAACTAATGTTCTGCTTTATTAAAATGTTACATATCATAAAGCTTTGACAATTTCAAATTTAAAATATTCCAAACTTTTAGTAACAGATGCCTTCTAAGGTAGAGAACAATAACAATAGAGATAAAAACAATATGTATACCTACTATTAAAATGGTTAGATTAATTTAAATTGTAATATCCTCAAAGCTAACTGATTATAAAAAAAATCTCCAAACATCAACACCAGTTTTAATATTGGTATCAAAATACTGTTATCCTGAGGGCTAGGTATGAATCCTGATCTATCACTAACTTCCTGGCTATGTGACATAGGACTAGTTAACCTTTCTATGCTTCAATTTCTTCATCTGCATAATAATAACAACTCCCCCTCATGGTTTTGTTGTAAGGCTTAAATGAGAAAAGCACTGAGCACTACCTGGCACAAAGTATTTCATAATGTAAGCTATTACCATGCCAGGCAAAACTAGAAAACCTTAATACTTCCAATGAACAAAATAAGCCCTCCATGGTAGAAAGAAACAGTATTCACATACACCTGGAAAGCAATATTCCAAATTACGTAGCATAGCAATAAGGAATATGGGTAATTTCCAAATTTTCACAACAAAAAAAAATTTAAATAACTAATTATAGAGAAAGTTCATTCAAACAATCCCCCTTATATATGATGACAAAACTGAAGTTCAGACAAGATTTTCTAGAAGGATGACTCACCATTCTTGATGGATAAACTTAATACTGCCAGTACATACACAAGGATGATAAAGAGGTTTCTCAGGTGTTCCTTCTGACCGACACACTCTACATATGTCTGTTAATAAAAAGGAAAACTTGAGTTATCTTTGGTTATAATTTAAAAAAAATAATATGCCCAGCAGGTGTGGCTCAGTGGTTGAGAGTCGACCTATGAACCAGGATATCACGATTCGATTCCTGGTCAGCACACATGCCTGAGTTGCAGGCTCGATGCCCAGCAGGGGATGTGCAGGAGGCAGCGGATAAATGATTCTCTCTAATCACTGATGTTTCTATCCCTCTATCCTTTTCCCTTCCTCTCTGAAATCAATAAAAACATGTTTTTTTTAAATAGACCACAAAAATTAAAATAGTGCATGCTAAATCAAGAACCTATCACTTGGTAAAACATTAATCAACAGCATGCAAAACCAAAAAAGTGTGATTAGGATATCCTATATAATGAGGTAATATGCAAATTGACCATCACACCCTCACACAAGATGGCTGCCCCCACAAGATGGCCAGCAGGGGAAGGCAGTTGGGGGCAATCAGGCCAGCAGGGGAAGGCAGTTAAGGGTGACCAGGCCAGCAGGGGAGGGCAGTTGGGGGAGACCGGGCCTGCAGGAGAGGGCAGTTAGGGGTGACTGGGCTGGCAGGGGAGGGCAGTTGGGGGCAACCAGGCCTGCAGGGGAGGGCAGTTAAGGGTGACCAGGCCAGCAGGGGAGGGCAGTTGGGGGCGACCGGGCCTGCAGGAGAGGGCAGTTAGGGGTGACTGGGCTGGCAGGGGAGGGCAGTTGGGGGCAACCAGGCCTGCAGGGGAGGGCAGTTGGGGGCAATCAGGCTGGCAGGGGAGCAGTTAGGCATCGATCAGGCTGGCAGGCAGAAGCAGTTAGGGGCAATCAGGCAGGGAGGCAGGCGAGCGGTTGGGAGCCAGCAGTCCCGGATTGTGAGAGGGATGACCCAGATTGGAGAGGGTGCAGACCGGGCTGAGGGACACCCCCTCCCCCCCCAGTGCACAAATTTCATGCACTGGGCCTCTAGTGTGTGTGTGTGTGTGTGTGTGTGTGTGTGTGTGTGTGTGTATACCTTAAAAATTCCCTAACATATAAGAAGGTCAATTGTTTCTTTGCTCTGTGAGTATATCAAACTTAAAAGTAACAGTTTTTATTTAAAACTTCACTCCTTCCATAATTAATAAATGCTAAGTAGAAATATGCAATATCAAGTCACCATTAGTGTCCTAACAGTTTAAAGTTAAGTCCACAGAGATCAAAGGTGGAATGGACTGGATAAAAGAAGGTGAAGAGAGTAGCCAAAAAAACATAAACACATAGCCCATGCACACAGACAACAAAGTGGTGAAGGTCAGGGTAGGGGTGGTGGGGGCTGGATGGAGGTGGGCAAAGGAGGTGGGGGAGAATAGAGGACATCTGTAATAATGTCGTCAACAACAACAACAAAAAAGAATATAAAAAGTATCTAACACCATAAAACTAAAAGTCAAAATAAAATCAACAGTTTACACTCTACATCTAGGGACTTAAAATAGTAATAGCAGTGGCAGCAGGGACTTCCCCTTAGCTTTCCCTCACTCTACCAGAGGGGGAGAGAGAAAGACACAGGTGAGCACATGCGATTGGGGGTAGGGGAGGAATACCCCAAGAACAAGATGGCAGGCCAGGGAGAAGCGAGCCAGAGGCCACCGCAAGAAGAATCCACCCACAGGGGCACAGGGCTACTGGTCGTAGTTAGAGGGCAACAGCTCATCCCTCACCCTCCCAACCACCATCCCAAGTAGCTCTTGGGAACACAGACCACCCCTGGCGAGAAGACATCTCTTCTTCTCGAAAGGGGTAGCCCAAAACATAGGGAGAGGTAATCACACAGAAGGAATCACAACAGATCCATCATGCTCTCACTCACTCCTCAATGCTCCTCCTGCAGGACGACCAACCTAAATCTGGTTGCAACTTTCATTTAGACCATCTTCTCTAGAATCTGCTGGGGTCAAGTGCCAACCCCAAGTGGACAATCTGAGGGGCAACAGGCAGTGTGTACAAGGGACAGGGACTTAATGCAACCTTTTGATCTACTCGCACAGGAACTCCTTAATGCAGAATAACTGCAATCCAAGCCCATCACTAATGGATATAAAGGGCCGCTGGCACCAGCTGGAACGCCACTTGTCAAAGTTGAGGTATACTGAGCACTCAGCATAACCTAAATAGTTAGCACACAAGTTCCTTCGGTTATCAATAAGCCAGCCAAATCACTCTGCAAGCAAAATGCCACACATCACCACCCACGGCAATCCTGTCCCGGCCGGAGTCAGGTGGGGTTGTCTAGACTCATGGTCGGCAAACTGCGGATCGCAAGCCACATGTGGCTCTTTAGCCCCTTGAGTGTGGCTCTTCCACAAAATACCACGGCCTGGGCGAGTCTATTTTGAAGAAGTGGCATTAGAAGAAGTTTAAGTTTTAAAAATTTGGCTCTCAAAAGAAATTTCAATCGTTGTACTGTTGATATTTGGCTCTGTTGACTAATGAGTTTGCCGACCACTGGTCTAGACTAAGTCAAATAGCAGACTCCATTGCGGTGCCTTTCAGTTCACCTTTGGAGCCACACCCCCAGCTACCACCACCTGATGGGCTTTGGTTTCTTGGAAGCTGCCAGTGGATCACAGGAATAATGCTGGCTGTTTCCATCGTTTATAGTCAGAACTACCAGAGATCTGTACCTCTTCAAACCTCCTACTTTCTTTCACCTGTATACTTGTTATTTAAAGCATTCTTGGCAAAAAGCTTTCACTCTGGTCTGTCCTGCACTAAGACTTTGAACTTCAGTGGTGCAATAGGAACAAACACCCTCGCCATCCCATCTAATCAGCCTCTGCGAAGTTCCGACACAAAAAAACAGAACCATGCTCGCATTCCAGGATACCTAGCAGCAGCATCTAGGCAGCTCGCACCTGCTTTGAGCACTCTAATTTTCTCCAAGTGCACACTTCAATACAGGGAAATTCTGCTAAGAGCCAGTAGAGCAGAGAGGCAGGGGGCGGGGATGAGGACGAAGGCTCCCCTGCCACGGACCCGTGCCAGCAATCCAAGCATGGCAATTTAACTGCACCAAATTCAATACCCTGCACTGAAGCCGGAATTACCCCAGCTGCCAGCACCAGATTTGCCGTTCCTCCTTAAAAGATTTAAAGTGGCCCAGCTGGGCATGGCTCAGTGGTTGAGCTTAGACCTATGAACCAAAAGGTCACAGTTCGATTCCCAATCAGGGCATATGCCCGGGTTGTGGGCTCGATCCCCCAGTGTGGGGCGTGCAGGAGGCAGCCAATCAATGATTCTCTTCATCATTGATGTTTCTATCTCTCTCTTCCTCTCCCTTCCTCTCTGAAATCAATAAAAATACCTTTTAAAAAAAACATTTAAAGTGGACTCATTCCAATTACAGTATATCAAAGGAGTCCAGTATTGTTTTCCACCAGTGTAATTTGCACCTCTGCTGACCCTCCTTAATTGGGGTAGTTCAGTGGTCGGCAAACTCATTAGTCAACAGAGCCAATTATCAACAGTACAATGATTGAAATTTCTTTTGAGAGCCAAATTTTTTAAACTTAAACTTCTTCTAACGCCACTTCGTCAAAATAGACTCGCCCAGGCCGTGGTATTTTGTGGAAGAGCCACACTCAAGGGGCCAAAGAGCCGCATGTGGCTCGCGAGCCGCAGTTTGCTGACCATGGGGATAGTTGATCAGTAGGCTCCCTCTATGGAACCAAAACTGATTCCCTATTACCTGGATTCTGGATCACCATAAGGCACTACAGACTTCCATCTAAAGTAGCTGATAGGACCATGGGATGCTCCATCACCAGAGCTGCTGGTGCCTGTGGGCTTGGATTAGGTCTGGAATTACCAGTTATCCAGGTAGAATCGGAACAAGTACTCAAAGCCATTCTCACCATGACCCAACCAGCCACAGTATTTGGATGCCCAGGGGTTAACTTCAGCGATAGGCCCATGCTACTACCTAGTACTACAAGACCAGCAAAGTAGGGTGGGTTGGGTGCAAATGTGGGTGAGCCGGTCAAACATGGGGCCAAACGGTTCCCTTGTCCCGTTTCTCCAGCCAGTTCTCAGGCAACTGTGGATGTAGGAAGTAGAGCACTGCAGTGACAGTGTAGCAAGGGGTGTCCTGTAGGCAGAGCACAGTGCAAAGGAAGCCAGCAGGACACCGTGGTCACTGGAACTGGAGTCTCCACATAGCCCTCCATAAACATGGTAAATGACCACAAATGCAGCAATGAACTGGGATAGAGCAGGGATTAAGGTGGAGACTCTGGATCTCCACGTAAGGGGATTGAGGAACACACTTGAGTAAGAGGAGACACTGATTTTTTCAGAAGACTCAATCCTTCTGAATAAGCAAACACAACAAATCTAACTCAAGCCCCCAGACACTGCTTGAGTCCAGCGTAGAGAACTGGGACTCATCCAGCCTCTGCAAGGTCAAAACTATTTTCATTTTAACAGTAAGACATTCTCTGTCTTTTACTGTAATTGTCTTGCCAATGTACAGTGGAGTATTCCAAATGCTACATGAGACAACTGACTGAATGAAGCCAGAGATGAAAAAAAATTCAGCTGCCTCCCATTAAACCAGACATTTAATAGATTTACAAATATAAAACAAACCCACTCTTCTCACCAATATTTTGAGTTCAGAATAGTTATTTTCATGAAAAAAAGTTTATATTAATACATAATAGATATGTTACGTGAATTAATATTTCCAATTTTTTGTTTTATTTTCTTATATGGAAAAGTTCTTAGTCTTCATGTTTTTAAGAATGTAAAGGAATCCAAAAAAGTTCAAGAACCACTGCTCTATAGTAGTGGTTCCAATATTTTTTTGCCCTTGAAACCTTTATGAAAAATATGAGAGAGTAACTATGATTCTCTCAAAATATACACATACACTAATTTTTCATTATTTTGTCAGGGGCTTCATAAACCTCCATTGTATCTATAAAAGGAAAGATAAGAGAACATTAGACATCTAAATCACCTTGCTTTAGAACCACGGAAATCCTATATAATAATCCTACATAATAAAAGACTAATATGCAAATCGACCAAACGGCAGAACAACCGGTCGCTATGACGCACACTGAACACCAGGGGGCAGACGCTCAACACAGGAGCTGCCCCCTGGTAGTCAGTGCAGAAGCCTCTCCCACCTCCGTGGCAGGGCTAAGGATGTCTGACTTGGCAGCTTAGGCCTGCTCCCTATGTAGAGGGTCTAAACCGACAGTCAGACATCCCCCTAGGACTCCCGGACTGCAAGAGGGCGCAGGCCGGGCTGAGGGATTCCCCCACCCAGGTGCACAAATTTTGTGCACCAGGCCTCTAGTCTTTTACATAATTATAAATTATGTAAAAGACTAGAGGCCTGTTGATAAATTATATCAAAATGGAAAATAGGCAACCCCTAAATAAAAACAAACTAATCTATGTATATGAAGCTTAACCACAGAAGAGAATTATTCTAGAGACTTTCAAACAGTAATCTGACCAATCATACATCCCTAGTAGGCTATATCTATATCCTAAGCTAGAAGGAACCGCAAAGAAATTATAAGCAGAATTCAGTAATCATCAGCTAATAACAATACTGACAGTCTTTTTAAAACTCAGAAAATGAAGACAATAAGCAATATGATAGTGGTATTGTGGTTATGTGTTTAAAAAGTTATTTCTTAGCCGAAACCGGTTTGGCTCAGTGGATAGAGCGTCGGCCTGCGGACTGAAAGGTCCCAGGTTCGATTCCGGTCAAGGGCATGTACCTTGGTTGCGGGCACATCCCCAGTAGGGGGTGTGCAAGAGGCAGCTGATCGATGTTTCTCTCTCATCGATGTTTCTAGCTCTCTATCCCTCTCTCTTCCTCTCTGTGAAAAATCAGTAAAATATATATTAAAAGAAAAAAAAAGTTATTTCTTAGAATATATATGTATTTACAGAGGAAAAGATAGCATATCTGAGATTTGCTTTAAAATAATCCAGAGTCAGGGGGGAGGGGGGAGAGAATGGTGAGATGAAAGAATTATCGGACATATGCTTGAATCTATCGAATCTACATGCTGGTTATATAAAGGTTTATTAAATTAGTCTATTTTGTAAGTGTAAAAATTTTTACATAACACTTTTTTTTAAGTAAGCAATCTGCAAATATCACAGCTGAACTCTTATTTTACTGACACTACCAAGTCTAATTTTATCAATGAAGTTCTTTAACAAGAGGGCTGAGCATGTGATTTATATAACACACACAATTTTGAAAATTCATGTTAGCAATTTTCTTATTTCACCGGTCATGTTTTTTTAAATGTGATAAAACTTTCACTGGCTATATCTTCATCAGGGAAGAAAGCAGAATCAGATTTAAATAATACCTGTCTCAACATTGCTAAAAGCCTATTTCTACACAACCAACAACCCAATTCTAATTTAAAATCATTTAATCTAAGTGTCTCGAATATGGAATTTGTTCTAAAGAACAATATCACAATCTCTTTGGCAGTATCGACTGTTTTTTCCCCACATGATGTGACTGAGTTTTGTTCAAGAGTACTTTATATATGAATATTCCCCTAAATGGAAAGGCAAAGACTGTTGGTGTAAATCAACTAGAACAGTGCTAAGCCCTTGCTATAAAATACTTGTAAGGCAAACATTTGACTAGCAGGCCCTGAGCACTGCTTAGACTGTGTCATGGGCATTTCCACACCTTATTAGGGAACTGGAGGCTAGGAAAAGCTGCTGAAAAGAGGCTGCACCTGCTCTTGCTCTATATCCCCAGCTAAATTTCATTAGCTAATCTGCGTGTAGTCTAGAAGGAAGGGAAGCTTCTTCCTGCCATTCCAAGTTCCAGAAGAAAAATCTGAAACAAGGCATAAATATGCAGAACTAAACATCTATTCTGGGAGATACATAAACTATTGCTACCTTTGGTGGATCAGGGATGGGAAAAAGAAGTCCTTTCCTTATTTTACATGTGTAATGCCTATAGTATATATTGTGTAGCATTTTGCTATTATCTTACTTTTAAATCAATAGTTTCCTATATAGTTATGTTCAAAAACATGTACAAGAATATTCATGGCAGCACTATTCACAGTAATACCACCAAAATGGAAACTACCATTCACACAATACTATATGGCATGAGAATAAACCAACTAAAACCACAAACAACAATTTGGATTTATCACACAAAGAGTAACTACTATACAAATCCACATTTAAAAAGTTCAAAAACAGGAAAGACTAACATATATCATTAGAAGTCAGAATAGTGGTTACCTCTAGGAGAAGGAGACAATAAAGACAAGAGGACTGAAGGCTCCAGAACAAAATGAAATAGACGTACTTCTTCCTAGTCTTCCCACCAGGTACAGCTAAAAACCCAGGATATCCTATATAATAAAAGCCTAATATGCAGATCGACCGAATGGCAGTGGAACAACTGGTCATTATGATGTGCACTGACCACCAGGGGGCAGACGCTCAACACAGGAGCTGCCTCCAGCCCACAGGCCCCAGGCTAGCCAAGGCAGGTGCCAGCGGCACCCCCACCCCCCAGTTGCCCCAGAGAGGGAGGCAACCGGCAACATCAGCAGGGGGCGGGGCCAGCAAGCAGGCGGCGCTAGGCCGGCCAAGGCGGGTGCCTGTGGAGGCCCCCCTGATCGCCCCACTGCTCACCCCACAGATCGGCCCTGATCGCTGGCCAGGCCTATGTTTCCCTACCCATGCACAAATTTCGTGCACCAGGCCTCTAGTTATAAATAAAACAAACATAAGATCCTAAAAGGTAAAGAGAAGGCAGACCAGCAAGGGACCTGGGGACCCAGTACCAGTTAGTTCTCTGGGTTTGTGTTTTGCTTCATATATCCTGCACTGATGGTGGAGGTGGAAAAGCTGGTGTTTCTATTCTAGAAACATTGATGAGAACAGACAGAAAATATCCCCCCTAAAAGCCTGCTGTCTCTAGCCAAAGGAACAGGAAAGGGGCTACCTAGCAAGACAGAAAATCTTTAGACAATAACTGCTGTTGTACCCCATCCAAACACCACCAAAAAAGAAAAGTAAAGAAAATGTGGCCCTAACATCACCTCTATCAGCCAAGATTGAGCTAAGAGTAGACTTAGTTAACTCTATTTCAATTACTGAGACCCAACTAAATTATCAATCAAGTTAATGAGGGAATGAGGATTTAAACCTAACCCTCAATCCAAAAGAGTGCTCTTTCCACTTTATTTACTTCCTCCACAACCACCCTGGTTGTGTGATCAAGTTTTCTTGAATTTTTTCCCCACAATTTAGTGTCAGTATTCTTTATATTTTTACTATCTACTCCAACTTTATTTTATTCCCCCAAATACACTGCATTATTGAAATAAGTATAAAAATAACTAGGTAATACAGCAGCTAATTAGAAAGCAGTTTTATCACCCTTGCTGGATGGTTCAGTTAGTTGATATTTCCATACACCAAAAGGTTCAATCCTGGTCGAGGCAGGTACAGGAGGCAACCAATTGATATTTCTCTCTCACATAGATGTTTCTCTCTCTCCCCCTTCCTTCCTGTCTCTCTTAAATCAATTTAAAATATATCTCCTCAGGTGAGGATTTTTTTATGTTTTTATTTTAATTTTATTTTTTTAGGGAGAGGGAGAGAGATAGAAACATAAATGATGAGAGAGAATCATGGATCGGCTGCCTCCTGCACAGCCCCTATTGCGGATTGAGCTCACAACCCGAGCATGTGCCCTGAGCATGTGCCCTGACGGGAACTGGAATCAAACTTGCAACCTATTGGTTACTGGATTGATGCTCAATAGCTGAGCCACACCTGCCCGGCTAGGGTGAGGATTTTTTTTAAAAAGTAGTTTTATCACTAGTGAAGCTGGACAGTTTTACATTTTACTACATTCTCTCTCTTTGTGAATTATCTTTTAAAGTCTTTTTTGTCCAGCTTACTAATTGAGGTCTTAACAAGAAAACAGTCCTCCCCCCACAAAACAAAAACAAACAAAAAAAAAAAACATTTGGACACTACCAAAAGAAGGTACAGAAATGAAAAATTGCTGAAGTCATTAGGGAAATGCAAATTAAATCACAATAAAATGGTGATGGCTGCAAAACAATATGACTATATTTAATGTCATTGAATTATACACTTAAAATGGTTCAAATGGTAAATCTTATGTATATTTTATCACAATAAAAAATTTTTTTTTCAAAATATATTTTATTGATTTTTTACAGAGAGGAAGGGAGAGAGATAGAGAGTTAGAAACATCGATCAGCTGCCTCCTGCACACCCGCTACTGGGGATGTGCCTGCAACCAAGGTACATGCCCTTGACCGGAATCGAACCTGGGACCTTTCAGTCCGCAGGCCAACGCTCTATCCACTGAGCCAAACCGGTTTTGGCACAATAAAATTTTTTTTAATCATACTAGGTAACACTATATACCTATTAAAATGACAAAAAGAAAAACATACTCTTAGCATAGGAATCAGCAATCCTATTCCTAGGTATTTAACCTAGTAAAATGAAAATTTACGTTAACACAAAAATCTATCTGAATATAGTGTATACTGGAAACAAAGGGCCCAAACATTCTACACCTAGGGAATGGGTAAACAAACTGTGGTACATCCCTATAAGAAAACACTACTAAGCAATAAAAATGACTGAACAACTGATACATGCAACAAAGTGAATAAATCTCAAAAGCATTTTGTTAAGTAAAAGAAGCCAGTCTAAAAAAGCTACACACTGTATGGTTCCACTAATGACATTCTGGAAGAGGAAAAACTATACAGACAAAAACAGATCAGTGGATGCCAGGTCTAGACTGAACTGTGTTGTTTCTCCCACCGCTACAAAAATTCGTTATGTTGAAATCCTGACCCCCTGATACCTAAGAATGACTGTATTTGAAAACAAGGTCTTTAAAAGAGGTAATTAAGTTTAAAAACGAGGTCATTAGGATGGTTCCGGACCCAATATTGTGGGTGCTTTATAAAAAGAGATTAGGACACAGACAAGCACAGAGGGAAAACCATGCAAAGACAGGGATAACACAAAAAGTCTGCAAGCCAAGAACAGGAGTCTCAGAAGAACCCAATCCTGCTGATACCATTTTCTGTTCTTTTTTATTGAATTTATTGGGGTGACACTGGTTAATAAACATTATAAAGGTTTCAGGTGTACAAGTCTATAATACATCATCTATATATTGTATTGTGTGTTCTGACCCCAAGTCAAGCCCCCTTCCATCACCATTTATTCTCCCTTACCCTCTTCTACCTTCCCCCACCTCCCCCCCCACCTCCTTTCCCCTCTGAAAATCACCATACTGTTGTGTCTATGAGGGGGTTTGTTTTGTTTTACTTAATCCCTTCACCTTTTTCACCCGGCCTCCCAACCACCCTCCCCTTCTGACAACTGTCATTCTGTTTTCTGTACCTAAGAGTCTGTTTGCTAGTTTATTTTGTTCACTAGATTGCATATATACGTGAAACTATATGGTACTTGCCTTTCTCTGGTTCAGTGGTCAGCAAACTCATTAGTCAACAGAGCGGCTCGCCGCAGTTTGCCGACCACTGTTCTGGCTTATTGCACTCTCCAGGTCCACCCATGCTGTCCCTAAAGGTAAAATTTCCTTCTTTTTTAATTTAAGTCAATTAATTTTTTAAATAACATTTCCCATTGTATAAATGTGCCACAGCTTTTATTCACTTAGTTACTGATGGGCACTTAGTCTGCTTCTAAATCTTGGCTATTATAAATAACACAGCAATGAACATAGGGGTGGCATATATATGTTCGAATTAGTGTTTCGGGCTTTTTAGGATATATTCCCAGAAGTTAAGTCATTGGGTCTCCTGCTTATACCTTGATCTCAAACTTCTAGCCTCCAGAACTGTAAGAAAATAACTTCTGCTACTTAAGCCACCCAGACTGTGGTACTTTGTTATGGCAACACTTGCAAACTCATACAATGTCTGAAACTGAACTTCTGTTTTCCCATTCACAATTGATGAAACTACACTAGAAATCAATAAATTTCTTTTTGTTAATCCTCACCAGAGGATATTTTTTCCATTGCTTTTTTTTTTTTTTTTTTTTTTTTTTGAGAGGGGGAGAGGGAGGGAGGGAAACATCCCATGTGAGAGAGACACATCAATTTGTTGCCTCCCACATATGCCCCAACCAGGGCAGGAATGGAACCTACAACCCAGGTACGTGCCCTTGACTGGGAATCAAACTCAAGATCCTTCAGTGCGAGGGCCATCGCTCTAACCACTTAGGCACCAGCCAGTTCGAAATCAATCATTTTTAAATGCTCCTCTCCCCTATATCTACATCACCTTATTATTCATTATTCTATTAATTCTACTGATCTGTTTCTTCTTTCTCATTCTCTCTATTCCCACTTCCTTAATTTAAATACCTACGCAGGCAACCCTTGTTTACTGCACTTTGTTTTACTGTGCTACAAAGTGAAGGCAAGACCATCCACCAGCAAAAAGATTATACTTCTCTTTATTGCAAGACTTGCTCTATTGCAGTGGTCTGGAAGAGAGCACACAATATCTCCAAGATATGCCTGTAATATCTTGCTTAGCTCACTGCAATAACATTCTAAAATATAGTCCGAATAACAGGTTCTCCTTGGGGTCTTACTTCCTGTCCCCTTTTTAAGAACTCTTTCCATTCTACCTGCATTATACTAAAAATAAGCAATCTTCATGTTCTTACAGGAGAAAAGTGAAATCCACTAAAATCAGCCTGTCTGGAAGAGAATACTGGGGTAGTCCTGTATTAATCACTCAGAGCATTCCAACCTAGAAGGTATTCAACAATGTAACAGACAACTTTAGGATGTCTGCCCAGATCAAGAATGGACACAGTCAGCCATGATTTTATTTTTTTTTAACTGAGATATAACATATTACATTAGTTTCAAATGTACAACATAAAGATTCAATATATGTATATGTTGTACAATAAGTCTAGTTAAATGCATCACCACAGTTACAAATTATGTTTCTTGTTGTGAGAACTTTTAAGATCTAAACAACTTTCAAATAAATAATATAATATTATTAACTATAGTCACCCTACTGTACATTACATCCCCAGGATCTATTCATAACTGAAGTCTGTATCTTTGGACATGATTTTTATTCTTGTTATCTTGTTACCACCCAGATTCTAGTTCCCAGAAATTTGGGTTTAAGAGTTGATCAGGAAAGAGGGTACATTCAGGGGGAGTAGCCAATTGTCTTGCCTCTGCCTAAAACCCTGCCATGGTTCCCTACCTCACAAAAGTAAGTCACCTAAGTCCTACTTACTCACTCACCTCGACATTCCCCACTGGCCCCATGATCTCTCTGACCTCATATTTTACTTATTCTTCCCCCAACTCATTTACTGGCCCTCCTGGTTATTTCTTGAAAATTGCTGGCATTTTCCCAACTTTGAGATTTCACACTGGCTGTTCACTCTGCCCAGGCTGCTCTGTCCACAGAGCATTTATTTGCACATCTAATTCTCTCTCTTCCTTTACTCCTTTACAGTGGGCAGGAGACATTTAAAATTGCAACCCATCTTCATATCCTGGCACTCCTTATTCCCTCCTGATTTACTGTTCTCCACAGCGTTTATAACCTTCTAGTTATGCCATATAATTCCTTACATGATTTTGTGCTTTTGTTTTTTGTGGTGTTGTTTCATTTTTTTGTTTTTTGTTGGGGGGGGGGGGGTCCTTGGGTTTTGTATATTTGGTTCTCTGCCTAGCCCAAGTGCATAAAATAGTGTGCCTGGCTTGTAGCAGGTGCTCAATAAAACTCTGTCAAATAAGTGCATATTTGCTTGATCATAAGCATGCCCAAACAGTGAAAGTCGATCTGTGGTAAGAAGAATGAAGCAGACATGTCTGGAAGTAGAAATGAAAAACCATGTGGTTCTAGACAGACAGTAACTAGCTATCTGGTTCTGACAACTTATCCACTTAACTCATCCAAGTCACCTCAAGTTTTCCCATAGTAAATACAGAATAGGATCAATTGCAATACACTTCAGCTTCATACCGCCTTTTGATTTTGACTATGTTTCATAAAGCATTAAGAACCACTGCTTTGGCCCTAGCCGGTTTGGCTCAGTGGATAGAGCATCGGCCTGCAGACCAAAGGATCCCGGGTTCGATTCCGGTCAAGGTCATGTACCTCAGTTGCAGGCTCCTCCCCAGCCCGAGGCCTTGGTCGGGGCTTGTGCAGGAGGCAACCAATTGATGTGTTTTTCTCACATTGATGTTTCTCTCAGTCTTTCCCTCTCTCTTCTACTCTTCCTAAAAATCAATGGAAAAATATCCTTGGATGAGGATTAACAAAAAATAAATAAATAAAAATAGCAAATAAAAAAAAATAAAGAACAACTGCTTTGGCCCTGGCCGATTTTTCTCAGTGGTTAGAGCACCGGCTCGAGGATCAAAGGGTTCCAGGTATAATTCCCAGGCAAGGGTACTACCTCAATTCAATCTGTTGTCTGGGTATAAACAGAAGCAACCAATCAATGCTTCTTTCTCACATCAATATTTCCCTCCCCACCCCCGCCGCTTCTTCATTCTGGAAAAAATATCCTCAGGTGAGGGTTTAAAAAAAAGAGCAATTGCTTTGGCATTTTGTTAAAAAAAAAAAAAAAAAAAAGCTGATAGGATTGTTTTTTATGTTCTGCTAGCATAAGGAATAATTTAGCAAAATGAAAAAAAATCAGTTCTATGTATCACTGGGCTGAAATGAGAGCGGTCTACAATGGCAAAATGTTTAATATCATATGAGAGTTTCATACATCAATTGTAGCTTGCAACATCTATCCCAATAGTGTGGTGCTTTTTTAAAAAACACATATCCTGCCAGGCAGGTGTGGTTCAGTAGTTAAGTATCAACCTATGAACCAGGTGGTCTCTGTTCATTCCCTGTCAGGGAACATGCTGGGGTTTCAGGCTCGATTCCCGGTGGGGGGTGTGCAAGAGACAGCAGATCAATGATTCTTTCTCATCATTGATGTTTCTGTCTCTCTACCTCTCCCTTTCCCTCTGTGAAATCAATTAAAATAAATAAATAAGAATAAAAAACATATCCTTGAGCAAAGGATAAATCCCCCCCGCCCCCCAGTAATTGAAAAATCTCGGTGCACTGCAAGATCAGATTCCTAATCCATAAAATGAGGAAGCTGCGTATCTATAGTCTCCCTCAGCTCTCAAGTTTAAAGATTTGATGATGGATAACAGTTTATGTAATACATTTGCATTCATACAAACATAAGAATGACTCACCCAGCCTTTGTATTATGAAAATTGATCATAAACCTGATTTTACAAAAATTTAACACATTAAACACTTTTGAGATCTCTAAAATCCAGTAAATAATATGAAAGGGCAAAATCCATTTGGCAAAGAATCAGTTTTCTAGCAGAATTCAATATTGCTTACTATAAATACAAAACATTCTGAGCATTAACATCATATATGGCGCCACTAGAGGCAAGCAAATGCTATTTTTATAAGAGAAGAGTTACACTGTTTGCAAGGTTAATATTTTAGTAGCATTCTTATTCTCTTTGTTCAGATTAACATTAAAAATAGAAAAGTAAACAATATCATCAGTGTTTTAATAAGGTGTGATAAAATTAAAATATTTTAAAATTTTCTTTATGTTTAGCCATATTTTCCAAATCTCCTAAAAGATGATTTCTTTTGTAATCGGATAAGAACTCAATCCATTTTCTTAATATAAGAAATTATCTGTAATTTAGCAAATAGAAGTTGTTTGCACGCTTTTTGCATCTTGACTAACATTTTTATCATGAAATTCTTTCCTTCCAGTGTTTTTTCCAAGTTCAGTTTAAAATAATTTTGAAAATTTCACAAGATTTCCAATTTGTAATTTCGCAAAAGTAGGCAAGAGAAGTACTAAAATTCATTTTCACTTAATGACTGGCAGTTTCATAAAGCAAATACAAAATAAAGTTCTGTCAAACAACTAAGGCATAATAAAAGGAAAACTCTATAATCAGAATGTCTAGTTTCAAATCTGTCTCTTACTGGGGGTGAAACTTGAAAACCCTATTAAAATACCTAAGCCCGAATTTCCCCGTCTATAAAAGATAATACCTACCTACCCCACATAGCTCCAGTGAAGATCAAATGTGAATGCATGTGAGTATGCTTTGTAAACCGTGGTGTCACATGCAGTGCTATTACAATGGAGGTTCTCGTTGATTATCAAAGGAAAGACTTCTTTTAAAAAAAAGGTAAGTCGAGTTCTATCAACTCATGGTATACTTAGACAGTATCAAACTTTTTATCACTCATTATTCCATGCCACGACAGTGCTCCATGATTTTCACCTAAAACCACCAAAATCGCAATTCATAAGGTTGAAAGTTGTTGATCATTTCCCCACCTACATACACCCAAAACATCAATGTATCTTCAGTGATAAACCAAAACATCAAGAAACAGGATAATTTAGGAATTTCCTCTATACATTTTCTAAACTGACCCACTCGAAAAAGGTAAAAACTGCTTTAAAATAACCTACCACATTCAGTATCCGGATAAACAAATGCATTTCCATAATCGGATGTTTAGACCTATGTATTCCGTTTACAAAGCTCAGCTTGTTCCACCACAATCCCATCCAAAGCGCACACACACCAAGCCCTGGTCCTGGTGTCAGGGACGCCACCCGGAGTAAACCACACCAAAACAAAAGAAGTCTACAGGGCATCCCAACCTCGAATAGCCTCGCCGGGCCTTCCTCTTCCTCGTCTTGTAAACATACTCTACTGGGACCAGCAGGCTGAGGGCAAGGTTTTAAAATCGGGGTCAGTCGAGTTCACGCCACTCGGCCGTCACCTGGCGGGGTGTTTTTCGCGAAGTTTCAGAGTCAACAAAGAAGTTTTGTCGCGAGGGGGGTAGGGCCTGCACAGCGATGGGCAAAACGACAGAAAGAAAGGCAAAACCGAGGGAGGGGAGGGCGTGGGAAACGCCCCCACACTTGGAGCAGCCGCGACCGCCGCGTCCCCCCCGCCCGGGGGCCTGGCGGGATGCAGGGGGGCGGGGGGCGGACCAGCCTCGGTCCCGCAGCCCAGATGCCCCCCCGGCCCCGCAGCGTCCGGACCTCCGCGCGCGGGCGGGAAACGGCGGGGGGCGCCGAGGGGTCACCTTCCCCCGCCGCCGCGGCCCACCGCCCCTCGCGCAGACTGCTCCGCGGGCAAACGGCTCGGGCGCCGGCCCCGCCGCGGCCCCCGCGCGCCCCCGCCCGAGGGGAGGCGCCCCGCCGCACCCCTCGAGCGCCGCGGACGGGGTGCGGGCCGGCGGAACCCGGGCGCCGGTGCAAGGGCGCGGACGCCGCGACTTACCTTCCTCGGCGGTGTCCATCTTGTCTGGCGGGGCGGCGGTGACGCAGCCGCGAGGCTCCCGCGGCGGAGGCCCGAGCCTTCCGTCTGGGGCGGGGAGGGCGGGGAGGAGAGAGGAGAGAGCGGAGCCGGCCCGGGCAGGTGCGTGTGCTCAGGTGCGAGCGAGGAAGCGAGAGGAAGGAGTGTAGGGGAGAGGGAGAGGGACAGGCTGACAGAAAGCGGGCGAGAGCGGGAGGGGGAGGGGCTGGGAGGCCCGAGGGGCGCGGCCTGGGCGGGGCGAGCGCCGGAAGGGGCGGGGCATCTCCCAACGACGGGGGCCGTCACTTCCGGCGGGGGCCCTGGGGCGAAGGGGGCGGGTACTGGCCGGGCCTGAGATCCTGGCTTGGGACACCCGGCTTCTGGGCTTTGTCCTGAGGGTTGTGCGGGGCCGTGGGGCTGTAACTAAGAGGGAACTGAACTCTGGTGGCCCCGTGGGGAGGCCACAGAGAATGCGAAGGGGGAGAGCGGCGTGGGCCGTCCCTGCGGTGCTTAAGAGTTCCCTGGGCTCGGCCTGCCCGGTGTTGCTCACTGGTTGAGTTTCCACCTCTGAACCAGGCGGTCACGTCTGGGGGGTTTGGGGCGGGGGCCTGCGGGAGACAGCCGGTCAATGATGTTTCTCTCTCTCTCTCTCCCTCTCTCTCCTTTCCTCTCTGAATGCAATAAAAATATATTTGAAAAGAAAAAAAAGAGTTACTTGGGTGCTTGTGAAAATAAGGATTCTGCACCCTCCTGCCACCCCACTCCCCGACTCCCCCACCCCCTCGGAGATTCTGGTGCCGGGTCTGGAGTGGGCCCAGGAAGGTGATTTTTTTTATCACCTGGGCAGTTCTGATGCTCCTTTTGAGGAAGCACTGAAACAGCGATTTTCAACCTTATTCATCTCATGGCACACGTAAACTAATTACTAAAATTCCGCGGCACACCAAAAAATATATTTTTTGCCAATCTGATCCAAAAAATAGGTGTGTTTTTTATTCATTCACACCAAACGGCTGTTGTCATTTTTTTTATTTGACAATCTAAGGGAAAAAGAGGTCAATGCCCCTGAGTAAATTGTCAGGTATTGCTTTTTTTAAAAAGTACTGTGTCCCTGGCCAGGTAGCTCAACTGGTTAGAGCATGATCCCATACACCAAGGTTGCAGATTCCATCCTGGTTAGGGCACATACAAGAACCAACCAATGAATGCATAAATAAGTAGAACAACAAATCGATGTTTCTCTCCTCTCTCTAAAATCAATCTTTTTTTATTATTATTATTCTTGTGGTACACCGAATTTCACTATACTGAAATATCTCTGAAATTTAAGAGGAAGTGCTAAAATATCGCTGACAGTAAGACAAGTGCTAACTTTACCAAGATTCCACCCAGGGAGACTTCAGCTTGGGTTGGAAGGACTATGTCTATAAACTGCTTAGGCTGGGGATTGAAACATGAACCTAAAAGAAATTGGTGCAGCTGCGGACAGGGTTTGATATACTGAGTTATGGATGCTTGCCTGGCCAGAGCTAAATTGCTTCGGCCCAATAAAAGGTTGAGCTCTGTCTCTATCAGTACACTGCCTTTCCTCATGATCCTGGCTTTTTGTCTAAATGAAAAACTATTTAGAAAATACAGATTATATCCCTGGCCGGTGTGGCTCGGTTGGAGTATCATCCTGTACACGGAAAGGTTGTGGGTTCAATTCCTGGTCAGGGCACATACCTAGGTTGTGGATTCGATCCGGGTTCGGGGTGTATATGGGAGGAGGGATCAATCTTTCTCACATCAATGTTTCTCTTTCTCTCTCCCCCTTCACCTCTCTAAAATCAATAAACATATCCACAGGTGAGGATTGGAAAAAAAGAAAATGCAGGTTAGAAAGGCCACCACCATAGAATTGCCTGAGTAGAAGCAAAGATGTCTCTAACCCCAACAAAAAATATTTTAAACAATATGCAGATAGATTCAAGAATGCTAGCAAACATTTTTTCCATCTGTGTGAGTGAAGGAATTGGGAAGGCCCCTCTCCCAAGCCTCATCTATCAGAGCAAGACTTAGAATAAAAATAAGGAAATGGAGTCCTCCAAAATGAGAGCGGCTCTTGAAGTCTAATGTCACTGATTTGACTAATGTTAGCCAAAGCAGGAAAGCAAATTCTTGACACAATAATGGAGACTCACTGCTTTCAATGACTGACCTTGAGAAATGAGCATATTTAACCCTTTCGTGTTGAATTTGAAGGAGGCTCAGTCTCCAACCCTCATCCCTCACACCCAACCCCAACTTGAGTCCACCCCCACCCCCCTACCCATGAGCTTACAACCCTGTAAAGTCTGTAACGGGACACATCTCTCTCACTTCAGGTCAAAGGCACAGTTCAGGGCCACCAGACCAAGTCTCAGATGTCGGATAGCATAGGGGAAAGGATTCTGAGGGAAAGATGGACTGTAGGATTTACTGAAGGAAGTACTAGCATTTCAAGGCAGGTCTGTGAACTTCCAGGAGCAGAACCCAGTTAGGACTGGAGCGATGTGTCTGTGTGTGGTGGGGGTGGAGGGCTCCTTCCTTTTGTCTTTAGGTGTCTAACTTAGTGATGCTCAAAGGAAAGTTACTTCTAGAATTGAAAATTGCCCCAATCTTCTTTTCATTTGGTGGTCAAATATAAGAGTGCTAAAGCAACATTTGTTGAGTCCCTGCTCTGTGCCAAGAACTGGTCTTCACAACGTCCCTTTGAGATTCATAAGTCAGTCACAGCTCTCTTGGTTGCCATTGAAAGGAACCCAACTAAACTGGTAGGCAAAAGGGAGGAATGTACTGTTGATATGAATAAACTGTCCCAAAAGAAGTGGTCCACTGGACCCCAGGGACTTCTCTCTGTCCCCATTCCGAAGCTCTGCTTCTCTCTGCACATTAGCTTCATGCTATCAGACTAGCGCCCTCCATGTGGCTGGAGAAAAGGCCACTGATAGCTCTCAAGGTCACATCTTCAGCCTCACCATTAGAGAGGCTGAGAGTGATAATCTCTTGTCCCAAGTTAAAAATCCCCAGGAGCCCTGGCTGGTGTGGCTCAATTGGTTGGAGTGTCGTCCTGTACACTGAAAGGTTGTGGGTTGGATTCCCAGTCAGGGCACATACCCAGGTTTCCAGTTCAATCCGAAATCAGAGTGCGTACAGGAGGCAACCGATTGATGTTTCTCTCACACATTGATGTTTCTCTCTCTCTCTCTCTTTCTCTCTCTCTCTCTCTCTCTAAAATCAATAAAAACATATCCTCAGATGAGGATTTAAAAAGTAAAATTCCCAGGGAAGGAGAGTTCATTTGTTCAGCAAGGTGCCATCCCTGAACCAAATGATTTTGCCAAAGAACTAGGACCTGTAAGAGCATGGACACTGCCACGGAACTGCATTATGGAAGTGGAGAAAGAACATATCCCGTGAAAAGGGGAGGACAAAACAATAGATGCCCATTATGTTAGAATTCTCATTGTTTTCAAACAAGAACACCATTATTACATATAGAAATATGTTTACTTGCCACATTTTATCCAACAAAACCAATGTTAAAACTGGTACAGAATTTCAATCTGAAAAAAAATTTTTTACTTTGCTCAAAAGAGATACTTAAAGGTATAGCATACACATGTTCCAGCCTCATTTGTGCCTGTGTGTGTGTGCGTGTGTGTGTGTGTGTGTGTGTGAGTGTGTTTACTTTGTCATGAGGATACAAGAGTAATGCTGGGTTTCATATAGCAATAACATGAACAAGAGGTATAATTTTTGGAGCACTACCTATAACAATAACAAACTAAGAACAACAATAATTATGTCCAATGAACATCAATGGCAATCCTGTGAAATAAATATTATACCAATTTCACAGGCAAGGAATTCGAGACTCACAGCTGATAAGTAAATAACTCTTGGCCATACAAGTAGAAGAAGAACCAGAATTAAAAGAACAGGTCTGTCCTACTCTAGGTCTCCAACTGGTAAACCTCACCATTACCAGCTACCCTCTTAACACTGCCATTAAACTCTCAACTTTTTACTGTGAGCCTATGTTTTAATAGGAACTCATGACTTTGCAACAGTTTCACAGCACGGCTCTGAACGACAGCCAGGGCCCAGGTCCCTACCAGGGACCAGAGCCCATTAGAGTTAGCAGTTGGCACCAGCCCTGGGGCTGTGAATTGGGTCAGAAAGAGGCATAATCTGACATTTCCTCATTCTGCCAACCCAAAGAAAACAATGAGACATATGCCCATACATTTCCCTTTCAGAGGTTTCCATTTCAAAGCAAAGTGTGATTTATGAGTTGCAAAGGGTTGCAGGCAAGTTGGGAAATACTAGGCTTCTCTACTATAAGATTTCTGGGTGCCTTTAATCTATAAAATGTGTTGAGTATAAGAGGGGAATATGGTCACCACTGGTGTCTGTTTCTCTAAGAGGCCATCTCACGTAGCTGGGGTACCCAAGCATGCACACCACAAAATGCTGAACCATGCAAACCCCATGGACCCCAAGGATAAATGAACCAGCAGGTCCACCCTTGGAAGTAGAAAAGCATCCAAATTGGCTGTGGAGCCTCCAGGTCTAGAGGATCCTGTAGCTTAGGAATTTCTTGAACTATGTTGGATTTCCCAGGTAAAGTCAGGTCACAGCAGGCTGGCAACGAATCCCATCTCTGAGAGTGGAAGCCGGGCTGACCCATGTGAGCTCATGGGCTCATCCTCAGAACCTCATGGGAACTCTGTGGCCATAAACAAGCATTTTTAAGAGTGGATTTCTTAATGTTCTTGCCTTTGAGATATGGTGTAGGGGGCTCAATGGCGGCCCCCTTCCAAAAGATATGCCCTTGCCCTAATTCCTAAAACCTGTGAATGTTACCTTACTATTATTTAAAAACACACACACACACACACACACACACACACACACACACACACACACATTTATCTTAAGTCTGTCAAGATCTTGCTTCCAAGTAAATCCTCTATTTGACTCAAATACATTTTGTAAAAAAAGTTTAGCCCTGGATGGTTTGGCTCAGAGGATAGAGAGCATCAGCCTGCAGACCAAAGGGTCCCAGGTTCGATTCCAGTCAAGGGCACGTGCCCAGGGTTGCGGGCTCGATCCCCAGTGGGGGGCATTCAGGGGGCGGCCGATTGATGATTCTCTCTCATCATTGATGTTTCTCTCTCCCTCTTCCTTCCTCTCTGAAATCAATAAAAATATATTTTAAAAAAATGTTTAATGGTCTTTGCTGATGTGATTAATGATCTTGTGATGAGGAAATCATCCTGCATTAGCCAGATAGACCATAAATCCAATGACAGTTGTCCTTATAAGAGAGAGGCAGAGGGAGATTGAGACACAGAGGAGAAGGCCATGTGCAGACAGAGGCAGAGACTGGAGTGATACAGCCACAGGTGAAGGACAGTGGCAGCCAACAAAAGCTGAAAAAGCAAAGAAGGATTCTCCTTCGGGCTTTTGTAGGGAACGGGCCTTGCCCACACCTTGACTTCTCACCCCCAGAACTGAGAGAGAACAAACTGCCTTGTAAAGCCACCAAGTTTGTGATAATGTGTCACAGCTGCCACAGGGAAGTTGTGTTCACCACCCATTTAGACTTCAACATTGACTTGCTGGCTTCAGAGGCTGTGGCCGCATCTCCAGTTTCAATCCCCTGGGCCACACTTGGGACAGCTCCTGGGCCTCAAGGGCGTGTCTCTCTTACTGTTGAGTCTCTTGAAATATACATTTCCATCCGATATTTTGGTTTCTAACCTGACATTGTGTAGTTGCCCTAAAGGGAAGCTCTTCCTTAGAGGATTTATCTCAGATGCATGGATCCCAAAGGAACCCTCAGGGATTATCTGGCACCTCTCACTCCTGTATTGATGAAAACCATTAAGCTCTGAAGCTGAATTTCTTGTTTTATCCTCTTGTATGTCTTCATTATCATCAGACATTTATTGAAGGCTTATTCTGTTGAATATGCTATCTTAAACCTGGAAGATATGCAGGTCAGGCAAGTGAAAGACCTGATCCCTATTCCCAAAGAACATTAATAATGAATTTGGGACTTCTGCCTAATTCCACTGGGAAAGGATCCTTTTAACAACCTCACTTGGGGAACCCACATACTGATCACCACTTAACTGCTTAGATGGAACTTTGAAGTCTATGACTTCTGGATTTCATAGGTTTTCTGGACAACGAATGGTAAGGCTATGAGCACACATACGTGTTATATTTGTGAAGGCCTCCATCTCCCTTCCTCCTGGCAACATTATCTGCCTCTTTTTTAGAAAACTGCTCATCCCAAACACAGAGTTCTAGAGGAGCTGCCAGTCTCCCCACTGGCCCGCCCCCCTTCCTCCTCTGCCCCCGAGGAGGGCATGCAGTCTGGGCTGGACCAAATGTCTACTCTTGGGACCCATGGGTGCTGTGTTTCTACTGCTGGCCCCTTCAATCCACTCACCACCCTCTCCACTCGGCTCTGAGGCCAGGCTTCTGACTCTTTAGTTCACAGTTACATCAACACGATTTGACATTGATCCTAACAATATCTCAATTTAAATTTTTGAGCAGTTATTCAAAAGCTCTAAAAATAATATAACTAACATTGGCCAAGTGCTAGCTAAATGCCAGGCACTGTCTGAAGAACTTGATATGAAGTTACTCAGATGAGTAGGAGCAGAAGAGGAAAAGGCTCACAGGAGAAGCTCTGAATTTCCATCAAAGGTGCCCCCTGCTCCTGTGTTTCTGAGTTTAGATGGGTGTTTAAACTTCCCCCCTTACTTTCCCCCATGTCCCACTTCTTGGGGGGTAGGGAGACGCACAATTGTGTTCCTACCCTGCACAGTGCCTACCCCCCTTGTTAGTAAGACCATGGAGACCACTCCCTTAATCTACTAGTATATAACCTCCAGCTGGTCATTGAGAGACTGAATATGCAAACAGCCCTGGCTGGTTTGGCTTAGTGGATAGAGCATCGGCCTGTGGACTAAGGGGTCCCGGGTTCGATTCCAGTCAAGGGCACATGCCCAGGTTTCTGGCTTGATCCCCATTAGGGGGCGTGCAGGAGGCAGCCAATCAATGATTCTCTCTCATCACTGATGTTTCTATCTCTCTCCCTCTCCCTTCCTCTCTGAAATAGAAATATATTTAAAAATATATATGCAAATGAACAATGGCCAGACCATATGACAACAGAACTCTGACCCACAGCCTGCTGTAACCAGCCCGGAAAGCCAGACCACAACCTCTGCAGCAATTGGCCCAGGATGGCCAGCACTTAACTGTCAGCTTCCTTTATTTTTGACTTGGCTTCCAATTTAGGACCAACTGGAGAAAGACAAATGTGCTCCCCTAACCAATCACATGGGATGCCCCTCCCCACTAGTCAGCTGCCTTTAGCTTCCCCAGGCCAACAGCCACCAAGCAGTACATTTGAAGGCGTCCCTTTTTCCACTAGGAAGCTTTCCCCACTCCTTTGCCTACCTTTGAGCCTCTGCCAAACAGCAGAGGGTGGCTTACTCCTGTACAGCAAGCTCTGAGTAAACAGACTTTGCTTGTCTCATTTGGGTGGTCTTTATTTCAACATTGTTTTAGTTTTCACTGGTCCTTAGATCTTTCTGTAGTGCCCTGCCCACCCCTGCCCTTCAGATAACCTTCATCACCCTGGGCCTTCCCCCCTTCCTCAAATCTGCCCTATTTGGACAGGAATGACTTTGCCCAACAAGCATCAGCTTTTTTCCTGCAGTGACTCATCAATTTCCTCATCAGACCACTGTGTTCCCGGGCAGGTGAGATCTCCAATCACTGCCTTGACACCCACAGAGCCTCATTTTAGCCCCAGTACTGGGGAGCAGTTGCCATAGGGATAGATGCAGCAGGCGGCTGGGAGAGTGGCTCACTGCAGCCAGCCCACGTCAGGGAGAGGCCAGGCCTGCTGCTGGTCCCTGTTGCTCAACACCCACCCCCACCTCCTCCTACCTCTACCCTCACCTCCTCACACCTCTACCCCTACCCCTCCAGAGCATAAAGGGGTTGGGACTGGGGACTGTCCACGTAGGTAGCTCTCTTGGCTTAGCACATCCCCCACATTAACTGCTAATGGTTGGCGTCACTTGGTTGTGCAGCTTAGACTGTGTTGCTTAGCAACGAAATAACAAACAACGTAAATCGAATCTCCATTGAATCTGCGTGAAAGGCTTGTTAACGTGGTCGCAATCTCAGTGCTGCAGCGCCAAGGTGGGGGTGGGGGCGGTCTAAAGCTTTCAAAATGTAGGATTACCACATACTGCAAAAGTGCACAAAGCCTACGTGCAATTCTTCATAAATTGTAACAACACCCAGGACCGCACAGACTTCCCTCCTCTCCTGCCTCTCAGTACCCAGCCCCACAGACAAGACTGTGACTTCCATCGCCCTCAATTTGTTCTGCTTTTGAACTTCATCTGAATAGAATGAGACAGTAAGGGCCTTTTGTGTCTGATTTATTTCACTCATCACTACAGCCGTGGAGATACCCTCATTGTTCTCTCCAGCTGCACACGCAGCATGCCTCCCTGCACTTTTTTTTTTTTTGGCCGTGTAAGATGTATAGGTTCTGGGGACTATAAGGTGGACATCTTTGGGGTGCCATTTGTTCTCTCACAATGTATTTTGTAAATAATGAGCATAAAATATTTTGGCAATTAAAAAAAAAAAGTGATAAGATGCCCTGCCCAGCCCGGCGTGGCTCAGTGGAGGTCACGGTTGGAATCCTGGTCAGGGCACATGCCCTGGCTGCGGGCTCCATCCCCAGTGTGGGGCATGCAGGAGGCAGCTGTTCAATGATTCTCTCATCATTGATGTTTCTATCCCTCTCTCTCCCTCTCTGAAATCAATTTTTTTAAAAAGTGGTAAGAAAGACGGCCTAGATCAACAGCTGCCCTCTTGCTCATCCCTGCAACTCTAATGGGCATCTGCCACCAGCTCTTGAAAGCACCCCTGCCACGTTGGCTGGAGGGCAGCAGAGGGAGCAACTTGTGACAAGGTGGCCCAAGGAAGCCCCAAAGGCAAGCCGCCGGAGGCGGGGGAGGGGGCAGGGGAGAGAATGGCTCCGGACTGGGAAGGGGCAAGATGTCCCCTATTTGCCTGTCTCTGCGATTCCTGCAGCTGGCACGATGTTTAGAGGCAAAACCAGGACGCGGTTTCCATTGGAGTGGAAGGATTGCAAGCACTGGGTGCTGTTGGTATTGAACCCTTCTCGGAGCATCTCATCACTCAGCGTCTACACGTCTACCCCGCTGTCTCCCTTCGCACCCATCCGCTTCTCCGTGCACCCCCAGCCTGCCCTGCCCACGTCGCCCACCCGGTGGGGCGCCCCCGCCTCTCACACTAGCTCTTGGCCGCCCCGTTTCTGCTTCCTCCGCGACCCCCGAACCCCTGGGCCTCCGACACCCGCACTCGCTTCCTCCCAAACAACAACACTGCGGCTTCCCACGCCGCCTGCCGCTGCCGTCCCTTTGGTTCCCAGCCAGGCAGGTCTCGCCGGGAGGGTCGGACGGATCCCGCGGACTCGGCCGGCACCTCGTGTTGGCGCTCCCCGTTTCCCTCCCCGCCCTCCTTCACCCCCAACCTCGGCGGCCCCTGAGGGGCATCGCGCCCACACAAGGACACCCCCGTCTCGGCCCTTCCCCGCTGTTCTTCTTTCTCCCGCCTCCCCCCCTCCTCTCCCCGCAGCGATTCCGGAGGGAAGGGTTCCAGGTGCCGCGTGCCGGTGGTGGAGCCAGGTGGGGGGGGAGGGGGGCGCCACCCTCGCCCTCTGGAAAGCCCTCTCTGATCTGGGGGTTCCGTTATGATTGGTTTCAGGATCGTCTGGGGCCTCTGGGGTGCATCTCTCGGATCGCGGGGGACGCCCTGGCCGCAGGTGGCACGACCTCGGGGCAGCCTTCCCTGGCACGCGGGGCCAGGGGCTCCCCACCACCTCCTGCAACGCGGAAAACTCCACCACCCGGTTCGCACGGGGAAGAAGAGGAGAGGGCAATGGAGGCTTGAAGACAAGGCCACAGGGCCAAGAGCCGGAAGCGGTTTCCAAGGCGGTTTTTTTTTTTTTTTTGCGCCTAGAACAGAAATGATATACAATGTATGGGCCTCTAGCTACCCTTTGACAGCACTCAATGGACATTTATTTTTAACCGCTTTATTGAGCTATAACTCGCATATCATAGCATTCGTCCACTTAGTGTATAATTCAGTGGTTTATTATATTCACAGGGCTGTGCAATCATCGCCACAGGGAATTTTGGATCGTTTGCCTCTCTGTGAAATCAAGCCTGCACCCATAGCAGCCACTGCCCATTTCCTCCTCACCCACCGCCCCTAAATGATGTTTTCCCAGTTCATCTATGTTATAGCATGTATCAGTACTTCATTTCTTTTTTTGTTTATCACCAATAATATTCCATTGTTTGGATAGAACACATTTTGTTTCTCCATTCATTAGTTGATGGACATTTGGGTTGTATCCACTTTTTTTTGGCTATTTTGAGTAATGCAGCTTGGAATATTCATGTGTAAATATTTGTGTGGACATATGTTTTCAGTTCTCTTGGCTATATACTTGGGAGTGGAATCGCTAAGTTTTATAGTAACTCTAAGCCTAACATTTTAAGGAACCATCAAAGACCTAATTTTAGGTATTTTGGAAAGAGGGGGGTAGAGCCAGTTCAAAAAGCAATGGAATGGATCTGCAACCCAGGTGTTGACGAAGAACCTTTTCTACAGAAAGCCTACTCTCTGGAGACTTCGGAGAGCAATTGCTCACTGTATTGAGAGGAGTAGATAGGGCTCAGGGAGGGCTGGATCCAGGGAGGACGTCCGCCTCCGGGGGAGAGGGGAGACATACATCACACCTCCCAGCTATAACCATTCCAGAGGCCTTACACAGAGAGCAGACATCCACAGGAACACCCAGCAGTGGCTGGTTGGAGTGGGGGCTCTGGTGAGAGTGTGGGGAGGAGCTTTACAGCTGAAACAATATTTACCTCCACATCTGAGAGACGTTGCAGCAGGGAGCAGGGAACAGCATGGGGTAAAGCCCAGCCATGGGAAAGTGCTTGGTGAACTTGGCTGTGGTGAAAAGAGGGGGTTGGGAGTCGGGGAGACAGGCCCAGGAGGGTAAACGGAGGCCTGGCTTCCATGCCAGCGAGTTTGGATGGAACCTGTAGCCACTTTCTTCCCAGGGAGGTCTTGGAATGAGCCCAGATTGCAGATGTCTGCATGGCCCTGGTCCCCATCTGCATTGCCTGAGTGCCCCTCTGTACTGCCACAATGTGGCAGGTTTGGCACCCTGCGGTGGCGGAGGGCCAGGTCTGAGCTGTGTGCACAAGGGTTGTTATCCTGGCCTTTGTACCTTCTGCTCCAGGGACCTGCCAGGCTTCCAGCTCCAGTTCAGACTTATGTTCAGGTTTGCCCACATCCTCTTGGGAACCGGATCCTTTCATAATTCTACAACATAGTGAAATGTTTAGACATCAGGAAACCAGAGGGAGTTGACATACTGTAAGATAATAATAGAGCATTTTAAAATAGCTAATGGATTTCCTATTACTTTTCTCTTCACTAATGGTTAAACTCCCCATAAAGTCCACAGGGTCAGATTGCTCTGATTCATCTACAAGTGGTTTCCGATAGTTTTAAAATAAGGATTAATTATATCAAAGCTGGAATGATTATGAGCTTCTGACCCAAAATATATCTTTAGCCTAATTTTATTGTTTACAGTTTCAGAGCCAAGAGCTAATTTAATTAATGTTTATATGAGCAGTAAACATCATTAATAATAGTGTGTTGCATTGTTAAAGTCATGCCCCCCCCCCCCCCCAGCAAATGGTGCCCCCGCATCCTCACTCCCTTGCAAGGTGACTTTGCTGCTCCTCCCTAAATCAAGAGGTTCAACCATTTCTCCACTCCTTGACTCTGGGCTTGATTTGGCCAATGGAGTGCAGCAGAAGTGACATTGTGCAACCTCCAAGACTAGGCCTTAAGAGATATTATCAATTCCACTTTAAATCTCTGGGAGCACCCAGAGACCACGTGGAAGAGAAGCCCAGCGGACAGCCAGACCAAGGCTCCAAACAAATGAGTGAAGACATCTAAGACTTCCAGCCTCAGCATTTCCACCAGCTCTCCGAGCCCGGAGAGACCCGCAGAAACTTGAGAAACAATATATTGTTGCTTTAAGCCACTAAAGTTTAGGGTCATTTTTTTATGCAACAATAGATAACAAATACAAATAGTATCCTGAATGGTAACAGTTTTTACTATAAAAACTGACCTCCTCTCTAAGAACAGATATTTTCCCACCTTTCAGAACAGTAAGGCAGTGTTTTCACCTTTGAAATAAAGAAAGCGGAGTTGTTCAAGAAAGTCTGTGAGCCCAGCTGGAGTGGCTCAGTTGGTTGAGCGTTGTCCCATGAACCAAAAGGTCACCAGTTCAGTTCCTGGTCAGGGCACAAGCCAGGGTTGTGTGCTTGATCCCCAGTATGATGTGTGCAGGAGGCAGCTGATCAATGTTTCTCACATCCATGTTTCTTTCTCACTCTCCATTCCTCTCTCTCTAAATTTAATAGAAACATAAAAAAGATTGAACGAAAAGAAGAAAGTCTGTGAATTTAAATTTGAATGCCAAAGTATAATAATGTTTAGCCACTTAAAAAAAAACTGAGGTGTTTTATTATTCAGACTAAGAGCTAGTTAGGGAGAAAGAAAAAGAAATTGATAAATGAGTTCATTGATTGCTTCTCATTTTGTCCTTATCGGTGCTTTGCTTGCTTCCAGCTCAAAGAAGTTTGAATCTGTCCTCCTTTGCGTTTGGCTTTGAATAAGCAAAATTGTGCTTTCCTTTCTGCACCCTTTCAAGGCTACTGCTTCCTTCACAGCAGCTCTCTCCGCACTGGTACACAACACGCTCTCTTCCTGACATCATGACCTTTCCCTTTTCAAGACTTTAAATTAAAACTTATCTCTCAATATCAGGATTTGTTCTTTTCTTTGATCTTTTATCGAAAAAGAAACACATGACTGAACAATACACCTTTTATGGGTTCTCTTGAAATTAAGGAATTGATAACAGAATGTATTCCTCTGCGCTCAAAATACTGGGCAATAGATACCTAGAGAAAAAGGATGAGTTAAGAAATTACTATTTAGACTTTTTATACTGTTATTTTATATATTTTAAATTTCTGCCCAGCCGAAATTTAAACAAATACAAATAGTATCCTGAATGGTAACAGTTTTTACTATAAAAACTGACCTCCTCTCTAAGAACAGATATTTTCCCACCTTTCAGAACAGTAAGGCATGGCTCAGTGGTTGAGCATCAACCCAAGAACCAGAGGTCACAGGTTCGATTCCCAATCAGGGCACATGCCCGAGTTTCGGGCTCAATTCCCAGTGGCAGTGGATCAATGATTCTTATCATTGATGTCTCTATTTCTCTCCCTCTCCCTTCCACTCTGAAATCAAGAAAAATACATTTTTAAAAATTTACATTTCCATACTGTAAATTTTTTACTTCAGTGTACAATTCTGTGTATTTCAGCATATGTGGAAATATGTGTATCCACCACCACAATCAGGATCAAGAACTTTTCATCCCCCCAGAAAACTCCCTTCTGTGCCTTGAATTATGAAACCCTCTGTCACCCCCAGCCCCTGATATCCACTGATTTTGCCTTTCCAGAAGTTCATATAAATTGAATCATATAGAATGTATCTTTTTAAGACTGGCTTCTTTTTATCACCCATCCATGTTTGGGGGTGTATAAGTAATGTGTTCCTTTTTATATCTGAGTAGTATTCCATTGTATGCATGTATCACCATTTGTTTATCCATTCACTCATTGAAAGCTGTTTGGGTTGTTTCCAGTTTGAGGCAATTATGTATAGAGCTACTATAAATGTTTCATTTTAATTTAAAAAACTGTATGCACCCTGGCCAGTTTGGCTCAGTAGATAGAACGTCGGCCTGCGGACTGAAGGGTCCCAGGTTCAATTCCGGTCAAGGGCATGTACCTTGGTTGCGGGCACATCCCTAGTGGGAGGTGTGCAGGAGGCAGCTGATCGATGTTTCTCTCCCATCGATGTTTCTAGCTCTCTATCCTTCTCCCTTCCTCTCTGTAGAAGATCAATAAAATATATTTTAAAAAATATAAATAAAAAACCGTATGCTGTTTATTTCAAAACTACTTTATCAGCAGAAATATTAAGCCATAATTTATGACACTTTGACATTTATTTAAAGTGCTTATTCTAGTAGTTTTGGGGGAGATTAAATGAGCATTTCCTTTGTATCATCACTTTTATTAGATAAATATCTTTTGTAAAAAAAAACATGATTTGATATGTCCCACAAATTGTGACAACTCAAGACAAAGTAAGATCAAATCCATATAATAGATACAAATACACTAGAACAGACCAATTTTACACATGATCTGAAGATGGAAAGATAAAAATAAATTTTTGTTTGAATTGGATGCATTTTTGGTTTGACCTTAGAAAGTACTCAATATGTTGGCAGCTAGAAATTGCATGGATTTGTTAGTATGTGTTTTGGCATCCTTGAGCGTGGTTTTGGGTACAAAAAACTGTCAGATGTTTATTTTGGCTTTACATTTTAACTTTCAATATATGAAAGTTACAAGTCCTAAATCCTCATTCTCTTATTGGTTATTAAATTGAGGTTACTGCCCTAGCTGGTTTGGCTCAGTGGATAGAGCGTCGGCCTGCGGACTCAAGGGTCCCAGGTTCGATTTCCGGTCAAGGGCACATGTCCGGGTTGTGGGCTCGATCCCCAGTGGGGGACTTGCAGGGGGTAGCTGATCCATGATTCTCTCTCAGGATCTCAGTACCATAGAGCATCCTATTCTTTCTCATCCATGATTCTCTCTCAAAGATAGATGTTTCTATCTCTCTCTCCCTCTTCCTTCCTCTCTGAAATCAATAAAAATATATTTTTTAAAAAATATTTAAAAATAAATAATTTCTAATAGCACATGATCTCACTTATCTAGGGGAAATAATGAACAACATAGACTGATAAACAAGAACAGACCCAGAAACAAGGAGGCATGGATCAGACTGTCGGGCCTCAGAGGGAGGGTAGGAGAGGGTGGGGGTAAAGGGGAGAGATCAACCAAAGGACTTGTGTGCAAGCCTATGAGCCTAACCAGCGGTTAAGGACAACAGGGGGGTGGGGGCATGTGTGGGGAGGGGTGTGGGCTGGGAATGGGGGGATGAGGACAAATATGTGGTACCTTAATCAATAAAGAAATTTTAAATAAATAAATAAATAAATAAATAAATATATAAATAAATAAATAAATTGAGGTTACTGTGTGCTCTCCCTCCTGGAGCGCATCTGCGCCTTTCCCCTCTTTTCCCCCACAGGCGTGCGCCTCCTAAATTCTAAGGGCCTTCAGGAGACTTGCAGCCAGGGGAGCTTGTCCCAGGCTAACCCCCTGAACCTGTCCCAAGGCCCCTGTTCACTGATTCTCCTGTGAGCTGACAGCAGTCCCGCCTTGGTGGGCAAGGAGAGCCCCTCACATGGTGTCAAAGCCCAGCGCTTCAAAGAAAACCCCCAGGAAACCTGTGTCTGTTAGACACCGAAGGACTCCTGGAGGAGCAGGAGAGGTGAATTGTGTCTTCGGTCAGCAATCAAATGAAAACCTCAGGGTTATGCCTTCCAAGCAAGCCCACACCCTTTCCGGGAGCATACCCACAGGAAATCCTATGTATTAGAATTTTTGGTTAGTGATGAAAATGCATAAATTAATAAAACATTATTGCAACATCCCATCATGATTTAATAAATCCTATTGACGCAAATCATTTCATCCACTTAATAACATGGTGTTATTCTTAGCAACTCGATATTGGTTTAAAAGTCACATTTGATTAAAGCAAGCACATCAAGTCAGAATGTGGGGCTTTCTATAAGATAATGACTCAATTTTTAGATTAGAAGAGCGATAAGAAAAAAATAAACTCTCAAGACTTGGAAATAGAAACGGATGACCCAATGTCCTGTCCTTTCAATATCATGCTGGGGCACTAACACCCTGGTGGGTGCAGCTTTGCTTCAGGCTATTTAAGATTAATTAAGATATTTTGCAATTCTGTGAGGGAAGAGGATAACATGTACAAAATGACAGTGATGTCAATGGTTCTCAGAGCAATTGAGATTAATTTTGTCTGGTAGAGATGCAAATGATTTCTGTCTGGTAGCAACAATCAAAAACATTTTGAATTAAAAAAAAAAAAGAAACATTTTGATGACCAGTTTTATTGCCTTGGAGGTTATTAACCAGGCTTTTTTTCTAATCTAACTTAGCAGTTATTTTCCAATGCCTGTGTATACTCAGTTTCTCAAAGTTTCTTTCAACCAATTAGCCATCCTGCTGCTTCCCTCATTTGTGAGTTAATGAAATATTTGATACCTAGTTCCTTTATGCTTAAGGAACTCAAGGTTTTGTCTTTTTAAGAATTCTACTTTGGGAGACTCAGGTTTTGTCTTTTTAAGAAGTCTTGGGAGACTCAGGTTTTGTCTTTTTAAGAATTCTACTTTGAGCCCTCGCTGGTATTGCTCAGTGGATAGAGTGTCGGCCTGTGGGCTGAAGGGTCCCAGGTTCGATTCCTATCAGGGCACATGCCTGGGTTGCGGGCTCAGTCCCCAGTAGGGGGCATGCAGGAGGCTGATCAATGATTCTCTCTCATCATTGAGGTTTCTATCTCCCTTCCTCTCTGAAATCAATACAAATATGTTTTAAAAAAATAAAAATTCTACTTTGAAAAGAGACTGGAAAATTTTATCAAATGCAATATGTGGGCCTTATTTGGACCCTGTCCTCCAACAAACCAGTTGTAAAGACATGTTTGGGGAGACGGAGAACATTTATAAGGTGTCCTAGGTATTAGATGCTATTAAGAAAGGATTATTGCCCTGGCCAGTGCTCAGTGGTTAGAGCATCAGCCTTTGGACCCAAGGGTTGAGGGTTCAATTCCCGGCCCTGGTTGATGTGTCTCTCATGTAGATGTTTCTTCCTCTCTCCCTCCTCCCTCCCATCTACTCTCTCTAAAAATCAATGGAGCCCTGACCAGTTTGGCTCAGTGGGTAGAGCATCAGCCTGCGGACTGAAGGGTCCCAGTTTTGATTCCAATCAAGGGCATGTACCTTGGTTGTGGGCACATCCCCAGTAGGGGATGTGCAGGAGGCAGCTGATCGATGTTTCTCTCTCATCGATGTTTCTAACTCTCTATCCCTCTCCCTTCCTCTCCTGTAAAAAATCAATAAAATATATATTTTTAAAAATAATAAAATAATCAATGGAAACAATATCCTGGGATGAGGATTAAAAAAAAAAAAAGATTTTTTTAGGTGGGAAGATGGCATTAGTGAAATGCCACACACACACACACACACACACACACACACACACACACACACATTTACTGTATTAGTTATCTGGTATTGTGTAACAAAGTATCCTAAATCACTGAAAGTATTTTAAATGTAGGCTTTATTATTGTTTAGGTATGGCAAGTTCAACAGATCAGGAGATGCCTGCCATTAAAAAGATAGTTTATCATATTCACACATCCCAAGAGAAGGGGGCACGCCATGCTACAGGTGGGTTACATGGGAAGCCAAAGTCAATTCAGAGGCAGAGAGAGTCGGGGGAAAATGTGGGCAAGAGCCTTTAATGTGGTTTCCACAGCGAGGAACAGGTGAGGCAGGGTAGGCAAGCTTAGGATTGGCTGGTCTGAATGATTTCAGTGGCTCTGGGATACAGGGGCTGTCTCTAGTCTGCTAGATGTCCTGGGGTGATTAGTGCAGGCAGACAGTGGCCCAGAGTGTGAAAGCTCTGTGAGAGTCCCATCAAGGAGGTGGTTGGGGTATGGGCTCTGGATTAGTGAGTTTGCCTATGAAAGCACGTGCTCACTCTCTGGAATTGGCCAGCCCTGAAGGGACCGTCTTTCCAGGGTCAGAAAGGCCCCAGGATCACATGGTTGATACACATAGTGACTTGAAAAGTTTCTTGGTATTTTTTACAGCTTCTGAGAGTTAGGAATCTGGGAGTGGCTTAGCCAGGTGGTTTGGCTCAGGATCTCTCAGGAGTGCACTGTCCAGATCTGAACCATGACTGGAGCTGGAGATCTGTGTCCAAGATGGCCTAGGCACATAGCTGTTGGAAAGAAGCCTGCATTCTTTGCTGACTTTGGCCAGAAGCCTCAGTTCTTCATAGGCCTGCTGGCTTCTCCTAAAACAAGTGATGTGACAGAGAGAGAGAGGGGGAGAGAGAAAGGGAGAGAGGGAAAGGGGGAGAGAGAGAAGAGAGAGAGAGAGAGAGAGAGAGAGAGAGAGAGATAAGCCACACTTACAAAATATATATATAAAAGGCTAATATGCTAAGTGTCCTTCCCTCCATCTGGTTAATGATGTCACATAGCAATGCCTGGCTTCCTCTCCCTAGTGAACACTAGCCTCCTTGCAGTTTCTTTAGCCCAGGAACACGACTTGCTTTATAGCCAGGTGGAAACACTTTACACTGTAACCAAATGTCTGTAAGGCGTTTTCCCTTGCCTCATCTCATTTGATCCTCACCGAAGTCCTGGAGTAGGTAGATAGGAGACTCGGTGGAATCCTATTTTCTTTTCATTAGCCACAAAATGAAGATTTAGAAAGTTTAGAAACTTGACCTGACTAAAAAGAAGTAAGAAATGGTAGACCCTGAAAATGACTTCAGGTTTTCTCATTGCACATTGAATATAGTCAAACACTGCTGCAGTTAAATATTTTACCCTTTGTTCTCCCTGCGTGATCTACAATAATAATCTGCTTTGTGTTGATATTTACTGCTGTGTTGCTGACAATTACCTGAGAGAGAAGCTGGGGTGCTTCACTGGGCTAAATCAGAAAGCAGGTCTAATTAAGCAAGTTTGTTCTATATCTATAAAAGGCTAAGTTGACTCACGCATGCACGATACATATAAAGGTCTCACTGGCGCCAATCGCACGTGTGTCGATCTGTCATTGTCAATTGTGAATTTGGTTGACACTTCTATTATAGAGAAAGGGCAAATAGCGATATTAAAATATTTCTTCTAATTAATTTCCTTTCAATGTTCACGAATTCATGCACCAGGCCACTAGTAAGTTAATATCAGAAGTGATGTACCATCACTTCCTCTGTATGCTATTGGTCATACAGATGAACTATGGTGCAATTGTGGAGGAAGACTACATAGAGTGTGATACCAGGAGGTGGGAATCAAAGTAAGCTAACTTGCATACTACCACAGTCCACCAATGACCCACGTACTTCCCACATGCAAAATAGAGTCAACCTTGCTCTAGCTGGGTTGGCTCAGTGGTTAGAGTGTCGGCCCAAGGACTGATGGGTCCAGGGTTTGATTCCAGTCAAGGGTACATACCTCGGTTGCAGGTTCTATTCCCTGCCCTGATTGGGGCACTTGTGAAAGGCAACCAATCGATGTGTCTCTCTCATATCACTGTTTCTCTATCTCTCCCTCTCCCTTCAACTCTCTCAAAAAATGGAAAAGTATTCTTGGATGAGGATTAAAAAAAAATACATACATACATACACACACACACACACACACACACACATATATATATATATATATATATTCAACCTCTTCCAGAGTCCTCAGAAGTCTCAGTCTATCATAGCATCTGCTTAATGTCCAGAATCTCATAATCTAAATCAGGTCCATGTGTAATCATATTTCCTTAAATATAGTTTATCCAGTATAGTTCTTCTTGACAAGTTGTCTTCTCCCACCACCCCTCTGTATTAGTCAGCTTGAGCTGCTATAATAAAATGTCATAGACTCGAGGACTTAAACAACAGACATTTATTTCTCACAGTGAGGGAGGCTGGAAGTCCATGGTCAAATTCTGGTGAGGATTCTCTTCCTGGCTTGGAGATGGCTGCCTATTTGATATATCCTAACAAGGCAAAGAGACAGCCAGCTCTCTGGTCTCTCCTTATAAGGATACTAATCCCATGATGAAGACCCCACCTTCATGGCCTCATCTAAACTTAATTACCCCTAAAGGCTCCATCTCCAAATACCAAATATCATCATGTTGGGAGGTTAGGGCTTCAACTTAAGAATTTTGAGGTGACACACACATTCAATCCATAACACCCTCTCCCACTGAACATATAATGGGACAGACAGAATAACCATTCTAGACCTGCTGCTCAAACATGGAGAAAACGAGAGCCATGAAGAAGTTGCTGGTCCATATAGATTCTAAAACAGGCGTCCTCAAACTACGGCCTGTGGGCCACATATGGGTGTTTTTGCCGTTTTGTTTTTTTACTTCAAAATAAGATATGTGCAGTGTGCATAGGAATTTGTTCATAGTTTTTTTTAAACTATAGTCCGGCCCTCCAACGGTCTGAGGGACAGTGAACTGGCCCCCTGTTTAAAAAGTTTGAGGACCCCCTGTTCTAGAATCTACCCAGGTCAATGTAAATTCCTCATCTCAGGCTTGGGCACTACATTCCAAGGCTCCAGGCTCTGCTCTTGGGCTCTTGGTTCTCCCTGTGAGTCATCCATACTTTTTCATAAAAGGTATCATGTGTTTGCAGCTGAGTGATATTCTCAGTCTACTCTCTGTCAGTAGAATTTTGAGAGTCCAAAGGCCTCTTTTTATTTGATACTATCCCTGCCCCTTTCAGTTTCAAGCTGGTCATGATTCTGTACATATAATTCTCTTAAAACCTTCTGTGAATTTTCTGTGAAATCTCGTTGGGATCCACTCCATTAGACAAAGGCAATGCCCACAATTCTTCCTGAGGTAAGCCTTTCTTCAGGCAGGGCTTCTGCAAAGAACTGAGGGCTAAGAAAGCTAAGCTTTCCAGGAACACTATCCTTCGATTGAGAGGGTCTGGGGGTGTCTTAGCCAGTTTGGGCTGCTATAACAAAATACCACAGGCTGGGTACTTACTAAGCAACAGAAATGTATTTCTCATAGTTCCCGAGGCGGGAAGTCTGAGATCGGAGTGCCGGCATGGTCTGGGGAGGACCCTCTCTGGGTTGCAGACTTTTCATATCCTCACCTGGTGGAAGGGGAGCTCTCTGGGGCTCTTTTATAAGAACTGGAATCTCATTCAGAGGGGCTCCATCCTCATGACCTAATCACCTCCCCAAGTCCCCACCTCCTAAAGCCATCACCCTGGGGATTAGGATTTCAATGTATGGATTTGGGGAAAAGCAAACATTCAAACAATGGTGGTGAGGCACACCTCTGATCTCTTTAGAGGAACTGAGCAGTATTCTGGTGTATTACCTTATATCTTTCTGAATCTTTTAAAAATGATTTTACAGGCACACTCCAGGGTTTATCTCTGGTTCATAGTTATTCCTGGCAGAGCCCTGAATTTGATTTTTGCTTGGAAGCCATTCCTTAATTCTAGCATAATTTGCCATCTGTAAAGGCTGAGAATTTTGAAACCCATCCAGTCGTAGTTCTTTCCCTCTTAACAGCCCTTCCTTTGATTTATCGCTCTCCTCTGTAAGCAATTAGAAGAAACTAGGCAGCACTTTCAACACACTGGTTCAAAATCTCCTTAACCAGATCGCCAGTGCCTTTGATACATTTTCTTCTGACCACATACCTGCAGGCAACAGCATTGCCAGGATCCCCCTCCTTAAGTTCTTAATAGCATTTGCCTCACTTTCCTGCAAGCTCTTACTTGAATCTTTAAAGACGTCACTCTGTTGTTAACATTTTCTTCAAGGCACTTCAGACTTTCACACTCTTATTGGAGCCCCTGCCCTGTTTCAAAGCCATTCCCACATTTTAGGGGTTTTGCCACAGAGCACCCCACTTGCAGGTATTAAAATGTCTATGAACTATCTATTGCTGTGTCACAATGTAGTCCAAAGTTTAGTAGCTTAAAGCAATTGAAATTATTATCTTGCACAGTTTCCGAGGGTCAGGAATCTGAGAGTGACTCAGCCAGGTGGTTCTGGCCTGGTGTCTCTCAGACGGTTACCATGAAGGTTACATGTCAGATGGCTGGGGGTGCAGTCATGTGAAACTTGACTGGGGCTGGATGATCTGTGTCCGTGATGGCCCAGGACATGGCTGTAGGTCAGAGGCTTTCTTTGCCACATGGGCCTTCATGGTGGTGCTCATGACATGGCAGCTGACTTTCCCCAGAGGAAGTGATGAGGAGGAGGAGGAAGAGGAGAAGGAGAGAGAGAGAGAGAGAGAGAGAGAGAGAGAGAGAGAGAGAGAGAGAGAGAGAGAGAGAGAATGTAAGATGGAAGCCACAGTGTCTTTTACAACCTAATACCAGAAGAGACATACCATCACTATTTCTGGATTCTACTGGCCACACAGACCAGGCCTGGTACAATGTGAGAAGGGTGTGGATTCCCAGAGGCAGGGAGTGTTATGTGTCATCTGGAAGGCTGACTACCACAAAATTACTCATGGGCAAAATGTCATGTTGTCTATAATTTACATACGTCAGCAAAAAAAAGAAATTGATAAAGCAAATTTAGCAAACTATTAACAATAATTATACCTAAGTCTAGGGTGTAATGGAGTTTACTCTTCTCTCTACTTTTATATTTGTAATTTTCATAATAACAGAAAATAGCTAATTTAGGCTCTCTGTCTGTCTGGAAGTGATGGCTTATTGGCTCAAGAATCTTCTAGACACCAGGTACTTTCTTTTGGACCCAGCCTGTGACCTGCCTTCACCATCAATACCTGCCCTCCACATACGACTCAGTGCTTTCCCTGCTGGCTGCCTGCTGCTGCATTCAAGGGGTGGAAGGCTGAGTCAGCACCATCACCCCATAAATGGTAAGAGACGAAGTGGAATAAGTTCTCCTTCAGGTATTTTGAGATGTTCTAAAACACACCAGCACTTTTTCTGATTTTGATCCAAAATTTCTTGGGAGAAGCAGTTCCATGAAATACTTTTCCTGACCTTGCCTTCAAGATCAGTGTTAATCACGAGGTTTTAGCAGAGTCAGCGGTTTTGTTTAACTTTGCCTTTGCTCTGTTTGTTAATTCAGCTTGGGCTCATCCAGTCCCTGGAATTTAGTTCTTTATTTCATAATAAAAAAGAAAACAACTTTGGAGGGATAACCAGCTGTGACTGCCGAGTCATAGCTCTTTAATTTATTAAGGAACTCCATGAAATCCTAGTGTTCATTCACTTTGAGTTTTTATAAGAATGTAACTTTTAATTCTTTTTATTTATTTTTTTATTTTTTTGAGCCTGGGTTAAATATTAACCTATGTGATGAATTTTCCAGAGGAGTTTGGAATTAAAATAGGCGAAGCTGAAAAACTGCCATTTTGGGTGTTGCAAGCAAGCAGTTTGTGCATTTTAAGATGGAAACAAGGATTTGTTCCCCATCCTCAGTTTGCTCTGGGTGATAACACTCTTGTGATTTCTTTGAATTATTCAGATGTAAAAAAAAAAAAATTATTGTGGAAAAATCTGAAGGCAGTAAAATAATTTGTTTGCTGATGTTTCCGAATGGGGTGTAAAGGGATCTGTTTGATAGTAAATCTATGTATATCTAGCAAGGTAACACTTTTGCAGTGAGGAGGACTGGAGAGTACCCACCATGGTGTGATGGTTTGGTAATGCACCCACTTGGCTAGGCTGAGATATTTTCCCCAGAATTCCCTTTCCTTGTATATTTCCAGTTTGAGCAAGCTACTAGGAATATTCCATCCTGACAGTTGTACCTGCCCTCCTTCACCTGAACCAAAACATACAATCTTGGAAGGTTGACACTGACACGACCTGTACAGATTTTCCAGTTCAATTCGTTTCTAAACTTGGTCCATCATAAGAGTCATCTGGGAGCCCTTTTGAAATGCAGATTCCCCAGTGCCACCCCTGAAGATTATAGTTCTGTAGGTCTGAGCCCACAACATCTGAATTTTACAAGTTCCCAAGTGAGTCTGCTAGTCACTGTGATTGTGGCCTAGTGGCTCTCAAAGTGTGGTCCTTGGACCAGGAGCATCAGGGTCATCACCTATCTTGTTGGGCATGTCATTTCCTGGGGTCCACCCTGGGCGTCCTGAGCCAGAGGCTCTGTGGTTGGGGCCCAGCACTCTGCGATTTAACAAGACCTCCAGGGGACTCTGATGCATGCTAAAGTTTGAGAGCCAAATCTTGTTTAATCTCCCATTTTATTTTCTAGTTAAGGAACCTGAATCGAAACAGAAAGGACATGTCTTGGGGTTAGCAGAAAGTGATGGGGGCAGAAGTCATCCACTCAATGAGCTCTGGTGTTTCGACGGGAGAATACTCATAAGACTCTATCTTAAGAAACCTTAGATTTGCCGAAACCGGTTTGGCTCAGTGGATAGAGCGTCGGCCTACAGACTGAGGGGTCCCAGGTTCGATTCCAGTCAAGGGCATGTACCTTGGTTGCGGGCACATCCCCAGTAGGGGTTGTGCAAGAGGCAGCTGATCGATGTTTCTCTATCATCGATGTTTCTAACTCTCTATCCCTCTCTCTTCCTCTCTGTAAAAAAATCAATAAAATATAGTTTAAAAAAAAGAAACCTCAGATTACTATACATGTGAAAGCAAGGTTCATCAACTACAAGATAACACATGATCCTGTAAGAATGTCCAAACCTGTAGAGAGTTTATTTTAGCCAAACTGATGACCAATTTGTTAACTAGTGTTACCCCAATAAATTCAATAAAGAGGAAAAAAAAGAAAGAAACCAAGAAAAGTTGAGACAGAGAGACAGAGAGACAGAGGGAAACAAGCAAAAAAAGAATAAATTTAAAAGCGGGGGGGGGGGGGGGGGGGGGGGGGAGGGTAGTCAATGAGATCACTTAGGAATAAAAAAGAGAAGAAATTGAGTTAGAACCCTAAGGAATACCAACAGTTTAAGGGGATGGCAAAGGAATTGTTGCTAATAAGAGAGATTCATGTAGGCTAAAGGAAGAAAGTGTTCCAAGAAGGAGACATTAGTCTATGTTGTCAAATGCTGCTGGGAGGTCAAGAGAGGAAGGGCTGATCAGCATCTTTTGGGATTTAGACATATGAAAATCCTTGGTGACTTTGGAGGCTTTAAAAAGGCAGTGGGCCATCATGGACATAGACAACAGGTTGGTGAGGGCCTGGGGTGGGGGACGGGCTGGAGGGGGTCAATGGGAGAAAAAGGGGGACATATGTAATACTTTCAACAATACAGAATTATTTTCTTAAAAAAGGGGAGTGGCCGAAACCAGTTTGGCTCAGTGGATAGAGCGTCGGCCTGTGGACTCAAGGGTCCCAGGTTCGATTCCGGTCAAGGGCATGTACCTTGGTTGTGGGCACATCCCCAGTAGGGGGTGTGCAAGAGGCAGCTGATCAATGTTTCTCTCTCATCGATGTTTCTAACTCTCTATCCCTCTCTCTTCCTCTCTGTAAAAACTCAATAAAATATATTTTTTTAAAAAGAAGAAAAAAAAAAAGGGGGAGTGGACCCAGCAGAGTATAGTGTATGTAGGTGTAGGACTGAGTAGGAGATGAGGAAATAGACTCAGCTGTGTGAAAAACTTAAAAAGGTTAGTGGGGAGAAATATGTGGGTACCCGAAGGAAGGATATCTGCTTGGAATGACATCAACTGCTCACTTACTGATACACTGCTAAAGAAGTCTGATTTCTTTAAATGATCTACTACCCTCCTTTTATTCTGTCCTGCACCCTCCTGCCAGATTTGAGTGTAGCTTTGACTGTGTCACTCTCTATATGCAATCTTCCAGTGCCTCTCCATTGCTTACTGAGGTCTGTACAAGCATCTCAGACGACTTTAAATGTTCCTTAAAACCAGACAAGCTGGACCACTCATCTCTTCTTCAGTATACTTTTTATTCATACTATTACCTCTAGTTAAAATATATTCCTCTTCTCCAATCATTGTCTCTTCAAAACTTGCTCATCTTTCACCTACTGGTGACACATTCTACTTGAACCCCTTCCTGATCCGGATCCACCTTCTCTTCACTGAAGTAGTTTGATCTCTCCCTCCTCTATTTTTTCCAATGCTTGCTATTTATATCTTTCCTATGGCATTCACCAGATTTTGCTTTGTTTTTAATTTTCTGGGTTATTATACCCTTTCTACATCCACAGCTTGTACATACTTGAAACTGACTTTGTCTTCTTCATCTTTGTATCACAGAAGTACCTAACAAGGGGGGGGGGGGGGGGGGGGGGAGCAATAGGGAAAAGGAGACATATGTAAAACTTTAGACAAAAATAAAAAAAGAAGAAGTACCTAACAAAATATCTTGCACAAAAATACCTTTTTGAATTAAATTGGATTCCCAATTTATTGTTTCTAATGTTTGTTCTCATTCCGCCTTTTATTTTATTTTTAAAAAAATATTTTTATTGATTTCAGAGAGGAAGGGAGAGGGGAGAGAGAGATAGAAACATCAATAATGAGAGAGAATCATTGATCAGCTGCCTCCTGCATGCCTCCCTACCGGGGATTGAGCCCACAACCTGGCATGTGTCCCTGACCGGAATCAAACCTGAGACCCCTCAGTCTGCAGGCTGACGCTCTATCCACTGAGACAAACCAGCTAGGGCCTCATTCTGCCTTTTAGAATCACAGTGCCATTCAGCTATTGTCCGCCATATAATGGTGTAATTTTTATCATCTTTCTTGGAAAACAAACAAGCACGCAAAGACGGAAAGTAACCACGTAGGATGCTCTGATCATAAATTCCTAACAAAACTGGGTCATGGCGGGTAGTCATTCCTTGGCCGATAGCTTCCTTGACAAATCAATCTTTACCTTAAGTGAGCCTGTCTATTGTCTTTGTGCATCTAAGATAACAAACCTTTGAAATGTCAGAGTTACCTTCTTTTCCAGACTCCACAACTGCCAGCGCCAGAGCATGACACAGAAACCCACACCCTCATTTTGTTGCCCACATACCATCCTATGTGTTCTAAATGTTATTAATTAATCCTGTACCCATCAAGTGGTACCATTTTGGTTTTTTATCCAACCCCAGAGATTTGCCTGGTCTGCTTTTCTCCCCTCCCTTAAATTTTATGTAACCCTCCTTATGTCTCCTCCTTTTATTCTAACACACAACATAAGCTGCAAAACTGCCATTCTCTAGCATTTTCTCAATCCCTTGAGATTTGGTTTCTCAGCAATTGTCCTCAGTTTGGCTCAAATAAACTCATAAAAATTCTCTACAGGTTTGGACGTTTTTCTTACAAAGACAATTACCAACAACCTTTTCTGATCAGATGACCAGAAAAAAAAAAAAAATGGAGTTGGGGTGCGGTGGGGAAGGGCAAGTAGGAGTATGCAATAATTTATTTTTTTAAGAATAGCCTAATTTTGATTTACAACAAAGAAGTTCCAGGTCTTAGGAGCCAGGCACACTTGTAAATTTCACAGGCTGGCTGTCCTCCTCCTCCAAGCCCCCTTCCCTCCCTCCCTCTCCTCCTCCTCCCTTCTCACCTCCCTCACCCGGCCGGCCGAGGGCCTCTCCAGCCCTCCCACAGCCCGCCTCCCCTCCTTCCCGGGAAGCTGAGAATCCCGGACAGCCACTGGCCCACAGGGCTCCCGGCGCCCTCGGTCACCGCGTCCACTTCCGCCCGGGAAGAAGGCGCCTCCCACTCGGCTGCCCCTGACCGTGGCTCCGGGCTCTCGCCTACGGGTCTCGCCTCCTCCGCGCGGTAGACAGTTTGCAGGCGGCGACGAGGTACGTGCGCTTCCCGATCGTAGAAACGCGCCCCGATCTCGGCTCCACTAATTCCATGGGGTGTTAGCACAAGGTAACCGAGGGCTTGGCCGTGCGCACAGGTAATGCGCCTGTCAAGCCCATTTTCAAAAGCTGTCTTGCATCCAAGCAGTACATTGTTACCGCAGAAAAGCCACCCTCGCCACCCCACCTGGGCATAGTTGCCTGTATTGTTTAGCCATGCAGTTGGAAAATAGTTGAAATCGTACTGTGTATAAACGTGTGCTCGTTTTCCCCTCCAAAGGCTTGTCAGAAGCCTTTCCTTCGTGCCACTAAATACTCTTTGTAACGATTTTTCCCCACAGTGGAACATTTTGGTTGTATAGTTTTTACTACTATTAGGGGGGAGGGCGGGGGGAATGAGCAGATTTGCATCAAGATCATTGCCCACAGTTGGCGGTATTTTTTAAAGGGTGGATATTAAGGGAGGAGGTGCTGGGTCTACGAGTGTGACACGCTGGCTGCTGGGTACGTGCTGCCAAGAAGGAGTGCACAGTCCACACCCACAGCCGTGGGCCGGGGGGGGGGGGGCGCAGAAGTGTCGCCTTGCCCAGGCCTTGCCAACAGTGGCTCCTGCCACTTAGGTTTCTTGCTGATGGAAAATGCCGCCTGTTGCCTTCAAAAGACCATTTATAATGAGGTGGTCAGAAGGGAGCCCTGCGAGTATCTGGGGGAAACCCTATCTAGGTCTGAAAGCGCCCAAGGAAAGGTCAAAGGCAACTGCGTGCCAGGCGCGCTCCCCGGCCAGCGCGCGCTCCCCGCGTCTAGCCTTCTCACTGCTGTCTGAGCGCGCACCCTATAGAAAACACCAGCAAGACTGCTGTCCAATAATCACCGGAGGAGTTGGCGTTCTCAGACTCATCCAAGGAGGGGTAGGGCCCTGCCTTCCCCTGCAAGATTGGAAATCGGTTCCCGAGCACGTTCCCACACTGTTTACCCAGTAAAAGGAAAAGGCGCCCAGCCTTCCCCGGTAGCCACCGCCCTTCCCATATTATCTTTCAGCGTTGCTTTTGCGGAGCTTGCAGATGGTTTCTATTTCTAAATCTCCGGAGCTTCCAGAAATTTATTCCTAGACTAATTTGCATGTTACAACCCCATCTCCGCCAATCTCCTTCGCTCGTCAAAACCTGTTTTTCTACATTTCTAGCGGAGATCTTCACTGCGTTGGGAAGTATGACTTCCGAGTTATTTAAATCCTGGGGAGTGTGAAAGCAGGAAAACCACACTTGTTCACCACACGTTAGAGCCATTTCTCACCTTTCTGACTTCCGGTGAGAAAAAGGGAATGTTGTTCAATTATACTGGAAGAAAAAGGTAAAGATAGAAATTATGAACAACAAATACATATCTATCAACAAGTGAAACTAAAAATCAAGTGAATAAAAAAATCTGATGAGCAGAATAAACTGGTGAATATAATAGAATCAGGGGCATAGAAAGGGAGTGGACTGACAATTCTCCAGGGGGAAAGAGGTGTGGGGGGTGCGGGAAGAGACTGGACAAAAATTGTACACTTATGGATGAGGACAGTGGGGTGGGGTAAGGGCAGAGGGTGGGGTGGGAACCGGGTGGAGGGGAACTATGGGGGGAAAAAGAGGAACAATTGTAATAATCTGAACAATAAAGATTTATTTAAAAAAAAGAGATAATTTTCCGAGAAAGGTAAAGTCATGACTCTCCTACAGATATAAAAATGAGCACGTGTTAATGGTTCTGCTTTATTTACTAAAGAGGGAACCAGAAAGATATTATAACTGGTTAAAAAAAGAAGTCAAGCCCGCTGGCATGGCTCAGTGGTTGAGCGTCCACCTATGAACCACGAGGTCCCTGTTCCATTCCCAGTCAGGGCACATGCTCGGGTTTCGGGCTCCATCCCTAGTGTGGCGCATGCAGGAGGCAGCCGATCAATGAGTCTCTCTCATCATTGATGTTTCTATCTCTCTCTCCCCCTCTCTCTTCCTCTCTGAAATCAATTTTAAAATATTAAAAAAAAAGAAGTCAAGAAGGACAAATTTACATGGAGTAGAGGACTGCCTCAGGAAGGTAATTTGCAGATCCAGTGCGCACCAGTGCTCTCCATGGGCTTGTAGTTTTGTGGAGGCACGTGCTGTGTGAAGCAGGAGGAGATTCCTCATTCATCACACTTGTTCAAGAACAGGGCAGACCCTATTCAGGGCCACTGCCACAGGTGTACGGACCAATGCAATGGGATTTTGCAGTAGGAGAGAGATTGGGCCCCACTCTGAATACAACAAGGAAAAGTGGGGATTTATAGTCAAGGATCTGAGTAGGGGGTCAGTGGATGGAAAATTACTAACGAAGCATGAGGGTTTGGGGAATCCTGCTAACTGACTTGGCAGGATTTTGGCAGAAGACAAAGCCAAGGGCATTAGACATCACCTGGGGGTTAGGATCAGATATGGAGAGTGGGGGATTCTGATAAACTGACTTAGCAGGATTCTTACTAAAACTGGGCAATGCAGAGATGAACTCGGAAGCCCCAAAGTCAGGGCCTAAAGGAGAACAGGGTTCAGAGGAGTTTGGTCAAGGAGAGAATCTTTGTCAAGGGACCCTCAGTGTGTAGGGGAGTGGGCTTGGCAGTCATTCTCACAGATGTGGCATCTTGCATGAACGTTATGGGGTGGGGGGACCACGGGCATTAGTGGTGAGTTTAGTGTGGCATTGCCAATGAGCGTGCCCATTAGGGTGTCCTCTGCAGGAGCACGTGTTGGCCAGCCCTGATGCCATAAAGAGGCCCCTGGCTTCTAGCAGCTTCACCAGTGGGGACCAAAGAACTGGTCTCAGGGTGGCAGGATGTGTTGCCAAGTCCAGCTGCTATGATACAGAAAAGCCTTTCTGGACACACATTTTCTGAGGACCCCATCATACATGTCAGACGCACAGCCCATCCTTTCTAGGAGGAAACTGAAGCCTTACCACTCACAGTGAATGACTCTATAAGGTCATATAGAAAAAACGGTTTCAGTGGAAAAGTACTCACTGTCCACAGCACACCCTTCTGGGCTGTCTGATTCTAGCCCGGTTCATTGTATTTGAACGAGATTGCATTTCTTTGAAAGTCGTGGGTAACTGATAGATTTGTAAATTCGGTCCTATCTGGTAGAGAATTATTTGGCTTCTTCCCCTCCAGTGGAAAATCCGTTTTGTCTCCACTTGCAATTCATCTCAATCTTCCTTTACGACATATAACTTTGTGTTCTTTTCTTTTTGTCCTTTGAACCACTTATATAACGTCTGCCTCATTCCCTCCTATCTTATGTGTAAAATAAAATCTTTAATATATTCATTTTATATCTATGGTTTTACTTTTTTTTTTTTAAATTACCTTTTCACAAATGTGTCTTTTGGGGGGAAAGAGCCATAATCCTGAAAGATATATGCATATAGAAAATTTCTTTAGAGTATAGATAGTCAAGGGTATGTTCCCTGAGGCTCTCACACTGCAAGGGGGTACAGTCTGTAGAAACTGCCCTGCCCACCGTGACCTTGGCGTCACACAGGCTGCTGTGCCACGTGAAGGGTCTGGCAGGAGCCCAGACTTCCACACACAGCACATGCAGTCCTGTCCTGGCACCTCCCCTTTCTGCAGGCGAATAACCTTGCAGGATCAGTCCAGAGAGTGGGTCTCCTGGCTGTAAACACTTCTTTTGGAGAGTGGATATCAATTGAAGAGAAAGTTAAAGATTCAGATTCAAGGCTAATTTGGAACGACCAGGATTTTCCGAGGTCCCCTCACCCTCAGGACAGCCCAGGTAAGAAATCAGCCCAAGGAATCAGCTCCCAACAGCAGTGCAGTGGACATAAAATGCGCTGCTACTGATACTGGATTGTTCTGACTTCTCTTACTAATCATAATTTTAAGATGTAGCTTATGGACAAAAAGCCATACCAAATAGAATCAAATTTCCTGTGATCAAATGGCTAGCTCTTAATTTCTCTCTTTAAAATTATGTTATTTCTAGTTATGAACATGTAGAATGTTCTGCAAAGTACATGACATAACATAGCTACACCCATATTCACATGACCCAGATTTTTAAAAAACATTATCTTTTTTCTTATGTACTTCAAATAAAAACTTTTTAAGGAAATAAAATATAACAAATACAATTAAAGACAATAATCTCCTTTCCCCTTCAATAACCACTATCTAATGGTGGTGTGCTTCATTCTCTTGAGTTATACGTTTAAACCCTATATTTATTAATAATATATGTATTATTTTGGGGTTTTAGTATTTATTCAGCATTAAAAAAGCTATCGTCATTATTATAGCATTATGTTTTTGAGATTTATCATATTGATAATATATAGTTTGTTCATTGAACTGCTATGCAATATTCCTTTTATGAGTTTTTTTGTGCCCTAGGGTTGCCATAAACTGGGTGACTTAAGACAACAGAAATTTATTCTCTCAAAAATTTATTCAGTTGTGGACGCCTGAAGTCCTAAACTATGGTGTTGGTAGGACCATGCTCTTCTTCAGACCTTTAAAGGAGAATACCTCCTTGCCTCTCTCCCAGTTTCTGGGGTTGAGTGGCCATCCCTATGGTCCTTGGTTTGCAGATGCATCACTCCTCTTCTGTGTGTCTGTCTCTCTACCCACATTTTCCTCTTCTGGTAAGGACACCAGTCATTAATTAGATGAGCACCATCCTCACCAGGACGACCTCATCTTAACTTGATTACCCTCTGTGAAATCCTATTAATAAGGTCCCATTCACAGGTTCTGGGGGTAGGACTTGACCTATCCTTTTGGGGGGACAGAATTCAAACCACAACAATGAATGAATCACAGTTTATCCGATTCTTCTCCTGATGGTCAATTAGTTGCTTCCAATTTTTGCCATCATATCTATGCTACCAAGAATGTACTTCCATACCACCCACTGCATGCATGCATGGGTACACACACACACACACACACACACACACACACACACGTGAATTTCTCTAGAGAATATACCGAGTGGTGGGATTTCTGGGTTGCAGGGTGTCTTCATCATTGCTAGACCTTGACATACATATTTTTAGAGTTTGTATCAGCTTATATTCCATGGACACCATCTCCTAGTGTTGGTACACTTATAGACAATCTTCAAGATGATGTAAAATGATATGTCATTGATGTTCTTGTTTAATATTCTCATATACTAGTGACCTTAATTATCTTTTCATATCATTCAAGTGTTCCCTTTTGTTGACTGGCCCACTCAATATCTTTGGAGCATTTTTCTGTTGATGTTGTCTTTTTCTTCTTGATTTATAATAATTCTTCATATATTTTATCTAAATACGAAATCTGCTTTAAGAATGGTATCTTCTCTTAGTCCATACCTTGTCTTCTTGCTTTGTTTATCTTATCGTTTTTAAAATTTCAATAAAAGTTAATTTTTTGTTGTTGTTGTTGAGGAAAATATTAAGCATATATCAAAGTAGAGCCCGGCTGATGTGGCTCAGCAGTTGAGTGTTGACCCAGGAAACAAGAGGTCACCAGTTCGATTCCCGGTCAGGGCACATGTCTGGGTTGTGGGCTTGATCCCCAGTGGGGGCCATGCAGGAGGCAGCTGATGGATGATTTCCTCTCTTATCCATGTTTCTATCTCTCTATCCCTCTCCCTTCCTCTCTCTAAAATTCAATTAAAATATATAAGAAATAAAAGTAGACAGACTAGTACAAAGGATGCCCCTGAACTCACTATGCAGTTCCAACACTGTGACACAGGGACACCCACTGCCACTGCCACTGCCGAGAACCAATTCCAGCATGTAATAGTTATACCAGTTTCACCAAAAGGTTGGTGAAGCTTGAGGAGCTCAACAGGGTTGAGTCGAATGTAGTTTACCTGTTGGAAATGGCTAAAAGGCACTTCCTCCAAACCTGAATAGGATGATTGTCTGCTGCCAGACAGCTCAGGGCATGTTATTGCCTCCTGTTGGCCAAACACCTGAACAGCTGTAGGCTATTCCCCAAACTGATAATGTTTCTGTATATCCTTTGATACTTTACCCTTTGAATTGTATATTTCCACCTTGCCTTAGGACAGGTTGTGTTGAGTAAAAGCACGGGTCCTTGGTCAAGGAAAAGTCTTCAGTTCCCTTTAGCTGAAGCTTCTCTGACCCCCAATGCCTTTCAAAACTATCTTTCATCCTTGGACTTCTTTTTTTTTTTTTTTTTTTTTAATATATTTTATTGATTTTTTACAGAGAGGAAGAGAGAGGGATAGAGAGTTAGAAACATCAATGAGAGAGAAACATCGATCAGCTGCCTCTTGCACACCCCCTACTGGGGATGTGCCCACAACCAAGGCACATGCCCTTGACCGGAATCGAACCCGGGACCCTTGAGTCCGCAGGCCGATGCTCTATCCACTGAGCCAAACCGGTTTCGGCCATCCTTGGACTTCTTGATCATCTACGCGGAGCCCCTTTCTCCAGAGTGCTGAACCCTTTGTAAGGCTGGGAAAAGAACCCCAGCATTATGGCACCCTGAACAGGAGACACCAACATGCCACCATCCGCTGGACTATTCTGAAGCAAATGCCAGACCTCTGGTCATTGTATCTGTAGGGACATCTTTGGGTTCAGTGTTCCTATGGTCTCCTTTCTGATGGTACCTCAACATTTAAAACTTCATTTTGAGCCGAAACTGGTTTGGCTCAGTGGATAGAGCATCGGCCTGCGGACTCAAGGGTCCCGGGTTCGATTCTGGTCAAGGGTATGTACCTTGGTTGCGGGCACATCCCCAGTAGGGGGTGTGCAAGAGGCAGCTGATCAATGTTTCTCTATCATCGATGTTTCTAACTCTCTATCCCTCTCTCTTCCTCTCTGTAAAAAAATCAATAAAATATATTTTAAAAAATTCATTTTGAGAATCTGTCTCATATAGTGAATTTAATCTATTTCTATTTATTTGGATCTATTTCAGTCACATACTTTCTCCCATTGCAGTTGATAGGTTTAGTTTTTCTTTCATCTCCTTTTCTGCTTTCAGTTTGTTTGGTGAAGCTTGCTCGGTAGGTCCTGCCCTCATTTCTCCCCATGCTGTCACCATAATTTCTCCTGATTATTGTTTATTTGGAGCACTTTCTCCCATTTGGCACTTTATAGTGAGTTCCTTTTCCATGGGTAGCATTTTCGGCCTGGACTGTGAAAGTCTGGCTATAAAGTAGATTTGCTTTTGCTTCTGCCAGATGCCCAGGGCCAGTTACGTTCATTTCTCAGCCAGGTTTTCCTACTTGAAACAAGGATCTTGTAAATTGGGGTGATGGTTTCTTTCTATAACCTCCTAGGCTTCCTTACCTATTCCTAGTCATGGTCCACAGTTTTTCTTTGCTGTTGTTTCTTATTTATCCCACTAACTCTGAACCCTTGAGGGCTCTGATGTTGCGTGGAGTGGTCTCAGCTACAAATCCCAATTCAGGGGTTCCCAAGGCCTGACTGGACGCAGAATCCAGGCTGGGTTAGGCTGGTCCTGGGTCTGGCCTGTCTCCAGCCTTGGCCGGGCTCTCGGCAGCATCTGTTCCCGCCACCCTCACCCTGGTTTTGGCTTCCTCTCCAGTTCCAGCCCTGGTGCTGTTCCCTTCTTCCCATGAGCTCCACCATGTTGTGTTCTTATTTGCTGGTTACACTCACTCTGGTATTTCTAGTGTTTGCAATGTGAATGGAGTCTTATTTAGCTCCAACCTGTGGTGTTGCCAGAACCAGCAGCCAATATTGTTTGTTTTTTCTTCTTCCAGAAAACAGATTTTAAAGGTGTGCCTGATACATATTACACATATTAAAGGTATATGAGAACATGTTAAGTTAATATAAAATTGTTCCCTATGATGTCTTCAGATGGACCAAATGCCAGCACTGATTTCTTGCATGAGTACACTAGGAGTAGAGTCAATCTTGATTTTAGTTTTATTTACTGATCAAAATCTTCAGATTTGCCCCATTCGGAATATAAAGCATGTTTCTCTCTCTGTAGCCCGACTTAAATATCTCCAATGGCTAACGAAGCTCATCCTTGTCCCTGTGACATTGGCCATAAGATGGAATATGGAGGGATGGGGCATGAAGTTCAAGTTGAACATATCAAGGCTTATGTCACCAGATGCCCCGTTGATGCTGGCAAAGCCGTGATTGTCATTCAAGATATATTCGGTTGGGAGATGCCCAATACCAGATATATGGCTGACATGATCTCAGGAAACGGATACACGTGCGTATAAAATTCTATTTTTCTTTGATAAAATCCATGGAAATTTCTGTGATGTATATTGCGTTCCCTTCAGGGAAAACAAAAACAACCCCAAAAACCCTGACTGTATTCTTTTTTTCTTCTTGTAAATAACTATTTTTATTGCTGACATTGTTACAGATTGTTCCCCTTTCTCCCTCTTTTGCCCACCTCCACCCAGCTCCCACCGCCCCCCCCCCCCCACCCCCCGCTTCCCTCTGGCCATCACCACTCTATTGCCTGTGTCCACAGGTTATGCATATGTGTTCTTTGGCTAATCTCCTCGCCTTCTCTTATCTAGTCCCTAATTTACATGATCTACTTCTTTATCTCTCTGGGAAATATCATATGAAACTTAAAACACCCATCTGCTGTCCACCAGAAGCCACTGAATTCCCAGGCTTCAGGTCTTCCTGGGGATGCCCTCAATGTGGGGCCCCTCGGGACACAGCCACAGGACATGTGTCCTTGGAAAGACCTCGCTAGCTCTGAGATGACCCATTACTTGGCCCTTGGAGCATGTCAGCCTCCAACGATCATGGCCCGTCTGCATTAGACTGGGTTCCAGAACCGGCCCAGTGAGACCGCGCTGTCTCCCAAAGGTTCTGCCTTCGTCCAGTTGCGTGGCCAAGGCTGCTACCTGTTCGCTTATCGACTGCCCTGGTGTTGGTAACAGCTACAGGGAAACGCACGTGGGCGGGCAGGAACCACTCCTTCCTCTCCAGCTTCAGAAAGCGTGACACCCAGCGTGCCCTGAGTTTGGAGCACCCGATTTCCTTTGTTTTCTCCCCAAAGAGAAGCTGGAAATCAAAGGGTGCACCTTCCTGGTTTTCCTACGAAAAGAACCGATTTAAAGGAAGCGGGCCCCCTGCTGTGTGATGCAAACTTAGTGTTGACTAAACAGAGGATTCACTCGATTTTTCACTTTTTAATACCCTCCAGTTTATTTTAGAGATGAGGCAATTTAACATCCCAGCGGCAAGCCCAGTAATAAAACAAAGGGCAGCCAGCCCTGATCGCCTCTGGCTCAGCCAGACCCTGCTTTCAGGCTGTGAAGGGCTGTTGTCCTCCCCGCGACCCCTCCTGGGAGGCGCCGTCATTGTTCTCCTTTCGCCGAGTAGGAAACCAGGGCAGGAGGACTGAGGTGCCTCAGGTCACCCTGCCCCAGGCAGCTGATGGAACGGGGCTGCAGCTTCTGTTGTTTCAGGTGGTTGCTTTGGTTGGCGATAAGGAGTCCAGATGCCTGTGATTTACAGAGCCCTTTCACACGTGGGCAACTCATTTTCCCCTCCAAATAACCCTCTGAGGTTGGGCGGGGCTGGGTGCAGTCTCTGTTTCTCAGATGGAGAACATGGGGCTGCATGTTGTTAGATGATTGAAGAATACAGGACAGCCCTGACCGGTGTGGCTCAGTGGACAGAGCGTCGGCCTGCGGGCTGAAGGGTCCCAGGTGGATTCCGGTCAAGGGCATGTACCTTGGTTGCGGGCACATCCCCAGTCGGGGAGTGTGCAGGAGGCGGCTGATTGATGTTTCTCTTCATTGATGTTTCTGGCTCTCTCTCCCTCTCCCCTCCTCTCTGTAAAAAAATCAATAAAATATATTTAAAAACAAAAAAGAAAGAAAAAAAAGAATACAGGGCAGACGATGCAGTACTGGAGCTGGAATTTACCTTCTTCTGACCCAAATGTCAGTGTCCTTTCTGCCCCTGCAGGAGGCGCTGTGGGCCCCCATCCGTGGCGACGGCCCTTTGTGTTGGAAACCGGTCTCTGGGTGGGTCAATGCTGGCCTCACCCTCCTGGGTGGACTTGCGGGGAAGATTGTGAAAGGGAACGGAGTAAGCCGCCCCAAATGTGCTGCTTGGCATGGGCATTGCTTTGAGCCGAAGGCACTCAAGCCCCAGCAGACTCAAGAAAAACTTTTACTTCTCCCTTAATTACCTAAAAGAGTTTAGATAGGAGGCCTGACCCAGAAAGAGCGCTATTACCAGAGACAACTTTTGCCTGAATGACCTACCTATGGGCAGGACAGACTTCTAATTACCAACCCTCTGGTCTTTTGTCGTCCTGTGACTTAATCTTCCCTTTGAAGCCCTATCCGGGTCCTTATCTCAGGGTGGCATATAGCTTCAATTGTCTGACTGACTGCCTTTACGTCTCATATTTTTATGAGGCTCCCGTACATGTGAAATTGTTAACATAAATAATGTTCAAACCTGGAGAAAATTTTTATAAGAGTTTATTTGAGCCAAACTGAAGACGTGCCAGGTAGCAAGATCTCCCACGCTCCTGAGAATAACAGGAAGTAATAAATGGCACATTTTGGAATTCAGGAGGGAAAGTATGGACGATTACATGGAGGTGAGAGAAGCAAGGTGGGGAATGAATTACAGGAGAGTTAACAAGAGTATGTGCTCTTGCCGAAACCGGTTTGGCTCAGTGGATAGAGCGTTGGCCTGCGGACTGAAGGGTCCCAGGTTCGATTCCGGTCAAGGGCATGTACCTTGGTTGCGGGCACATCCCCAGTAGGGGGTGTGCAAGAGGCAGCTGATCGATGTTTCTCTCTCATCGATGTTTCTAGCTCTCTATCCCTCTCTCTTCCTCTCTGTAAAAAAATCAGTAAAATATATTAAAAAAAAAAAAAAAGAGTATGTGCTCTTTTGAGGGTGGTTATGCTTATTTCAAAGATGTGTTAACCTAGATGCCCAGAAACAATGGACGGGGCTTGCTTAAGGCAAAGAAAAACCTGTTACTAAAAAAGTATATGCCTGGGACATAACTACCCACCACCAGCTGCCCAGTTAAAGAATTTATGATCAGATGACCCTGTGAGGTTACTTTCCATAGAACCCCCTTTTTCAACCACAAAATCAGATTTGTTTTTCACCTGTTCATGTGCCTTATGTCAATATAATTACTAGACCAGCCAAAGAACCTAGAAGGGAAGGAGGGAAATTTTTTCCTCCCCTACAATCGACATGGACTCGGGCAAGCTGGCTGTTCGCCGCGGCCCCTTTTAGAACCCTCATTAGACTACACCATCCGACAGGAAACTGTGCCCTGCTGGCATGCTGGGCGGAGCTAGGGAAAATTGCTTGGTCATAGTGACTTGACATGCTAACCAGGTGTGCCCTTCTGACCTGAGGCTAATGTGAAAGGCCAGCTGAAAGGTTTGGGGACAGAAGGGGCCCACCTTGCTCCAGGCCCTTGCTGGTTGGGTCCCCTTGTCCTGCGCGGTAATATCTCCTGGGGTGTGTGCACTGCTGAGTCTCCTGGTCACTTTAGATGGGCTGGGCTACAAACAGGCTACCAGAGGCCGTGCACCTTCGGTTGTGAAATCCGAGATGGCTTGGCCTAGTGCCCGTTGGCCTCTTTGCTGTGATCAAAGTTGGCCCTTGTGGCCATGACTTCTCTTTTCCTATGAGTGAGTCACCAACGTAGCACGTTTCTTAATGAATGTAGGCAAACACTGAGTCCCAACAGCAACAGAAACTAAGATCAATTACTGTCCCTACTTTACAGAACCATCGTTCCAGACTTCTTTGTAGGGCAGGAGCCATGGCACCCCTCTGGGGACTGGTCCACTTTCCCAGAGTGGTTGAAAACAAGGAATGCCAGAAAGATCGACAAGTAAGTAATTGGTGGGTGTGGCTGTTTGTGGTGTCCCCCCAGGGAACCCAGGAGAGCAGAGTCTTGAGGGAGAGGTGGGTCTGGCTTCACAGTCCAGACACCTACCCTCCCTCTGAGTAGGACTTGGATGGCCAGGACCCTCGAATTAAGTACATTGCTTCCAGCTGAAAATGTCTTCCGAGTTGTTCCAAATAACCAATTAGCAAATGAACTGTTTGCAAAGCCAGGGCTACTGGCTTAAGTAGTCCTGGTGGCTTTCCAAATCTTTCTCTACTCTTTGGATACAGGAGGAGAGGCAATGCAGAGTGGGTTTGGCAGGGGGAGTCAATGTGCCAAGTCAGAGAGTTTGGGGAGCTGCCCAGTTGCGACTGGTGCCTGTTGGAGAGAGGAGCCTGGGGTGCTGGGCAGGGACAGATCTTGGGGTCAAGTCTTAGAGCCATGCTGTGGCCTTTGGCCTTTACGCTGAGGCTGGGGAAGGCTGTCGCTCAGCTTTCAGCTGGGCAGTGAGCTGGTGGGATTTGCTGGTCTTTTGGAAAGAGCCCGCCTGCAGCCCTGTCAGGTGGTTGGAGGAGCTGGGCTTGGCAGGGAGACTTGCCAGGAGAGGCATCATTCGTCACTGGGCAGGAGGTGGTGAGGAGGCAGCTAAGAAAGTAAGAATCTCAGAACCTCAAGGAAGCGCTGCAGATAAACTCCTGTTACCTGCCCAGTGCCCTTCCCAGGGCCTCACAAAATACCTCTTGATTCACGAATAACTTTTCTTTCTGTTCTAGAGAGGTGGATGCTGTCTTGAGGTATCTGAAACAACAGTGTCACGCCCAGAAAATTGGCGTCGTGGGATTCTGCTGGGGAGGAATTGCTGTCCATCACGTGATGATGAAATACCCAGAATTCAGGGCAGGGGTGTCTGTGTATGGTAAATCTGCCTTGTACAGGTTTACACAGTGAACACAGGAGAATTCGTGGGTGACCATGCCATGAGCCTCTTCCTAAGCTAAGGGTCCCAGGTGTAACACAATACCCAGTGGTCATGAAATTGGCTTTAAAAGTCTGAAAGTCCAGGTGAAGGTTTGTACTGCAGTAACCAGAGGATGTCACTGGGAGTAGGGAGACCCGGGTCCCAAAAGTGTTGCTTTGGGAAAGTCACCTGATGTCTCAGTTTCTTCACTTGGGACAAAGGGGATAACATTTCTTTCTGCGATAATGGTTAATATTAAGCAATATTTTCATGAGGGATATTTAGAAAGGATTTTTCCAAGGTAAAAATTATTCTCAACTGCACCCCCACCCACAAACACACACTCTATAAAGAAGGGAAGAAAAGAAAACCTACTCTGAAATGTAAATAGCAACATAAACATGTCAGCCCAAACAAACCAAAGGTACCATAGCACTGATGAGAACATTCTATCTGTGTATAGAAATGGCATACTAAGTTCACAATATAGAAGCAGTCAGACCATAAAAAATTGTTTAAAAAAAGAAAAGAAAATTTGGCCTTCTTTCATAATATATATCATATAGATACTCATTTGGCTTAATGGTTCCTCACTGTAGTATTTTTGCTTAGTTTTAGCATTAAAAAATCCCTTTAACTTTACATGAAAGGAGTAAATTTCCTGTTGTCACCGGGGTTGCTAGAACATGCAGTCCCTTTGTGCCAATTAGCAGAAGGTGCTCCTGCGTGAACGGCTCTCTGGCACCCCCTTCTGGCCTCTGTTGCACAGTGCAGGAGCTGTGGAGCGGCAGGACTAAGAGAGGCCTAGGCGGGGCATCAAATCTGCCTTGTACAGGTTTACACAGTGAACCATGCATGCGGTGGGGCGGGGAGCGTGGCCATCTGTCCCGAGGCTCTCTGACTCCTAGAGAGGACTTACAGGTGAGGGGAGGCTGTCTAGGTTACTTAGCTTCGCTTTGCTGCCAACAGGAAATGGGAGGAAAAGCCACCCATTATTTTCTCCCTCCTACTGACTAGGACTCTCCTTGACCAAACTTGAGTCAGGCTCCTCTATTCCTCTCTGAGTAGGCTCTGACTTTCAACTCTGCCCTTGGCCTACTGGGTCAGTTTAGGGGAGGATCCCTCACCTTTAATACCTGATCAAATTTCACACACACACACACACACACACACACACACACACACACACACACCACCTCCCCAACCCCCATCCCCTGTATCTTGTCCCCTGGCCTGTCTTCAGCTGGAATCCTACCAAGCTGTCTGGCCAGAACCCCTCTTCCCCCGATGTTTCCTCTTAGTTTTCTTTTAAAATATAGTTTTATTGATTTCAGAGAGGAAGGGAGAGGGGGAGAGGGAGATAGAAACATCAATGATGAGAGAGAATCATTGATCGGCTTCCTCCTACACGACCGCCCCTGGGGATCAAGCCTGCAACCTGGGCATGTGCCCTGACTGGGAATCAAACCATTGACCTCCTGGTTCATAGGTCGACACTCAACCACTGAGCCACGCTGGCCTGGCTCCTCTTAGTTTTCCATCCACGGCTCCCACCCTGCTCCTTGGTCAGAAATCCCCACTAGATAAGCTCCTTGTTGAGACTAATTTTATAGGGCAGCCCACTTCTGTGGAATTGCTTAAAAAAAGAAAATATATATAATTTTGAAAAATCAAACCAAACCCTTGTAGTTTTCTGTGGCACGTGCATGGATGGAAATCACACCTTGTGTTCCCGTCCCCCGCTGCAGGCATCGTCAAGGATTCTGATGACGTGCACAGTTTGAAGAACCCCACGTTGTTCATTTTTGCAGAAAATGATGCTGTGATTCCTCTTGATCAAGTAAGATGGCATCTTTTCCTTTTGCATATTTAATAACACGACTTGACATTTGGGGGAAAACATACTAAAGTGTTCATTGGTTGCTCCAAATATTTTTCAACATTAAGTTTTCAAAAAATTTTTATTTTTAGTATTAAGTTTTAAAGTTGGGTTTCATTGGGGATGTACAGTGTGATTTCAACCCTCCCCAACATGCTCTTGGCATGACCTGGTTACCTGGCATAGATGAGGCCCTGCCTCCTGTCCCCACATGTGTAATCCTGGAGTTGGTAAGGGAAATGCAGATGAAAACTGTGGTTCAAAAGCAGTCATTTAGAAATTATTGTTATTATTCATAAGCAATACTTTATATTAATACATATTTCAAATAGCTTATACTTGAATATATTGAAATTTATATTAAATATATTGAATATTGTATATTATATATAGTTGAATAAGTTAAATTATACAATTTAAAATAGTTGATGTATTGTTTTTATATTGCCCTGAATTCTCTCCTTTGCCAAAGGTAAGGACTGTGTTGGTTATAATATTAAAAGTAAAAAATTCATTATGACTATGGAACTCAATTTAAAGCATTAATGTTGAATTTCTTTTATGAGGAGATTTTGAGATTAGGAAATATTAATACAGGGTTAGAATCATTTCATTGTGAAAATCTTTGCATACCAGGTCTCTTTGCTGACCCAGAAGTTGAAAGAACACTGCAAAGTGGAATATCAAATTAAAACATTTTCCGGGCAAACTCATGGGTTTGTGCATCGAAAGAGAGAAGATTGTTCACCTGAAGATAAGCCCTATATTGATGAGGCAAGAAGGAATTTACTCGAATGGCTGAGCAAGTACATTTAGCAGTGGCCAATGCAAACTTTTCTCAAGATAGCGTTTGTCTGGAAATTGGCTTTGAAATATTTAATCATTTTATTTAATTTCCACTTTGTATAAAATAAATCAAGGAATCCTGAAATTCCCAAAATTCATCTGAAACACAGATTCAGTAGGAAATGTTAATGTATGAAATAATTTTTTAATATGTACCTAAAATAGCCCTGACTGGTTTTGCTCAGTGGATAGAGTGTCAGCCTGCAGACTGAAGGGTCCAGGGTTTGATTCCGGTCAAGGGCACATGCCCAGGTTTCGGGCTTGATCCCCAGTAGGGGGCGTGCAGGAGGCAGCCAGTCGATGATTCTCATCATTGATGTTTCTATCTCTCTCCCTCTTCCTTCCTTGTCTGAAATCAATAAAAACATATTTAAAAAAATATGTACCTAAATAAAAAATTTAAAAATAGGTTAGTACCTGAAGAACTTGATTGATAGAGTAATTTCCTAAAATTAGTAAAAATCCTGGGGCTGTTCTGAACCAGCTGACAGCTCAGGTGTGACCTTTCTGTTCTTCAGTGGAGGACATCTTTTAAAATGACTGATGTTGCAAAGCCATGGAAGCATGAACTATAAACTCAGGTAGATAAAAGCCCAACTTAATTAGATGTTTATCTTTGTCTTAATACAAATGAATTTCACGTTCATATATTGCACTATGAGAACCAGAGATTAAAATAGGGGTCCATGGGCCTAATTATATCAAGCTAGTAAACTTTTGAGTTTTTGAATTTGTGGCTTTTTCTAGAAGCTAATTAAAAAATGATGGATTAGAGTTACCATCAAGCTGTCTCCTAGGCATTTTTGGGCCCCAGGGGTTGGGGCTGTATCAAAAGTCACTCATGCATTCGATCAGAATTAAAATGAAGTCAAATAAAAAATCCAGCTCCTCCTCAGTAGCCCTGCCACACGGTGGGCGCTCAGTAGCCTCGTGTGGCCAGTGGGGACCGTATGGGGCAGTGCTCACCTACACTAGTGATGGCCCTTCACCTCCTGCTGACTTTCTGTTAATCCTGTTATCCCCCAATGTGACAGCTCTGTGGTTGGTCTTTCCAGTTCCTGCTGAGAATTTGGTTACTTGGCAAACTAACCAAACCTAGACCAGGGAGCTGTCCTCCCATCGGACCCTCTCCGTCTGCAGACACCAGAAGGGCTGCTTACTTCCCAGCCCACCCAGGCCTGGGCCCTTGGAGGCTCCCTCCTCTGGGTGGGAGGATGGGAAGGGGGTTTGCTTGGGTTCTGGCTGGAGGGTGGGGTACTTCATCCCCATGTGCCAGGGCCCACGTGGGGCCATTCCTTGTCAGTCCTGGGGCTCCTGGAGGGAAACCCGTGGAAGGTAGGGAGCAAGGAGCCCTGCAGCCTCAGGGAGCCACATCCACTCTGTCTCTTTCATTGGTGGGTGGGGCTGCAGAGTCCCAGCTGTGTCAGCAGCAGGAGTGACACATGGGCCCCTCGGGAAAGGGAGGGATAAGGGAGCAGTGAGTGGCTTGACCCCAGGCGGGGGAATGGAGAGGAGGGAGTCCAGAGCCATTAGATGGACACAGTGAACTAAGTATCTGAGGTCAGCTCAGAGGTAACCCGGACAGGGAATAACGGGAGTGTTATCAGCGTACCTTGCCTTGGGTTAGGGTGGGGACTACACATCCTTCAGAGGGGAGGAGATAGAGGAACCAGGGATGCATGAAGACAACTAGAGCTTCCATGAAAATCACAGAATTTCAAAAAGTAAAAAAAAAAAAGGTTGAGGGGAGACCGTCACTGAGAGCTCTCCCCCTTTCTGGGCCATGTGAGGTGCAGCGAGTAGGGCTGTGTACAAACTGGCAAGCAGGCCCTCACCAGACCCTGGATCTGCCAGCTCCTTGATCTTGGACTTCAGCCTCCAGAACTGCAAGAAATGTTTATTGTGTAAACCCTCAGTCTGTGCCGTGTAGTTCAGTAGAGTAACTGAACTAAGATAGTCGCTCTATTGAAGTAAAAGGCTCACTATATTCAGTTTTTGAGACAATGTTATATAGCCAATTCTGAGTAACCAGTTTGTCAGTCCTTCTTTTTTTTTTTTTTAAATATATTTTATTGATTTTTTTACAGAGAGGAAGAGAGAGGGATAGAGAGTTAGAAACATCGATGAGAGAGAAACATCAATCAGCTGTCTCTTGCACACCCCCTACTGGGGATGTGCCCGCAACCAAGGTACATGCCCTTGACCGGAATCGAACCTGGGACCCTTGAGTCCGCAGGCCGATGCTCTACCCACTGAGCCAAACCGGTTTCGGCTGTCAGTCATTCTTTGAAGTACAACTGGTGTCCCACAAAGGCCTAGATCAGCTGAGACAACCACCACGCTCGCTGCACGGATCTCCACACGCTTAGGTCACAGAACACTGAAAAGCCGTGCACGCGAGGGCTGAGAGCTGATGACTTAGTAACCAGTATCGTTTGATCAAGGCCATCCTTTGGTGAAAATGGCTTTTTTTAGTGTATGGGGGTGAAGAACATGACTACTTACTGGTACCATTTGGTGCTACTGGCCACTCACGTTAACATGAAAGCAATTTTACCCTCCATTGCCTTAGTACGGTCAGGGCTACAGTGAACAAGGCAAATAAACTTCGTATGGAAATACTTTCGCCCTCATGGCCCCTTGAAAGGGTCCAGGACCCCAAGAGGCCTATGGGCCACTTTGAAACCCACGGTTAACACCTATAGAACACACAACAGCACTTAGGACACAACAAACACTTACTATTGCTGTCAGGTTCTCCCCGCTTTTGCTGACTCTGCACATTTCCTGTCTTTGGTACCCTCTTTTCTAGTGATTTAGATGGCCCCATCTTGCAAGGGTGCCTGCAAGATCACTTGAAATGGATTAACACTTCACCGTGCTTACAAATAATTTAATAATTTATTTTTTAATTACTGCCATTGCCCCCAATCCTAAACTCTGTCCTTTGGTGGAGCTACTTCACAAGCACAGAGAAAGATACAAAAGGATTAAAGAAGTTCAGTCCCATGTAACAGACTAGTCTCTCAGCCCTTCCAGAGGCATTGTACTTTTTAAGTTTTTAAAATTGGTTTTAGAGAGAGGGAAGGAGATAGAAACATGGATGAGAAAGAAACATTGATTGGTGGCCCCATGCTGGGGATTGACGCTCAACCATTGAGCCACACTGGCCAGCATTTGCACTTCTGAGTGGTTGTTTATAACAACCAGACTATTTAACAAACATCAAATAAGTCCACCTTGGGGTCATGTTCCTTTAGTTGCTCTTGCCACACATGGGATGAGATGGGGGTCATCTAAAGTAGAAGGGGTGTGAGACTTGACAAGTGATTTGGGATCTGAAGATAAAGTAACACTGCCTTGAAGAGGGGCTTTTAATGAAATAAAGTCAACAGCTGTGAAACTATCTCTCTACATGGTTTCTGATTCATAGGCCATGTACTTTCTTTTCAATCACAGAAAGCACCAGGGACATTTTTGAGGTTCATTTTCAGAAGGGAAGAGTGGTTTAGTGGCTCTTCTCACACAACCACGAACCCCTTCAGGCCAGGCTCTGGTCCAAAGCAAGCTGCTCTCTGCAGGCTGGAATCAGTCCTTGTAAATCAGTTCATCGGGACTACCAGTCACTTCTCTAAGCAGGGCTATGTCTGATGAGAACCTGCTCTCAGAATAGATGCAACCTGACGTGGCACCCAGCATGTAGTAGCGCAAATTATAACAGTGTGATTTCATAATCCATTGTATGATGAAATACTCAATTGTCCAGTTCCATAGACATTCTAAAATTAGGAAGATATTAGCACTTATTCCAAAATCCACAGTATAGTTGTTTAGCAAAACCACCAATGCAAAAACAACAAAAACAACCAATGCATTAACAGAGAAAACACAATAACTTGATGATTAAGACTGGTCCGTGTCCAGGTTCACAGGTGATCCGGATACTTTAGTTAGGAAGAATAATTTCCTAATTTTAGTAAATTTGACAAGGCTTATCAGCAAACCCCTACCCCTGGTGGTTTTACCGATTGGGGTTAGTGGCTGGGACTTCGATTCTTGTTGACACAAAGATTTCAACGAAATGAAAGTAAAGCAAAGTGGGCCTTATTGAAAGATACACTCCAAGTAAGGAGTGGGACAGTTGAGAAATGGCCCCAAACTCCTGGGTTATATGTTTTCAATGCATTTGCATTCAAGGATTGACGGAAAAAGGTTATGTATTTCTTCTGTGCATGCCCTTACCCATAATGCATACAGAAAAACCCACGGGTGTGTGTGTGTAAAAACTGCAACACAATTTTATTATAATTAGTCCAGGACCCTAGTAAGGTCCAGTTGAGGTCATGTCATTTTCCTCTGAGCTTGTGCCAAGAACCAGCTGGTTCAGAACCTGCCCACTGGTGGTCTGCTGCAGGCCCCACCCAGCCGCTCATGTCTAACTTCCTGCCTAACAGTAGCACATAAGCACATATTATGATTCTCTGTAAGAAACATTCTTTCAGAAAACCTAGAAACATACACAAGCAAAATAGCATAGTAGATGAGAGGGGAACCTAGACCATCTGGATTTGACCTGGCTCTACAATTTATAGGCCACAAGATGTCTAGCAAGTGATCGAATCCCACCTTAGGGTGTGAATAAAAGAAATACATCTCCTTCACAGGATGAGAACTGAGACCACTGAACTCAAGTCTTCAGAACAGGCTACTGGGTGGCCCATGGTAATGGCAGCCACTGCTGCAGTGGCCAGTGTATCTCAGTACAGAATTAAGCCAATACCAATGTACCCATTCATGGCAATTGCCAAGGCATTTCCTCCCACTGGATCCATTTCTCCCTTAATTTCTAGAATTCACTCTACCCTCCACTTGTTCTGCCCTCTGATAACCTCAAATGGGTTCTCACTCGCTGTTCTAGGTATCTGCAGGTGCTGTAGGAGTCTGTGCCCAGGTGGCCTTCTCCCTACACAAAATGATTTGATTTCAGGGTGGACCAGAACTAGAAAGAAACAATAGGAATTAAGTGAAGATTAAACTTTCAATGCTGGTCTCATTAGCACTGTAATATCCTAGGTCAGTGGTCGGCAAACTCACTAGTCAAGAGAGCCAGATATCAACAGTACAACGATTGAAATTTCTTTTGAGAGCCAAATTTTTTAAACTTAAACTATATAGGTAGTACATTGTTATTAACTTAATTAGGGTACTCCTAAGCTGGCCTTTGCTAAAAACTCAAGTGGCCAAAGAGCCGCAGTTTGCCGACCACTGTCCTAGGTTATGTCAATGTAACCTAATAGCACTTAAGGCAGCCCATAATTTTGTGGTAGAAACACCCATCTATGACAGATCTCTAGAATCAAAAGATCCACCCATTGAAGTAGGTGGAGCATTTAAATACACTTGAGGATCAAGCCCATATTCCTCTCAATGTTAAATCTTGAGAACAATCTTAATGTTTAAGCTGTTAAAATAGTTCCTAGAGCTTATTAAAAACAAACAACTCCTTGAATGAAGGCAATATTTGATTACAGTGAATGCTTATTAAACTTCAAGAGCAGCCCTAGCTGGTTTGGCTCAGTGGATAGAGCTTCAACCTGCGGACTGAAGGGTCCCAGGTTCGATTCTGGTCAAGGGCACATGCCCAGGTTGTGGGCTTGAACCCCAGTAGGGGACATGCAGGAGGCAGCCAATCAATGATTCTCTCTCATCATTGATGTTTCTCTCTCTCTCTCTCTTTCCTTCTCCCTTCCTCTCTGAAATCAATAAAGATATATATTAAAAAAATAAAAAAACACAAAAAAACCAAAACTTCAAGAGCAGAAGATAAAGGTGGTTTTTAAAGAGATCCCTTTAATATAACGAATACAAAGGCTTGTGAGAAAGTGTTCCTACAATTACACATCTTTGAACAAGTGAAACTATAGTTACCAAACAACTAGTTTTATTATAGCATCTACAGTGTCTAAAAAAAGAACAAAATAAATAACCGTAGATGCATCATAAGACACCCTTTTATTTAATCCAGTAGTGGTTGTTACTACTACATTTTATTTTAAATTTTTTTATTCTTCAGATTCTCCAGGCTTACGGATATCATCAATCTTCAAAATCATTCTAACCATTTGTGTTGCAAGAGAGATCTGTTGCTTTTTGCCAATCAAGGTTTCTATGACATGTTGTTGCTTCATATCTGAAAAATACAAATAAGTCGGTTATCCTAAAATATCAGACATTTAATTTTGAAAACTTGTTTTGATTAATGAAATCAGACTAAAAGGCAGGAATTACAAATTTGGAAGCGAGTTAAATTCTGAGGAATAAATTTCATTACTGCCAAGGACATTCTGGAATTTGAACCTGGTTATTACCAGAAAGCTAGGGGTGGGGATGGGGACAGGGGGCACCTCTCTTCAGTTTTAAGCTAAAATGCTAGGCGACTAAAAAGTGAAACCTTTCAGTGACATCTCATCCCAGAGTATCCAACACTAAATAACTTAGTAAACCTGAAATAAGTGAAATCTGACTGTACTTGAAGTGTAAGATAATTATAAGATCTAAAAATGGTAAATTTAAGCACAACCAAGCATTCAAATAAAAAGAAAATTAAATATCTGACAGTTGTTGCTGTTATAACATCCTTGGGCTTTTACATGAAGAGCAAAACATATCTATACTTCTAAGTGAAAACATAAACTGTCCATTTCTGCAAAACTCCAGACACAGCACAAGCAGTGCAAAAACCGTGGGGACCACTGTTTCAATAAGCTCACGCTATACTACCTTTCAGCAAGTACACTGTTCACGTGGCCACTTATAAAACACCCCATAATTTATGCGATACAAGCACAGAATAAGCTATAAATTAAGTCAGTTTCAGGGCTATTTTATGAAAGACCCAGAACCAAAGCACTTGGACAGACATTTGTGTAAAAAATGCAAGAATTATTTTTTAAAAACAGATGAAAATGGAAGCCATCTTTGGTATAAATACCACATTGTAGTTGCAACCAAATCAAGTATCTGAAATTCAGGACCTGAATACCTCAAGTGCGTAAGTCTTTAAAAAGCTGTGATAACCTCACAGTAAGCATTACATACTATATAGCCATGCAGGATGTAACTACTCAATTTAAATCAAAACACAGCCCCACACACAGGTGTAACAGCTCCTCACCGTTTGTACCCCTGTGCATACAGTCAATCCCAAGAGCAGGGTTCATATCCTTCACTTGTCTGGCTCGGACCTCAGACATCGTCTGGATGGGATTCATGCCACTGTTCTCAGCAAGGGCCATGGGGATGACCTCCAGGGCATCGGCGAATGCTCGCATGGCATACTGCTCCAAGGTTGGGCACTAGAGGGTATAGGATTATGGTAAGCGTGCTTGGCAAAAACACCCCCAGGAGCAATTTAGAAACATAATTACATACTATGAAAAAAACAAAACACCCCATATAAAAACACTCACAAAGAATTCTAAGCACAGGCTATCTGGTCTACTTTTAATCTATCAAAATATTAAAATGTCACCACAGAATAAGGAAGAAGAAGGTATACATGTGAGAGAAGTCTGAGAATCAGCTCTTACTGATTTGTTTGTATTATATAATTAATTTTGAATTTCAAATAACACTAAGTGTAGAGATTTACACAAATAGTAGTTGGCAAGGCTGGAATGATCTAATGAAACTGAGAAATGCTAGTTGATGGTAACTAAATTTGCCTACACAGGCATGAGAATATACTCAGCTCGAACACCTATTAAACCGCCGATGTTCTTGTTTACTTTCAGTCTAGCACCTGGTTGCTTCGGAGCACAGCTTCCTCACATACCAGAACCGTCTTAGTCCTTCATGAGCCCCCATGCACACCTTACCTTATCTGCTGCTTGGCTAACTGCTAAAGCACAAGCGATTTCAGCAGCACCTCCACCATACACCACACGATTATCACGGATGAGGTTCCGGATGACACACAAGGCATCGTGAAGGGATCGCTTTGCTTCCTCGATGATCTAGGGAAACAGTGCTGCCTAAATTAATGTGGTCTCAATTTATTCATTTTAGAGCCAAACACTTGGCACCTCTGGTTTAACGTAAGTGCTTGCTGAAAATATTCCTATCTCCCCCATTAAAACCAGCTTGGTTAAGACAAATGCAGAGAGCCTGCCAGAATATCTGTTATCAGATGCTCTATTTTTACTTCCTCTCCCTATGGTATAGTCAAAACACACGAAACAGGTAGCCAGTGACTCATTCCAAGACACACAACCAAGCAAAGGGGTCACACAAAACAAAACCGACAAAGAAAAACCTCACAATGAAGCTTTTATTATGATGCACTAAAAATCCACTGTAGGAAAATGGAGAGATCATCAATGGTTCTTTACTTAGCTGCCCTATTTCTACCCAAGGGACTGAAGAAAGGCAAATGCGCCTTGTAGAACTGACAACAGAACATGGTCTTCAATAATTCAATACCACAATATGTCATTGTTTCTTTGAGAAAAATGATCCTGTTTTAGTTATGGTAACTGTGTCTCTCTCTGTTAATACGTTATGGGCAAAGCCAAACCATACATCAAAACTGCAAAATATGTAGGACAAATAACTGAATTCTCACCATCTTATTTCCTCCTCTGATGAAAATGGTTACAGCTCTGGAGTTCTTACACTGCTCGATGACCAGCATCTTATCTTTAGTTGTCCCAAACGAGATCTCTTTTACAATCCCAGCAAAGCCCAGCTTCTCAGCTGTGAGCTCTGAGAAGCGGGGGACGATCCGCCCTCCTGTTGCAATGGCAATCAACTAATTGGGGTGGGTCGGGCAGAGAAGGAAGACAATGTTGGTGCACAACAAACTTTCACAACTGGATCACAAATGAGCTGAACACGATCTATGACCTTGTTCACTAGAATTGCTGCCCCATTCTGGCTAAAAAAATTCAAGTTCAACCCAAAAAAAACCTTGATAAATGAACAAAGCTCTGAAGAGCCGTGTCTTGGTTTGGTTCTGTCACCCTGCAGTCCCCACAGTTCTTGAACCCATCTCTTGACTGTACCTCTGAATCAGAGCCCTGCATAGCTGTCCCTCTGCAAACCAGGCTGCAGTGAGGACCAATGAGGCCATGTTGTCCGGGTACAGACCATGTCTAGGATGGCTGTTAGTATTCGGCTGACACAGAGTGGGTAAGACCACCCTTGAGAGCCAAGGAGAACCCAAATAAGGTGATCCATGGAAAGCATAGGCCACAGAACACCGGAAATAGATGGCACTATTAATAAAACCATAAAAAAGATCCTAGCACTTTTCTCTCTCCCAGTCCATTCTCCTCGAATCTATAAAGCCTTAGCATGATTTGGTAATTTAAGACAAGCGTTATCAAAGCAACCCCAAGATACACAAATGCATTGTAAGTTCCGGCCCTAAGTTCAGACGTCTCTTTCCACAGAGCTTCCTTACCTCGATTTCAGGTCCTCCTACCCAACGAACTGCAGGCAAGTCGTTCTGAAGAAGTAAATGATTCGCTTCATCATCAAAGCCCCACTGACAAATAGCTAGGTTAGCGCCAGTTTCTTTAATCTAGGAAAAGACATGCCACAATCATGTTAAGATAAAGTATTCTTGGGAGGGAGAAGGAAAGGGGGTGAGAAAAAAAAAGTATTCTTTGTGCTCTAATGTTTGAAAAAAGATTAAAAAAGGTGAGATGTATAGTTGGGTTAGGTGGGTAAACTGAAATAAAGCATAGAAAAGGAAACATACAACTACTTTCCGTCAGCTCCATATCCTAAATAATGAACATATGTCAATGGGAATCACCTCACTTTTAAACTATGCTTTAAAAATCAGTAATTCATACTGAACTCAATTGTTATAGTGAAGCAAAACAAGAGTCAACAAAGCTAAATACCCCGATAGCTCCCAGGAAATCAAGGGTAACAGCTCTGCCCTGTCACAAATACCTATAAAGCAGTTTCATTCACTCATGTGTTTTAACAGGACATTTTAGATATACATTGCTCTGGAACTTGCTTTTCTCACCTAAGTGGGCTATCCTTTGGGATTCACGGATAGACCTATTTAGAGACCAACAAAGATGATCCTGCTTCTAATAAGATCCTCCACCCTTTGCAAATGGCTCATGATTCGGCCCAAGGCGGCATGATTACAGCCGACTGTCCCTCCCTCCCATGGTGATCACCTGCGATAACTGGCTCATAGTCACAGCCTCCATTTCACTTCTGTCCTCACCCAAGACTCCCAGGTCATCCACTGCACCTGGCTCTCCACCTCATCTTCCTTCTCCAACTCTCTGGAACTCAGCGCATTAACAGAAAATTCCTTGTTGCAATGTCTCCATTACATTCTTGTTGTGAACCCTGGCTGTCCCCTGCACTCCTACTCAACTGGCTCTTTTTTTCTTCCATGTGCTCAAAATAGGAGAGGGGTCCTTCTTGCTCCTCACAGCCTCCTCATTTCTCTTGAGTCACTCTCTCTCATTCTTTAAAACATTAGCATCTGGCAACCTCACTATTCCCATTATCATTCCTGGTAACCTACACATCTACCAACACAGTCCATCCAACTCCCTTGGCCTCTCAGTTCCCACGCTTTTCCTCCATAGCATCTTGGCCGGCATTCCCATGACCACCCAGGTAAGGGACCTGTATTTACAAACTCCTGCCAGCATGCTCCAACCTCAGTTCTAATGTTCTCTTCACCTGCCAGTGTCTGTAACGCAGCCCCTCCCACTTTCCCCTTATTCTGCACCTCAAGAGCAAGGGCTCTGCTTTGTTCAGTTCTGTATCTCAGTGCCTGATTTCAGGCACACAGAAATATACTATGAAGGATTAAATAAATTCAATACCCACTAAAAAACATCAAACACCTCCAGTTTTTGCTTGCAATGACGTCCATGTTCACCTATCTTTGAGTTCTGCTGTTTTAAATTGCCAAAGAAGACTGCTATGCCACAGAACGGATACATGTAAAATAGTAACAACCAAAAAAAGAAAAGTAGCCAAAACCGGTTTGGCTCAGTGGATAGAGCGTCAGCCTGCGGACTGAAAGGTCCCAGGTTCGATTCCGGTCAAGGGCATGTATCTTGGTTGCGGGCACATCCCCAGTGGGGGGTGTGCAGGAGGCAGCTGATCGATGTTTCTCTCTCATTGATGTTTCTAACTCTCTATCCCTCTCTCTTCCTCTCTGTAAAAAATCAATAAAATATATTAAAAAAAAAGAAAAAAGAAAAAAAGTAGCAGCCAGAAGTGGAAGAGGGAAGATATTTACAAAATAATACTCTGACTTACATAAGCTAAGAGCTGGGATTTCTATGATTGCATTTGGGTTTAATTTCCAGGTACCCAGGAACTCCTTTGTCTAAGAGTTATATTTAGAGGCCTTAAGTATGTGGCAAAATTGTCTAAACCTCGAATTTACTAGTTAAATGTGTCCAAGAGAGCAAGTACAGCTCAACATACTGAGTCTACTCTTTCTGGTACCCTAGACACATGACACAACAAACTTTCACTTTTGTCTGATTTTAAGACAAAATCAGACCTCTTTACCCCTTATCACTTTGATTTGTTCTCCTTGTGGCTATTTGTAACTTTTAGAATTTAAAATGAAGACGGGGCCTATACTGTTAATGTTATTTGTAGCCACACAATAAAGTATCAAGCTAGTATAGGGTAATGGCACACACCTTTATTTCCTACAACAATTGCCTAACTGCATCATCCTTCAGGAGCTGCAATGTCACTAAGAGCTATGGGGAGACTTACTTGATGAATCATCTCTTCAAACTTCTCCTTTTCGTATTTCTGAAGGGCTTTATAGTCTTCCACAGAGGTCACATCCAGCTTATGCTTCGTCTTTGGTTTTGGTGGTTCAAATGGACATGTGAGAATTGCAATCTTAGCATCCTGTACTTCCTATGGGGAAGAACAGAATCATCTGAGTTGGTGGCTTTAAGAGTTAAAAAAGCCTCATGAAGCTGTGAAAGGCAATGACTTACTTTTGGCATCTGTGGGTGACTGAAATCCTTGTCCACAATCACGCCCTTAATAAGTTTAGTGTCCTCCAATCTCCCGCCCACTTTGCCTTCTACTTTGATGAGCTCAAAGTCAACGTCTCTGCGCTGCATATCAGCCACAGTGAGAATGGCATTCACGGCGATCTCAGCCATTTGTCGGTGACAGCTGTTAACCCTAATGAAAATATGCAAACAAACCGTTCATATTCACTTAACAGTTACTGAAACCAAAGTAGACTATATAATGTAATATGGTAACTCAAATACAAGATAATATATTGCAACTCAAACGTTTCATAAAATGATGCTCAGAGTCTCAGAAAGGAATGCCATCAGAACCCGTACTGTCAACAGACTGGGACAGGGATTCTTAACCTCGGATCCAAAGGGAACAGGAAACTTGGATGGAAAAAAAATTTACATCTTTATTTTCACTAACTCTAAAATTTAATATCCCCTTCTACATGAATGCACACACAAGAGACTACTGAAGTATGAAAAGAACAAAGATTTTCCTAAGACTGTTACTTTTTAAGAATACTATTAATATTTTATAAGTTTAAAACAGAATCAGAAAGAAAAGAAATCACCCAGGAAAAGCCAATCTTATCTGAATGAGGTGTAACAACTTACTGGGAAGTGAATTAGTGGTATCCTACCTTGCAGGATTTTCTTTCTTTTTAAAAGACAAAACTGCTTATTTTTATTTATTTCAGAGAGAAAGGGAGAGGGAGAGATAGAAACATCAATGAGAATCATTGATCGGTTGCCTCCTGCATGCCCCCCACTGGGGATCGAGCCCACAATCCGGGCATATGCCCTTGACCGGAATCAAACCTGGGACCCTTGTCCACAGGCTGATGCTCCATCCAGTTAGCCAAAACCGCTAGGGCAAGCATGTCAAACTCTCGGCCCGCAACGAATATTTTTGCAGCCCAGCCAATATAAAAGCGTGTAAAAAATGGTGTTGCATTCATTTCCCTTACTTGCCTTATGCACAGGCGCACCATTTCTCTTCACTAACATTAGCAGCGAATATTTTAGCAGCCAACTGCCACGTCATTAGTCTAATACTGACTTGTTTGGTGTGTGCAACAGGAAATATTTCGCTTTCAGAGAACAAGAAAAATAGGTTTATTTGTGTTACGTTTATTAATTTGTGCAGTTACTCATTGTCTGGTAAGTTAATGTTCAATAAAAAAATATTAATTTTTATTAAAATGTTCTATTATTTTATGTTACCGATTACTCACGTATTTCAGCCCTTTTGTATTCAGCATGTCTCTATATCAATAAACCTACCTTCCTATGAAAATTGAAGCTTTTGTTTTTTGTGTGGCTCATATAAACTTAAACCTTGTTTATTTGGCCCATGTTAGCCTTTGAGTTTGACATGCTTGGGCTAGGGCCTACCTTGCAGAATTTTCCACTGCAACACTGGTTACAGGTGGGGGATGTTACCTTTTTTGAAAGCTTTGAAACATTTTAATAGATTGCTCAATAAATTTACTTTTAATTCTGGAAAAACCACAAGGGAAATCTAGTAATTGAAATGGTATCATTTAAAAAGATAACCATGAAACTATATTTTGCTTTATGCTGAATATGTCTACACCTACATTAAAAACAAAGCAAAACCAAAATAACAATAGAAACAGAAAAAAACTCATCAAATCAATACGAAGCCACCAAGGTCCTTTCCTATTGCCTTTAGGCACAAGCAAACGTTGCCACCCGTAACATTGAGAACGTACACTTTGGAGCCCAGCGTGGTTTTCGCAGTCTGAATGAGGGGTTCAGTGAACTTCATGTCAACAAGGACACTATCGCTTATCTCGTCCAGGTACTCGATAGCAATGCGGGCGGCTTGCTCATAGCCATCAGCGATCCTGATAGGGTGAATGCCCCGGTCCAGCAACTGCTCGGCTTCTTCCAACAAGGCACCAGCCAGGACTGCAGACGAGATAATGCACAACTGGTTCAGGAAACGTTAAAACTTTGCCTTGAAACTCTGAAAGTTCTAGAATTAAGCTGGAAGTATCTTAGAGGCTGACGATCTAATCTATTTTTAAAAGGAGAGCTTCTTGTTTCAGTTTTAGCAAAGGTCTAACAGGTCTCCCATTATACTAATAGATGGATGATCAACTGTCAATGATGTAAAAAATGTAACTAGAGAACATAACGTGAAAACATTTTATAAAGGGAAAAACTTTTATGTTTCCTGGGCCAGGGATTTCTATCCTGGGAAATTCATGCACTCTGAGCACATGTAGAACAGTGTCTGATACCCAATTAAGATTTCTGAATAAATGAATTAAAATTCTATCTGCAGAATAGGTAACATTAAAAGCTCTTTAATCTTCCCCAAGTTTTTAACATTTCAGAACTTCAGAAAAAAAATGCGAGAACAGTAAAATGAACACTATTTATTAATAACATTTTGTGACACACATTTGTTTTCTCTGTATATGCACTCTTTTCCTGTTCAACTCTGAGAATTGTTGAAACCATGGCATGTCACCCCTAAGTATTTGAACACACAACTGAGAACCAGGGCATTTTCTACATCAATGCAATGTACCTGTCACTCAGGAAACTTAACACTGAAAAAAAAATACTATGTTGTGACACATAATCCACAATCAAATTCCCCCAAATGTCCCCACATCCCTCATGGCTTAAATACAATCTGGCATCTGATCAAGTTTTATGCATTACAGTTGGTTGCCATTTCTCTTTAGCTCCTTTAATCTAACTACCGTCCCCTTCTTGTCCTTTCAAGATAATGATTAGTTTTAGAAGGTCTGGGACACTTGTTTTGTAGGGTGTCCTTCCACTTGAATTTGTTCATCTCCTCATAATTTGATTCAAAGTAAACATTCTGAGTAGGCATGTTAGCCATGTGATGCTAAATAACACCTCTTAAATGAGAAAAGTTATTTTGCCCTTTCTTACCAACCACTCCTGTGGTTCCGTCTCCAATTTCATCATCCTGTGATTTGGCCAGTTCAACCATCAACTTGGCAATCTGGTGATCAACATCCATCATGCTCAAAATGGTGGCACCATCATTAGTTACAGTCACATCACCATCTTTATCCACCATCATTTTATCAAGCCCTAAAAAGACAGGTGTGTTTAGAATGGCTTTGGGGGAGGACGGAATGCAGCCTATAAAGAACAAGTCTTGACCCAGGTCCTATCTAGGAATTTATCATAAATATTCAACATACATAAAGACATTTTAGATTGGCCAATACAAAATAAAGCATTGCAAGCAATGTAAAATGGCTAAAACCAGAGAAATTAGGCAGAAAAATTATGGAGCATCACTAAATGTAATATCACAAAAGATGACAGCTTTGATTTGTAATCCTGTAGGACCCCACACACTGTGCAGCAGAAGCCAACAGCCCACTCCAGCATTTCCCCCCCTCATTCCTTTTTTTTTTTTAATCTTCACCCGAGAATATTTTTTCCATTGATCCTAATATGTCAACATCAAAAACAATAGTCTACCAACTAGAAGCATTCAATATACATCTTAGTCTTCAAGGAAGGAGTTGCCAAGAAGTGCATTAACTACAGGACACTGATCTAATTTCCCACACAAGTAAAGTCACCCTCAAGGTGATGAAGCAAAGGCTTCTACTCTATATGGAGCCAGAAAAGCTGGATATCCAGCTGGATTCAGAAAACAGGCACTTGAGATCCAATTGTGAGCATTCGCTGAATACTGGCGTGCTCCAAAGAATTTCAGAAGATTATGCTCCATAGACTAAGTAAAGCCGTGATTATGTGGATCATGAAAAGCCATGGATTGTTAAGTATACAACTTTAACACAGACAATGAAGACATTGGGGTTCTGCAGGATTACAAATCAAAGCTGTCATCTTTTGCTGCCATTATATTAAACAGAAAAAAGCAAATATTCAAGTTACATATCATTTTAATAGTTCAAAGCATACAACTTGTGATGAAATTGTTAAGGATTTTGCTTATCCTGGCAAATTAAGCCTGAAATAGACCACTGAAGGCAAAAATGGCAAAGCTGCAGCTGTCCTGCTATGGGCATGTCATCAGAAAGCAGAATTCTTTGGAAAAGATAATAATGCTGGCAAAATAGAAGGCAGCAGAGAAAAAGGAAGACCGAATATGAGGTGGACAGACTCCATAAAAGAAGCCATAGGCATGAGTCTATAGGAGCCGAGCAGGGCAGGTGAGGACAGGACACTGTGTACATGACTCTATTCAGAGCCAGGGGTCAGAGCTGACTCAAGTGCATGTAACACATGCATATGATTTGGAAAAGGGTAATAAAATAATGTTATGTTGAAATAAAAAAAATCTGACCTAAAATTGTACATACATTATGACTATCGCCATGTTTAGAGTACAAAATACACCAAAAATCTGGCTGTATTAGGGGAGTAGGATGGCCCCCTCCATTCCCCTTTTCTGTCAAGAGGTTTTATTGTTCAGTTTCTGATTTAAAACTTTTGTTAAACTCAGAATGTTAGGCTCTTACCATTTGGTCCAAGTGATGTTCTCATTGTATTTGCTACAGCCTTTGCTGCCATTATATGAGACTAAATGAAACAGAAAAAAAGCAAATATTCAAGTTACATATAATTTTAATAGTTCAAAGCATACAGCTGATGACTGATCATAAGAACACTTTGCAATGCTAACTCCATGTGAGTCCAGCCATAGACATACAGCACCTTGAACAGTCACATGATGGTTTACTGCAGAAACACGCTTCTCTCAAATGGTCTAGCCAACATACAACCTATACAAAAAGTCATCCTTGCTGTTACCTTCCAAGGGTATCAAAACTGAAAAATGGAAGCTTAAAATCACTTGTTCCTATTTCCACACATAATTAGGTCCACTTTCCCTCAGGGGCGATTTCCTTTCTATTCTTGCTGTCACAACCTAACCCAGATCCATAGACCCTACAGAAATCCAGGGTCTCGTATCTCACCTCCTATCCTTCAGATTCATCCTACATCCACCGAAGCCATCCCTCCATTTCTCTGTCGCTTATCAGTCCCCAGACCTTAAATGCCCCCTGCCCCAACATTCAGGTCTAAAAGCTTCAGCTTTTCAGAGCCTCCCCACTACCACATCTGAGACCTAGTTTCCTTCCAGTGAGGATGGTCTATGTCTGTTCCCCCAAATATGTCCCCAGACTCTTGTACTATGGCCTTCTCACTAGCCACCAAAACCCTGACCAATTTTTAAAGCAGTTCAAATGCACATGTTCTGAGGCCTTCCTTCCACGGTTACCTCATCTGGCAGATAACAAGACACAAAGTTCATTAGATTTGTGAAAATGTTAATTCTTAAAAATATACTTTGACTTATCCTATATAATAAAAGGCTAATATGCAAATTGTCCCTATGGGGGAGAGTTCAACTGGGAATTAGACATGCGCTGACCACCAGGGGGCAGCACTGGCAGTGGAGGCTCTGCCGGCCCCAATGAGTGGGACCATGGCAGGATGCTGGAGCAGGTGAGCGGGCGGCGCCAGGCCAAGGCGGGTGCTAAGGGAGGTCCCAGCTGCACGCGGCAGCCGCTAGGGACCCTACCCATGCACGAATTTCATGCACTGGGCTTCTAGTGTCTATATAATGGAATTTTTAAAGGATAATAATTGTAGGGAGGTAGTCCCTAAAGCAGGGGAGATTTCATTCCCCAGGAGATACTTGGCAATCCCTGAAGACATTTTTGATTGTCAAAACTGGGGAAGAGGCCTGGCTGGTGTGGTTCAGTGGTTGAGCATCAACCTATGAACCAGGAGGTCACAGTTTAATTGCTGGTCAGGGCACATGCCTGGGTTGCAGGCTTGATCCCTAGTGGGGGGTGTGCAAGAGGCAGATGATCAATGATTCTCTCTCATCATTGATGTTTCTATCTCTCAATCCCTCTCCCTTCTTCTCTGAAATAAAAATGTATTTAAAAAAATGGGGAGGAGGCTATTATTGGCAGTTGGTAGAGAGAGGTCAGCCAGGGATGATGTAAACATCCCGCATAGGACAGCTCCCACCACAACAAATAATCTGGCCCCAAATGTTACAATGCCAAGGCTGAGAACCCAAATCTAGACCCCCTGGTTTTGGAGTTAGACAGAAGTGGGCTTTAACCATGGCCCTGTTCTTCACTAGCTCTGTGACCTTCAGCAATTACTTAACTGCTCTGGGCCAATTACTTAACTGTTATTTCCAACTCTATAAAATAATACCTTTCTCAGAGTGTGAGGATGACATGAAATAATGAACTTAGTTAACACAGTGGCAGATGATCAAACACTGGTCACTCCTTAGGTTATCCCATTTAATTCTCATTCTCTGCCTGACAGAGGTGTGTTACCCCACGGAGAAGAGGTTCAGAGAGGTCGTGTAACTTGTCCTAAGTCAAACAAACAGCCTGTGGAAGAACTGTACTGATTCTTAATTAAGTAAAACCCCATGACATTACGTGAACAGGGACACCTCAGACCCAGTGGCAAGGTCTATTACACACATTGACGTCTACATGTGGATTACCTCACTTCCTAAGAAACTCTAAAGTCAGTGCCCTCTCAAAGCTCCCCTTTCCTCTGTACTTTCAATGTCTGTACTCAGGGGACCCGTTCCTCACCTGGACTCCTGCGATGGTGTATTTGACTCCCCTGGTCTTCCTCATTCCCTTCAGTCCAGCCCAAACTCGACTTCCCAAGGTACAGTTCTACTTAAGTTGTGACTCTGCTGCACACCCCTTCCTCCCCACGGGATAACAGTGGGGCATTCAAGGGCCCCCATCTTTGGAAACTAGTGTAACTTAAAGTCGATTGTGCGTTCTCCCCCTACAACGCCATGCCATTTCCTGCCCGGGTCTTTGCTTTGACTTGCTTCCCTTTTCCAAAATGCTGGCTCAATCTCATTGAAAACATGACTCCATCCCTGGTCAAAAGCCACCTCTAGCAAACCCTCCAACTTTTATCTGCATCCCCTCCAGGAACTGGTGAGACTGGTCACACACCGCCTTGTATTTTGGTTCCCGGTGTCCATTTCCAACTATTAAGCTAGCGTTTTCTTCCTTAAGGGTCTACATTTAAATTTTTTTTACGACACTGCATGCAGAAAAACGCCATGCAGAAAAATACTAAAAGAGAAATGGAAATACTCTGTAAATGACTACGCCTTTAGGGATGTTGCAGGTACACTGGCTGAAGATTAAGCAGCAGGGTCTGAGAGTACGTCCAGGTGACCTGAGAACACTTTCTCTGCATCTTACTGATGAAAAAAACACTGGACCGTAAGGCCGCTAGGCTGACGGAACGAGCGAGACGCGGGCACCCCGCCCGGGATTGAGAACTGCCCCACCCAGCTCGGAAAGGCGCTTGCAGCTCCCCGCAACCCCTAAGACCTACACGGCCTCCCTCAAATTCTAGGAGCGGGGTGCGGGGCTGCACACGAGAGGGATCCCCCTCGGCCTCTCCCAAAGCACATGGCAGAACCGCTCCTATGCTGGCGCAGGCGCAGAGATCAGGGTTCGGCCACTTCCTTCATCCCAGCGTCCGTGTGTCCCGGTCCCGTTACCTTGAGAGCCTCCAGTCCCATAAGACGAGTCTTGCGGTCCTGATCCTTGATGATGAGGAAAGGGCGCCCATATTCATCGAAGGCGAGAGTCCCGAAGGACGCCATGGTGCTGCAGCTGGGGTTACTTCCCCACAACCGGCGGAGACCGCTCCGGAACCCAGAACGCACCTTCCGCTCGCGGGAGGGCTCAACCGCTCGCGCATGCGCAGAGCAGCCTGCGCGAGACTTATTTTTCGCTTGAGACTAGTTTCATGCCAGACAGTACTTTCTGGAATCGGCGGCCTTCGGAAATGTCTATCATCTGGGAAGCTGGGGGGGGGGCGTTCGATATCACAGACGGGAACTTGGGAACCCACAAGTCGAGAGTAGACAGAATTTAGTAATTTCGTGAAGTTATACATTTGAGAGTTCCTGGTGGTGGATCCCAACTCATTTACTTAGAGCATATTTTTTCCTCCCTCCTTCCTACCCCGACTTCAAGATGGTATAACCCACTTCCGGGTTTCTGTTTCACTGCCGGAAATCTCGCGATGGAAGGAGGAGGAGGTGAGGTTGGCCGGGCACGGCGGGCTCCTGGGCTGCTCGCCTAGATGCAGGCGTGCTGTGGGGCTCATGGTTGGTCGGCCGGGGTTTCCTCCACCCAGCTCCGCGGGAGTGGGAGCAGCTGTTGTTGGGTGCACAGTTTTCAATCAGGCCCCCCGTGTCCCTCCTTCCTTCGGGGCTTGCCCGGGAGCCCGGTCTCGGGTCGGGGCTGCGGCTGCCTTTGCTGGTATCTAGGTGCCAGGAACTGTCCTTGGCGCTTTAGGGCGAATAAGTCACGAGGTGCTTGGCACGATCTTCATGTGACAGCGGTCCTGGGGTCACACTGTCTGGGTGGGAATCGCACCCCTGCCATTTTACTGGCTGTTTTGGGGGCAGTGATTTTAATCTCTCTGTGCCTCAGCTTCCTTGTCTGCAAAAATTGCAATAACAGCCCTGACCGGTTTGGCTCAGTGGATAGAGCGTTGGCCTGCGGACTCAAGGGTCCCAGGTTCGATTCTGGACAAGGGCATGTACCTTAGTTGCGGGTACATCCCCGGTGGGGGGTGTGTAGGAGGCAGCTCATGGATGTTTCTGGCTCTCTGTACCTCTCCCTTCCTCTCTGTGAAAAATCAATAAAATATATTTTTTAAAAATTGCAATAACATTGTAGTACCTACTTTACGCAGCTGCTACGCGGATTCAGGGAGATCAGTGCCTGGATCTTAGCAAGCTCTGTTTAAGTGTTTTCCCGTTTTGTGAAAATGGTCCAGTAACTTGCTCTGCGTTACAGTAGGCAAAATTGCACAGCCTTGCGCTAGGGGTCCCCCTCTGAAGCCCTGCGGTGTGCTGCCTCGGAAAGCTCTCTCAACCCTAACTAGGTGGTACCCGGTCCTCTACATCCCTACACTGCTTTTTCTTTAGAGCACTGATCATGACTAAATATTTTATGGACTATTTGTTAGGGGTTTCCACCCTCCCTGCACCCCAGCTGCCAAAGAACACGGACTTACCCCTGTTGTATTAGTCCTAGTCTTTATCAGATACTCAAATGCTGAAATGAATGAGTGAGTTAGTTATACTAGTACATGATTAACCCTAGCCTGAAAGTGGAGAACTGGCTTTGTCACTGGAAGGTTGGTGGTCATTTAACCTCTCCTAATGAGTGGCTCACTTATTCTCAAGACAGTGATGATCCAAGGGCATTTTAGATTTGGGAGTCAGGTCTCAGTTCACTTTAACTTGGTCAAGACAACATTTTCTTATTCAAATTGGTGAATTCTGCAACTTCTGCTTCCTGTTAAAACTTGAGGGAAAAGGATTTTTCCTAGTATCGTTAGGTGCTGTTTAACCAAAGGATACAAATGACATTAAACCAATAGAGGAAAGACTTCTTAAGGACCAAAAAATATGTCAGAGGGACATGAAGTATATGCTGTAGTTTTTCAACTGGTATGTGAATATAAGTACACAACAGGCTTCAAATACTGTGACATGAATATATAAACTCCAGTTTAAACACATGTGGCAGGTCACTATTCCAAACAGGCTTGTTCTTTTTTTTCTGGCCCTTTCCCTTTTGCTTGAACTTGGATGAGAATCCTGTCTACCTTTTTTTTTGTGTGCATGTAAGTCATTACCTCTACCTTTAAGTGACCCAGATCTGTCCCTGGAAATTTGAAGGTGGAGGGGGCCATGAAGGCCATTCTTTCAATTTTTCTTCCTGCTCCTCTCTGGGAGGAGCAGAGGGAACCAGGGGAGGAAGTTCCTCCTCAGCCTCTGTAAAAGGCTCTAGCAAACGCAATATTATGTTCCCCATGGAGAAACAGTTTTATTTTATTTTATTTATTTATTTATTTATTTATTTATTTCCAACTTTTTTGCCAAATACTCAAGATCTAATGTACTTTCCTCAGAAAACCAAGGTTTATGTTCTATAACATAAAAGAATACCTTCTGAATCTTTTAATTTGTTAAGCATTCAAACAAAAATTCTAATAAAGTTTACTTTATATTTATAACCTAATTCTTCCCCATTAGCCTGGCTGAAACAGAAGTTCCCACCCTACTTACAGTTCGCGACTCTGCAGCTGGCCGTGGGCTTTTGTGTGCGGTGAACTTCCCTCACCTTTTTCTGGTGAATTTTCCACACCTTTCCTCGGTGTACTTTTTCCTTCCTTCGCTCTTAGGCGAAAAATACCTTCTCCTCCAGAAGTCCCTCGGTAGGCGCCAGAATGTAGGAATCCCTTTCCACGTCCCGCGTGGTCCAGGGTTCCAGTTCAGGGTTCGGGTTCTGGAGAAGGGCCGCACACAAATGAATGGAGACTGAAGAAATTCAATTTGGCGAAATGGGGGGCCAGGCGGTAGTCCACCTCTAGTGGGAGAACTCACGACTGCTCTGGCTCTGCCATCCCTTTTATTGAGGCTTTGGGGAAAAACATCTTAGGCAAGATAAACAGAAATATACATGTAGCCCTTAGGCAGGAAATAACAGAAACTTACATGGGAAAAACAAAGGTGGAGGCTGCTTCAGCTAACAATATGTCAACTAAAGGGGTGAGTGGTTAGAGCAATTAAGGTTGTTGACCAGCCTTCCTGGCTTCCTGTCAACATCTCTCTTTTTAGTAAAACTGATTTGTTTCCGGCAGAAATTTTTTTCACCCATTATCAGAAATCAGTAACTAGGCAAGTGTGGGGACAACCGAAGTTCATCTCTTTGAGATCTTTACTTTCTTCTTCTTTTTAAAAAAATGTTTATCTCTTCCGCTCATCTGGAGATTGCCATTTAAAAAAAATTTTTTTAAAAATTGATTTTAGATAGGCAGGGAGAGAGAGAGAGAGAGAGAGAGAGAGAGAGAGAGAGAGAGAAAGAAACATCAATGATGAGAGAGAATCATTGATTGGCTGCCCCCTGCACTCTCCACACTGGGGACTGAGTCTGCAACTGGGCTGTTCCCTGACCGTGAATTGTGACCTCCCCAGGTCAGTGTTCAACCACTGAGCCATGCCGGCTGGACGAGTTCTTTACTTTCAAGGACTGACTCCCTCCAGTGCTCAACAAAAACAGCCAGTGGCCACCATAGCTCTTCTCTAATGGAGTGGCGGAGTGTAGAAGTCTTTGTCATTTATATCATAATAAACAATCTTATGACTAAACATGTTCCATTGAAAGGACCAGAAATTTGTAGAGACAAGCTTGATTTTTGTTTTGAATCTTCAGGGACTGTTTTTCACTGATAAAAGTAAAAATATTTTTTTTATTGAGTGGAGGTAACAGTGTAGCTATATATTGGATTTACATAGTAACTTCAAAAACTCATACACGTTTTTGTTAAGTTAATAGACTTGTAGGTGTAAAAACTTGTGACAGGAAATGCAGTGATTTTATCAAGAGATACACTGCTGCTGGTGTTGACTTTCTTAAAAACACAGATAGTGTAGTGACTTTGCTAAAAAACTTCCATCCCAGGGCACAAGAATAAAAGATATATTTAGCCTGACGTCAAAGTCTCACATTTGCCTTCCCATGCTATCTACCACTGCTCAGCCAATGGCTTCCCACTTTTATGCCTTAGTTCCAAGGCTTCCTTCTTTTGCTAATATCCTTTTTCCATCAACCTCATGCACAGCTCAAATTCTGTCTGTCAACATCTTCCGGTTCCATCATTGGAATCAGTCTTTCCTCCACCTTCCCCTATATTCCCACAGCATTTCCTACACTTTATAGCATATCTTACAACCTGCCCGTGTATGTCTTAATTGGACCCTACCATGCACACAGGTTAGATGGGAGGCCCTGAAGACAGGAGCTCTTTATATTGTTTGCTAGTTAAATTGAAGGGTAAAGTCTACACAGGTGAATTAGAACTTGGGTTATCTAATTGACTGTCTACTGGCTTATGCTGACAGAGAAACTATCCATTAATGGACCAATGGATAAAATGTAGTATATACATAGAATGGAATATTATCTATATACTAGAGGCCCGGTGCATGAAATTCATGCACTCGGGGGTGGGGGTCCCTCAACCCAGCCTGCACCCTCTCACAGTCTGGGAGCCCTTGGGGGATGTCTGACTGACGGCTTAGCCTGCTCCCCAGAGCGGGGAGCAGGCCTAAGCCATTAGTCAGACCTCCTTAGCCCTGCCAGAGGCGGGAGAGGCTCCTGCCACTGCCGCAGAGCTCGCCAGCTGTGAACCCAGCTTCTGGCTGAGTGGTGCTCCCCCTGTGGGAGTTCACTGACCACCAGGGGAAGCTCCTGCGTTGAGCATCTGTGCCCTGGTGGTCAGTGTGCGTCATAGCGACCGGTCATTATTCTCTTCAGTTGATTTGCGTATTAGCCTTTTATTATATAGGATATAAAAGCGTAAGCGACCATTACGATGGAACGACCAGAACGACTGGTCACAATGACGTGCACTGACCACTAGGGGGCAGACACTCAATGCAGGAGCTGCCCCCAGCCTGCAGGCCTGGTTGCCAATGGGGCCTGCCAGCCAACCTCCTAGTCCCCCCTGCCCTTGGCCAGCAGGCCCCAATCGCCTGATCAGGGCCATACCCCCCAGGCTGGGACAGGGAACTGGGGGTGGGTGGCGGCAGATGCAGCCCCTTTCCCAGGTGAGCCGAGGGCTGGCTCCCTCCTTGGGGCCAGCAGCCAACCTCCTGGATACCTCTCCCCCATCCTTCCCCCTGGCCAGCAGGCCCCAGTTGGCCTGCCATCCGCCTGCCGTGGTGGTGGTTGGCCCCTTCCCCTGGCTGGCAGGCCCTGATCATCTGATTGGGGCCTGCTGGCCAACCTTCCGGCCCCTCACATCCCCCCCCCACCCCTCTCCCCCAGCCAGCAGGTCCCGATCACGCAATCAGGACCAGGCTCTGGGCTTGGATGAGGAACTGGGGATGGGTGGTGGCAGGTGGTGAGGGAAGGAGGAGGTGGAGAGGCGGGGAGGCAGGGAGGCAGGGAACCTGATCGGCCCTGATCGCCAGCCAGGCCTAAGGACCCCACCCGTGCATGAAATTCATGCACCGTCCTCTAGTCTGTATATATAAAAGCCTAAGCAACCGTTTGACTGACCTTTCGACTGGTAGCTATGACATGCACTGATCACCAGGGGGCCAACGCTCAATGCATAGGCATGGGAACATGGAACAGATTGATGAATCTCAGAGGGAAGGAGGGTGGGGGAGGGCGGGAAGAGATTAACCAAAGATCTTATATACACACTAGAGGCCCAGTGCACGGATTCGTGTACTGGTGGGGTCCCTTGGCCTGGCCTGTAGGGGATTGGGCCGAAACCGGCAGTCCGACTTCCCCCGAGGGGTCCCAGATTGCAAGAGGGTGCAGGCCAGGCTAAGGGACCCCACTGGTGCATAAATCCGTGCACTGGGCCTCTAGTTTGTCTATAAAAGGGAATAAAGTGCTGATACATGGTACAACCTGGATAAATCTTAAAAACATGCTGAGTGAAAGAGGCCTGTCACAAAGGACCACATACTATATGATTTCACTCCTATGAAAGTCCAGAATAGGAGCTCTAGAGACAGAAAGTAGGTTAGTCATTTCTTTTTCTTTTTTTAAATATATTTTATTGATTTTTTACAGAGAGGAAGAGAGAGGGATAGAGAGTTAGAAACATCGATGAGAGAGAAACATCGATCAGCTGCCTCTTGCACACCCCCTACTGGGGATGTGCCCGCAACCAAGGTACACGCCCTTGACCGGATCGAACCTGGGACCTTTCTGTCCGCAGGCTGACGCTCTATCCACTGAGCCAAACCGGTTTCAGCAGGTTAGTCGTTTCTTAGGGCTAGGGAGTGAGGGAGAGAATAGAGGGGTGGTGATTAAAGGTTAAGGGGTTTCTTGAGGTATTGAAAATGTTCTAAAATTGACTGTGACATGTCTATGAATGCACTGAAAACCTTTGAATTGTACACATTAAATTATATGCTATATGAACTACATCTCAAGAAAGTTGTTAATAATTACTGATTTCCCCCCCACCCCCTCCCATGATGGTATTGAGAATAATAATAGCAGCTAACTGTCATCACTGCTTGCTCTCAATCTAGGTAAACCCCAGGAAACACTTAAAAAAGAAGGTCAGCCAGGATATGTTCTACCTACAAGTCTTGAAGCCAATGGTTTGAAGAAGAACAGTTGGGGTTTCTTAATTACTGGGATTGTTGGTGGGACACTGGTGGCTGTGTATGCTGTGGCCACTCCATTTATAACACCGGCCCTCCGAAAAATTTGTTTGCCTTTTGTACCCGCAACTACAAAGCAGATCGAAAATGTTGTGAAAATGTTGCAAAGCAGAAGAGGACCTCTGGTGGACATTGGCAGTGGCGATGGTCGGATTGTGAGTTATGCTGACGTTTTAAGGTTTGGCGTCGGAATTGTTAATATTTCTCTTTCACATTTCTTACGAGGTTTATGCAAAACTTGCTAAACCTGACAGTTTAATAAAGTGGTCGTTTCATTTTGTGTTTGTTTGGCTGAACTATCAAACCCTCCAGCATGAATTTGGAATGTAGTTTTCTCAGGTTTAATTTTTTTTTTTTAAAGGAGAAAGTGCTCTGTAGATATGCCAAGTAAAAAAGAACCAATAATTGGTAATTACGAAAGCGCCTGTTAAGAAACGGGCCAATAGAGGCGGCATAACTAGAAGAAACATGGAGTTTCACTGTTTTACATTTTGCACTATAAATGTTTGCTTCTACACTTATCTATACTTACACGTGTATAATTCTTATGGGGTAACACAGAGTTAAAATAACCCCCACTTTTTGAAAGGGAAAGATCAGCCTTTTAGTGACCTCAATCTCCGCCCCCCACCCCCACCCCCTCACCCCCATGGGAAGCTGTTTAAACTTACTCAAGGCCACTGATTGGCAAACGGGTGTCCCAAATCAAGTTCCTCCATGGACAAGGCAGCACCTAAGGATTTAGGCCTCTATGCAATGATGAGCTGCAAAGTGAGGTGGTAGTAGTCAGGGCTGGTATTCTGGAAACATTTAGTGTGGAGACGAGCAGGCCACGATGCTTTCACCAGCCCCTGACCACAGAGGCCCTGCAGTTTGATCGTGGTGACCTGGAATAATCAGGAGGAGGTTAGAAAGTGCCTTGTGTTTTTAGGAAATGAGATGTAGATGTTAATCAGGAGGACATTTTAAAATCCAGATTTGAATGCTTTACATATTCGAATAGTATCTTTATGGTTTCTCAGAAGATGGTCTGTCTTTAATGGTGTCTTGAACAAAGGAGGTGCCTTTTGATTGGTCTTTTACGATTATAGACCATAAATAGGAAATATTCGTATCATTTTCCCAGGTAAGTTGTTTTTCTTATTTTATTTATTTTTATAATGTATGTATTTTTATTGTTGACAGTATTACAGCTGTCTCCCATTTCCCACCCCGCTCCTTACCCCCCCCTGCCCAGCCCCTACCCATTCCCTCAGGTCTTCACCTCCCTATTGTCCGGGTCCCCGGGATGTTTTTCTTTTTATCTTGAATAAATACCGGCCTCTTTCTGCAGGTGATAGCAGCAGCAAAGGAAGGATTCACAGCTGTTGGCTATGAATTAAACCCATGGCTAGTTTGGTACTCCAGATACCGTGCTTGGCGAGAAGGGGTACAGCACTTGGCCAAATTTTATATTTCAGATCTGTGGAAGGTATGTAAGGCAGAGAGCAGTCCTAGGAAACTCAGACCGAAACTTTCTAATTCATAATTAGTATTGCAAACTGAAAAATGTATAAAAAGAAAAATAATTAAAATACAGGTGTGTATTTTAGCATAATGAAATATGAACCCCTTTTAAATGGATAGATTTGCAAATTGACTACTTTAGAGTATAAGCTTAAGACTTATGACATGATAGATAATGTGAATTCCAAGAATTTGCTCAATTAAAAAAGTCCTTATGTCTATTCATTACAGAATGAGATTTTTAAAATCTCATTTGGAAATCTTATAAATTATAACATAGGCATTCACATATTAATGTTGTTCTTGGTAAATGATAGACTTTCGTGTGTGTGTGTGTGTGTGTGTGTGTGTGTGTGTGTATGTGTAGAGAGAGGTGCAAAGAAAAGAAAGAATCTACCAACCGTGCTGTTATGGATCATCCTGGTCTTCATAAAGTACAAGATACTTCCAAGTTTATTTGTACTCTAAAAAAATTGCCCTGTAATTTTGCTTTAGGAATGCTCCATAAAATGCTCTTTCTTGAATAAGAATTTTCCTTTGTAATGGTGTCATCAGTAGCCTATAAAAATTTACTTGAGTTTTTGCTTGCATTTTTTATGCCATATATACATAAATGATCTCTCGGTAGAGTAAATAAGACTTTTATAGGGCAATAAGAATTTTGACTGGCAAAGCACTTTTCCCCCTAGCTTTTCAACTAAAGACCACTTTATTGCATTTTTTACTTAGTATTTTAGAGAAGAGGATTGGGACTAGAATTTTAAGGATGGTTCAACATAAAAAACCAGTGGTCTGAGATCCCTTGAGTTCTTGCAAAGCTACTTTGGTGTAGAGTAGAGTAGGAAAGTGTGGACCAGGGGCACAGAGGGCCCAGGGCCAACTGGCTCAGCCACCAGCTGGTCATTGGTGAGTCATTGGCGTTTCTGAGGGATGACAGATGACCCCTGGGGCAGGCCCTTCATGGAGTTGCTGTGAGGATGAGATGACTTATGGGGAAGCATTTGGAAAACGGATGGATTGAACTAAAATGCACAAAAGTGTGTACATGGTAGTTTTTCCATTGTGAAATCTAAAAGGGGGCCACTCTGTGAAAACCTATTATTTGGTGAAATGTAAAGTTGCTACTCATCTTGAAACAAAAGTTAAGCTGGGTGTTTGGCTTTAAAAAATTAATCTATGCATTGTTTCCTCTCTTTTAGGTTACTTTTTCACAGTACTCAAACGTCGTTATTTTTGGGGTGCCCCAGATGGTGAGTATGCACTCTCCTGTCCCTTGTATGTTTGGTTTTAGGTCATGAAGGCCCTTACAGCTGTAACAGACCACCTCTCTATGGCCTGCTCACCCAAATGCACGATGACTGCCTCCCAGATAGTCTGAGGGGGCACTGGGTTTCAGTTTATTGGTTAAAAGGTTAATCATAAAAGATTCAGTGTTATTTTTAAACTCTTGCTTCAGATAAAATCTCAATTATCCATCTAAGCCCTAAAAATTCCAGTCTGAAAACTGCTTTATGAGCACGCAGCATCTAATGTGGCTGGAGATTTTCACGGTCGCTCACTTCCATCCAGCTGAAATCATTGGGGAAAGTTAATGGGATGTTCCCTTTGAGTTGATCACCTCTCTGATTTTGCACTCAGATAATTTTCAGGGCAGATGAGCGCTGACTAGTTTCAATTGACCTCAGATGACTGATTCCTTCTGAGCTTTGATTATCTTCTTTCAAAAGTGAAAGTACTGCAGCATTGCACTGAAAATATTCCTAAATTTAGCCTTTGGAAAGATGACCAGGATGGGATGCGTTTGTTGTAATTGTTGGTTTACAGACCATGGAAAGAAATCCCGGTTCACTTTTCAAAGTCTGTAATTGTAGCCATAATAGTCTTGGTGAAATTGGATGTTTCCTGAAATACACTATAAAACTGATAGGGTTTTCAGTTAAAAGAACAGGAGATTTTTCTTTTTTCTTTTGGTGTTTTGTTTTCTTATTCACATCTTAATTGTTGCACAAGAAGTTTTAATGCTTAAGAAATTTATCCTCACCACTAGAACCTTTAGTGCAATGCCATTTTTTCTTCTTTTTTTGCCATTTTATTTTATTTTTTGAAGTCAATTTAGAAGGGTTTTGTTGTATATTCTTGAAAGCAACAGAATCCTATATGTTTGTAATTTTTGGCAAGCCTACATATAGCTGAAACCTGGGTGTCTACAGGTTTGTTATAGAAATGAAAAGAGGTAGAAGGGCATGATCCTTGGCCATTAAAAACAAAGCAAACCATAACTCTTCAGGACCATAGAATTGCTATGGAATTTGATATTTACTAGTTATGATGTTTGGGCAGTCCTTCAGAATAATTAGCATTTGGAGGCAAATAACTTTAATTTGAAATCCAAGCTTTCCAAAAATAGAAATTGATACTTATTCGGCTTCCGTGCAGTGTGGAGAGGCTGGATGATGGCCTGAGGTGTGGACTTATGAAGCCACAGCCGCTGTGTCCCTGTGGGGGGCAGCAGTGGCCTTTGGTAGTCACTGTCACTGCACAACCCGTGGGCTCCGACTCCTTGAGCTTCTCTGACATACTTGAAGTATGGTCAGTTTTTGGAGCTGTTCACTCAGAGGAAATAAGAGTCCTATTATTTTGATGAATGCTTCTGCAATTATTGTCCTTTCTTCTGTACACAGAGACGTTCTTAAGTAAGGAACTTGTAGTATTGCACTGTTCCCAAGAAAATTGGGAGCAGCTGAAATGCAGGCAGCACCCACACTCCTGGAATGGCAGAGACTCGGCCACCTAGCAGGTTTTCATGCAGGTGGATCAATCACAGGTGCAGAGGGCCAGGGGGCATCTGTTGGCCTGGAGGCCCAATTTCAGGAGTGGAGGGCCCCGCTTTCCGCCCTTATCAAGCTTTGCTTACGTGGAGGATGTGAGCGGGAGGGAGAGTGCTGGCTGGGGAGCCTGGGGCCAGGTCTGCCCTCAGTGAGGTGAGTCCTGAAAAGTCCTTTTATCTATCTGGGCCTTATCATTCACTCTTCTATTAAAATGCATTTCCCTTCCCTGAGCACTGGTCCGTATTCTGGTCATGCCCTGGTGGCTCGACACAGCCAGTGTGGCATGAAATGTTTCCTGGGGCAGCTGAAGCACACACAGGTCATGAGGGAGCCAGGAGGAGCCTTAGGGAACTTCAGAAGTAGAAACCCTAGCGTTATAACTCCTCATCCTGCTTCTGATAGCGGACTGATTATTCCCAGCAGCTCTTGGCAGTCGTAGCTCGAAATTAGCGGTGCTCTAACATTTCAACACTGGTGTGTGTCTGAATTATGGGAGTGAGGAATCCCATTGGACCTGGTAAATCCTGTAGTAGGTTGTAAATTGCCACATTTAAGACTGGCTTATCCACCAAGAGAATCTTTTGAAAATGTGGAACAGATCATGTGTATCCTTGTTTAAAACCCTTCCGTGGCTTCCTGCTGCTTAAAAGCGGTGAGGATAAGGCCTAAACCCTCCACATGGCCCTGAGGCCTGGCTTGGAGTGGCCCCTGCTTCCCTCAGCTGCCTGTGCCAAGCCCCCGTTTTCCTCTCGGGCCCTGGGCTCCGCTGTGTGTGGGGCTGTGTCCTTCCTCTGATTTCAGTCCCCCAGCTCTGGGCCTAGTTGGTGAACACCTGTTGACCACTCGTGGTCCAGTGTCTTTTCCACTGAGAATGGTCCCTGATCGCCCCATGGCACGAGCTCCAGTGCCCTCTATTTTTCACGTGTACAGTGCCTGTTCTCCTCTCCTTATGTGAGTCATTGCACATTTCCCGATTGATGGCTTTGGCAGCGTTTGCAGTGGGCACTGTACTACCAGCTCGAGAATGAAGGCTGGCCTGTCTTCGCTGCCCGTCCTCCAGCATGGCAGCACCCAGCAGAGAGTAATCACCCGGCCGGAAGTATTTGTTAAATGAATGAGTAAATATGGTATAAATACCCATTAAGTACACTTTCCCCAGTGGGCTATTCAATTTCATAACTTCAAAGAATGACTAATTTAATTTTAGTTGTGAATCCTGTTTTGAATTGATGAATGAAAATATTATCAGCATGTTCTGATGAAGAAAAATCGTTCATGATTGAATTATTTATTCTTCATTCATTCATTTGACCAGTATTTATTCAGGGCCCACTTGGAATACTTTAGTGAATAAAGGAGAAAAACATCCCTGCCCCAGGTGCTAATATGCTAGTGGGGAGAGCAGAGATTGGGATGCTTATATAAAATATATCGAGCAAGAGAAGGGGATATGTGCTGGGGGGCAAGCTAAAGCAGGAGAGGGATGAGGCAGAGACAGTGTTCCTGAAAAGGGGACACGTGGAGGCGAGGGAGGGAGCTGTGTGTCTGTCCGGAAGAAGGGAATAGCATTTCAAACAGGAACAGCCACTTTAAGGAAGCTAGGATGTGTGTGCCTGTTGGGTTCTAGGAGCTTCAGGGAGGCAGGTGTGGCAGAGGCAGGGTGAGTGAGGGGAGCTGGGGAGAGGTGAGGTCAGAAAAAACAGAGCTGGGATGGGAAGGACCCTGGGCCCTTGTAAGGCGGGAGCCATTGTGGATTGAGCAGAGGCGTGGAGGATCGGAATGGACTGGGGCTGAAAAGGATCACAGGCTGCCCTGGGGTGAGAAAGAGCATCAAGGTCGGCTCCCCGGTTTTTGGCCTGAGCAACTGGAAGTTTGGGGTTGACATTAGTGAGCTGGGAAAGGTGCAGGAGGAGTGGCATGGAAGATCAGGAATTCTGGGTGGCATGTGATGTGTAAGATGTGTGTGGGAATTTCAGCTTGGTAGTGGTGGATAGAGGGGTCTGGGGCTCAGGAGAGAGGGCTGGAGATCAGGTTTTTAGGCATCAGCGCCCAGAGGGAGTTGAAGCAGAGGAGTGGCTGAGGTCAGTCAGTGAAGGGGCAGAGCCACCCACGGCCTGAGCCCTGGCCTCTTACAGGTGAGGGGAACTCAGCAAAGGCCTGGAGAGGAGGGGTTGGGAGGTTGGAAGTGAGGGCGGGGCTGTCCCCTGGAAGGCAAGTGAAGCCAGTGCCTCAGGGAAGAGGGGTGATGAAGGGGCTCCAAGCTGCCTGTGGCTGTGCTAATTTGTCTGATAGGCCTTTGCGCTGCTTTCAACTTATGTTTAAAGTTTTGAAGATGTAATTAGACTAGAATATGATGAGTTCGTGTCACTTTGAAGCCTATAATTGTATGAATAAGTTTGAATTCCATTAGACATACATGACATATCACTGCTTCTCTTTGTGTGTGATATCAAGACCCTGATTTGTTGCATATTTATGTGTAATTTAGTCAGTTAATTTCTTATGATTGTAATAGCTCCTTTTCATTTTTAGGTTTATCTTGACTTAGCATATGACATTTGGAAATAAAAGAGAAAAGAATAATGATAATGTGAATACGTTTACAATTATCCTTTTTATGAACAAAATTACCATAAGAAACCCCTGATATTTTGGAAAAAGATTCTTTGCTTATTTAATTTTTCCCTCAAGGAACAAAACTTTATTTTTTTAAAAACTCATCTTTTCCTGGCTGTTAAAAGAATAGAAATATTTCATCCTTAATGGAACTTGTTCTTTGTTATCTTGGTATTGATGCTAATAAAGAATTAAAATCTGGCTCACATAGCCATACATCATGTAGAGGAGTTTTTCCAAGCTACTTCTTAAAGGTATAAAACCTTCGTAGAAGTACTGTCAACTTTTTTGTCTCTACTTACTTTAGAACTTGATTTCTAAATACCATTTCCCACTCAGAGGAACCAGGAATGTTTGAGAAATGGCTGATCCCAGGGCTGAGGAAGGGAAGATACAAAAGCCCAGAACATTTTTTTTTTTTTAAATATATTTTATTGATTTTTTTTTTACAGAGAGGAAGGGAGAGGAATAGAGAGCCAGAAACATCAATGAGAGAGAAACATCGACCAGCTGCCTCCTGCACACCCCCCACTGGGGATGTGCCCGCAACCAATGCACATGCCCCCGACCGGAATCGAACCCGGGACCCTCAGTCCACAGACCGACGCTCTATCCACTGAGCCATACCGGTTCCGGCAGCCCAGAACATTTTTGTTGAGCCAGAATATAAGGAAGTGCTCAAGATATTTGATGGGGGCATGTCCAAAGGAAAGAGCAGCCAAATTGGGATGATTTGAGCACTAGAATAAATGGGACAGTAGTGGATTATCACGAATTGAATGAAATAATCTGGTTCATCCTACAGTGATAGCTAGTTAGGTAGAAAGAGAGAAGGGAAAGCCATTTCTTGCAGTAGAAAGTAGAATTTCATCTAGAAGAAATGATGGAATTAGCAAACCCATACTTTGCAACCATTATAGCAAAAATTGACTCAAGCCAGAATCATCAGTGAATAGTATATCTAGTGTGTGGTCAGCTTGATGAATAATAGAATATGTACGTCCGCTCAAGGTATTTCCCCACAAATTATTCATTATAAAGGAAAAATAGTGACCACACTCTGGACACCAGATACCATCTCAACTGAGTGGTGACCACCCCCTCAAAGCAGGAGGACCCCATGGGCGTCTGACTGGGGCCCTGATATGTTCACAGCCCCACTTATGGGTCATTGCCAAGAACTCCCAGGCTGAGTCATTGCGAGCAATCATCAGAGGAACTTGGAGGCCATGGAAAAATAACTGGCCCATGTTGTAAAGGATGTTATTGTCATGAGACACAAAGAAACATGGAGGGGCTGTTCAGATTAAAAGAGACAAGGAGCCCTAGCCGGTTTGGCTCAGTGGATAGAGTGTTGGCCTGCAGACTGAAGGGTCCCAGGTTCAAGGGCACATGCCCAGGTTGCAGGCTCGATTCCCAGTAGGGGGCATGCAGGAGGCAGCCGATCAATTATTCTTTCATCATTGATGTTTTTATCTCTCTTCCTCTCTGAAATCAATAAAAAGATATTAAAATAAATAAATAAATAAATAAATAAATAAATAAATAAATGAGACAAGGAAACATTACAGCTAAATGCAATGTGGAATCCCAAACTGGGGGAAAGTGTCAAATTAAGACATTTGACAAAATTGGAATGTTACTGTTGGAGTTATTTTATTGGAATATAATGCTAAATTTCCTGAATGTGGTACCTGTGCTGGGGTCATTTCTTAGAAAATATTTTCTTAGACAATGCTTAACTATCCTATATAATGAAAGCCTAATATGCAAATTGTCCCCTCGACTGGGAGTTCGACCGCTCACTATGATGTGCACTGACCACCAGGGGGCGGCACGGAACATGGTGGTCGTCAGTGATGTCGGCTATCTGGGGGCGTGGGTGACGGGGACAGAGGTACAGTGAGAATGTGGGGTGTCTGCCGAGCTTGCTCTCACTCCCCCAGCTACCCTCCCCTGGGATGCCAGGGCTTGCGCGCATGGGAAGCCCCCATGCTCAGGTGATGAGTGCCCACAAGGAGCCCGCCCCGAACCCGTGTGGTGTCTTCCAGTGAGCTGGGCCGCAGCTGCCGGGACCACAGGAGCCAGTCAGGCTTTCCGTGGGTTCATGCAGGAGCCGGTCTGTGAGGCCGGCCGGGAGAGCGTGCACTGCCCGCCCGGCTTCCATGTGGCACTGCTGGGCAGCCCAGAGGCCCATGCTGTGCTCCGACGCGGCCGCACTCACCGCATCTCTGCGTGGGGACTCAGGCGCTATGACTCAGGCGGAGGGGGGCACGCGGAGGCCTGGGGGCCCAGGTGCTGCCTAGGGCCCACCTTGGGCCCAGAGGTCAGCTGGGACCTGCCCTTCCATACCAGATGCTTATGCTTCAATGGCCGGCCAGGCCTAGGGACCGCACCCGTGCATGAATTTTGTGCACTGAGCCTCTAGTCAAGGAATAAAGGAGCATGTTGTATGCAACCTATTCTCCATTTAGGAAACATGTTTATGGAGAGGGGAAGAGGGCAAATCAGATAAAGCAAATATGACAGATTTTTCTTGCAACTGCTCTGTCAATTTGAAATTATTTTAAAATAAATTAAAAGGAGAGTGAAAAAATATTCTCCGGAGGTGAAGGTGATAATCTGTTTTTAGGACCTGAAGATAAACTTTAAGTGATTGCTAATTTGCTAATATAATTACAATGTTGTTATTTTTAGCAAACAATAAAATGCTTTCTCCACAGGTAGATGGGCAATAAAATGATAAATAAGAGAATTTTACAGTTTATTTGTTATGTTGACTATCAAGATATCAATTATCAGTATATTATTGATATATTTTTTTAAATGTATGAGATATTTTATTATATTTCAAGTTGGTAGAATGTGTATTTTTTATAGTCTTATCATTATATATTTCCTTGAATCTAGATGCTATTGATTTTAAGATGCATTTTTGCTATTGAGAAAGAAAAAATATTGCCAATTATAATTCTAAGACAATGTCAATGGTAAGTTGTTAAAAATGTGGAAAAATAGGTTAAATAGTTGAGACAGAATAGATTGAAATGTTTAGATAAATAAATCTGATTCTCATTTTAATTATTGCCACATTGTGATTTTAGTTAGAAAGCGAGAAATCTGTGATACATATCTGCTAAAAATGGCATATTTCATATTTGATACTAGAAGATGTCTTTACAACTGTTGTCAATGTGACTTATTTTTTTTGGTGGATTGTTTGATAATGTACTTCTGCCCTGAAGTGATCTTTATTACAGTTAGAAGTTTTGCACAGGTATTTTCAGGTACTCAAATACAGAAGGACATTTGAGAATCAATAGTGATGTCTCCACAGATGCTGCAGTTGGAGAAGAAACTTGAGCTTGAACTTGAGAGGGATGCTAGAGTCATCGCTTGCCGGTTCCCTTTCCCGCATTGGACCCCGGCCCAGGTCACCGGAGAGGGAATAGACACTGTGTGGGTTTATGACATGAGTACGTTTAGAAGGAGTGAGAAGAGGCCCTGAAAATCGGTGCATTTCCAGTCGGTCATTCAAATATAAAATTTATTGAGAGTCTTTTTCTGTAGTGTTGGTGGTTTTTGATTTTATAGAGACTTATAGCTGTGTGTTTAGCGAAGAGTATATTTTTGTTTGGCATGGCATGAGAAATTATTATTACGTCCCTTAATTTTTGGAGAAAACAAACAAGTTAAGAATAGCAGGTATATTTAAAGTTCCCTTTCATGGTATATTTTAAAAAATGTGCTTACAGCTTTTCATGCTCTTGGATGTGTGAAAATATGGATAAGTGATAGATGTTGATGGGTGGGAAAGATGTGGATAGCTCTTCACATGATAAAGAATATGATTTAATACCACAGATGAAAGAAAACAATTTTAAAGAGGTATGTATTAGTAGATGTTCGCAATTTCCTATAACTTTACTCATACTCAAGATTTGTTTTTCTTCTTTATACATCATGAAAAATTAATTTTATAAGGGCTTTAGAGAGGCATTTATATTTTATAACATTTATTAGGAATACTTTGTTTGTAGTCTAGTAGATGACTGTATTTTATTGAATCTAAGATGTATATGTATGTGTATACATATTTTAATGTTTCTGAAATTGAGAGGTTTCTTCCAACAGATGGCGTTTTATAGCTGTAATGGGCAGCATTGTACATAGTCAGCTATCATTGATAGATCTCAGAGTTGATGAAATAGGGTGTTCAGAGAAGATACATGATGCAGTGGAGTGGTTGGCAATGATTTAATAGTAAAATAAGTGGTCATGAGCTTCGGAGGGAGCCGGACCTGGGTTCAGATCCTTGCTGGACTCTCAGCAGGAGGCCTTGGACAGTGGCTTACACTCTCAGTGTTGGTTTCCTGAGTATCCTTGTCATCTATAATAATAAAAGCATAATGTGCTAATTAGACCGGATGTCTTTCCTTCCGGACAAAGCCGCAGTGGGTGGGGGCCGAGGCAGAGGTGGCAGAGGTCCCTGGCCATGGTGGGTGGGGGTTGTGGCTAAGGCCCTGGCATGAATTTCATGCATCGGGCCTCTAGTTGGTATAATGATGTACTGAACAGGGGGACCAATTTGTAAAACTCATGGCATAAAGTCTTTGGTCTGTACATAGTATTTATTATTAATTTAGATGCTAATGAAAAGCTTATTCACAGAAGGTGCAGATTATTTCTGCTAGTCACTTCTTTATTTTATGAAAGCAGCCATTTATTTAATATTTCTCATTTATGAGAAGAGACTTGACCGATTTAGATAAAGACAAGTTAAGGAAAATCTTTGAATTTGAGTAGACAGGCTTCATATATCTGAAAAATTAATATTGAATGGTGGCTCAGCTAATCCCTGCTTATCACAGAAAATAATTGAACTCCCAGCCATACAGCTTGTAACCTAAGTACCAAACTGTCTTAAAGATCTGATAAAGTGAGATGGTTTGTGTCTCTTACTAAACTGATAAAAATGTGATCAATTTGATAATTATTATTTAAATGAGAAGCAACTAGGGACTCATTAATTCATTCAGCAAATATTATTGAGTGACTACTGTGTAATCAGCTTTTCCAATTCAATGGTGAATGGACAGGCAAGGCCTCTAATCTTACGGAATTTATATTCTGGAAGCGGGGAGACAAAGAAATAGGTGAGTGAATGTTAGAGTGTGTGAAGTTCTTGGAGAGAAATAGCAGGGTGATAGTACAGGGAGCAGCTGTGTGTGTTGTGGGTGAGGGGATGGGATAGTGTGGACATCGGTCAGGGTTTTGGCTGCCACCATCTCTTCCTTTCCCACTAGGCCCTGGTTTCCTAATGGAGAACGAATTCTCTGCCATGGTGGTCAGCCCTGTAACTTGGCTGGGCACCCTTGGAGAGGGATGTATTGAAGCTCATTGCCAGGGCAGGGTGGTAGGCAGAGGCCAACGTATTCCTGGTGATAGAAGGAAAGGCATTAGGTTATATTCAGAGTTATGTATAATTTGCCACTTTTGGGTTTCTCCTTCAGCTTCCTAAGAATTAGATGATGCTTGATCCTTCAGCCTCAAAGCACAATAGACCGTTTCATAGAATTATTGTGATTCACGGAATCTGCAAGATCTTTAACTGTTTCTTAAAATTGTGCCTTTAAGTAAGAGCTATTCAATAAGTTTTTTCCTGTAAGGTTATTGTAGCTTCCCTGACTGGCTGGTTTGAATTTTTTTATCAGTTACTAGGTTAAGGACGTTGGTCAAATTTTGCACATGGCACAAGATAGGGAATGACAGCTACCATGTTTGATGTAAAAAATAGGGTTCAAAAACAAACTGATGAATAAAATAGATTCAGAGACATAGAAACATGGAATAGATTGACTAATCTCAGAGGGAAGAGGAGGGTGGGAGGGGTGAGAAGAGATTAACCAAAAATCTTATATGCATTACCTATGGACACAGACAAGAGGGTGGTGAAGGCCTGGGGTGGGAACCAGGTGGAGGGGGGTAATGGGGGGATAAAGGGGAGGGGGGCACCTGTAATACTCTCAACAATAAAGATTTAAAAATATATAAAAATGGAAAAAATAGGGTTCAAAAATATCTGCAGATTGAAATCAGGGATAAGTACTAACCTGGTAAAATATAAAGTTAAAAAACAAACAAGCAAAAGTAGAAATAAGCTTCGGGCTGATGCAGCCTGACAGGAGACATGTGAACAGAGACCTGCAGGGTCCAGCCACACTCAGGTCAATGACTTGAGCTCATTCCCGTCTGAACACGTCCTTCTCCAAAATCATGCCCCCAGGATCGTAACCTAGGTGTGCCAGGTAGGCCTCAGGAGACCCTCGGCCAGACTGGCACTCAGATTCCTTGAAATGCTTAGCTCCCCATGTGCATGCGAAACCAAGTTTAAAAGATGTAAGAAATGAGATTCTTCTACATACACTGTTTACCATTGCTGAGTGACTGGTGTACACCATATCAGGTTATAACCAAATAGCCAAGGCCGGTTTGGCTCAGTGGATGGAGCGTCGGCCTGCGGACTGAGGGGTCCCAGGTTCGATTCCAGTCAGGGGCATGTGCATTGGTAGCGGGCACGTCCCCGGAGGGGGGTGTGCGGGGGGCGGCTGGTCGATGTTTCTCTCTCATCGATGTTTCTGGCTCTCTGTCCCTCTCCCTTCCTCTCTGTGGAAAATCAATAAAATATATTATAAAAAAAAAGTTATAACCAAATAGAAGAGAAAAAATGGAAGATTTCTGACATTTAAACCACATATCCAGGTACTACTCTACCAAAGTACTTTTTCCGATGGCCAAATGTCTGAAAGACCTGCTATAAAGAAATAGATGTTCTCAGGTCCAGAAGTCTTCTAAGCTTGTGCTACAACCTCAGTTTCCTAGCTTGGGCCCAGCTTAGTGCATTCCAGGAAAGACCTCTAAGTCATTGCTGTGTAGACTACAGGAGTCTACTTAAGTCTCAACAGACAAACAAGAAGCACATAGCTTTGTCGTGTGGTGTGTCTTTTGCTATTGGGGTCACAGTGTGCCCAGTTCTTCATTAACACGTTGATGTCATCTGGGCCACAGTGGCAAAGTCTGCAGGCCTCTGACCCAGGCCACTTGTCCTGGAGCAGGGGATGCCAGCGGGCCTGCCAAAGATGTGCAGACACTGCTCTCTCCCACCCAACAGTCATTGCCGCTCTTCCTTAGTAACTGAATCCCCAGATTTCAGGTGTCAGGCATCAGTGTATTCAGGGACGATGGGTCCTGTCGGTTGTTTGGTCCCATCTCTTCTTGGTCATCAGAGTGGGTGGTGGGGCATGTGACCCAGTTCCTGCCAGTGAGGTTTGAGGGACATCTGCTGGGAGCTTTGGGAAAGGTTTTGTTGCCGATAGAAGGAGATGCTTGAGGAGTGAGCAGTAACACCTGAAGCTGTGGCAGCCACTGTGCAACCATGGGGGAAAGTGCAGGTGAAAGCCAAGGAGCTGAGGCGGGTGGTGCAGAAAGACGGAAAGACTCTGTGTGTGTGACGATGCCACTGAGTTCCTGGACTGACCTGGAGTCTCCGACTTTAAGACATCTTGTTAAGTGGCGTAATAAACGTTGTTTTAAAGCTTCTTTGACTTGGGTATTGTGTTATTTGCCCCATGCAGTGGTAGGAGGGTGTGAGGCTGCATTGGCCGAGGCCCCTGTGAGCCCATGCTCCCTGCCCGGAGAGCACTAGGGAGATAGCACCTGTTGGCCGGGTCAGAGGTGCATCTGGAGTGTGTGAGGCATGGAGAACTCGGGGTGGGTGGGGTGGGTGGGGACATTTGGAAGTTAATGTCCCAGAGTAGCTCCAGAGTGGTGTTTAGGGAATTGTACCAAGTCAAGAGGGCTGTGAACTCCAACCTGGCCTTTACAGCTGGCACAGTCATCCCCGGAGGGCATCCTGTTCTTGAAGATGTGGGCAGGGGTGAGGAACCGTAGCACCTCAGCTGTATGCCTGCACCCAGGGTGTTTTATGGGGAGAAATGATTATCAGGATTAGTAAGGAATTAGGAAGAGGAGGGGAAGAAGTTACATTCAGACTGTCCTTGGCAGGTAGGGAAACTGTGGACTGTGTGTTAAGTGTCCTGAAAAACTTGTACATTGAGATCCTAACCTTCAGGGTGATAGTATTAGGAGGTGGGGCCTTTGGGTGATTAGGTCATGAGGGCAGACCCCTTATCAAGGGATTAGTACCCTTATAAAGAGACCCCAGAGAGCTCCCTCACCTCTTCCATTGCAGCGACGACACAGGGAGAAGCTGGTCATTGATACGGAAAGCGGGTTCTCATTGACCCGGAATCTGCCGGTGCCTTGATCTTGAACTTGTCAGCCCCCCTGACTGTGAGAAATAAATGTTGTTGTTTAAGCCCCCCAGTCTGTGGTGCTCTGTTATAGCAGCCAAGCTGACCGAGAGAAGCTGGTAACGCAATAGAACCACACTCAGCCCTACCCAGCTTGTCCTGGCTTCAGCCAGCACTTCCTGGGCCGGCACTAGGAAAGGCAGTGGAAGGGAGCCAAGCTCTGTGAGGATTTTCCCATGGGCTGGCTGAGCAGGGCGGGTACCTTCCCCCTGATGTGATGGTGGGGGCTGGTTGGCTGAGGTGGGGGTGCGGTTGGCACTATGCTCACAAGGGAAGGCCTTCCTGGGAGGGATCTCCGCTTTGCCACCCCATCCTGGCTCAGCTAACATGATGATATAAGAAACTAGGAATAAAGGAACAGACGAAGCCACAATAAAAAGCTGAAATGAATTCTAGGTGGGAAAGGCCCTGAAATCATACCCTGAGAGGCACAGTTAAAGAGGCTGTGGATGTTTGCCTGGAGGAATGATTGAAGGAGTCAGGACAGCTGCTTTCCAGTAGTCGGAGAGTTGCCCAGCAGAAGAACAGTGGGATCAAGAGCATGACCGTGTGCCCTGTTCCCATCCTCTGGGAGGAGGCACTGTCTTCATTTTCTTTTTTTGAAATAAGGAGGGTTGTCACCTTGCTCAGCCTCATTCACTCTGGAGCACAGGGTATACTACACTCACCTGCTTCCCTGCAATTAGACCTGCTCTGACCGGCTCTGGGTGTAAACTCTGCATTGGGTGGGTGCTAAAGGGACATGAAGTTTAGGCTCAGTCTGAAGTGCAGTCTTAATAAAGTCATTTAAAGTTAGGATGCATTGCCTCGACATGGTGAGTTCCTTCCTGGAGATGCTGGAGCAGAGGCTGGGCAGCCACTTGGTGGGGATGTTGTAGAAGGGATCCGTCTGCAAGCAGGTGCGGAGTCCTAAAATGACCTGAAATGACGTGAGCTTTCCCACCCGAGCAGGGCCGCCTGCCCGCGTCCTTTCAGCCGACCTCCGTGGGTCTGGGAGGCGTCAGAGTTGTCTTCAGCAGTAAAGTGTTCAACTGCAACAGAGCGGAGCATCCCCCGCACAGGAGGAGGCTGTGGCCGCTGCTGACTCTGAAACTGCAAAGCAAAGCACAGGCACCCCTTGTTTTATTGCACTTCGATTGACTGTGCTTCACAGATGTGTTTTTTACAATTTGAAGGCAAGACCCTCGACCAGCAAAAAGGTTACGACTCACTTTATTGGGAGACCCACTTTATCGCGGTGGACTAGAACAGATCCCACATTTCCGAGGTGTAATCAGAACGCTGGGGGAGCTGATGAATGAAGACAAGCTTCTATCTAAACCCCAGTGAAGAATGGGGAATGCTTGGAGAAGAAAGTTGGAATATATAAAGTCCCAGAGGGACTTTAGAGAGAAGAGGAGTGTTCCCCAGTACTGATTAGAACCAGGGACTGTTCTTAAAGCCCTGGGAGAAATATGTCCCTAACGATGCCTCATCTCCTTCTAAGTGACACTGTCCCACCCAGAGCTCCCTGACTCCTCTTCAGTTGGTGGGGCCAGGGTTGGGCATCTGAGCCAAAGGCAGGCCATAGAGATGAGGTGACGAGTCCATGTTGAGAATTTAAATTGGGGAACAGGAAGATTGGGGACATCTGGGTGGAAGTTAAGGTCATGAAGCTGAGGTCAGAGGAACTTGGAGGGCTGTGAGAGACAAGAGAATAGCAGTCATGTTTCTTTCTGGGTCAGGGTTCAGTCCAGAGAGCAGGCCAGTCCTGGGGGGTAGGACCCTGCCAGGGGCCCACCCTCACCCACTGCCAACAGGGCCAAAGGACCGGGGCAGCAGGAACAGAGCTGTCACTGTCCCTAGAACATCTCAGCCTGCCTCCACATCACATTCTGTTCAGTGTCATGTTCCTTGAAGAACTCCATTTAAGAAATAGGTTATTTTATGACATATGCAAATATTACTTGTCATAACAGGTATTCAACACAAGGAACTTATTATCCCCAAAGATAGTGTGGGCTGTATATTTAAATGGAAAAATGGATATTTATATAAATGTAGGGAAATCTCCATCTAAATCACACAACACCGTTTCTGTGCTCAGATAGAAAACTTCAGTCATCTGAGGGTCTCTTAGGCAGAACAGCTTCTTCCTTCAGAGTGAAGTGTTCCTGTAATGATGGCATAGTTATATTGGAATGGACACACTTGTGACCTAATGGACTGATGAAAATTGAACATTCAAAATTGAACATGAAAAAAAATCACATAACTTTTATAGGTGAGGGAAATGTAATGTCTTATTTCTTCTAATTTAATATTATGGTGTGAACGGTATCCAAGGAGGATTGATAAAACAATAGCTCGACTAGGGGCATATATAGTACATGGAGAAAAGGACCATATGAGGACACAGCAAGAAGGTGGCCATCTGGTCATTCAGAATAACTAAGAGGAGAAAGAATGGAAAATTTTCCTTCTCCCACAGATGGGAGGTTGAATATAAGGAAGTCCTGAATCATGTGACTCCTGAGGTTATGGAATCATCTTGCAACAACCAAGTGAGATCTTGCAGGCCTGCAGAGGATGGCAGAGCAAGAAAGAGAGAGAGTCCCTGAGTCCTTGACCATGGCAATTATTCACTAGTTCATCTTTGGCCTCCTTGTCATATCAGATAATCAATTTCCAAAAAACCAAACCAAACAAAAAACAATACCTCGATCAGTAGGTTTAATTCAAGGATGGAAGGGAGGAATCAAGCTAGTTTTCGTCTCTAATATTGTAGGATGAAAAATTGGGTAGCAAAATTATTATTTTTTAAATATATTTTTATTGATTTCAGAGAGGAAAGGAGAGGGAAAGAGATAGAAACACCAATGATGAGAAAGAATCATTGATCAGCTGCCTCCTGCACACCCTCTACTGGGGATCAAGCCCGCAACCCAGGCATGTGCCCTTAACTGTACTCGAACCTGCCACACTTCAGTCTGCAGGCTGACATTCTATCCAGTGAGCCAAACCAGCTAGAGCACAAAATTATCTGTACTAATAAAAGGGTAATATGCTAATTAGACCAAGGATGTCTTCTGGACATCCTTCCGGACAAAGCCATGGTGGCAGGGGCTGAGGCAGAGGCAGTTAGGGGTGATCAGGCAGGCAGGCAGAGCAGTTAGGGACGATCAGATCAGCAGAGGAGAGCAGTTAGGGGCGATCAGACAGGCAGGCAGAGGTGGTGAGGGGTGATCAGGTTGACAGGCAGAGGTGGTTAGGGGCAATCAGGCTGGCAGGGGAGCAGTTAGGGGCATCAGGCAGGCAGAGGTGGTTAGGGGCCATCAGGCAGGCAGGCAGAGGGGTTAAGGGTGATCAGGCAGGCAGGCAGGCAGAGGTGGTTAGAGGCAATCAGGCAGGCAGGTAGAGGCAGTTAGGGACGATTAGGCAGGCAGGCAGAGCAGTTAGGGGCAATCAGGCCGGCAGGGGAGAGCAATTAGGGGTGATCAGGCAGGCAGGCAGGTGAGTGGTTAGGAGCCAACGGTCCTGGATTGCAGGGCTCTGGCCTAAATCAGCAGCCGGACATCCCCCGAGGGGTCCCAGATTGGAGAGGGTGCAGGCCAGGCTGAGGGACACCCCCCCCCATGCATGAATTTTGTGCACTGGGCCTCTAGTTTTTTTATAAGAATGAATCCTGCCCGACCCGTGTGGCTTAGTGGTTGAGCATTGAACTATGAACCAGGAGGTAATGGTTTGATTCCCCGGTCAGGGCACATGCCTGGATTGTGGGCTTGATCCCCAGTGGAAGGCATGCAGGAGGCAGCCAATCGATGATTCTTTTTCATCATAATATTTATATCTCTCTCTCCTTCCTCTCTGAAATGAATATAATCAATAAAAATATATTTAAGAAAAAATGAATGAATCCTAATGTCAGAATAAAAAAATAATTTTATTGATTTTAGAGAGGGAGGGAGAGGAAGAGAGAGAGAGAAACATCAATGATGAGAGCCAATCATTGATTAGCTGCCTCCTGCATGCCCCATATTGAGGATGGAGCCCGCAACCCGGGCATGTACCCTTACTGGAATCGAACCATGACCATCTGCTTCATAGGTCAATGCTCAACCACTGAGCCACGCCAATTGGGCTAATGTCAGAACAATTTAATAAACCTTATGTATATCCCAAACTTTGTGGATACATTTGAGTGGGAAGATCTTACTAGTATAGGGTTTGCTAGCTTTGCAGTGTTGTTGGTGAACATGACAGCTAAAGAAGAGATTGTATCAAAAGACATTAGGCTAAATGCCAGTAGAGCATAGCTGGCAGTCAGTGAAGTTGTAAGGCAGGTGAACTTTCTACAATTTTGGCAATCTTCTCTTTTTGCTCCCCCTTCTCCACCTAAAAACCCTTTATCATTTGATCACATGGCCTTTCCCCCACATGTCCACTCATCTTTGATTTAAGTGTTATATTACATTTGCCATTTTCAAGGGCATTTGCATTTTGTTAAGGAGCACTTTAATATGAATTTTAATTTTAGTGAGACTAAAAGATATGGGTTTGTAATGGAGAAATGTCAGATTGCTTGTTTCCCCCTGGCCCTTACCTCAGTCCAAACTACCCAACTGGCATATCTGTGACAGTTCAGAAAGGCAAATTGTGGTCATCATAGTTTCCCTTGGCTTGTAAGTGTTAAATATGAGTGGAAATGCATAGTCCACCTCTTTAAAGGCCCCGTCTCTACATACAGTTACATTCTGAGGTACTGGGGATTAGGGCTTCAACACAGAAATGTTGGGAGGACTATTCAGTCCATAAGAACATCTTACAGAATTGTCTTTACAAGTGAAAAATGGGCCGAGCCTCAATGTACATTCGTCGAGGCTAGTTAAGCACATTTTGGTGGCTCTGTATGGAACAGCTGTGAAAAGGACTGCAGAGTTACACGTGCCAGTGCACGTGTGATTTCCAGACAGACACTCTATTGCTGTGACACATTCTGCATCAATACACATTAAACGTAACTGGCTTTGTGGAAAGGAGGGCTAATTCACTCAGAATGGGAGCAACCTTGAACCACAGCATTGACGGGAACAGTCACTGGTACCTGGAGATTACTTGGACAGTGCAGACAGGCAGCTCTGTGGTGCTCCCTGAGGGGATAATAAAACAATGACAGAGCGTGGGAAGGCTGGTTTGGGGGATCGACAGAATGCAGATGAGCATTGGAGGCCTTCTACCCTGTTGCAAGCCCAGGACTGTGCATATCCTCCCAGAAATGACCCCTGAATACATGAGAGACTGGTAATAGCCTTTGCCTCTAGGGAGGGAAGGTGGGGATTGGGATGTGTGGTGAGAGGAATGCATCTTTCATTATATTTTATATATTTATTTATTTAATCTTTATTGTTGAGATTATTACAAACATCCCTCTTTTTTCTCTCCATTGCCCCCCTCCACCCGGTTCACGGCCCGCCCCAGGCCTTCATCAACCTACTGTCTGTGTCCATAGGTAATGCATATATGCATATAAAATCTTTGTTTAATCTCTTCCCACCCCATCACACCCCTTCCCTCTGAGAATTGTCAGTCTGTTCCATTTCCATGCCTCTGATTCTATTTTATACACCAGTTTATTATGTTCAGTAGATTTTTTATTCATCTATTTTGATTTTTAGATTCAATTGTTGATAGGTATGTTTGCCATTTTGTTGTTCATATTTTTTATCTTTTTCTTCTTCTTCCTCTTCTTAAAGAATACCCTTCAACATTTCATATAATACTGGTTTGGTGTTGATGAACTCCTTTAGCTTTTTCTTTTCTTTTTAAAAAAATTTAAATTCTTTATTGTTGAAAATATTACATATGTCTCCCCCCCCCCCCCACTCCCCATTGCCTTTAGCTTTTTCTTGTCTGTGAAGCTCTTTATCTGACCTTAAATTCTGAATGATAGCTTTGCTGGGTAGAGTAATCTTGGTTATAGATCTTTGTGGTTCATCACTTTGAATATTTCTTGCCACTCCCTTCTGGCTTGCATAGTTTCTGTGAGAAATCAGCTGACAGTTGTATGGGCATTTCCTTGTAGGTAACTAACTGCTTTTCTCTTGCTGCTTTTAAGATTCTCTCTTTGTCTTTTGCCCTTGGCATTTTAACCTTTTGCACTCGGATGTCGAGTTTGACTCGACTCGGTTAGCATTAGAATAAAGGAATTGAGAAAAAAGCAAGCGAGTGCAAAGGGTTAATTATGATGTGTCTTTGTGTGGTCCTTTTTGCGTTCCTCTTATTTGGGGTTCTCTGTGCTTCCTGGACTTATTAAGTGTATTTCTTTCACCAGGTAGGGGAAGTTTTCTGTCATTATTTCTTCAAATAGGTTTTTAATATCTTGCTCTCTCTCTCCTTCTGGCACCCCATAATGCAAATGTTGGTTCACTTGAAGTTGTCCCAGAGGCTCCTTACACTATCTTCATATTTTTGGATTCTTTCTTCTTTTTGCTTTTCTGGTTGGGTGTTTTTTGCTTCCTCATGTTTTAAATCATTGACTTAATTCTCAGAATCCTCTACTCTTGAATCCCTGTATATTATTCTTTTTAAAAATATATTTTTTATTGACTTCAGAGAGGAAGGGAGAGGGAGACAGAGATAGAAATATCAGTGATGAGAGAGAATCATTGATCATCTGCCTCCTGCACACACCCTACTGGGGATTGAGCCTGCAACCTGGGCATGTGCTCTTGACTGGAATAGAATCTGGGACCCTTCAGTCCATAGGCTGACTCTCTATCCACTGAGCCAAACCAGCTAGGGCTGTATATTATTCTTTATTTCAATCAATATATGCTTAATTTCTGACTGATTCTTTTCCATTTTTTTGAAGGTTTCTAGAAGATTCTTGAGTAATCTTATAACTGTGGTTTTGAACTCTGTATCCAGTGGTTTGCTTTCTTCCATTTCTTTCATTTGTGACATCTCGGTCTCTGCATTTTGGCTGCTTCCCTGTGTTTATTTATATCTATTGGGTAGAACTGCTATATCTCCTTGAGTTGGTAGAGTGGCCCTGTGTAGTAGGTATTCTATAGGGCCCAGTGGCTCAGCCTCCCCAGTCATGTGAGCTGGGAGCTCTAGTGGCACCCCTTTGTGGGCTGTGAGCATAGTCTTGTTATAGTTGAGCCTTGATTGCTATTGATGTCACTGGGAGGAATTGACATCCAGGCCAATTGGCTATGAGGACCAGCTGCGACTACAGTGGGAAAGCTGCTGTGCAGGAGACACCCTTATGGAGCAGAACTTGCTGCAATGGGGTTTTGGTGCTCACTGAGACCTGGCCCTCCCTCCATCCCCCGAGTTCCTGCCCCCATGCCAGTCAATCCAGTTCCTCCTCATACGTGTCTGTGTCCTCCAGAGCCTTGCCCTGGTGCTGGAACTGAGTCTGCCCCTTGAATGTGGCACTTTTGGATGTGTAGAGTTGTAATCTGGTATGGTCTGACAGTGACCACTGAGTACACTGGTCTCTAGGGAGGTGCGAGTGAGCCACTGCCTGGGGCCACCCAGCAGGAGCTACAGAGAGATCTGAAGATTCCTCCTCTTTGTGTCAGGTTTGGAAGTGTGTAGATGAGGCCCAGGTATGAAGCAAGACAGGCTGGTGCTGGTGCTGGGTCTTGGGCCTTTTATTGATAGGTTTGGGGCTGAAGCTTGTTTGACAGATTTTAGCCTGAGCAAGGACAAGCCATTCATATGTAAAAGTTGCTGCACACAGCTTGTATGGGGTTATAAATTGGTTGAGGTGGGGTCTTAGGGAATCACCAGGGTGGAGCAAACAGAAATGGCTGCTGGTCAGCTCTCTGACCTGGGAGGTCCCAGCTTAGGAACAGTGACCCCTGTGAGCATCTCCATCTGGAAAAACCTGGCCCCCCCTCCATCCCCCGAGTTCCTGCCCCCATGCCAGTCAATCCAGTTCCTCCTCATACGTGTCTGTGTCCTCCAGAGCCTTGCCCTGGTGCTGGAACTATATGGAAGCAGGACCTTGTAAGTTCAGTTTATGATGCCGGCCTTTTAAGAGGAACAGTTGGGTCTCCAGCAGCCTCTGTGTCACTGAGCCCCAATCTGCACAGGTTTTTACAGCCTGTAGTTCTTACTGCCTGTAGGGACTTCTTTTCCCAGATCTGGGACCCTGGGCTGGGGGTCTGGTGTGGGGCTGGAACCCCTTGCTCCTCTGGACGGCCTCCGTAGACACACTCTCCCTCCTGATGAAAAAAGTGGCCCACGTGGATGCTGGATCAGCCCATTCCACACCTGTGCACCTCCTACCAGTCTCAGTGTGCTTTTTCTTTACTTCTCTAGTTGTAGGACTTCCATTCAGTCAGTTTTCCAGCAATTCTGGGTGATGGTTGTTCTATCTTTTGGTTGTAATTTTGATGTGGTTGTGGGAGGCGGTGAGTACAGGCATTTACCTACATTGCCATCTTGTTGTCAAAGTATTTTTTGCACTTTTTACTATATATGGTATTTCAATGAAAACAGTATTTTACAGCTCACATGTACAGGTAGATGATTAGTTTTGACTGACATATGAGATGCCACTTCTCAGAGCACATACGGGAGAGAGGATTACTCCACCATGATGTGGGATTGAGATGAGCTGTTGTGACTGTGGACACGGGTAAATAAGATTGGAAAATCAGAGAACTGGGGCATTTCAGGGCAAATCCACCCACACTCAGAGCTTTTATGAAGATGGAGAACTGAATTTCAATGACTTGTGTTTGTTAAATATTGTTGGTTCCTGATTTTTCTACCTCCAATCTTCCCCATTCCTCCCCCATGTATGTCTTTATCATAAAACAGAAAGAAAGAAACTCATGACTTGTGAGATTTAGGTCAGCAGCTTAAAGAACCCAGTTAGAAAGGCAGTGAGAGACAGGAGGCGGTGAGTGGGGCATGGCCATGGACTTGGCATGGAGCGGTAAGGAGAGCAGCTCTGGGAGAGTGCTGCTTCCCTGGCGATGTCTTTCCCTCCACCCTTCTCCTTCCCTGCAGCTCTAGGTCATGTCCACCCCTCTCCCCCTGGCCTTCTCCCTCATTGTCCTTTCTTGCCTTCTCCGAGTTTTTTGCTAACTTTTAGGACTGGTTATGCCCAACACCAAATTTTGACAGCAAGTTAAAAGCCACACAGCTTTCTCCTTTGCTTTTTATATTGTCTAAAAAAGGACAGATGGGGTAGAACAGCAAGTGACATATGCAAACACGCTGAATAGAATCTTCAGGATATTGACTCTAAATAACCACCAACCTTCTCCCAACCCAGTCCCAGTTGGAAACACTTCCCTTGTGGTTATGGAGCCCTGTATGAGTGCTTCAGGGACTTCCTATTCACTCCCAACTCTTAAGGCAGCCCGCTTTGCCCAGGCGCACCCCAGTTGGAAATGCCTTCCGTATACCTGGCTGAAACCTGGCTCCCTAGCACTTCCCACCCACTGGCTCTAATTTTACCCCCTGGGGACCACCCTTAACAAACCTAATGCTTCCTCTGGTGGATAGAACTGCAAAATGTGAAGTTCATTGTCCTCAATGAGTCCTCCATTTTCACAGTTCTTCATATAACCCAACCCTCCTGGGCTGCTGACTGTTCTCTTTACAGAAGTAGGCTTTAAATGATCTTTCTGGAGACACAGTCCCCTGGTGTAGTCTGACCAGTGCAGAAGAGAACAGACAACCCTCTTTCTGGCTCTTGAACTTGCCTTCAAATAAGACTGACATAGCCGCTCTCGACTCACATGGAATTTTTACTTATGTTTCTAAGTAATTTGTCCCATCTTGTAGTCTAATACAAACCACATCAGTGGAGTTATTTTTTTAAACCTAAGTGAGTTTTAAGTTTATGAAGCAAGGGAAGAACCTTAAATACATTCCTTTATACATTTTATGTTAGATTTTCCCAACTGCTGTGGGTTTTTAAGGGACTCTGGGGTCCTCATTGGTTGTCCCTGTGGACTTAATGCCACACACAACTTTAATAAACCATGCCATCACTGTCCTCACCCACGTTGAGGGTGAAGAAATAGCCACAAACTTTGGATAAGATGGAGCTCTGAGACCTCCTCACCCTTTAAACCAGTGATCGGCAAACTGTGGCTCGAGAGCCACATGTGGCTCTTTGGCCCCTTGAGTTTTTAGCAAAGGCCAGCTTAGGAGTACCCTAATTAAGTTAATAACAATGTATCTACCTATATAGTTTAAGTTTAAAAAATTGGCTCTCAAAAGAAATTTCAATCGTTGTACTGTTGATATTTGGCTCTCTTGACTAATGAGTTTGCCGACCACTGCTCTAAACCATGCATACATACAATTTGATAAATTGGAACATAGCATACCTCCATGAAACCGGCACCACAATCAGGGTCATTAACATATCCATCCCCTCCAAAAATTTCCTTCTGCTCTTTTGTTTGTTATTGATTTTTGTTGAAAAGAACACGTAACCTAAGATCCACCCTCTTAACCAATTTTGAAGTATACAATACTGAAGTGTTAACTCTAGGGCAGGTGCAACTGTTCAGCAATCTCTAGAACTCAAGCATCCTGCACAACTGAAGCTTCATACCTATTGAAGAGCAACTCCCTATTTCTCCTCCCCACCCCCTGGCAACCACCATTCTACCCTGTGTTTTTATGAGTCTGATTCTTTTAGATTCATCACATAAGGGAGATCATGCAGTATTTCTTCTGTGACCAGTGCACTTCACCTAGCAGAGGGTCCCCCTGGATCATCCATGTCGTCACAGACTGTGGAGTCTCTGCTTCCTTTTTGCAGACCAGTCTCCCCCGAGGTAAGGTCAAACGCTCTAGTCTAGTTTTCAGAATTGATTGTCCTCACCTTTTCAAGACTTACACTAATGTTTGCGTACCACTGTAGCTCTCTGGCACCATTCCAGCTCTACACAATGTCTCCAACATACCACAGTAAAAATTTGGCTGTCTCATTTATATTTTTTCTCAGTTTTCTGGGGAATAGTTTATCCTAACATGCTTGGAGATTGGATTTATATTTAGCACAGTTAACTGACATAGCTGTTTCTCTGTGGATGAAAAAACTCAGGTTGGAATACATTTTATTATCTGTTCTTTTTTTTTTTTCTTTTTTAAAAGCTTTCTTTTGCATTTTATGCCTATGAAATTCTCACAGTGCTGGTTTCTTCCTGAGTAAATGAACTGAAGTTTGTAATTTTTAATGAAAAAGTCTTCTCTTTGCATAATCACTCATTGAGAGAACATTTCTCTCTACTAATAACTTTGCATTTATAATATGTCAATTAGAAACTAAGTTTTTTAGGAATGGTGAATTTCAAATATAGAACAATGAATTTCACATTTAATCACATGTTGGGGATGGTGAATTCTAAATATAGAACAATGAATTTCACATTGATCACTACTAAGTAGAAAATATTTTCCATTTTGTATGTTTTTTCCATTCATCAGTTCAGCGGGGCTGACTTTTCTCCTATTCCCCCCTGACAATGGCCTTCATGTTTTTTTGTTTTTTTTTTTTCTGTCCTGGTTCTTTTGCATCCTGGGCCCCAGGGGTCCCGCTTGTGCCATGTATTCTTTCTGCCCTTGATGGGGTTTTAGGCCCTTTCCTTCCACATTTTAATTTTTTTTATTACAATTTTCGATTGCAAAATTCATGCCGTAATAAAGCCTCTGGTTGTTTTGTTTTGTTCACATTGAAGTAGGCGTCATCTTGCTTTTGTGTGTTTTATTTTGTAACCTATCTGCTGATGCAGCATCACTTTTGTTTCCAGTAAATGAAAGGAAAACATTTCCACCCACTTAGTAGTTAGGCAAAGGGAAGGAAAAAACTTGAGTGCTCAGCAGTTCTCTGAGATGAGATAAGTACGTGATGGATTTACATTTTATTCTGCTTCATGGTTTGGTTCACATGTCAGTATTTTGTGTCTTCAGTAGTTTGCTGATTATTTGTTCAGGTTTTTGCTCAGTGTTTTTTAAGACATGAATTTTGATCCCATATAAAGAAAATTTCCATTAAAACCGGTTCGGATTTTTTTTTCCCGGCATAAAGAATTACATTGCTACAAAACACAATGGATTATGTTTAGACTGATATAAACAAACAAATATTTCAAATTATCCATATGACTATTGGTCAAGTCCTGCAAACTGTTAGCAAAGATAAAAATAATTCAGACCGATCATGATGAATTCTTTCCCAGAATCAAATGAATTATTGCTAGAATTAAAATGAGAAAGAGAATTTTACAGTTCAATTTGTATGTGGAGGGAAATGATTAAGGACAGTGATTTACTATTTACATTTTTTCCCCATCATAGCAGGAAGTTTCAAAGTGGGCTTGATGTACTTTACATTCAGTTTTCAGTCCTCTGTTCAGAAAAACCAATATTCTGGCCTAAGAATAGAGAAATATCTTCCAGGTGTAGGCTGATCATGATACTATCTATAAGTACTATGCAGAAATGTTTTAATGTAATGTTTTAAGGTGTTAACGGTAGAGTATGAGAGCTATACACTTTGAAAATTTTGAGCATAATTTGCATACAGAAAAAGTCACCGTTTTTCGTTTACAGTGCGGTTTTGATAATACATCCAGTCACATATCGACCATACAACCAAGATATAGAATAATCTTATTACCCACAAAGGTCACCTCCTCTCCCTACCCTACTCCCTGGCAACCACTGATCTGTTTCCTTTCCCTATAATTTCACCTTTTCCAGAGTGTCATGTAGATGGAATCATGCAGAATGTAACCCTTTGAGTTGGCTTCTTTCACTTAGTGTAATGCATTTGAGATCATCCAGGTTGCATGTTTGTTACTGTTCATTGCTGAGTAGGGCTGTAAGAATGTAACTGACTTTATCATTCATCAATAGAAAAGCATTTGGATTTCACCCCCAGTTTTTGATGATTATAAATAAAGTCACTATAAACATTTGTATACAGGCTTTCTTTTGAGAACATACATTTTTGTTGAAGTTGAGCAAATCCCTAGGAGTAGGGTTGCTGGCTTGTATGTTAACTCTGTAGGAGACGGCCTACTGTGTCTGTGCCATTGGCATCCCCACCTGTGGTGTGTGACAGTTCCAGTTGCTCTGCAGCCTCACCAGCACTTGGTTTTCTCATTTTTTTTCCTTCCTATTCTAATAGGTTTGTATTGGTTTCCTACTAGGGTATCATTTTGCATTTTGTGGCACATTTTCTTGTAATCTTATTTGCTACCCATGTATCTACTTTGGTGAAGAGTCTATTCAAATCTTTGTCTCTTTTAAAAACTGGATTGTGTTTTTTTAAAATTTTTTATTGAATTTATTGGGGTGGTGAACACACAATACTAGTACAATATAAAGATGATGTATTATAGAATTGTATACCTGAAACCTATATAACTTAAACAAAGCCAACCATAAAGAGAGTATTCTTAAGTGGATGAAAACATGTCTTTCATGTACTCTAAAAAGTCAACTGATCTCTAAAAAGTTTAATTTTAATAACCCCAGTTCAGAGAATTGCAAAGTATTCCTCAATCTGAAGGACATTCTTAGAAAGAAAGGAAATTGTGCTACTGAGAAGCAAATGAAAGTCTCATAGTGAAAAATCTGTAGCGGGATGAATCGTCAATCACTCTTCAAGGTCTAATTTTTCCTTCTGAATTTTCTTCTTTTGGCCCGGGTGACACATTCAGTGAAGGATCATGATTTTATACAATTAATTTCATGACTATAAGTACTGAAAAAAGGGAGGTTATTAAAACTCGGGAGACCTCGGAGTTCTAGTAAAACCATTAAGAAGGAACTAATGTGATAATAAAATGAAAAGCAATTCAAAACTTATCAGCCTAATAAAGAATATTACCAAATATCTTGCCGTAATAAAATATCTTTGAAAATGAAACAATGGAAAAAAACCCTCACCAGCTCAGATGAAAAATCTGTTGTGATGGGTTTGGCTCTCATTAAATTGGCCATGATATCTCAAAGAGGATATTTAATTACTGGGTGATTTGTAACCAGATTCGTGGGAGAGTTATAGAGGAATTGTAAGCATTTGACATCAACACTACACACACAGGGACTAGCCACAAACATTGCCTATACTTTGGTACTCACTTGGATTTTCTGTGATCCAGTTACAAGCAATTCTTCTGCAAGGAAGTGAGTTCCATTTATTGCATTGAAATAGCACCACCAGCTCTAGCTGGTTTGGCTCAGTAGATAGAGCGTCAGCTTGCAGACGACCGAAGGGTCCCAGGTTCGATTCTGGTCAAGGGCTTGTACCTCGGTTGCAGGCTCCTGCCAAGCCTGGGCCCTGGTTGGGGCACGTGCAGGAGGCAACCAATTAGTATGTTTCTCCCACATTGATATTTCTCTCTGTCTTTCACTCTCTCTTCTACTCTCTCTAAAATTCAATGGAAAAATGTCCTTGGGTGAGGATTAAAAAGAAAAGAAAAGAAAAGAAAAGAAAAGAAAAGAAAAGAAAAGAAAGAAATAGCACCACCATTCTGCCAAGAGCATAAAGTATTTCATCTATATGAAGGTGGTGTGATGTCAAGAAATGCTTTGTGCCAGATGGCAATATGCACAGGTCTCCCACCCTCCACTTTGCAGTCCTGGAGGGAAAAGAGGATTAAGTGTGCAACCTTGGACTTTTAATTCCCCTGAGTGGACTTGTGCTCATCCTATCTTGTTTCCACATGGGATTTAGAGCACACAAAACTTATATTTCACAAGCCAGAAAGCATAGATGAACGATTGAGGAAAATTCAAATAATCAGAGTCACAGAAATGCCAGGCTCTTTCTCCTGCTCGGCTGTCTGCTCTCTCTTAGCATCCCTTACAGATGTCTATCTCCTCAGCACTCTTACATTCCTCCTCCCTCATCTCCTTTCTCCAAGGCTCTCCTCCTCCCAGCACCCTCAAGTTACTTCTGGAGGTCCAACCATATCTTAGAAATCTTACTGTTTTGGATTCCTCTTTCCACAAAAACCATGCTAATAAAAGGTGCCCTTTCCCATAATAATCTGTAGTAATTACAAAATTGGAATGGGCTTTAAGGAAATTGAATCCACCTCCTTCATGTTACATGAGAGGAAACTGAGAAGTGATGTGCCTCAGGCCATACAAAGAGTGGCTCGACTGGAATGGGAATGCAGGTGTCTTGGACTTTGCTAAATCCCTGGTAAATTCACTCCCACTAGGCAGGTAAAAGCCAACGCTGGCACATTGCCAAGTCTTTAATATGTTTTGCAGAAGTATATAAAGTCATTGGGTGAATTAATATGGTACATCTTAGCATCAATGCGACTACAACTATTATTGGAACGTAAGTACTGTAACGATTAAGCTGTTGTCGCTCAGCACCCCTTATCCTGCCATGTTCAGGATGGTGGTGTTGGGTTGCTTTGTCAGCTGCTCCCTTTTAGACTCTGCCAAGAGGTAGTGCTACAAGGTGGCTGCAAAGCTGGGGAGGAAGGAGGGACCAGCTTCTTCAGCTTGTTTCCTGTCACTGAAGGTTCTTAACTTGCAGCATCACATGTCCCTGTAGCAATGATTGCTTTCAGTCTGCAGTTTTTTACACATGCCCAGCACCAGTGTCATTGGTCTCCTTAGAAGCGCCCACGCTGGCGGTTCATGTCCCCTCCTTAGAAACCTCGGTTCTTTATGGGGCTCCTCCCTCTGCTTCGAGGGTTTAATAATCCCAACCTATTCCCTTTGTTCCCCATTCCTGGTGTGTTAATTGTTTTCTGAATTTGATCTCTCTGAACCTCAGTGTACCCTGTTTGCTTTTTTTATTTTTTTTTAGGTCACCAGTGGTTGGTTGTCAACTTTTAATGTTTAATTCTCTGTTAAAATAATGGGATGGATTTCTGTTTCCTGACCAGAACCTGACCGATACAAGTACTTCAATCAGTATTTATTGTTAGATTAGAATAATTATAAAACTCTCTGGAGTAGAACACAAAATTTATTTACATTTAAAAGGTGAAGCAGGAACTTCTTCAAAGGAATTTTACATCTCTCCAGAAATTTCTTCTGTATTCCCTTCTGGACATTTTCATTGTCCTCTGTTAGTGGGGAAGTTTGAGAAGCATAGACTTAATGAGTTATCCCTGAAGGCATAGTAATGCCAGGATGGGGATTTCCAGAGACTAATGCCTTCATTTAAAGAGATGGAGATGGCCGTTGGTTGGGAGATAACTATTAGCAGCTCTCCACAAATTTTACTTATGAGCAAGTCAGATTGTATCTTTAGAGATTAAAAGTGTGTGCCTTTAAATGATGGGTTTCAAGCAATGATCAGAAAATGGCAATGGATTGGTTTCAGAAGCACTGTTTTCCTGAGCTCTATAAAACTCTGATAGAAAGTTTCAGCTCAGGCTGAGTTGCCTACCCCATATGGACTGGGTAGCTCATGCATGAATCAGAGCTTTAACCAGACCTTGGAGATGGCATAAGTCACAGCTTCTGATTGGAGCCAGAACTAAACTAGCAGCTGTGGTTTGTTCTGTTCACTGATCACTGAAGCTTCTGTTTCACATTGTAATTCTCATGCATATGCTTGTCGGGCTGATGGAGTCTTGTTTGCAAGTCCCAGAGAAGACATAACCACGGAGCGTTATCCTTCTCGACTAGGGTTCCAATGTTCTTCCAAGTAAATAAGGCAAGAGAGCAGGAAGAGAGGACACTCGTTCTTGAGAGTATATCAAAGATTAAATTGTTCATAATGCAGTTTGGTCTCAGGAGATAAATCAGTCTTGCATTTCTGAAGTCATAAGCTCATGGGAACTAGATATAAATGGGTATGGAAGTTAGCAAAGATAAAAATAATTCAGACCGATCATGATTTTTAAATGAGTGAAGTTGAATGACAAGAGGGTACAGGGGTGGGGAAACTTTTTTCTGCCAAGGGCCATTTGGACATTTATAACATCATTCAAGGGCATTACAATATTATCAACTTAAAAATTAGCCTGTATATTTGGTCAAACATTTAATTAACTCACCCCTAATGCCTTGGCAGGGCCAGATCAAATGATTTCTCTGGCCTTTTATGGTTTTCCACACCTGCTTTATGGGAAAGGAACTTCTAAAAGGGCAATCTGACCATTGTGTAGAAGAGAAGAGGAACAACTTCATTCATAACTTTGCCTGATTAATGGTCAGAAGTTGAGAGCAGAGAGAATCTGTGATAGGATAATTATCTATATGAAATATCAAGTCTTTCCAAATGAGCTGTCAGATGCCTCCCTAAGCCATGGAAGTACAGTAGGTGAAACTCTGGCATGCTGGAGCTGGTTCCCTAACGTAGAGATACCCTTCTCTAGTTACAGGGAATTATTGGACTCCATGGCTCATTTCCTCTAAAATAACCAAGCCTAGAGTTAATTCACCGGAGAAACAAAAACTTAAGACACAACACAGAATAAATCCATTTACTGAATTATATTTTTAGAAATAAAAGCCATTTCCTCCAAAGTGTACCATTTCATGGTACACGAGTTCCTTGAGATGCTCCTGAGAAGTTCTGCAGTGAAGAAACCGGTTAACCTTTTAATCTATATTTTTTTCAAAATTTTTTTGAACACACAGTTTCCCCCCAACACATAGCATCTCTTAAAAATCCAGTGGAACTTGCAATTTGAAGATCAGCCTGGGAAAGATCCTAAGGTGTTCTCACACATATAGAAACACAAACAAAATTGGTGTCTTCTTTTTGGTTGTGGTCTTTTGGAAAGTTTATTGAAGCTTATTCTTAGGTGTCTTGATCATGAGTGTGATAATCATAAGGACAGTTTACAATTATTTTTGGTATTCTTCTTTCCAGGCACATGGTAGGATTGTATTTCCCTAAACCCTTGAAGTTAGGCATGGCCATGTGACTTGATTTGGTCAAAATGTGGGCAGAAGTCTCTAAGATCTAATGCATTAATTACTCCATTCTCTTCTTCCTGTCATATCAGTTCCAGATGGTGGGTGGAGTCTTTGTCAGACTATATTCTTTGGCGAAGATGACATGGAGCAGAGCCTGCTCTTTGCCTCCCCACCAGCTGATGCATAATGGACATGTCATAGAAGAGAGAAATAATTATTTATTATTTTTAGCCATGAAATTGTGGGGTTGTTTCTTACTGTAGCGTAATTCAGCTTATTGGGACTGATAACAGAATATGCTACCAGGAGTGGGGTACTAACATAGCAAGGAAATTATAATTTGTTATTGGCATGAAGAACAAGTAGTAGGCAGTTGAAAAAATTGTTATACAGTCTGGAAAGATGACAACCTATATTATGCATTGGCAAAAAATTTGGTTAAACTGTTGCCTGCAGTAACTTGGAAGGCCTAATGAATTTGTAGCTCTAGAGAGAGAGATAGGAAAACAGAATATTAATGATGTATGTTGGTTTCTGTTGGCTGGATTTGACAAGGTATTATCAGAGACAAGATCAGAAGAGAATTAGCTGGACTCCAAGCAGGAGTTAATGGGAAATTTGAGGCTTTGAAATTTTGGGAAGGCTGACTGATTTTAGATTCTAAACAGCAGAAAATAAATTCAAGAGAGCCTTATGGTAATTAAAAAAAAAAAAGTTAAATCTGAGTCTTACAGCAAAGGACATGACCTCTCTACCTACTGTTAAAAACCATTCAACTGATTATATTTCCTTGGCTATCACACCATCATTACCCTCTGAGAGGACTAAGGTGCATCAATAAGATGTCTTAAAGGTAGCTGTGGGTGTGACTGTGTCAGGTAGAGTTTTCTGGAATCAAATAGATAAGAGGCTAAGTTGTTACAAGAGGGGTAGTCCAAACGAATTACTAGGTTGAACTAAACGAGACTGTAACTATTAAAGACTTAAAATGGCCCTTGGGCCCCAAACATGTAGGGCAGGAAGCTGTGCAGCCCTCAAGCAAAGCAAATGCCCTGATGCCTACATCAGAATGTCAAGGAGCATAATGTAAAAAGAAGCCAGGGGCCATGGAGGATTATGGAGAATGAGGCTTCTCACAGAGAGTACATTTAGGAACTGAGATCCTCCACACCCAGGATAGACCTCATGGTATTTGTCTAGGGGATTTCAGAATTGCAAAGACCAGTGGCTGATGTATAACTCCTATTTTCCTTCATCCTTGTACATTGGGTGTTTATGGGGTAGATAACTTGCTTTTTAGTTTGTAAGTTTCTAGAATAAGAGGAGACACATCCAAGCCCCATTTAGTCACTGTGTGTCACCTCCGTTATGGACTAATTGTGTCCCCCAAAATTTAAATGTTGAAGCCTTAACTTCCAGTGAGACTGACTGTCCTTGGAGATAGGGCCTTTAAAGAGGTGATTAAAGCTAAATGAGGTCATAAGGGTAAGGGCCCTGATGCAACAGGACTGGCATTCTTATAGAAAGAGGAAGAGACACCAGGAATGCACAGGAGAAAAGTCCATGTGAGAATAAAGTGAGAAGGTGGCATCTACAAACCAAGGAGAGAGTCCTCAGGGGAAACCAATCCTGCTGGCACCTTGATCTTGGATGTCCAGCCTCCAGACTCTGTGCAATAAATTTCTGTTGTTCAAGCCACTCAGTCTGTGTAATTCTTTTTATGCCAGCCTGAGCGGATTAATTCATCTCCTGATGAAGAGAGGTGCATCACCCAGAGGTACTTGACCCATGACTAGATGGAACTTTTGAGCTGTCTCTTTTGAAGAGGAAATAAGTGAATTTTGTTGAAGGGAAAAAGACTAAGAGGATTAGTTGGCAACTAGAGAGAGTTGGATTCCAGTTATTATTAGGACTCTTTAGAAGTTTGCCAATATTCTAGCATGGTAGGATTGTACATCCATGAGCCCTTGAAGGTAGGTATGGTCATGTGGCTCACTTGACCAATGAAACGTGAGTAGAAGTGACAGGTGTTTCTTTTAGGCAGAATCCCTAATGCACAATTGGCCATTTCCCCTTCCCTCTACCACAGCATCTGTGGTGTTTCAGATGGTAGAGAGTCTGTCAAACTGTGTCCCTGAATGCAGATGACACGGAGCAGGGTCCTAGCCAATCAACAATAGTCACAAGAAATAATGTTTTCAGCCTTTGAGAGCTTGGAAACTGTTTATTATTGTGGCATAACCTCGTTTATCTTGACTGGTCTAATCAATAAATAATAAGGGTAGGGAAAATTTCCAAAATTCTCAGAGAATTTGATTATGTAATATGATCAGTTAATCCAACATATTGGAGTTTGTTCTTTCTTAGATGAAGAAGTAGAATTGGCCATTAAACACCGAGTTGTCCTTTGTATTCAAAGGGGATGCTATTAAATAAATGTCGAAAGAACATGTTTTAAGTCAATTTGTCAGTAATGGTAATGGATTCTCTTAAAACTATTTATGCTTCTCCACGCAGCTGCCTCTAGTAAGACAAGGGTTACGTGTAATCATGGATTAGAGTAAGCCTCGGCCTCAAACCCATGTCAGTTCTGTTCACTTGGTGCTGCAGCAGATGGGCACGAACAGTTGACAGCAAGAAAGCAGAGTCATCAATGAATCTTCAGATCTTGTTTAGCTTAAAAGTAAACCACAAACCAGGAGCAGGATGGGCAACCCATAGACTGGAAATGTTTATAAAATCAAGATACAGTAAGTCCTCACTTAATGTCATCAATAGGCTGTTGGAACTGCAGTGAAATAATGTATATGAACTCCGTTTTACCACAGGCTAATTGACATAAACAAGAGTTAAGTTCCCATGGATGTTGAGTTGAAATGATGTTTAATGAAACAGTGTTATCAAGGGCCAGTTGTATAGTGACCTGAGGAATACCTGCTGCATGCCTTTCCGAATAATGCAATTTCCAAGGAACTTTTACCCCATTCAATTCCAATAACTCATTGAGAAGCTCTAAGAGTGTTGTCTGGTGCATTGTTATAATAGGGAGTTAAGGCTAGTTTAAAATATTCTATAGAATAGACTGAATTGTTGTCTATTGTATGGTTGGGTGTTTGTTCTCTAAAGATATTTAAGAAAAGAGAGATTCTGAAGGGTGTGTGTGTGTGTGTGTGTGTGTGTAAGAGAGGAGTGGACAGAGATAAATCTTGAAGAAACTCTTGGAAAGAATTGCATATGAGGGGGAAGGTGGAATGTTAGTCTAAATCAAAGCATTGTTCCTTTCTTCTGGAAGTTGTCTTCTGCCCCATTTGCTTAATCAGTCATTTTGTGCAGTGTGACCCGTCCTCCTCTGATTGCCACAAGGGGGCTCTTGACCCAAACTGGCCCTTCCCCAGGATTTTTGACTGAGGGCTTAGAGTTGAGCCAGTCTCTCTCAGGTGGCAAAAGTTGTAAGAGACAAAGCTTGGAGTTGCTGACAGAGTGGTCTTGTCCCTCTGGAACGTCTGTAGTGAGAGAAGGAAGAATAAAGCAGGTGTGTAGAGGGGAAAAGATGGGCACAAAGAAGGAGGCCTGGCTTCATGTGGTCCTGCCTTTGTGTATTAGTGTCCTGTGCTGCCGTAACGAAGTTCCACAGTCTGGATGGCTTAAAACAACAGAAATCGATCCTCTCAGAGTTCTGAGGCCAGCAGCCCAATATCAAGGTGTTGTCAGGACCGAGTCCTTCTGAGGGCTCTGAGAGAGGGAATCTGTTCCATGCTTCTCTCCTAGCTTCTGGTGACAGTTCCTTGACTTGCAGATGCATAACTCAAATTTCTGCCTCTGGCATTACTTGCCATTTTCCCTGTGTCTCTTCACCTTGTCTTCTTGCTGTGTCTCTTCTTCTGTGTCTCTTCTCTGGTTATAAGGACACCAGTCATATTGGATTAGGGCTCCCCCTCATGACATCATCTTAACTTGATCACATCCCCAAAGACCCTGTTTCCAAATAAGGTCACATTCACAGGTGCTGGGGACAGAATTCAACCCATAATACCTTGTAACATATCTTTTTCTTAAATTTCTTAGAAGCAATTTCTGTCTCTCGCAATTTCACCTGGGTAATCAGGGAAGGCACTGGAGGCAGAACTTGAGGGCTGGAAGGCAGAGTGAGTGTGAGGGAAGAGACACACTGAAGCGAGTTGTAGAAGGATTAATCAGTGTCAGGAGGAAATACTTGATTAGGAGGAGAGTTACGAGAATGGCTCAAAGCTGCATATACTATTGGCTCTGCAGTAAGATGTGATTAGCACTGTAGGGACTCTTGTAAAACTTTGGAAGGCAGAGAAACCCAGCACAAAACTGCTCAAGTAAAAAATGGGGAGAAGGGAATTATTGACACATGTAACTGGGAAGATAGGAGACATTATATATGATGTCTCCTGGTCTTCATGTGGAGATATCAGGAAGTACCTGGAGGTTTCTCTTTATCACTGTCTAGAAATTAATAATAGCAGTAATAAGATTTTTAAAAAGGGCATCCAAATATATTTGAACATACGACACTAAAATAATAATGGAAATTATACATAATACAGGGTGGAGCAAAAGTAGGTTTATAGTTGTTCTTATAGAAAAAATACAATAATTAATAAATAATAATACAGGAATAAACTGCATTTCACGTATTCACAACTGTAAAGCCACTTTTGCCCCACCCTATATTACAGGGGTCTAAAAGGGAAGAAGGAACTTTTTGCTGGAGTAGTTAGAAAAGGTTTCATGGAGGAACTAGCAACTGTATTTGGTGAATCGTGACTTGAAGCTGGAATTTTGGGGGCTAATTATATTGAACTCCAGTTTCAGTAGTGTTATTGGAATTCAAATAATTACCATTCAATGGAAGGCATTCATTCATACTCTCAATTTCTAGATAAGGGTGAGAATGGTGGCCAGCTTAAAGAATGTGGATTTTACTTTCAAGCAGTCAGGGTGACCCCTCTTCTTTATTCGTTTTTAATTAGAGAGACCAGAGAAAAGTCAAATCAATCTCTAGAATTTATCTGCTCTAGTCACTTCTGCTCCATAAGATAAAATGCATGGATTTGAACTTTAAGTAATCCTATATTAGACTAACACAAGAGAACTTTTAAATCTCAATCCTGTTTTTACCTCATCTTTTGGGGTATAAGGAGAGAGTTTTATATTCTAAACTAGAGGCCTGATGCACGAAGATTCCTGCAAGAATGGGCCTTGCTTCCCCTGGTTGCCGGCACCACCTTAGCTCTGGCCAGAGCCGCCTTTCCATCTTCCCATGCTGCCCAGAGGCCCGGAGCTGCTGGGGCGGTGCGGAACGCCTGAGTCGTCGCCATGGCCCCACCCCACCCCACCCCTGATCACTCGGTGCCTGTGTATGCAAATTAACCCGCCATCTTTGTTGGGTTAATTTGCATACTCCTGACTGGCTGGTGGGCATAGTGAAGGTACGGTCAATTTGCATCTTTCTCTTTTATTAGTGTAGATGCATGTAGATGGATGTAGGAAATTAATCCTCAAAAGGGTGAAATAGACATTATATCAAAGTATGCTAACAAAAAGGTCAAGTTCCCTATTTCTAATTTGTTTTAAATTTCAGGAGGAAATTAAAAACAGGAAGAGGAAGAGGGAAGAAAGCATGGTGTCTTGTTCATTGATGCCTCTCTGGCATTTCATAATGATTATGATTATTAACTAATTAGTAGTTTCTTTTTAAAATATATGTACATGATAGAATATTCAAGAATGAAAAGGATACTTGTAGTAATATAGTTCTACTTCCCATTTCAGATTCCCTAATTTTTCCTCAAGGGTACCCACGGTCACTAGTTTCGTATGATGTATATACCTGGAGATATTCTGTGCATTACTTTATTATTCAAATGGTAGCATACAATATAAACTAATTTGGATATTTTATCACCTTGAAGATCAGTCCATAAGGATCCATGAAGCACTGTGCTTTTTTAATGGGAAATGGACCTCTACCATATGCATGTATCATAATATTTTTAATTGCCCACCATTGCTATACTTTCAGGTTATTTTCAATCTTTTGCTATTAGAAACAATTAATTTGGGGGGGTATATACATGGTGTCATATATGGGTGAGTATATCCGTAGGATAAATTCCTCAAGGACAAATGTGTCAGATGGGTCCGTCAGGAAAGCAGAAGCCAGTCTATGTAGTTCTGGTGTTAAAGGTTTTAATAAAGGGAGTGAGGGCTTAACCATCCTTGGCAGATCCTGGGCAGCGAAGGTCAGGGAAGAAGTCAATGGAACCTCAGCCAGAAGCACTTGAGTGGGTGGGTCTCACAAGCTCACCGGGAAACCCCTGTAGTTCCCAGGACTCTGAAAGCTCTCACCAAGGCCCTGGGTGCAGGGCAGTGTGGTGGCTCTCCAGAGCTCACCAGGAGCAATGATCCCTCTCTCTTTGATTTGTTTGTAATTTATTTTGTTATGATGAAGTGTGTTAGGTATCCAACTTAATGTTTGTGTCTGGCTCCACCTGTGTATGGAAAATAACGGAGGCTCCTCTCTGCGTCTGGTCTGCAAAGCCTTCTCCTAGGGGGAGTAACGCAGTCACCTGGGGTGGGGCTTCTGGGGAACAGAGCGCCTTGCTTTTCTGCTGTGATGCAGAGGCTTTAGAAGGGGGTGGTGGTGATGAAGAGCTGACAGCAGACAACCCAGTGCAGCAATGACCCAGTGCGGGGTCAGTGGGCATGCGAACTTTAAATCTTAATTGACTGCTGCTTAATTGCTGCTCCAAGAGGCTGTACCAGTTTACATCTCCAGCCACGAGGATAAAGGGCATTTATAAGAATGCCTCTCTCCTTATACTTTTGCCAACACAATGATTACATAAAAATTTTATCTTTGCTAAACTAATAATGGAGAATAATATTCAATTGTAGTTTGTAATTTGTATTTTCAAATGATGATATTGGGTATTTTTCATAGTCTTAAAAGCTACCCCCCCATGACCTGTCTGTTTATGTCCTTTGCCCATTTTATATTATGTGGCTGCACTTTTTTCTTATTGATTTATAGGAGCCCTTTGCCATAGTGCTGCAAGCATATATCAGTACTGCTATGTTTTTTTGCCATACAGAAAATTTTAATACTCTTTATTCAGATGTAAAAAATCTTTTGTTTATAGCTTTTGAATTTTGTGTCATGCATAAAAGGGCCTTCCTTACTTTGAGAACATAAGGGAATTTGTCCAAGTTTTCCTCAACAACACTGATAGATTTTAAAAACTTTAAATCTTTGATCTATTTGTAATTTATTTTGTTATGATGAAGTGTGTTAGGTATCCAAGTTAATATTTTCCACATGAATTAAAGGAAAGCGGAGGGCTCTAGGTTAAATTCCATTCTTTCCAATGCTTTCTAGAAGTTATGATTTCCAAACGTGCCACCCATAGGTTCAAGCAGTCGTGGGTCCGGGTGGGCAGGCAGAGGACTGGGAAGGACTTTCCCAGCGGGGCAGTGCTGGAGGCAGGAGGGCTTGGTGTGCTCACAGCAGGGAGCATGACCAGCCTGTGGAAGGAGGCTGAGGATGTGGAGTAGAGGAAGAAATAAGATCAGCCCACCAGGGGGAGTCTGCTTTGGAAGCCCCTCAATACCAGGCCAAGGCGATAAGGAACAGGGTTGTGAATCGATCTGCAGCCTTCGTGTTTTGGGAAGTCTGGCCTGGTAGAGGACTGGAGGGGCAGAGGACAGAGCGGGGGAGCCTGAGCCGAGGTGTCGTAGGTCCAGGCTGAGCCCAGCGTCTGTTGGACATTTTTTAGGGCTGGGTGGGAGGCTGAGGACCAGGGGCAAGTTTCAAGTCAGGACTCTCAGTAGGGTCCCTGGAGCCAAAATGGAGCATCCCCAGAGCCCCGGATACTTGGTGTTTGACTTTTGCTCCTGAGTCGATCCTGAGAACTTGACATCAGAAGGAGTGCCCTTGTGAGTTGTTTCCAATGTGCGGGCTGTGGGTGAGTTCTACATGTACCATCTCATTTAATCCTCACCTGCTCTTATCCCCATTGTATAGATCAGGAAACTGAGGCTCAACAAAATCCACCAACTCACTCAGATCACAGGATTGAAAACGGTAGAACTGGGCTAGAGAGGGATCTTTCTGACCCCAGAACTGGAGCTCCTCGCCACTCTGAAGTTGTGCCCCTGTGACCCAGCGTCAACAAAAGGGCTTCTCTGCTATGGGCTATGAGCAAAGGGCAAAGATTCATGTTCACGTGTAAACTGTGCCATTATAGTTAAATATGTACCTAGCCTTGGGGATGTACAAAGAAGTAGTTGTGAACTATTCACCTTTATTTTAGTCTAAGCAGGCATCAGCCTACATGGATTTTAGGAACTTCTTTGGGGAGAAACCCTCCGCCTCCCAGAATACCTGTCTGTTTCTCACAGGTGCCCGGGCAGTGGTTCTCAACCTTTCTAATGCTGCAACCCTTTAATACAGTTCCTCATGTTGTGGTGACCCCCAACCATAAAATGATTTATATATATATCACGACCCACAGGTTGAGAACTGCTAGCAGGGTCACCTAAGACCATCGGAATACACAGATATTTACATTATGATTCATAACAGCAGCAAAATTACAGTTATGAAGTAGCAACGAAAATAATTTTATGGTTGGGGGTCACCACAACATGAGGAACTGTATTAAAGGGTTGCGGCATTAGAAAGGCTGAGAACCACTGCAAGGGAGACGGTGGCTTTCCTAAGAGAGAAGGTTTAAAACTAAAGGCTGAGGCTAGTTTGTTCCTTTTTGCCCTGCACGCTCTCTGCAGGGCACAGGCAGCAGAGATTTGATTATTTTTCTGAAATATGGGAGGAGGAAAGGTGGCTTCTTTTAGTTACTTTTATTCTTCACATTTACTTGCTATTTTTGTGCAATTATTTGATAAGAAAAGCAAAGTTCTAGGATTGACCATATTCATATAAAAGGGAGGGGGCTCAGTCTCTAGACACTCTCCTAGCAGACTACCACTCTCCCCTTCACTAGTAGGGTGTCCCTGTGGTCTGGAATGAGGGCTGGCTGCAGGGCTCTGTGCTTGGTTAATGCTCTGCGCTTGGTTAATGCTCTGCTCTTGCTGTCTTCAAATTCTTACAAGGAAACTTGCATTTTCATTTGGCACTGGTCCTGCAAATTAAGCAGTTGTTCCTGCCTGGAATAACGCGGAGAGGGATAGCTGTGGAGACTGGGATAGAATACTTCATTGGCCTCCAGTTCCATGCTTGCATCGTAAGGGTCAGTGATGAAATATCGGAAGCCCAGGTGCAAGGAGCACATTTGGATAAGGTTTTGTATAGGTTGCCACCATCCGTCTCTCTACAGGCACCTTTCTAACCTTTCTGCTCTCTTCCTTGCTATAACCATCCACAACCTGTAATTAAAGCGGCAGAGTTGTTATTGAGAGAAATGAAAGAACCAAGCTTGCAAATGGGACCTTTGCTCCAAATTTGCATTTGCTTATCCTCCGAGAATTTGTGAATTCGTGAGCCTGTCTCCTTGAGGCTCTTGGTGTCTTGTATCACACCTGCCCATGAACTTTGTAGGTGTCCCAAAGTGGCTCCTGTTTCTCCTGACAGCCTGCCACCATTATAGCACTTGGGTGTGTGGCTTTTGAACTTGGTTCATATGAAATCATTTGCAGAATTCCAGGAGGTAAAATATAAAATAAACCCACACTGTGGAAGCAGAGATGCCTCAACTGCTGCACCCCTCTTCTTCCTACACCCCTATCCTCCTTCCTCTAGGGTCCCATAGAGCAAAGTTTAAAAACTCCTGGCTGAGATCCTTGTATGGTCCTCTCCGTGTTTGTCAAAACCGAAGCTTACTTAAATCCAAAGCATTCCAGCTCAGAGCAGTTACGAAAATCACAAGAGTGTGAAAAATTCTCTAAGATAAAATGTTTTGCAGAATATTACAGTAGTTCAGAGGCACTGTAAAGTGCATTTTTTTTGGTTCCTTCTATTAGAAATTATTTTTTCTCCTCTCATTTCTGTCTTTCTTTACCTCTCTGACATTATCTTTCCATACTCTCAACCAACTCTTTTCCTCCCAACTTTTATTCCAACTCTCCACAAGGTTAAACCTCTCAGATAACCTCTTAGATGCTTGTTTTGGTAAACGACTGAGATTTTGTAGGTTTCCCCCAGCTTTATTGAGGTATAATTGACATGAAACATTGCATAAGTTTAAGGTGTACAGTGTGATAATTTGATACACTTTCATGTTGCAAAATGATTACCACCACAGCGTTAATTAGCACTCCATCACCTCACATAATTACCTATTTTTGTGGTGAGAACATTTAAGATTTATTCTTTTATCAATGATATAATATCAACGATAGTGGATTATATTAAATCCCCAGAACCTACACACCTTATAACTGGAAATTTGTTTTCTTTGGTCAACATCTCCCCAACAGCCACCACTGTACTCCTGTTTCTATGAGCTTGCCTTTATTAGATTCCACATATAAGTGAAATCAAATGGCATTTGTCTTTCTCTGTCTGATTTACTTCACTTAGTGTAATGCTTCCAAGGTCTGACCATCCTTCTACCCACCATATACCATATTGTTGGAAATGGCAGGATTTCCTTCTTTTTTTATGGCTGAATAACATTCCATTATATATAATGTATATAATATATTTTATATGAACCTACTACAGCAAGAAAAGCTTTCAAGCCTCTATTAACCGTGTGTGTGTGTGTGTGTGTGTGTGTGTGTGTGTGTGTGTGTTAGGTTGTTTTTATATTATTGGCGGTTGTAAATAATGCTGTAATAAACATGGGGGTGCAGCTATCTCCTCCTTTCTGACTTGGATGCCTTTTATTTCTTTTTCTTGCCTAATTTTCACTCTTCAGATTTTGTGGTTGATGTTGTACAGATGAGGGGCTTTTCTCATATGTCTAGAGATCCTTGTCTGTGGTTCATTTTTAAAGGTGGCGCACTAAAAAAGTGATCACGACTCGGTGCATTGATGGGGCTGGTTGAATGTGCAGGAAGGTGGCCATTTCACTGGGAGCCTTCACATGTCACTGTCTGCAGATACTGCTATTGTGCCGGCACTTTTCCTGGGATGTCCCTGTCTTTTTACTGGAGTTTTATGAACTTTTCTTCCAGCAATCCGATGCACGTCTTCTTATTTTACTCTCCCATGGCACTCATCCCTCATGACCAAGTCACTCCCCCAAAGCCCCATCTCATTGGGGATTAGGATTTCAGCATATGATTTTTTTTTTCGATGTGTGCGCGGGGAAACAAACATTCAGTTCACAATACACCATGAGATAAAGAGTCAGGTATAAATGGCCCTGGCTGGTGTGGCTCAGTTGGTTGAGCATCACCCCATGCACCAAGAGGTCACTGGTTGATCCTGGTTAGGGCACATGCCCAGGTTCCGGGCTCAATCCCTACCCAGTAGGGGATGTGTAGGAGCAGCCAATCTATGTTTCTCTCTCTCTCTCTCTCCCTCTTCCTTCCTTTCTCTCTAAAATCAATAGAAACAGTTAAGAAAGTCAGACATAAACACTTTGGAACCCCCAGAGCACTGATGCTAGCTCACATCCCATACTAGTCAGTAAGGGCCTTCCTGCTCTCCTTGCCTCTCTTCCCTCCTGCTTGACCTGGAGGGGTCGGAAGCTGTCTTTCACAAGCAGGAGTAGAAGCACAGGCTGGGGAAGAGAGGAGAGGCTATAGCTCCTCTCCCGCCTGCAGGTACTTTACCTGCCACAGCCTGACTGGGGGAAGTAGAGAAACCTCAGCTTGGAATCAAGGTTTGAATTTTGATGCTTCTTTGGGCATGGATATTTAAAATGCAGAATTGGCCCTAACTGGTTTGGCTCAGTGGATAGAGCACCAGCTCACGGACTGAAGGGTCCCAGGTTCAATTCCATGTACCCTGGTTTCGGACTCGATCTCCAATAGGGGCCGTGTAGGAGGCAGCTGATCGATGTTTCTCTCTTATCGATGTTTCTATCTCTCTATCCTTCTCCCTTCCTCTCAGTAAAAAAAAAAATCAATAAAAATATATTTAAAAAATAAATAAAATGTGATTTAGGCCTCTAACAGTGACCAGTACATTTAATCTAACAGTGACCAGTACATTTTGGCACTGAGCTTTATCCAGCTGTAGAGGAGGAACTTGTCCACTAGCAGTTTTAAAGCAAAAATGAGATGAAAGTGGATGTTAATAAATTTCCTTTCCTTTATGATTATATTCCAGAATTTGCCTAGTCCATCATGGAGGTCACATTTTTCTGAGAATATTTTTATTTTGCCCTTGCTCTTGAGGTGACACAATTCTAGGCTATTATTATTTTGTTAATCACTTCAATGCTATTACCCCACTGTCTTCTGAAATCTGATGTTCTTGGAGAGAAGTCTGTGTCACTGGAATGACCATCTGTGTTTCTGAATGTTTTGCAAAGGAGGCACTGACAGCCACTGTTCTGGGCCATCTTTTTAAGGGTGATTGTAGAGCAAAGGGCCTTGGTAGATAGAGGTGGTATTTCCTTCTGGAGCAAGTGGTAGGTTTGTTTAGCTTCTTGGAAGTTAGGATTGCAGCTCCCTCAGGGTCTTCCGCTTGTCCTAAATGCATTGAGGTCCAACACCTCCCCCCTCACCCTACCTTCCCATTTGTGTTGGGAGATGTGTTGAGCTCAGCTTTGTGATTTTTGGTTTGGAACATAGGGATTACCACTTAGACACGATGTTTACCAAATTTAAGTAAACAATCACTCTATGAACTTTTCTTGAGTATTTAATCACTTTAAAAATGTATTTTTATTGATTTCAGAGAAGAAGGGAGAGGGAGAGAGAGATAAAAACATCAATGATGAGAGAGAATCATTGATCAGTTGCCTCCTACATGCCTCACACTGGGGATCAAGCCTACAACCGGGCATGTGCCCTGACCAGGAATTGAACTGTGACCTTCTGGTTTATAGGTCAACGCTCAACCACTGAGCCATGCCAGCTGGGCTTCAATCACTTTTTCTGTGATAGTGTGAGTAGTCCTGAAGTTGCAGTTGTTGTCATAGCAATGGGCTATTGATAATTCCCATTTAGCAACCCTGATTTTAATTTTAGCAGACATCATCTATAATGTTCTCCTCAGATTTATTACAGAGTACTCACTCTATTTTTAAAGTCAACTCATCCAACCTTCCCTTACGGTTCACTTTCAAATCAGAGACGCTGCTGTTCCTAATGTTGTAGGGACAGCCTTCCCATTTAATGCTCTCCTCTCCTCCTCCCCTCCATTCCCCGTGTTCATGCTAGATGTCTTACATCCTCCATTTTATGACTTTCACTTCTACAAACTGCCCTTTATTGCCGAAAGTTCCACATTGTAATTTGAAAAGCAGAACACTAAAAATATCCATTTCTGAGTGATCTGCTAACTACTGGGCTGTGATTATATTCAGAATTGATAGTTCAGCTAAAACTTTAACTATTTTATTCAACTTGGGAGTTATTTTTGTAGCTGATTATTCCCTCTTATTTCTTTACCTAGAGCTTTTATTTCACAGTTATATTTTGTACCACATTAGCTGTTTTTCCATCTATTTGCACAAAGATAAAAATGTTAAAGACATAGAAGTCATATGTTAAACCAGGAATGGTATTGAATGAGAAACAATATACTGCATCACTTTACTTAAATTTATTTATTTATTAGAGGCCTGGTGCATGAATTTGTGCACCAGTGGGGTCCCTTGGCCTGGCCTGTGGGATTGGGCTAAAACTGGCTCTCCGACATCCCCTAAGGGGTCCTGGATTGCGAGAGGGTGCACAATCGTGGCCAGGGAGGGATGCGGGAGATTGGCCAGCCAGGGAAGGACCGTGGGAGGGCTCCAGGGAGTGTCTGGCCTGTCTTGCTCAGTCCCGATTGGCTCCACAGCAGCAAGCTAACCTACTAGTCGGAGCGTCTGCCCCTGGTGGTCAGTGCACATAAGAGCAGTTGAGCGGCCTAAGCATATCATTAGCATATTACGCTTTGATTGGTTGAACGGCTGACCTGATGACCGGACACTTAGCATATTAGGCTTTTATTATATACAATTTTTAAAAATATGTTTTTATTGATTTCTAGAGAGAGGGGATGGGAGGGAGAAAGAGAGAGAGAGAGAGAGAGAGAGAGAGAGAGAAAGAAACATCTATGAGAGAAACATTGATCAGCTACCTCCTGCATGCCCCCTATTGAGGATCGAGCCGTAACCAGGGCATGTACCCTAACAGGAAATCAAACCTGTGACCTCTTGGTGCATGGGTCGACACTCAACCACTGAGCCTCACTGGCTGGTCTACTTTTATTCCCCCCGCACCATATTTATTGCCATGGGAAAGATTCAACCTAAGAATATCTTGGCTAATATAATTATGCCAAAATTTCAAGCACCTTAAATTATGAAGCCCAAACTTCTTTCATATGCTGACTGCAAATGAAAAGGAAAATATGATCAGATAAATGACCTGAAGTAGAAAAATAAATACCAACCACACAGTTGAAAGCTGTGTTGCTCATTATGTGTGTTAGATTGGATGCTCTCCTGCTGAGAGTGGTTTCATCATTTTAGCCCCTCTTTCCTCAGTGATTTTCTGAGTACACTTTGACCCAAGGGAAGTTAGGAAACTATGTGTAGAGCAGGGAGAATTTTGCTCCAGGTGGAGGTAGGTAGAAAAGAAAAAAAAAAATACACACACCAAAAAACCAGGAAATTTCAGAAGCCAGAACATTTTTATTATTAAAAAAAATCAACCTACTCTTAAATGTATTCTAATAATTAATTTGCATTTTCAATGGATCATAAGCCCATATTACTGCTAGAACATTAAGGCACAATGATAGTGTGGCTACGTGGTTGATTAGAAAAGTCACATATTTACATAGATATAGAAAGCTCTATAAGTATACATTTATCTATTGTGTTTTTGTTTTTGTTTTGGTATGGGCAGATTTTGGAGGCTTCTCACTTTCTACTTCACTCACTTTTTACTTAATTTTTAAAATTCATAATGAATATGCATTATTTCTTATTATCAGAAAAAACCAAAAATATAAAGCACAGAATTATGGAGGTAAGATTTTGCTTTTTATCCCTGGAGCTCACCTAGGGTGGGTTGTTGTCAGAATCCCTGTGGAGTGTTTCAACATAGGCATTTCTGTCTCCTTTCTCCCCCTTCCCCAGTTCTACTGATTGAGTACCTCAGGTCACACCTAGAGTTAATCCAGTTATGACAAGCACTCGGTAAGAGGCATATGGAGAAGGCCTCACCCACTCTGGACCCCAGTGCATCATTTAAATTATGCACTCATTGGAGAAGTCAGACAGCTTGTTGGCCCTTGTAGCCATCTCCTTCCTGTTTTTGATGGGTGGGTTCAGTGGAGACTTTACCAGGGAGGAAACTAGAAAGACCAAATTGTCCTCCACTTTGACATCTCTTTAGGATGGGACATTAGGAATGCACAGGGTGTCTTGTTCTCAAGCATGCAACCAAAAACTCAGGAATATCTCTGGCACTGTTTGCTGTCTCAGTAGTATACTGAAGTGGACTGGATGAATGCTTTCAATTCTAGTCAGTTTTGATACCCTGGCTAGACTTTGTGGTCTGGTCTAGCTCCTAAAACCATCCCAAAATCAATCTCTATGGCTAGGGATGTGGAATAATCTATTTGACTTTGGCCAGTCAGGCACAAACCTTGAATGGGGATGAGTTAGAACTGAGTGGTGGAGAGGAGATTTGTAAAGATTTCTGGAGTTCTGTACCTTGCATAAAGGGAAATAATGCTGAGGGGAGAAATCGCGGTGGTCTACCTTTGTATGAGGATATTTTCTAGATTGCATATACTCTGCAGTTGGTTGGACTTCAGTGTTTTCATTTCTTTATGACATTTTGTCTTAATAATAAAGAGTATATTCCAGGGGAACACTTTGTAAAGTATATGACTGTCTAACCACTAAGCTATACACCTGGAACTAATCTTATATAATAAAAGCCTAAAATGCCCCCAAAAAAAGAGTATATATTTTATTTAGTTTTTCCTAAACTGGTAGCAAGTCTGGGTAGCTCTACTTCACAGGTATAGATGTTGCACTTGGTTTATTCAATTAATAACACAGCCACCCTCTGTTGTAGGAACTGGGAATACAAAGATGGGTAAGTCTGTGTATGTTATGGTAACACTAGCTGCTGTAACAAAGAGACCTCACACTAGAGAAGCTGCACATGTCAGAGTTCTGTTTCATTTCTCAGGGGAGCCCTTCAGTTTGGTTAGTGGCTCTGCTCCATGTGGTCATTCAGGGCCTTCGGCAGACAGTGACTCTGCACTTCCCAACATATGGCTTTCAAGGCCACTGTGATCTTGGCAGGAAGAGGAGAAAGAATGTGGGGGATACATGCCATGTTTCAAGGACCAGTCCTGGAAGTGGCACTCATTGCTTCCGCTCAAGTTTCTTCCTTCCACAAAGTTCCTGCCTGCACTCTCAGGATGTGCTCAGTTTGTCGGATAAGATCAACATGTGAACCAAAGGCAGAGGAGGAAAAGGGCTCACGAATAGTTTTTCTACCTCACATCCTGCACTGTACAGTTCCAAATTGCCCCAACACTGAGAACAGTTCAAAGGAAAAGAGCTCTAAGCTGGAAAACAACGCCTCTTGTTATATGGAACAGAACCATACTTAGACCCTTTTATTTCCCCCTTATATCTGTTTCTAGTTATTAGTGATGCTGTTAAATTTTATTGACCTCATTGCAGTTCCTGGTTATTAATCTCTATTCCTTGGAGAAAAACAAATAAACACAACCCTTTATTGAAGACTTATAATGGGTCAGGTTTACATTTCCATCCCCTTGCCAATGTAATTAGAACACACCTGTAAAGAAGGATTATTAGTTTCATTTTACAGATCAGATGTGGACACTAAGGCTCAGAGAACTTAGGACACGTCATTAAGACTGTGTATTAATAGAGATAGAGCTGTGTGTTCGCTAGGTCACACTAGTGGCTGAATAAGGACACTTGTAAGTATCGGGGCTGAACACAGGCTTCTGTTTCTCACTGACGGGACAGCCCAACTGGGGGTTCCTCGTTGGTGGATGACCGTCGTCCCCAAGGTCCTTCCATCTTGTGGAGCTCCTATTCTCTAGGATCTTGGAACATCCAGTTGGCTTCTACCTAACCTCCTGCCTTTTCATTATTCAGGAACCCTACCTTTTCCTATGAATATGCACAGGTGTGCTCACATGTGGTGATTTTTATATTTTCATATTGCCATGGTATGCTAACTTTGTAAAACTTAATGTTGAGAATTTTGTCTCCCAAATTTTTACTTCCAAAAAACAACAGAGAACCAATGCATTTTTTCAGACTCTCACGTTAGCCTTCTATCTTCCTTCAGCTTTTTCTTTCTTCTCTTTTTTTTTTTTTCAGTAAAACTGCATTTCTCAAGAGTGTGTGCTTTGCTCCCCTTCTCCTTTCCCAGCTGGAGACTTCGCTTCTGTAGGTGTTTAGACAGATGCCTGCCCAAACAAGCTCCCGCGGAGCCTGGATGCTTCTGGGTTCCCCTGGGTCACTGCTCTGCCTACTAACGGTTCCTTAAATGGATTCACCCAGACTCCGCTCTCAAGTCTCCACTGGCCAATCATTTCACTACCTGTGTCTGTCGCTAGTGATGATGTTTCCAGCACTTTCTAAAGCTCTCTGAACCTTGTTCCACATTCAGCTGCTTATCATGGAAATCCTAGATTGGTTAGGAAAAAAAAAATCTATCTAGTTCTTAGATGAAGACTTTAAAAATAAGTGTCTATAGTTCATTGTTATCAATTCTTTCTTAGTGAGCCACTTCGGGGCCCAAGAGATTAAATAGCATGAAGGATGAGTGAACATGAGGTTGAAAGGTTCAAGGTGATCCCACCACATCCTGACCGATTCCCCACCAATGAGCTCTCTCCCAGGACCAGGTCACCATCACACTTGTTCTCTGGGTTCCTGCTCTTTAAGCAGCATTGTCAGTCACTGATTTCAAGAAACATGCCATTTTCCCTGGATGTCCATGAAGCTTGGCTGCCCAGCTTTCTACAGCACTGGAGGGATGTTGGGGCAAACACAAGCCTTCACCGACCTAATTCACGACCCCTCCTGGCCCCTTCAGAAGCCAAGGCCACAGCTTTCTTGGACACTGACTGAGCTCAGGGGTTTGACTCCACCCCTGTGTCGCAGCTTGGTCTCTGAGTTGTTCCCTAAGACTGGTGATAGGCTGGCTCATCCTCCTGAGGAGAGCTTGGCCTGAGGACTTACCTGGCAGGGGCTTGGTGTGAAGTAGGTCTTACCAGAAGGCTATCTCCCTGGGGATTCCAAAAGGTGAACCGCTGGGTTGCTCAGATTTGAGCAAAAGATATTTGATGACATGGTTTTGTGTGTGAAGCAACGCTTAGCCTCTCAGCTTTATGTTTCTAGTTGTCTCATAGACATATGTTTTCAATCATGGGTTCTAAGATATCACTAATTGTAAAACACATTCTCAAGTTAATAACAGTATTGTTGTGTGTGAGTCAGAAAACAAAATCCTACCATTTAAAATGTGCAATTTAACTGCAAAGCACATTCCAAATTTTAGATATGATAGAATGCGATGACATGGTAAAAAGCTTTTGCTAAAGGAAATATGTTAGAAAAGACTATTTCTGCTGTAGATTCGAGCAAGACCAGCTCCATGGGTAGCTGGAGAAGCATGTTTTTTTTCAGGCTAGTTATTCCTTCCCAGGCATTGGTTTTGGGTCTGCAATTACAGGAGCAGGCAGAAGCCAGTGGCTCCTGCAGGGCGATTGTGCCTGTAATTTCTTGCTGTTGTCTGTTCTGCCACCACCTCCCTAGCACTGAGACCCGCTGAGAGCCAGCGGACCCCTAGGGAGTGAATTTGCAGGAAGATAAATTCCCCTGTCCCTGCCTGCATTTGAATGCTATTGTGGAAACTGAAGAGAATACAGATCACCCCCAAATTGAATTCTGCGTACCTGCTCTGCTAAGTAGAAAATTGCATATCAGCGAACAGTTCCTAGGCTCAGCTCTGTCTAGACACAAACCTTGCCCACAGTTTTTAATTTTGTTGGTCATCCGGGCATATGATAGGCATTTGCCCCAATCATTTCAGGATCTTAGGCATTTTGTTTTGGGGGTTTTCACTGCCTGCTGTCAACTCCTCTCTGTGTCCTACCCTCGACGATGTGGCATTTACCTCTGATACAGCTGTCGGAACCCTGAATTAGAGCTGCTTGGGTGTAGGGACCAGGTCTCATCTTATAATAAGTGCTTAGCATTAGTAGCAGCACACAGTTGTGCTTAGTAAATGTATGTTGAATGCGTGAGTGCAGGGAGAACTGGCAGGCATAGGGACCTCTAAAATCCTTCCTACGCGGCCTTAGCTCTGGAAGGGAGGCCATTGTCCCTCTCCTTATGTGTAGGGCATGTGGTTAAGATGTTAACCAATGTCTGATTGGTGTTTAGACTATTATTTTCTCCTTGACAACTCCTCATTAGGCCCTTTGTCTCTGTTTCCTCTAAGCACTAGTAAGTGCTGTGGGTCGGTGTTGCTGTGTAGCTGTGACATTGTAGCTGTGACAGGTCTGTTCAGCCTCCAGGCAGCTGCACAGTTCAGCACAGCAGGAATAAAGATGCCAATCACAAAGTGAAAATGCATGGACATTAGCCTTCAATCCAGGATCAGTGCCAAATAGAATGGGCTGCTCCAGGCATGGGATTAAGAGTCTTAAGTAAAATAAAACTCTATTTCAGGGACATGTATGTGGGCAGGACATACATTGAGTGTCAAAGAAATTAAAACCACAAAATCTAAATTTTGTCCTAAGTTGGCTTTATCAAGAAGAACCTTTTTGTCTGTTTGTTTGTTGTTTGTTTGGGGAACTGTGGCAAGTGTCTGGTAGGTGAGGCCTGAGCTGTTTGATCGACAGGGGAAAGAACTCCAAATAAGAGGCCCGACCCTTTGATTTATTTCTTAGGGTCTCATGGTTTAGTGGGGCAATTCTCACTGCGTCCTCTAGAGGTGATTTACCTGGGGTGCTACATAATGGAAATTGGAGGGGGCATGTTTGGTTGTGACAATGACCAGGGGGCTCTGCTAGCATTTAATGAGCGTGGCCTGGAGCAATGTGTGGGGCAGCACTGCCTGTTGAAGAATTGCCCAGTGTCCTGACAGCCTTTCAAATGCCCCATTAGACTTTCATGTGGGTGAAAATATTCTGTTTTCATGTACCCTAAATTTTTCAGGAAGCCAGTCACCATGTAAATCATTTTGCTTGGAACTTTACTGAGAGTTGGAAAGGTGCCTTCTGGTTGACTTACTGGTGTTGGCCACCTCTGTCCATCTGCCTCTGTGGCTTTCATGTTCTTCTAGGGAGAGCAATAAGCATCTGACTACTGTATTGCATCCTCTAGTATTGCCTTCTCTGATCATTTCTGTGTTGCAGTATATGTCCATTTTATTACAAATTTATTTTCCCCCTTTTACTACAGTTAGGGCATTGTGTTGATTATTTTTTAAAATTATGTTTGTGTTAGGAGATACATATATATCTTTTTCTTTTTCTTCATTTTTAAAATCCTTACCCAAGGATATGTTTTTATAGGTTTTAGAGAGAGAGGAGGGGGAGAGAGAGAAAGAGAGAGAGAGAGAGAGAGAGAGAAGAGAGAGAGAGAGAAAGACTGATGTGATAGAGAAACATTGGTCAGTTGCCTCCCATACACTCACTGACTGGGGATCGAACCCAAAACCTAGGTATATATGCCCTGATCAGAAATTAAACTCGCAGGCTTTTGGTGTACTATAATCAACTGAGCCACCATTTTAACAATTTTAAAGTGTACAATAAGAAGTGTTACATATATATTCACATTGTAGTGAAGCAAATTTCCAGAACTTTTCCATTTTACAAATCTGAAACTATACCCATTAAACAACTCCCCATTCCTATCTTATCTCAATCCCTGGCAACACCATTCTAGTTTCTGTTTCTATAAATTTGACTACTTTAGATGTCTCATACAAGTGGAATTATACAGAACTTGTCTTTCTGTGAGTGGTTTATTTCACTTAGCATAATGTCTTCAAGGGTTATCTGAGTTGTTGCATGTGACTAGATTTCTTTTTCTTTTAAGTTGAGCCATATTCCATTATATGTGTAGACCACATTTTGTTAATCTATTCATCTGTTGTTGGGCACTTGGGTTGTTTTCACTTCTTGGCTATCCTATATAATAAAAGCCTAATATGCTAAGTGTCCAGTTGTCCTATCAGCCATTCAACCAATCAAAGTGTAATATGCTAATGATATGCTAAGGCTGCTCAACTGCTCGCTATGATGTGCACTGACCACCAGGGGGCAGGTGCGCCACCTGTAGGTTAGCTTGCTGCTGGGATTTGGCGGATCGGGACTGAGTGAAATGGGCTGGACATGCCCTAGAGCCCTCCAATGGTCCCTCCCTGGCTGGCCAACCTCCTGCAAGATAACTGCGCGCCCCCCCTCCCCCCAGTGCACGAATTTCGTGCACTGGGCCTCTAGTTGTAAATAATACTGTAATAATAATATTGTAAATAATACCCATTTGCCACAGGACCTCAATCTCAGATATCTCTTAGAGACCCTGCTTTCAATTCCTTTGGTTATATACCCAGAAGTGGAATTGCTGGTAGTTCTATTTATATTTTTTTAAGGAACCTCCATACTGTTTTCCACACTATTTTACATTCCCACAAACAGAGCTCGGGGTTTCCAACTTCTCCATATCCTCATCAACTTGTTATTTTCTTTTATTTTTATAGTAGCCATACTAATGGGTTTTGTTTTAACTTATATTTTATATGAATTTTATTTCAAGATAGTAAAGAGATAGTTGTAAAATATTTGTTATGAAAAGGGGTTGAGAACAACTGCTCTAGTATCTTTCTTCATGATCTCAGCAATGGTCATATCAATATACCACCTTTAAACATTGGTTAGAAAACCACCTCTTCATTCTCTCAGCAATGATCTGCTTCTCCCACAGCTGACACTTGGGGTCAGTTCTACCCAGTGTGGCCTCTATGGTTTTCCTCTGTTCTATGAAGAATTAGGTATTTTTCAGTATATATTTTTCCCTTTACAGTAATGAGTGATCTCTTTCTATTGGATAGGAGAATAGAATAGCTGTTTTGGCATTGAGCATATGATCCTTGTATACAATGAGAATTAATAAATAATACTTCCACAACTGAGCAACAGTGGATTTCCTGGTGGACATATGTCTCCCAGACAGAGTGGAATTATTCTGGGAATTATTCCACTCTGTCTGGGAGACATATGTCCACCAGGAAATCCACTGTTGCTCAGTTGTGGAAGTATTATATAAATCCGGACCCCTTGAATCCATGGTTGGAGTTTTTGGGCTATTACCTGTTGTGGACTTGTTGGCCATGTAGGTTATGACAATGCAAGTTAATGCCATCATTTGGTGTGTTAAAAAGGTAGAATATGATGGGGTGATGATGGGGAAGGACTGGACTTTCTATTGACAGACGTAGAAGCAAGCATGAACCCTGGTGAAGCCCCCTTCTTCATGAACTCTGGGCTCATTCAGAAGTTTCCTCACCTCACCTTCGGATGTCTTCTCTGTGCTCTCACATGGAAACCCATTACTGGAACTCAGCTGAGCAACATTTTGTAACTGATGTTTCCTTGATAACCTTCAGTATAGGTCCCCCAAATAAATATTTCTTTAATGTGTCAGGGACCGACCAAACACATATATAAAAAGAAATCATTGCAGTATTTCACTTGAGGTTCTTGTTCAGATAATGCCAGTTCCTTTTTTTTTTGTTTAGTAGTATTTATAGCTATTCAATTAAATAGCCACCAAACGACAGTGGACCCACCACCATTTCCAAATGCGGTATCTTTGAGTCTGGAGCTTACCATACGCTTGAAGTATGACATAATCCTTATGGAACACACTCAATTTGTTGCTTCCCAACTTCAATAGAAGCAGTTAAGTCTGTCTCCTTTTAGACAAATTGTTAATGAAAAGGTAGCTGAACAATCATTTTCTTGTAATATGCAATTCCGTCTCCTTAAATACAGGAACCTGACAGAACCATTCGGCAGTTAGTACTTTCTCTATACCACTGAACTCTCTCTGACCCTCTGCAACTAACAATTGGAGCAAAAAGAGAGAAAGAGGGGAAAGTCAGCTAAAAATAAATCCTCACCTTTAATGCATACAATCCTGAAAGGTGAATGGGACATGTATTTCACCTTATTGTTTTCAGGTAACGTATGAATGATCGCCTTTTGCTGCCAGATCCATTTTTTATTGATTTTAAGATATTTCCTGATGTTTGGAAAATGGTGGGACTGTCTGAAAGATTCAGAATTTAGAGTTCTGAGCTTTTTTCTCTTTTAGCAATGAGTCAATGCTGCTATAATGGCACAGGTGCACAGTGGAGACCTTCCTCCCAGAGAGCCACAGCGGAGAACAGAAAGGAGCCATCTGTCCAAGCAAGCATGAGCTTTTATTTCATTTATTCTCCAACAATTTCCCCAAGAGTTTCTTAGCTAGAATTGAGCAAAGACAGCCTCACATCTCATTGCAAATACAAATAGAATGCTCTCCCAATGTCTCTACCACATAGTATAGACTAGTAATGCCTGGTATTAAGTGTCTACTCTGTGCCATTCCATACCCTGGTTATCTGTCTACCTCACCAATGAAGGGTGCATGGTCAGTATGGATGCAGAAATGTGTCAGAGAGGTTAATTAATTTGCCTAAGTTCACCCAGAAATTTTATGGTAGAGTCAACTTGTACACTCAAGAACACTTGGAGTGGAGACATTTAACTCCTTCACGATGCTACACAACAGCTGAGGATCGCTTTGTATTAAAACCTCATCAATGAAGACTAATTTGGGATCTGGCGGAGAAGCAGTCTGAAAGACAGAATGTTTGAAAAGAAATGCCGTCTTATATCTCCAAGGAGAGGGGCATAGAATAAATTAAACAAGGGTTTTAAAATTAGACAAGCAATATTGAAGATCTAATTTTACTATAAAGGAAAATGTCTGGTTTTTATAATAATAAAATTTTATTTTAGGGTCTTGCTTTCATGATTCTAATCCATGTTTTCTCTTAGTACAAATGTAAACTGTTTACATATTAACAAACATCTGTAGTGCAGACCATGCATTTGTCACTCTCTTCTTCCTCACATCCAATTGGACACCAAACCCTTGGTGAATCCTCTTGGTAAATACCACTCAAAGTCCTCCACTGATCTCTGCCCTCCCTGTCATGGACTTCTCTCTAAACTTGGGGTTTGTCCAGAAGTACAGCGATAGCCCTTTAGCTAGTCTCCTTGCCTCTGTTTGCTCTTTTTCTATCCTATCACAATCATCCTCCACACTGTTATTACTTCTTCCTGCTATGCAAAGAAACAACAATAAGAACAGCAACAACCAAGCAAGCATCAGGACCAATATAACCTCTTTGGTGGCCCTTCGTTGCCTGTAGAATGGAGTCCTGCTCAATGTTAAAGGATGTTCATCATCTGTCCTTTACTTCCCAGCCCTTCTCCTGTCTTACGGTCAGCCAGCCACATCACCTGCCACCATGCCCCTATTTCCTGAGAAAGTTGTGCATTTGTGTGTTTGTTATAAATCCACCTTTGTGCTTTCACATCTATCGGGGATGTATTTTTCGCCATTTCTTTGCTTGTTGAACTTCTATTCGCAAAGGCTTGGTTTGAATGGGCAGTGGCAAATGTTCCTTTCTCTGTGTTTTCATGGCAATTGGAACACGCCACTATTCACGTTGTATTGCACTTTTTTGTCTTCTTGTCGGCCGAGGAGACTTTGAGCTGCTAGAAGGTAGGGCCTGTGCAAGACTGTATTTGCACTGATTCTTTTTTAAAAAAAATATTTTTATTGATTTCAGAGAGGAAGGGAGAAGGAGAAAGAGATAGAAATATCAATGATGAGAGAGAATCATTGATCGACTCCCTCCTGCCTGCCCCCAACTGGGCATCGAGCCCGCGACCCGGGCATGTGCCCTTGACCAGAATCAAACCTGGGACCCTTCAGTGCCCAGGCCAACGCTCTATCCACTGAGCCAAACCGGCCAGGGTTGCACTGATTCTTGGTGCTGTGCATGGCCCTGCAGTCCTTTATAAATATGAGAGCATGGACAGAAGTAGAAGGAAGGGACAGAGTCAAAGCTTGGGAAATTGAATGGGTGGCAATATTGCATGGATTGGGACATTAAGGAATTTAAAGAACAACCGCAATCAATGAGCTGTAACAGCTCAGAACTTTGTGATTGACTTACGTGCCATAGAACTTTGCCTTTGTCGCCAATGATTTTTGGAAAAACCACAGCCCTAATGCTTAAGCACATTACTGTAATTCGACTCTCCATAAAGTGGTCTTTAAATTGTGTTTTGAGGCTGGGAAGTGCACATCAGTGACATGCTTAACTGTACAGTCTCAGCAAAACAGGAATCTAGACCTATCTGTATGCAAATACGATGCTTCAAGTTCATTATTGTTATTAGGAAATGGAGAAACAGCTAGAGCAGAAATAACAATATATTTCCCTCTGCCTTTGCGGTATTTTTGTCAATGGGACTTCTGAAGGACTATGCATTTATTAACCCATTAGAATGAGCGATTTTATATTCTAATGTAAAATTAAAGAAATTTAGGGATCTGCCTAGGTGATACACTTGTTTAAACCTATATTAATGTCTCTATTGGTTGTGTTGGCTAAGTTAGTGGTATATCATTAGAAAAGAAAATGTCCCAGCCATGTGTATACTTTCTAAATCTCAATGTATTTATTTTCTGACAAGACTAGAATTGATTTTCTTCTCTCCTATCCAGAATATAAGACACAAGGACAACATAACTATTCTGAAATGCAAAGCACACCATCAATTATTTATTTATTTTTTTACCATCTCATTCCTAATGTCTTATTCTCCCCTTTCCTTCGATGTACATTCTTGGCTTCTCCTAGCTCTCATGTTTCAGCCCATAAAGTTATTTTTCCTTATCCTCCTCAACCAGTATTTACTGTGGTACTCACCATGGCCTCCCCTAGGTTGTGCAGGAGAATGGGTAAATATTCTTTTGTGAGGCCCCTGTCCATATTAACAATTTGATTGAAAAATGTGTTATAAAATGTCTGGGCCCATTGAAGCATATTGATTTATCAATGAAGATTCAGAGTGATGGGTGCTAAGAGATATGTATGTACTTATTTATTCTTTAATCAATGCAGGTGAAGTTCTTCTTTCTTTCCAGGTGCCACCATTTCTTCCTGTTTAGGTTTAGGAACCATCTCTTCATTATCTTTATTGACAAAGACGCCATTCCCTAATAATTCCACAGCTCCCACCTTCTCACTCATAATACCATGACTTTTTGGAACCTGGTTGTACTGAAACAATATAGCTCATCTTGCCTCTGCAGTTCCCCTTTGCTGAAGCCTGGTTATATCATTACAGTGCATAATCCATCCACCCACCCATCTGTCTATCCATCCACACTGGTTTCCAGGATCTCTCTCAAAGGTGGTTCCTATGCTTCCTCATTAGAGACCACAAATGCAAGTCTGACCCAGAGAATGCAGTAAAATGTGAATGATCATATGTTTCTTGTCATGTTGAATGTCCTGATTTTATAGCATGGATTCGTGCACTGGTGGGGTCCTTCAGCCTGGCCTGCGGGATCAGGTCAAAACCTGACATCCCTTGAGTGGGTCCCGGATTGTGAGAGGGTACAGGCCAGGCCGAGGGACCCCACTGGTGCACAATCGGGGCTGGGGAGGGACCACAGGAGGACTCCATCTCGCCCAGTCCTGATTGGCCAGATCCCAGCAGCAAGCTAACCTACTGGTTGGAGTATTTGTGCCATGGTGGTCAGTGTCCATCATAGTGACTGGTCAAACGTTGAACAGTCGGACACTTAGCATATTAGGCTTTTATTACATAGGATGGGTAGAATAACACACTTTCCAACCATATCTAGAACTCTGTAGACACTCATCACTGCATTTATAGGATATGAACTCTCTTCTCAACACCGACCACACCTTCACACACCACAACCCAGGGCTGGGGTGAGAAGAGTGGTCCATTGGTGCAGGGAGTATCCATTCCTCATCCTCCAGGGCTTAGTTCTGACCCAGGAAAACACAACTATAAGCTATTTCCACTATATTTACTGTCACTTTGTAAAAATGTCCATCTCTAGGTTTGCAGACAGCTTCCTTGAGTTATTCCACCGACAGTCCACTAGGTATTCCCAGAGAACTGGGAACCTGGACAAATCCTGAGTTGTCCAAGAGTCCTCTCCTCTGCAGCCCTTAATCACCGCATCCCCCATCGGCAGAGGCTCGGCGCCCTGGGTCCAGGTGAGAGATGCTATGTTCCAACCCAGCACTTCCTGTGCTGGTTTTTAAATCACCTTGCAGGTCCCGTCCCCCCCCCCCCCCCCGCACCCTCCCCCCCTCCCCGCAGTGCTGAATTCGTGGATGCCCAGTGACCTATTTACAGATGTGGAAACTGGTTTATAATGTGATTTAAACCCTAGGCCCGAGGGTATGTTCTGAGAAAGTACGGGGCCAGGATGTCTTTCTGTCTAGTTTATGGCTTCCCTCACCCTGCGGCGCTGCCTCTGCCCTTGGCCTTGCCGAGATTTTATAACCGGCACTCATTCTGGGTCAGGCAGAGCCCCCTTCAGAATCATCGCAGAAGGAAGGCAGCCCGGCTTTCTGGGCGCGTTGGATCTTTTTCTGCTTGCCTGGATAAAACAGTCATAAGCAAGACTCCAGTAAATAAATAGTTCAGTTCTCCCCAAAATTGCCTATGCTGGAATTTGCGCCTTAAAAAACACACATGAATAATGACTGGGACAGAGCATTCTTTTATTTGAACCCAGATGATTTTAACTCAGATAGGAGACATGTGAGAAAGCCCAGCTAAGTGTATTCTCTGGGTTATAAATTCCTTTTCTCTCTAATGCCTCTGCCTTATCAGGAGATCCTCTTGGCCGAGCTTTCTTCTTTCATTTCTGTCTTCTTTATTCACTGGGTTCCTTCTTTTCTCGGATTTTACTAGCTCAGCAGCTGCAGCTGAGTGGAGCCAAGAATACTTGCTGTGGGGAAGAAATGCTCAAGCTTGGCCTCCGTGGTCCTGCTCTCTCTCTGAGCACACTGGTCCCCTTATGTAACTCTGTCCTTTTCAGAATCAACTCTGCCACAGCGTGGTTTAAAAAAAGGCCGTGGACGATAAAACAGTTTCAAAGGAGGGGGTTTGTTCAGCTTTCATTTGCTGCCCTTACAACCGAGCACCTTCCACAGCTGCCCTCACTGTGGGTTCTTTGGCTGTGTCTTCAGGATTCTTTTAAATTCTTTATTATTTTTCAACAAGAGAACAGTGCAGCCAGACGAATTTTAAAATAGTGAATTCACTTGAAATACCTTATCGAGCAAGAAGTTTTGTTGTTGGGGCCAGAAGTAATGGTGGTTCTAGCAAAATGACAATGTACTAGTAACTGGTCAGTCACCGAGCTCTCAGAACCCATGCTTGCAAGAAACATGATGTGTGCCCTTTGGGGAGTGATGGCATTTTTCCTATAACCCAAACCTACCCTGGAAATTGTAATTGAACTTGAAAACACCTGAGGCTGTGGTTTCAGCTGTGCAGAGAAGTAAATAGAAGTCAAATTTCGGGAAGAGAGGGTTGAGAGGAAACTAGAGAAAGCAGGGTAAAGAGAAAAAAATATGTTGTAATGACAGAGATAAGCCCAAATTTATTAGATGTGATGGTATAAAAACGAAGTAAAATCAGGCTGAAACACAATGACTCCGAAAGTTTAAAAACTAATTTAAAAAGATAATGTAGCAACGTTCATACAGGTAAGTTAGAACTGAAGATGAAACGTATCAAGGAGGGCAGAGACAGATATTTTATATTCATAGAAGTGAAAATGCACTAAGGAGATATAATAGTTTTGAAAATGTATATATCTAATACCATAGCTTTGAAATATTTACAGCAAGATTTCTTTGAATTATAAAGAGAAATTGACAAACCTAGAGTTGAGGAGATTTTAACAGCCCCTTGCTGTAGTGGGTTGAATGGTGGCTGTAAGGATATGTTCATGTCCTCATTCCCCGAACCACTAAGTATGGCCTTATTTGGAAAAAGAGTCTTTGCAGGTGTAATTAAGTTAGGAATCTGGAGATGAGATCACCCTGGATTATCCAGGTGGGCCCTTAATGTCATCACAAGTGTCCTTATAAGAGAGAAGCAGAGCGAGATGAGATACACAGAGGAGAAGGTGATAAGAAGATGGAAAGCAATTGGAGTGATGTGGTCTCAAGGCAAGGAATGTGGGCAGCCAGCAGGAGCTAGAAGAGGCACCCTCCGGGGTCTCAGGAAGGCAAGTAGACCTGCTGACACCTTGATTTTGGACTTTTGGCCTCCAGAACTGTGAGAGAATAAATATCTATTGCTTAAAGCTAATAAGTTTGTAGTAATTTGCTATGGCAGCCACAGGAATAAAATATAATTCTCAAAAACAGATCAAGTGAAAGAATAATTAATAAGAACATCAAAGATTTGAAGAGGTTAATTAACTAAGTCCAACTGAGTATTGTTCTTTTTAAATATGTAAGAAAATTTGTAAAAATTAATCATGTCCTAGGCAACAAAGAAATATTTGTAATTTTCCAAGGTTGAAGTCATCGAGTCCTTATTTGGGTGCAATGCACCACAAATAGTAACCACCAACAAGAAAAGGGCAGAATATTCCCCACATACATTGAGAAATTAAAAATACCTTTAAATAATTTATGTTTCCATGAGAAAAAAATGGAACTAACAGTACTTAAAAACAAATGACTATAAAAGTTCTACATATAAAGGAGATAAAGCCAAGTGAAAGTTTGAGCCAGAATTGCATTTATTAAAAAACAAAAAAGATTGAAAAGAAAGTAGCTGAGCTTTCAACTTAAGAAACAATAAAAAAGAACAACAAACCAAATTCAAAGCAAGTGGAAGGACAGAAATAAGATAAGAGCAGAAATTAATGAAAGTGAAATCCAGAAATTCAGTAGAGTCAACAAAGCCAAAAGCAAGTTCTTTGAAATGATTAATAAAGTTGACAAACTTTTGGCATGTATAATCAAGAAAAAAGAAAGTAAGCATAAGTAAATATTGTGAGGAAAGCAAAAAAAGATCTGTAGCTATAGATACATTTAACCTTTAAAAATTATAAAAGAGTTGAATATCTCTGTACTAATACATTAAGAACGTGGCTGATATCAAAAACTTCCTAAGATAATATAAATAATCAAAACTGACCCAAGAGCAAGTAGAATACTTGTCCATTTTGAATGATGACCTTAATGGTATGTAAATTATATTTCAACTAGAGGCCAGGTGCACGAAATTCATGCATGGGGGGGGGGTGTCCCCTCAGCCCAGCCTGCACTCTCTTCAATCTGGGACCCCTCGGGGGATGTCCGACTGCAGGTCTAGACCGGCAGTCGGACATCCCTCTCACAATCCTGGACTGCTGGCTCCTAATCGCTCACCTGCCTGCCTGCCTGATCTCCCCCAACTGCCCCCCCTGCTGGCCTGGTCGCCCCCCCTGCCAGCCTGGTCACCTCTCACGGCCCTCCCACCGGCCTGGTCACCCCATGCAGCCTGCTATTCAGTCGTTTGGTTGTCCCTCACTAACCCCCCTGCCATCCTGGTTACCCCACGCAGCCTGCTTGTTCAGTCATTTGGTCATCCCTTGGGCCGGCCCTGGGAGGCTGGGCAGCGAGCCTTAACAAGCAATCAGCAGGGACCTGAGGCTGCGCCCCCCGCCCTGCCGCGGGGCTTGACAGGGGACCTCAGGCCATGCCCCCCACCATGGTGCCAGGCCGGGGGACCTCAGGCTGTGCCCCCCACCTGGCAGGGCTTGACGTGGGACCTCAGGCCACGCCCCTGCCCCCGGCGCCAGGCTGGTGGAACTCAGGCCATGCCCCCCGCATGGCAGGGCTTGACGGGGGACCTCAGGCCATGCCACTGCCCTGGCGCCAGGCTGGGGGACCTCAGGCCGTGCCCCCAACCTGGGTGCCAGGCCAGGGGACCTCAGGCCATACCCCCTGCCCAGCGGGACTTGACGGGGGACCTCAGGCCATGCCACCACCCTGGCGCCAGGCTGGGGGACCTCAGGCCATGCCCCCTGCCCAGAGGGGCTTGACGGGGGACCTCAGGCCGTGCCCCCCCACCTTGGCACTGGGCCGGGGGACCTGAGGCTGTGCCCCCTGCCTGGTGGTGCTTGACAGGGGACCTCAGGCCATGCCCCACACCCGGCAGGGCTTGACAGGGAATCTCAGGCCGCTTCCCCCACCAGGCGGGGCTTGACGGGGGGCCTCAAGGCATGCCCCTCGCCCTGGCCCGGACTGGGGGCCCTCAGGCCACCCCCTCCTCTCCCCCCCGGTGCTGGGCCAGGGGACCTGAGGCTGCACACCCCCCCTACTTGACAGGGTGGGACCGGCCGGGTCTGGATCTAGCCCAATGGGGGCGGGGGCAGCTGGGTCTGGGTCTCATGCGATTTTGAGGTGCACGTAGGTGGGTAGGGACTTGACTCTGGGTCCCGTGGTGTGCCCCAGCCTCTGACAGGAGGAAGATTTTTATATACATTTTACTAATTTTCTTTTATCTCTGATAGTTCTATTATAGAGAAAAGGCAAATAGCAATATAAAAATATTTCCTCTAATTAATCACCTTTTAATGTGCATGAATTTCGTGCACCGGGCCACTAGTATGTAAAATATATGAAAATAAAAAAATATGAAAATAGAAATTAAAAATGATCTATAGATAAAATACACAATAGTTTAAAATAACCTATTTCTCTTTATTTATAACAGTACTGAACTTTTCTGTACATTTTCTTTCTGCTGTCATTAAAATATATGAAGAAATTTTAATGATAGCAATATGATAAAATAGATTTTATTAAAAAAATCTCATTAATCTATTGTGATATGGTTATCTGAAGGCTTGATTCTAAGTTCAGCTTGTTTTAATATTGTCTTACCTGAGACTTCACAAATATATGTACATCCAAGTGGCTGTGCTTACTAAACCATGAAACTAATTTCTGTGACAGTGAAAATTTTTCTTTATTGAACTTTATCTATATAATCATTTCAGTACAGTTTTTTAAAAAAATGAAAAATAAGTTATAGTAAAAAAATGAAAAAGTTATGGATTTATACTAAAATTTTTCTAATAATATATTTCTAGGAAAAAGGAATAAAAGTTTATATGTACATACTAGTTTTTTTTTTTTTGCAAATATTAACATTAGAGTTTCTGTTCTTAAGTCTAACTTCTTCAGATTTGTCAATGACTTTCATAAATTTTGATCTTGGCATATTTATTTTCAATACATAATTTAGCCAGTTTTTTAAATCTGTTTTCACTTGTAGTTGAAGAACTCCTTTTTATCATTTAATCATAGGAAGAAGGAAAAGTTATGTTTAAGATGTTAATGGATAAGTTTGGCAAAGATTCATAAAAATCCCATTTTATAATAAATTCCAGAAATTGAGTTTATGTACTTGATAAAACTTAAACTCATTTTAAAGATTCCATCCACCGGTTATGCAATTTAAAATATATGGAATAAAAATCCATTGAAAATATTCATTGTAATCTTTTAAACTGATCCGAACATTCTGTTTTAAGTGTGCAGACACGTCTGTGCTTAGATGAAATAAGGAAGGGGCTTGCTTGGTCCCACTCTGTCATGCTCTCAGAGCAACCTTGAGTGAGGTTGGTATTCTGCTTTAATAGATAACATTTTATCTATCTTGTTTTGGGCACCAAGTCATGCAATAATGAAAACATTTCTGTATATCTGTGTTCAGAAGCTCTCTGCATAACATAACTCTCTTTTATACTCAAATTAAAATGTTGCTTTACTTAGGGATGCTGAATGATGATCTTTAATTAGAGATGGAGTGTGTCTTTTTTTTTTTTTTTTTTTTAAGTATTTGGATAACTGAATGACCACTAATTGTCTTTAAAAAAGCCAAGCCAATTTGGAAAACTAATTGTTTTGGTGCAAGTAAAGTGTAACTAAATTCTTTGTATTTGACACCTGTTATAAGTATCTTGCCTTCACTAAAGGATCTCTGTGAAGTAATAGAAGGTATCTGTGGCCCCTTATTTCTTTACATATTCTTCTATTTAAAGGCATATAATCTGCACATCTCTCTAACCAGGCAACTGTAACTGTAATGTACCACTGGCCCTGACATGGGGGTGCCACTATGACCTCCCTACTGAGGCCACTGCCCCTCACTCCAGGTGACCTCATGATTGGTCATCACACTGACCAGTGGGTGCCCCAGAATTCATCTGTGTTTCAAGCATTGGATGTATGGCCTGGAGCAAGCCACTCACTCTCCCGCCTCAGTTCTGTGAAATGACAGTCCACACAGTCACAGTGCCTCATGGGACAGCTGAGTGGATGAAATGGAGCTGGCGAGGACACAAAGCATCCTGAATGTTGGGCTTCTGTGATTGTTTAGAGACAAGAGAATATGAGAAGTATAGTAGCAGAGACCGTACAGAGAACGGAGGAGCACAGAAGAGGCAGAATCAATACTGGGCTGGGTGATGGTACTCTTTTGCTTCTTGGGGGAATTGGCATTTGACTGGGTCCTCAGGGGTAGGTTTGAGTTAGTGGATGGAACTTGAGGAGAGGTGCTGTTCTGGTGGTGGAGGCAAAGTCTACAAAGGAATCAAGGTGGAGAATTTGGCTGCCCTTGCCATTGGGTGAGGTTGTCTAGATTGGGGGTGATTGTATGTTGGGGAGGGCCATGGTCTCTCAGCAGAGCCTGGGATCACCTGGGAGTCATAGTCCCCATGAGACCCCCCAGTTCTTCCCCTTCTCCTACAGCATCCATGCACTTCATACATTCTGGCTGGTTGGGCTTAAGCCCCTTTCTCCTTTCCCTTTGATTGTGCCCTTGTACTTGTCTGATTTGTCTAGGACCTAGCAGACTTGGTTACTTAGAAAGGGATGCTGAATGATGATCTTTAAATTATTAATGATTTCAGCATTTTGTAATTAAAATCCTCATTTTCTGCATGGATTTTAAGCACACATATATCACAAATACAGACAGAATCTATTTAATGAATAACATTAAAACACTCAGTTCTTAGTAATGAGGTTATTTCCATGTTTTGGCTGATAGTCCATATTTGATTGATTCATTTATTTATCCATTCACTCACTAAATATTTTTGCCCCCTGACTATGGGTAAAGTATTAATACAGCTTTGCAGATGTGGCTGCCATAACTTATGGTGAAACAAATTCTCTGTGCCTGAGTAGCTCAAAATCAATCTTATGGATGATACCCTTTGACTGGGTATTTCACGATAATTCCTAGATTCAAGTCCTGCAGTCTGTGAAACAGTGTTGGCCACTAGGGAAAATGCTCTGGTGTGAAGGGGGAAGTCTCCCAGGGCCTGGCCAGGAGAGGCAAAGGGAGCAGCGAATTACTTTGTATAATCAAGTCACCAGGATTTCAAGATTTCTGTATCCCTGAGGATGGAGGAGAGGATGTGGGACATGTGAGGAGGTCTTATGGCAGATTGTATTGTCCAAAGATGGGGCCCCATAATATCTCTCATCCCACAGGCTCTTCTACCAAGAGGTGGAGTCTATGTCCTCTTCTCCTTTCTTTCCCTTCCTACCTCCCTTCCTTCTTCCCTCCCTCTTTTTCATGCCTCCTTCCTCCCTCCCTCCCTCCCCCTTTTGTATATAATAAAGGATTGTGTGCATAGGATTAGGAAACCAAATAATACCAAGGGCATGTAATGAAAGTAACAGTGTCTTGCTCTGCCCTACTCACCCCAGTCAGTTCTTCAAACAAAACTGCTTTGAAGCTTTTCTGTGTTTCAGTCTTCTGGTGGTCACCTCCGAGTCTCTAAACAAAGCACTTACTGGGCTCCCTCTTGCTTTATCAACTCCAATGCCATCTATCGACTTCTTGCTGAGAGATGAGGATTCAGCCCCACTCCCTCCCCCGCCTCCCCTTCGCTACCTCACTTACTTAGTTCCACTTTCATTTAACTGTGGAACTCTAAACAATACATTTAAACATCCAAGTCTTGTTACATCAGCTGGAGAAACCCACACACTACTCCCCCTCCCCTCTTCTCTCTCACCACAGATGTTTCATTATCTGGATTCAAAAGGAAGATTGAAACAGTTTATGTACAAACTCCCTGTGAGGGCTGTGCTGAGTGTCACTCCTTCAGCGAAGAGTTATGATGGGTGTCAGGCAGATGCCAGGCAGCCTCTGCTTTCCTGGGTTTTCCTCCTGGTGGTATTCGGGGGGCCTGCTGAAGAGGGCAGCTCTCTTTCCCTGGGCCCTCTCCAGCTTTGGGTGTGTTCTATGCAAATGGCTACCAAACGCCACTAGGGTGGCACCCTGCTTGGGAAGATCTCTTCTTGAGGGCTGTTTCAGGTTCAAAACCATTATCTTTATTAAGAAAATCTGCACGCTGGTATCAAACACTATCCATTAGTAAGAAAAGTAACGTATACAGTCAACGTCAAGTATAATGATCACCTGCTTCTCAGAAAAGGGTGATGACCATGCACCACTCTTTGTGTTAAGTTTTTAGATGCATCATGGATCCAAACACAAAACACCCTCGTGCTTTAGTTTCCCTTGAGCCTACTTCATCTAAGCAAGGGTTAACCTACAATGAAGAGTGTCTCCTTCCTTCTGCCACTTCCTGCATCTAAATGGCTTATTAAACGAAGACCGTTGCCCATGCTACACTCACCACAGAGGAGATGATTCCTGTGGTTAGATGTAATATCTATTCATTGGTTTATAGATCCAGAGCACCGCAGAGAGTTCCATGAAGCCACGTGGTATGGGAGCCCTGGAGTTCGCTCAATAAATTAGAACTACCTGGAAAAGGTTTCGAAGTGCCCCCTGAACTGCACAATAGATCTCGTGGGTGATCCCGTTTGTTTTTATCGGAGGCAGAGGTAAAAAGGCTGAGTATTCAGGTGCCAGAAGCTTGTACCCCCACTTCTACACAGTGAAATTCATTCCCACGATGGGAGCAGGGCAGCTTTGGTCTTTGCAATTTCTGGGTGCAAGTTGCTTTTTGGGGCAATGGGGAAAACCAATGGAAAGTTAATATCAAAACTACAATTATCCCAAACCAATGAGCAGGAATTGTCAGCTACTGGTCAATGGAATGGTGGTCATAGGGTGGATGGAGTGAATAAGTAAACTGCAAAGACTTGGAGAAAAGGCTACATAGCTTGAAATAAAAGGCAAAACTTAAAAGTAAGAGGGAAGTCCTTGCCCTCATCTCCTAATATCCCCAGCACTGGGAAGAGTAGCTGAACAAAGTGAGGGCTCAAGAAATGTTTGCTAAATGAATAAATGAATGAACCCCAGTGTTCCTCTCCACCCCTTGTCCATGTCCTGGAAAAACATCCCCAAAACAGAGAATAAAAATCTAACTAGAGTCAAATCCAAGAACAAAATAGAGAGTTAGAAATGTGGAACACTTTAAAAATTGAGAAAAAGACAATGTCTAAAACAAAAGTAATTTAAAAACTACTCGGTGATGTAGTGGAATGATCACCAGGCTGGAAACCTGAGTTCTCTACCACATATTTTTCAACTGAATATATGCCTCCAGGAGGCACTTTAAATCGGTAGAGACGGCTAAGAATATACGATGAATGGTGGGGGAACAATCGGTAAGGAAATAGGAAAAAATATCATCGTGGGATGTCAAGTCATACCATATGACTAAATCAATTCCAGTTGTATTAAAAAGTTAAATAAAAAAGTGATAAACGTGGTAAGCTGTAGGAAAATAGAATTGTGTACTTACTGTGTTTCTGGTGAGAGAAAATTTTTATTCAAACTTTTTTTGGATTAATGGGGAAGTTGTATTTATAAGATAAATTGAAAAATACATAGGCAATACACAGACTAGGCCCCCACAATCCCAGTGCCCCTCCTCTGCCCCCAGGGGAGCCACTGGTAGATCCTCTGCTAGATTCTTTTGATATAAAAGGTATCACACCTTATGAATTTCTCCTAGACTTGTAGTTTTCATTCAACTTTGTTCCTTGCAGAGCCATCCATTTTAGTGAATATTGATCCTTTATTTTTTAATTGCTCAATGCAGGTTATGAAGACATATAGGACAGTATTCCTTGAAAATCCAGGGGGAAAGTGATTTCACGGTAGAATTACACTAGAATTCTATGCTGAAAATATCCGTCAAGGTTGAGGAACAGTTAGAGACATTTTCAGACATGCCAGAACATAACTTACTTTCCTGTGTTAGGGAGTTACTAAAGGGTGTGCTCCAGGACTAAGGAGCAAGCAGGCAACAAAGTGGGTGCAAAATGAAAGTGGAGCACCCAGAGGCTTAACCTTCCTCGGTTATGTTATTCATTCTCTCTCTCTCTCTCTCTCTCTCTCTCTCTCTCTCTCTCTCTCTCTCTCTCTCTCCCCTCTCTTTCCCCCTCCTTCTCTCCCTCCACTTCTCTTATTTCCTGCTTTCTTTCTTCTTCAGAACCCTAACCCCTCATTTCAGGGTCTCTACAAAGCTCCTTCACTTTATTATCCAAAGCAAATCATTCCTCTCTTTGTCTTCCTGGCCCATACTGGTTCTTCCTTGGGAAATTCTCTTTTACTTTTACAAATAGTCAAGTCCTTCTATTTGAAATTTTCTTCCCCCTTCCTACTCTGCACGGCCGTTTAACATCAGGCAGTTAACTCCAGCCGCTGCCGTCCAAAGTTACTCAGCAAAAGAAACCCTTCTCTGAGCAAAGCCAGCTTTCAGATTTATCTTCCAATGTTTTTTTTTCTGTCCGTGAACTTATTAAATTCTGCTTTTTCTTATAATTCTTCATGTATCTTTCCTTGAAGTTTACTTTGTGCTTGCCCAGTTTTATGAGTTGGAAGCTTAATTCATTTATTTCCATTTATTCTTTGTGTTTCTTCTCTTTTTAATCAATAGAATGGAAGTGTTTTCTGCTGAGCTTTGCTTAGCTTTTTCCCTATGGGTTCTTGCTGTGACCATTTCATTATTGTTTTTTAGACATTTTGTATTTCTGTTTGTTTATTCTCTTTCACTCAAGGATAATTTAAGGGCATTTCCCCCCCTTCCAGGCCTTTTTGTGTTTTGATTTCAGTTTCAGTTTCTAGTTTTATTGCAGTGTGATCATGGAAACTTTCCTGCCCTGTTTTACTTTCTGGAGATTTTCTTTTTGGCCTCACCGTGTTCAATTTTTATGACACTTTCACGAGCACTTGAACTAAAGATATTTTCTTTCAGGTTGTGTGTGTGTGTGTGTGAATGTTGGCATATGTGTGTTCGTGTGTATATAAACCAGACCTACTTTATTAATTATGCTATTTAGGTCTTCTGTAATTTATTTTTGGTCCACTTTATGTATCAAGGGCAGAGGGAGGTGCATAGAAATTCAGAACTGTTGTATCTCTTTTGTGGAATTATACCATTTAGGCTAATGTAAGTGCCCATTTTTGTCTTTTTAAAAAATGCTTTGTGGTCTGCAGTCTGTCTTGTGTGGTTTTAAGGTCACAACCCCTGCTTTTTTGTTGGTACTTGAGTTTTAAAAGCCTTTTATTCATAAAGACTGAAAAGCTTTTTTGAAATATTTTGTTTTTGGAATGGCTTGTGTATGCAGCTTAGAGTTGGGTTTTGCTTTGGCATGGACCTTTCCCTCACCCTCCTCCCTCCCTTTCACCTCCCTCCTGTCAATCATAGATCAGTTAAGCCAGTGGTCGGCAAACTCATTAGTCAACAGAGCCAAATATCAACAGTACAACGACTGAAATTTCTTTCGAGAGCCAAATTTTTTAAACTTAAACTTCTTCTAACACCACTTCTTCAAAATAGACTCGCCCAGGCCATGGTATTTTGTGGAAGAGCCACACTCAAGGGGCCAAAGAGCCGCATGTGGCTCGCGAGCCGTGGTTTGCCGACCACTGAGTTAAGCTCATTTACCTCTATTACTGGTAGATAGGTTTGCTCTTAGTTCTTAATATTATTTTACATTATGTTTTTAATTTTATGCATTTATATAAAGCCATCCACCAGGTGGACTGTTTCTTCAAAAATCTTCCCAAAGTTTAGGAAGTTTGTACTTTTATTCTAATGGTTACTTTTATAAAATTAACACCCTTAGCCTTCTATGTATTACTCAGTGTACCTTTGTTCCTCTCAGTAAAGTAATGATAAAGTCAGTGTGTGCTCCTTTGTCCTGACACCCAGTCAATAATATCCATCTGTCTTAGTATTTATCCTTGCGAGGCAGCTATGTTTATACTTCTACCACCCTCTATGTTGGCTGTAATGACCTTTGCTTCTTGGTTTTAAAAAAATGAGGCATGCCCTAACCGGTTTGGCTCAGTGGGTAGAGCATCGGCCTGCGGACTGAAAGGTCCCAGGTTCGATTCTGGTCAAGGGCATGTACCTTGGTTGCGGGCACATCCCCAGTAGGTGTGCAGGAGGCAGCTGATTGATGTTTCTCTCTCATCGATGTTTCTAACTATCTATCCCTCTCCCTTCCTCTCTGTAAAAAATCAATAAAATATATTTAAAAAAATAAAAAAAATGAGGCAGCCGGTGAACTTACTCTGCCTTTTACCTTCTAGTTCCTTTCTTCTGCCGACTTTTGTTTTTATATCATTTCTGAATTCTCATGGTGAATACCATCTACTTCTGCTCAGTGACCCTAGTCCACACATTTGTTTGGTCTTATATTACATTAACTATATCTGATGCTCACCGCTAGGTTCTTTGCCATGTGGTTTTCCTAGTTATCTTTTGGTTGGCTGAAGTTTGTCCTTTAGCTTTCTAAAGGACTCCTGCTTAAAATACACCCTAATTTCTTTCAATTAAACACAATTACACCCTTTATACTTGAAGGACAGGTTGTACTTTTACCATGAAAACTTTATAAAGGCTGTTCCATTATCTTTGGTGTCTAATGGTGGATAAATCTGAAATTCGATTGATTTCTTTGTCTGTAAATGTTTTCTTTTTTTAAAGTCCAGGAACTTTGTTATGATTAAGTCTTGATGTTAGTCATTTCATGGCAACTTTTCCCCCTGGTACACAGTATTGCATTCTTCTTTTCTTATTTCATGAATTATGTCATTCAATATTTTCTTGATTACATTGCTTTGGGTTTCTTCAGGGACTCCAGTTACATGTATGTTGAATCTCCTTTACTTGTCTTCCAGATCTATCATTTTTCTCTATAATTAAAAAACACACACCACACAACCACTTTTCTTTAATTTTATAAAGTTTATTTTTCTCCTTATTCTTTATGTTTCTTAGTGATTTTCTAGAGTATCCAGACTCATTTCCAATCCTTTCAATATGTATTCATTTATTCTTAGACCAGCTCTGTTGAATGATCATATCTTTGCTAGAATCCTGTGTTTCTCATCTTCCTTTATAGAGATAATGGTCAAATTGCATATTCTAAATTAATAGGGAAATATTTAGTTATTTTTTTTTACTTGCTCTGTGCTGTTTTTTCCTGGTGAGCATTCTTCATCTATGATACACTGTGTTTCTCTTTCTCCCATAATCTCCTAGGCCATCTTTGTATTAATGCTGCACTGACTCCTTTTTCATTATTCATCATTGAATGATCTTATTTTCCTTGACCAGCTGGTAAGTGGTTCCTGTGTGGGGATGAGGTACATTGGGGCTCAGACAGCTTTTCAGAGACAGACCACTTCTTGGAAACATGGCTTTTTGTGTGATTTGTAATGTCAACCCTACTCTGCTTCTTTCAACCAGACACCAGCAAGGAGAGCCTTTGCCCCTGGCTCTGCCCCCCTCCCCCATCTCACAACTACCACTGTTTACAAGGCACCCACCAGGTATGGGAGGTGCATCCTGGGGGCATTTTGTGATTCCTGGCAACACTGTGTCTTCTCTCAACCCTGTATGTTTTTCTTTTTGCTTCCTTCCATGTGGTTCTGCTCAGTTTCATCTGCATTTATCAATCTTTACATGAATTTCAAAGTCCATTGATTGCACTTTTTTTTTTTCCGAATTTCACTGAGAATGGAGTTTCTGTGTTGTTTTGGTAAAGCTTCTTGTTGCTTTTATGATTTCTAGGAGTAGAAGGTGAGAGATATAGACTTACATGTTCACACTTAAAGTTCATCTATATTTTCTTAACCTTTATGATTTTATTTTTGACATAAAACTAAGCCCTCAGACATTTTCTTTTTGTAAAAGATGAGGTTGAGGTCTGATAGATATTTTTCTAGTTGTCCCAGTATTTTTTATCGAATAATCTGATCTTTGTTATTTGTTTTGAAATGGCATATTTACCGTATGCTACAATCATTTATTTACTCTTTTTGGAATGCTTTATTATGTCTGTTCCTTCAGTTACTATTACCACAATATTTTAATACTGAATATTTATAACCTGTTTTGTGTATCTACTTTTTTAGAATTTATTTGCTATTTCTGCTACTCTTCTAGATTTAATACAGTAAGGTATATTTTGAATCTCCCAAATGGGGATATGACATGTATTATTTTCTGTGTTTGTTGAAATATGGAATTCTTTCAACAGTAGAGAAAGAATTTTTCTTTTCTGTGGCTGATAGTCTATAAAGCACAATTTGAGAAATGCCACTCTAATATTTTAACAGAAACATCACACTGTTGGTTAAAAAGAAGACATCTAAAATGTTAAAGAAGTATTGGTCTATTCCTATTTTTCTGATTTTTTTTCAAATAAGAAAAGATTTTACATTTAACATCTGTTGAGAAGAATTGTTTTCCTTCCTTAACCTATTAATATAATGAATTTATTTCCAGAATTTATTTTTCATGATAAACCATCTATACATTCCTATTACAAACTATCTGTGTTTGGGCATATTATTTTGATGTATTTCTAGATTTGATATGCTAGGATATTTGCATCTATACTTGTGCAATTAGTTTGCAATTATCTTGATCGCGTCTTGATTTTAGGTGGTTCAAGCTTCTTAAAATAAAATGAAATACTTTCTTTTTCCTTTTCTGACACAGTTTAATTTGATAAAAATTATCAGTTGCTCAAGAGTTTGAAGTAGCTTGCCAGGGAACTCATGTTGCGCCTGTCTCTGTGGGGGATGCTCTTTGACCTAATATTCAGTTCCTCCTGCCGTCCGCCTGCCTGTTCTAGCTACGCGCGTGGGGAAGGTTCTGAATCATTATAAACTTCTCCGTCGTCTGAACAAACAGGAATAGTAACAGGACCTATCAAATGAGGTTGTCAAAACAATACAAGTAAAGCACTTACCCAAAGAGTACCTGATACTAGCAAATGCTGGATAAACATTAGCCGTTTTCTTACTCTTGGTCTATTCAGATTTACTCCCTTTTCAGGAGTTAATTTTAGTAATCACAACATATCTAAATAATTAACCTTTTCACTGAGAGTTGAACACATTACCATAGTCATTCATAGTGTTCACTTACGATTTTATTTTATTTATTTTAAAATATATTTTTATTAATTTCAGAGAGGAAGGGAGAGGGAGAGAGAGATAGAAACATGAATGATGAAAGAGAATCATTGATCAGCTGCCTCCTGTACACCCCCTACTGGGGATTGAGCCTACAACCTGGGCAAGTGCCCTGACTGGGAATGGAAACTTCACCTCCTAGTTCAGAGGTCGATGCTCAACCACTTAGCCAACCGGCCAGGCTTTGCTTACAATTTTAAAAAGCATTTTCTCCATCTGTGGTTGCAATTCCTTTCTAGTTCTTACTAACGTGTATTTGTGTTTCTCTCCCGCCCTTTATTTTTCTTGGTTAGTTTTGTTTGCGGTTTGTTTATTTTATTGGTCTTTTAAAATATCGGATTTCTTTATTAATGCTGTTTTTTTTCAGTCTTCTATTTCATTAATTTTTGGTTTTAACCATGTTGTTTTGCTTTAATTCCTGCTTTCTCTGTTTGGCTGTTGTTGATGTTTTTTCTAGCTTCTAGAGTGCATTGCTTACTTCATTGGTTTCTACTCCTTCTTGTTTAGCGATAAGTAAAAACATGTTAAGTTAGGAATTTCTCTCTCAGGGTTGAACATTTAATTAATATAAAGTAGGGGTCAACAAACTAAGGTTACAGGCCAAATCAGCCTGTTGCCTGTTTTGCTAAATAAATCTTATTGGAACACATCTATGTTCATTCATTTATGTGTCCAATATATACTAGTATATGGCTGCTGTCACATGGGAGAACTCAGTTGCAAGAGAGACATGTGGCCTACAAAGCCAGATATTTACTATGGGCCCCTTTACAGAAAAAGTTTGCTGGCTTCTGATATAAAGAATTCCATAGTTTTTGAGATATAATTTTGTCATTAATTTTATTTTTATAATAGTCTAATTTTAGTCCCCAAAAGTTATCTAGGAAAATGTCTTAATTTCCAGGTGGTTTAAATTTTCTTGTTTATAGCTTTGTTAATTTCTCTTTTTATTGCATTTGGCCAGAGAATGTTACCTAAACAACTTCTTCTTTTTATTTTCTTTTTAAAAAGATTTACTGAGTTTTCCTTGTATAGCCTAAAAATATGAACAATTTTTATAAATGTTCCAAAGACATTGAAAAATGATGTATATTCTCTATAGAAAACCAATTTGGTATTATTGACCTCCTTATTCCCTTTTATTATTTGAATCCTAATTCCTTATTTGTTATTGTCTACTTAAAGACTGAAAACTCAAGCTGATTATGGTTTTTGTTTCTTCTTCTATTGTGTGGTTTATTTTGGTCCTAAGTTACCTATAAACATTTGCAATGCAAACATGGCAGAAGAACAGACTGGAAACCACCTGGCCGCTGGGGCTTGTTCTTTGGCTGATCTGGGGACTCCTGCCACCATGTGGACAAGCCCTGGCTAACTGCTGGATGAGAAGACACACATGCTTGATTCCTACTGTTGGCTCTGCTGACAGCTAGCCAGCCCCAGTTGCAGACCATGGCAGCCGATCCCAAGTGAACAGTGAGCCCAGCTGAGACCATTAGAACTGCCTAGTTGAGTCCAACCCAAGAGAATAGTGAGCTAGATAAAAGGTTGTTGCTTCAGGCTACTAAGTTATGCATGGCTGGCTACATAGCAAAGACTAACATGTTCACTGTGAATTTTGCTTTCATCAATATAAACTAACTTTCTTTGTCCAGAGAAAAACCTTCCCATGTGTCTATTTTAGCCATATTGTTTTGCTTTTTAAAATTTATATATTTTTGTTTCTATATAAGGTTTATAACATGTTGACTTGATATACATATATATGGTGAAATGATTTACTACAGTCAAGGTAACTAACATATAATTTCCTTACACAGTTACATGTGCGTGTGTGTGTGTGTGTGTGTGTGTGTGTGTGAGAGTGTGAGAGAGAGAAAGAGAGAGAGAGAGAGAGATGAGTGTACCTGAAATCTACACTGGGTCTTGGAGCTGAGGGTCTCAGTCCTACAACCATAAATAACTGAATTCGGACAATAACCAGTGAGTATGGAAGAAGATCCCAAGCCTCAGATGAGATCATACCTGGATTTAACCTGATGTGACCCGGAGCAGAGGGCTCAGCTAACCCATGCCAGTATACCTGACTCATGGAAACTGTGAGATAGTAAGTGTGTGTTGGTTTAGGCAACTAAGTTTGTGGTATTTGCTACGCATCAATAAAAAGTAATTACACCTCCATATTTCTAAATTGATTTTAGGCATCCTATTTACATCTTCCTCTGATGGGTGAAGTATTAGTTCCCTTACAACACTTGATCTCTCCTCTTTTATACTCCATTAGAGTTTTAACAATGGGCTGAGCAGGCTACTTGATTTCATATTTGCCCCGAGAGTGCGTCTTAACTGAGCTTTGTAGCTCAAGGCCTTCTCAGTTTTATCTTTTACTGGTTGGTGATAAGAAACAGTTCTATTTCCTAACCTGCAAATCCTGGAATTTATGGCCTCTCCAAACTCTCTTTCAATTCTGCTTGCAAAATGGCCATTTCTTCTGTGAGCTCATTTCCTTCTTATTGTGCCTTGTCAAAACAGCCATTATCAAATACCCAATGTTATCAACACTCTGCTTTCCCACTTTGCTAAAATCACAAGTTCGTTAGTTATACTCTCTGCCTTCTAGGTTATCACAGGTGATAGCTTTATTAATGCTTCCCTGTTGCATAAAAAACCTTTAATGTCCTTTACAGTCAGTTTACTTTCCACTTGCCACTCTATCCTAAGGACCATGCACAAATTTTGTGTTTTATTATGGTAGCATCTTACTTCTGGTCTCAGTCTTTGAATTGTTCAGCTCTTCTACCATGAAAACCAAAACCAAAATCAAACAACCAAACTTGTGGCTTACAGTACAAAGGTTTATTTCTGCTTAGGTGACTGTGGGCTGACTGTGGTCTGCTCTTTTCCAATACCTGCAGCCTCTAACTTAGTTGCCTAAAAATACATGGTGGTTTAAGCAATGAATCTAAACTTCTGCTTGAAAAGGTCACATATCACATCTGCTCACAATTATTGGCCAAAAGAAGTCACATGGCCAAGCTTGTTATCAATGGGTCAGGCATGTATAATACCCCCTCAGGGTGAGGAGTATCGAGGCTAGCAATGAGCATATACCTGGGGACCATAGCCAGCATTTATAGACAGTGAGAGTTATTTGTAAGACACACAACCAAAGAATGATTAGTTTCTAGAGTACTTAAGGAACATCTATAAGTGAATAAGAAAAGGCAGGAAACCAATAGAAATATGGCAAAGGGGAAAGCTAAATGCTTGTAAGCATATGGAGAGATGCTCAATTTCATTAGTAATCAGAGAAATGCACTAAATCCAGATCCACCCAACTGTCAAAAAACAGTTGGGAGATATCAAGTATTGACTTAAATGTGGGAAACTCTTTGTGTCATGTGGGTGAATCTGTAACTGGGGCAGCTATTCTGGAGAGTAATTAGGGAGGAATAAGTGGAATGGCAGAGGCCGAGTAAAATGATGACTGTCTTCTGGACCTGAAAGATCTAGATTTCTGGGATGATCATCACTTCATCTTTCTAGTCCCCCTCCTTCCTCATTCAGTAGTTGGGTGGTGAGCAGACTCCCATTCCACTAGACTGTAACATCTGAGAGGGTGGGACTATGTCTGGTTTGCTCATTACTGAGTCCTCTGTATTGTGTGCAGTGCTTAACACAGGTAGACACTTAGTATGTATTTGGTAAGTAATTGCATGTTTAAAAAAATGCATTTAAACCTAGTAACTTGCCTCCTTTGGGCAAGAATGTGTGGATTTGTCAGTGTATACTTGTACTGTCTGAGTATTCCTTTGGGCTGAGTTGTGTTCACATGGCTGAGTCTAGAGTCAGAGTGGGAGAGAATTACCAAGTTACTTGGCAAAAGGTGAGGCTACAAGAGGAGTAAAGAACTGGGCCATTAGTGCATGAACAACACCCCATTTTACAAGAATGGGAAACAAAGGCTTAGAGGTGAAATGACTTTCTTAAGGTCTACAGCTCCTTAGTGGACAAGTTGGGATAAAAACCCATGTCACTCATCTATCTAATGTGCTCTTCTTCTTTTTTTAATCTTCATTATTTGAGATTATTACAGGTGTCCCTCCCTCCCACTTCCCCACACCTAAAACCCCCTCCACTGAGTCCCGCCCCCCCGCCGGCCTTGGCCACCCTATTGTCTGTGTCCATAGGTAATGCATATATGCATATAAAATCTTTGTTTAATCTCTTCCTGCCCCACCCCCCTTCCTTCTGAGAATTGTCAGTCTGTTCTATTTCCATGCCTCTGATTCTATTTTATTCACCAGTTTATTCTGGTCATTAGATTGCTTATACGTTTAATTTGATATTTAGATTCAATTATTGATAGGTATGTGTTTGCTGCCATTTTATTGTTCACATTTTTTATCTTTATCTTTTTTTTCCTTCTTCTTCTTAAAGAAAACCCGTCAACATTTCATATAATAATGGTTTGGTGGTGATGAACTAACTCCTTTAGCTTTTTCTTATCTGTGAAGCTCTTTATATGACCTTCAATTTTAAATGATAGCTTTGCTGGGTAGAGTAATCTTGGTTGTAGGTCCTTGCTATTCATCACTTTGAATATTTCTTGCCACTCCCTTCTGGCCTGCATAGTTTCTGTGAGAAATCAGCTGACTTGCACTCCATTGTAGGTAATGAACTGCTTTTCTCTTGCTGCTTTTAAGATTCTCTCTTTGTCTTTTGCTCTTGGCATTTTAATTATGATGTGTTTTGGTGTGGTCCTCTTTAGGTTCTTCTTGTTTGGGACTCTCTGTGCTTCCTGGACTTGTAAGTCTATTTCTTTCACCAGGTAGGGAAAGTTTTCTGTCATTATTTCTTCAAATAGGATTTCAATATCTTGCTCTCTTCTTCTGGCACCTGCAGAATGTGGATGTTGGTACACTTGAAGTTGTCCCAAAGTTGTCCTTACACTATCTTCATATTTTTGCATTCTTTCTTCTTTTTGCTTTTCTGGTTGGGTGTTTTTTGCTTCCTCATATTTCAAATCATTGATTTGATTCTCGGGATCCTCTAGTCTACTGTTGAATCCCTGTATATTATTCTTTATTTCAGTCAGTGTATGCTTAATTTCTGACTGGTCCTTTTCCATTTTTTTTTCATCATCATTAAGATCCTTGAAAGTCTCACTAAGTCCCTTGGAGGTTTCTAGAAGATTCCTGAGTAACCTTATAACTGTGGTTTTGAACTTCATATCCATTATTTCGTTTTCTTCCATTTCTTTCATTTATGACATGTTTCTTTGTCTCTGCATTTTGGCTGCTTCCCTGTGTTTGTTTCTATGTATTGGGTAGAGCTGCTATGTCTCCTTGAGTTGGTAGTGTGGCCTTGTGTAGAAGGTGTCCTATAGGGCCCAGTGGCTCAACCTCCCCAGTCACCTGATCTGGGAATTCTAGGTGCACCCCTTTGTGTGCTGTGTGCACTGTCTCATTGTAGTTGAGACTTGATTGCTATTGGTGTCACTGGGAGGAATTGACCTCCAGGCCAATTGGCTGTGAGGAACAGCTGCGACTACAGTGGGAGAGCTGCTGTGCAGGAGACACCCCGATGGAGCAGGACTTGCTTCAGTAGGGCTTTGGTGCTCACTGACTCTGCCCCTTGAATGTGGCACTTATGGATGTATAGAGTTATATTCTGGTGTGGTCTGACAGTGACCACTGGGTATACTCGCTCTTGGGTCTCCAGGGAGGTACAAAGTCAGCCACTGCCTGGGGCCACCCAGCAGGAGCTACAGAGAGATATGCAGATTCTCTCTCTATGTATTGGGTTTGGAAGTGCCCAGATGAGGCCCAACTTTGAAGCAAGGCAGGTTGGTGCCAGTGCTGGGTCTTGGGCCTTTTATTTATAGGTTTGGGGCTCCCTGACCCAGCTGCAGCTTGTTTGAGAGATTTTAGTCTGAGCAAGGACAGGCTATTCATATGCAAAAGTTGCTACACACAGTTTGGGTGGAGTTGTAAATTAGATGAGGTGGTGTCCCAGGGAATCACCAGGGTGGAGCAAACAGAAATGGCTACCAGTCAGCCCCATGACTGGGGAGGTTCCAGCTTAGGAACAATGACCCCTGTGAGCATCTCTGTCTGGGAGAAAGCCACCCCTGAGTTCCTTCCTTGATGCCAGACAATCCAGTTCCTCCTCATATGTGTCTGGGTCCCCCAGAGACTTGCCCTGGTGCTGGAGCTCAGAGGAAGCAGGACCTTGTAAGTTCAGTTCTTGTGCTGGCCTTTTAAGAGCAACAACTGGGTCTCCAGCAGCCTCTGTGTCACTGAGCCCCAATCCACACTGGTTTTTATAGCCTGTATTTATGGAGACTTCTTTTCCCAGATCTGAGACCCTGGTCTGGGGTGTCTGGTGTGGGGCTGGGACCCCTTGCTCCTCAGGGTGGCCTCCGCAGAGAAGATTTCCCTCCTGATTAAAAAAGCAGCACACATGGGTATCGGACCAGCCCGTTCCGCACCTCCTTCCCTCCTACCGGTCTCAGTGTGCTTTGTTCTTTACTTTTCTAGTCATAGGACTCCCATTTAGCTAGCTTTCCAGCAGTTCTGGATGATGGCTGTTCTGTATTCCAGCAGTAACTTTGATGTGTTTGTGGGAGGTGGCTAGTACAGGTGTTTGCCTACGTCACCATCTTGGTTCTCCTAATGTGTTCTTAAGTTACAAATATTACCCATATTTCTATATATTTTGGATAACATGTAAGTCCTTTGGGTCTAAATTTGTTTCACATGAATTTAAGAAATTGATTAAAATTCCCTCTCTATTTGGTGCTGTGGGTGATATAATTGGAAACTTAGAGAGAAAAGACAGAAATGGCTTTAAAAATTTGCATACCCACCTACAATGTGTAGAAGGGTAAAAAATATGGGAAATTTTAGGTAAAATAGGCTGTATTAGGGTCTTCTTTAGGTTTAAGTATCTTTAGTCTTTTCTAACATCAATGCTGATTGGGCCTTTTATATGTTTATTTTGAAAAATAAGCCCAAAGGCTTTGGCTGCTTGTCATTCTCCCCCCTTTACAATTTACAGCACTCTGGCTCTAGGAGGAATTTCAGACCATGCACTATCTTTGCCATATGTCATTCAAGATGAATCCCGCTTGTCTTTCTATGTGTCTCTTTGCTGTCAGCGATGGAGGTATTGATATGGGCAAGTTTCAGGTTGTTGTCAAATATTATCCACTCAATCAAAACTTATTAGGATCTCTACTGCGGAGGAATGTCTTTGGGGATTTGGGTCAAATCTTTGGCACCAAAATACCTTGAGTGCACAGGATCTTACCTGGGACAAGCATTCCATTTATAGTTAATGGACAGAAGAAAAAGACATTTGGAAATTTTGACATAAAAGTGAATGTAACCTTATTGGGGATGGACCAGGCTGGGAGAAATGATTGGTGCTAATGACATCTGTGACTCTCAGATATTTTGGGTTGAAGCCCTGGGAAGGGGTGGATGTTTTACACAGGTGATCCCCAGGCAGCAATGGCAGTTTGTTGGCTCCTGAACTTGTGGGCCTCCATGTTGCATTGGAGAAATTAGTTCTTTTACTGGCCAAAGATTTTTTAGTTCCAACCATGGTCAATCATCACCATTTGGTCCTAGGGACCTGTGATTCTACGTGTCCATTTCTACATAGGCTTTATATTGCAACCAGCACTCTAGTAATACTCACCATGGATATAAATGTATGAATGGGGGTAGGAATGTGTTGTAGAGCAAGCTTTCCATTTGCCTCTTTTATTAAAATAATATATATTTTATTGATTTCAGAGAGGAAGGGAGAGAGAGATAGCAACAACAATGATAGAGAATCATTGATTGCCTGCCTCCAGCATGCCCCACATTGGGGATCAAGCCCGAAACCTGGGTATGAGCCCTGACCGAGAATCAAACCATGACCTCCTGGTTCATAGGTTGACGCTTAACCACTGAGCAACAATGGCCGGTGCCCCTTGAATTCTGCGTGTTTGTTTTTTTTTCCTTATCCTGCCCCATTCTTTATTATCTTCCACTTCTACCCTCCCATTGCCTAGCACGGGAGCTTTCTGTTTTAATCTCTATACTTTTTCTTGGACTTAATTTTGGTCCATTTTTCTTATAATGACCATGTGGTTGGACTCATAGAAAAGGCTTCTGTTTGACCTACCTGTTTATTGTATATTTGGGCATGAGCACATAAATAAGGGAAAGAGGCAATTTTTTTTACTATTTGTTTTTACTACATGTACGCATATTAATTGGGGTGATTTTCTAAACAGAATAGTGTTTTTCTAACCATAGGAAATGGCATATTGTGTGTTTATTTTAAAGCAGGACTTCTGTAATAATAAAGTTACATTTAGTACCTAACATTTGCTAAATATTTAATATCAATGGTTCATTTTTAACCCTCGATTGTTAGGCTGATATTAATTATCATCATCATTTATTTAAAGAGCATAGAGGCATCTAAGATTTAAGAGAAGTCAAGTGTCATTACATAGGGTCAAGGGCAAGTTGGCTCCATGAGCTCTGATTATGTGCTGAATGTGCCAGGAGGTCTACAGACCTGCGGCATCAGACAAAGCAGCATTCCAAGGGAGTGACCACTGAACCCCATGGTAAGCCACTCATGGATCAGTTGACTTTGTTGAATTTTTAGAAAATGAGAGTGTAATGAATTCCAGATGCGGAGATTATTAGTTCTGCAATGTTTTAATTCTTCTTTACAGAGCATGTACAATAGCACTGCATTAGCCAGAGCTCTTAGGAGAAACAGAAACAATAGAATGTATGTATATATAGTAAGAGATTTGTTATAAGGAATTGGCTCACATGATTATGAAGGCTGACAAGTTCCAAGATCTGCAGTTGGCAAGCTAGAGGCTCAGGAGAGCCAATGGTGAAGTTTCAGTCAGAAGGCTGGCAAGCTCGAGACACAACGAAAGCAGATATTTCAGTTTGAGTCTGGAGGCAGCTGGACTAATGTCCCAGCTTGAAGGCAGGTAAGTAGGAAGAGTTTCCCTAATTTGAGGGAAGGTCAGCCTTTTACCTCTATTCAGATCTTCCACTGATTGGATGAGACCCACCACAGTAGGAAGGACAATCTGCTTTAGTCAGTCTACCAATTCGAATGGTAATCTCATTTAGTAACACCCTCACTGACACATCCAGAATAATCTTTGACAAATGTAATTCAAATGGACCATAGCAGATGGAAGTCAGATTGGAGCAGAGCAAGAAGAGGGGAGCAGAGAGCCTCTATGGAAATGGGTGATGGATGAGCTGTAGTGAGGAGTGGGGCAGTTACTCAAGCTATTTAACAACTGGTATGGTGTGGGCACTGACCGACACATAAGAATGGCTGCTGGCTGGTATCATACCAAAGTATTCTGTTTAATACCAGATCTGGATATAGGTCTGATGGACATATTTTCCAAACAAAAAGGTAACATAGCTTGTTTGGAGCATATAGTCTTGGAAAAAAGATGATAAACCTGGGACAGGTGGTTGTTAAGTCATAGCCTATCCCTGCATGGATGGCAGTTCATTGCTACAGTGTATGAAGAAGTGAAAATCCAAGATAATGTTAAGGTCATTTGAAGGTGAACTCAAGTAAGGTTTCTCAATAGTCATATCTCTGAAGGCAGATGTGGATATTGTAACCTATTTTTGTAGCACTTCTGCAGAAAATTATTGGCTAAAGAGAATAAAATGCACTGAAGATATGAGGCTTTCTATATATTTTGGATAACATGTAAGTCTTATCTAGCCAGACACTTCCATTAGCATAAAAAAGAATGGTCTTTTTCAACAAGATGACTGTCACAAAGGAGAAATGTAGACAGTCAAATGATTTATTTCCCCATCCATATTGAGTTTATTCATGGGGAGAGTCACCTCGTGAACTAATAATTTTCTGGGCCACAAAAAGCAGCAGGCATTTTTCTTTTCAGGAAATGCTTTTTTTTTTTTTTTTAATAGTGGGTTTCTTTTGGCCTGAAAGCATCTAAGTTTATAGCTTTGATATCAAGGAAAAGGCTTCTTTCAATTGCTTTAACCTTTTTCAAAACGCGATCTGTTGGGATAAATGTTCTCATGCTGAGAATCAAGGCTTTATTCAATATCTACAGTAAGTAGGCAGAACAGGAAGCAGACCACTTTCTTGAAGAGGCTTAAGAAAAATTCAAGATCACAGACTGAGGAAAGGAAATCTTTTGAAAGGTCAAGTTTAAGGACTATACAATAGGCAATTAAAAGAAGAAAAAGGAAAAGATAAACCTCACTCTCATGTCAGGTTGTGGATGATGCCAGGACTGGGGGCCCAGCACAGAACCAGCAACTCAGGAACCAGCTAAAAGGATAGGTTCTAGCAGATTATTTTTTTTCCCATTTGGCTAACAAAGGGCCAGATTCATGGAGGCCAGTCTGGGCAGGCAGGTGTAGGCAGGCACAGGAGTGGGTCTGGCTGGCAAGGCTCAGTGAGCTGGGGGTCAGAGAAGTTAGAGCTGAACTCACATAACTGAGGTCCAGTGAGAGGCACCCCCTTCTCCCTGCATTGCATTCTCAGTGATGCTCAAGGCAACCCCATCTCCCCTGTGCTTCCAGCCCCTTCATGCTTCTTCACCCGGCTCGGCTTGCCCTGCACTCACAAGGCCGTCTATCCCCACTGCGGGTTCATCAGCTCATTCTCTGTCTTGATTCTGATGTGGGCTCATATTCATTTTTGTTCTCATTCTGCCTCTTCTTAACTTTTGTTATATGACTCCTGGAACTTGACCTTTGGCCAGGAATGATTTCTAAATTTTTATAATTGCTTCCCACCTGATAGTACCTTGAAATGACATTAATGATAAAACCACATAGCATCCCTTCCATGGGGCGTGTAGAGTCTGGGAGTGTCACGAATTGCAAGCAGCCTGCAATCTTACAAGCGAGGAATCTCTGTGGGGGTTCAGGTGCATGAATGGGGATGGGAAGCAGGGAGGCTGGCTGGGGGCATGGGCTTCGTGCAAGGTCCATATGAATCACATCCAGAGCTGCTTACTTTCCAGGGAAGAGACTGCTCCCACTTATTTCCCTACGTGCAGACGGGCCATGGGGCTGGGAGGAGGTGGGGCAGAATTGATAAAACCATCCCATGCCCCGACTCGTCCTCTCTCCCCTGCCTGTGGCCAACTTTGCTGGACATGTTCTGGATAGCATATACTGCTAGGATGGAGAAGTGCTGACCCACACTCGACCCCATGAACAGGAAAACCTTTAATATGTTAGGCCACACCAGTAATTCTGGGTTTTCCTGTGTGGCATCGAGCATCGTTCAGCTCTAACTAGCTCTTCCTTTTCAAGGTCTTTTTCGGAGCAATCCATACAGGGAAGGTGCAATTTCCCAGGGCTAGACTGATATACATGTTCTGCTCTGTACTGCTGCTGCCCAGGATTTGGGATTTGGAAATCTGCACATGTGACCATGACATCCTTGCCTGTGTCCCCCTGTGGCATGGATTTCTGAGCCTGTTAAATGGTCAAAACCCTGTGTGGCTGTTGAGCAAGTTATTTAACTTCTCTGTGCTTCTGTTTCTTTATCTTAGGACTAGTGGCCTGGTGCACAAAATTCGTGCACATTAAAAGGGGATTAATTAGAGGAAATATTTTAATATTGCTATCTGCCCTTTCTCTATAAAAGAAGTGTCAGAGATGAAAGAAAATTAGTAAAATGTATATGAAAATCTTCCTCCTGTCAGAGTCTGGGGCGCACCACGGGACCCAGAGTCAAGTCCCCGCCCACCCACGTGCACCTCAAAATCGCATGAGACCCAGACCCGGCCGGCTCCTCCCCCCCATTGGGCTAGATCCAGACCCAGACGGTCCCACCCTTGTCAAGCCCTGCTGGGTGGGGGGCGGGGGCTCAGCCTCAGGTCCCCTGGCCCGGTGCCAGGGCAGGGGGCACAGTCTGAGATCCCCCAGCCTAGGCTGGAGCAGGGGACGCACCTTGAGGTCCCCCGTCAAGCCCTGCTGGGTGGGGGACGTGGCCTGAGATCCCCTGTCAAGCCCTGCCTGGTGGGGGGCACGGCCTGAGGTCCCTTGGCCTGGCGCCGGGGCGGGGGGTGCAGCCTGAGGTCCCCCATCAAGCCCTGCTGGGTTGGGGGTGCAGCCTGAGGTCCCCCGTCAAGCCCCACGGGGGCGTGGGGGAGAGTGCAGCCTCAGGTCCCTGCTGATTGCTCATTAAGGCTCGTTATGGGAACTCGGCCTCCACTGTGGGTGCAGCCATCTTGTGTTACAGAACAACCCCCTGCCTCCATGGTGTGACAGTCAATTTGCATATCCCCTCTTTATTATATAGGATTATTATATAGGATGGGGATACAGTTGTACCTGCCTTACAGGGTTGTATTAAATGAGTCCATCTGTGTGAGTAGTCACTCCCAGCCAATTGAATGCATTGATGGTGAGATCTAAATAATAATATTCTGTTCTGGAGTTCTTTTTGCTGAGCACATGATTTGCTAGTTTGACACTGCTGGCTAACACGGGGAACTCCTCCTTAAGTTGTGGAGGATTTGGGGAAGGTGGGTTGATGGGAAGAACCCGTTGAAAGTCTCCTGAAGAGATACCTCATTAGGAAGCCCCAGATGTAGCTGTGAATTTTCAAGTCATTGACGATTGGCTTAGTTCTCACCATCTTTGAGTTTTACTTTGTTAAGTACTGCTCATCAGTTTTTGAATATCTAAGTTGTTAGAGGTCATTCACTCAAGGCCCAATGCTGAAAGTGAAAGGGAAATCAAGAAGAACCCTGGGGCTTTGCGGGTTTTTCTTAACTCGTGTCCATTTTCTACCTTTAAAAGCAATGACTTCACTTTTACAAGAGCCTGTAGAATAATCATTCCTTTAAATATTTTATATTGCATTCGGAGGTGCATTTTTCAAAGATCATTTCCTTGACATTTTCTGGGGGTATATTTCTTGGGAAATAAAATTAATACGTTTGGTCGTTGCTCATACCGATTTATTTAGAGCCATAAATAAGATAAAGATGCTTCCTGTCATTTGTACTAGAAAATATAAGAATCAGAGGAATGTCTTTGGAGGACAGGGCAAAGGATTAATAGCACTCTTCAGAGGACGCTAAGGCTGGCTGATGCTCTAAGCCGCTTTATCTGATCCTCAGGTGAATTACTCTTCAGCATGTCAAGAGAGATCCAATGGCCAAAGTGCAGGCCAGAAACACAGTGCCCCAGGCCACACACTTCATTAGGGGCCGCTGAGTGACAGAATCAGATTTCCTAGTTTTGCAGTCTATACATGTTGCACAGCCTCCCCAACTGTTCACATAGATTATCTGGCAGCCAGACCCCTCTGAGTTCTTCCCTGAGGCTGAGAATGACCCTTAAGAGGTAAGAAATCTAGTCATTCTAATGGGAGCTCGTGATATGCTGATATGCGTGCAACCATAGCAGAAGCAACAGCAGAGAGACTGACTTGCTGCAGTCTCCCAGCAAGGAGTCCTTTCAGGCAAAGAATCTACTAAATGCTGTAGTGCTGCTGTGGGACACATGATGGACATGCTTCTCTCCGGGAGTGGCCAGGGAACGGTGGAATAGCACAAAGTATGGGACTTTAGGGCACATAAAGGCAGACTTGGGAAGCTGGAAGTTCAGAGAAGAGGTTGGGCAGGGAAGGCTGCTGGGAGGCAAAGGGGCCACATCAGGGCCCAAAGGAAGGGAGGATGTTACCGGGGTGTGGAGGAAGGCAAGGTATCCATGGCAACAGGAGAGGCCTTAGGACTAAGGAAGGCACTTTAGGAGACAATAGCAGGGTGAGAGCCTCTGTGGGACCCTGGGACGAGGAGGAGCCGGCGTGGGCAGGGAGGGAAGCGGGGAGACAGTGGGCTGCACTCAGGCTGCAGCTCCGATCCCCAGGAGTTCAGGCTGGAAGGCAACAGGAAGCAGTAGGCGATTTTTAAAATAAATCAAGTCAGATATGAAATTGCTCAGAGGAACACAATCTTCTGAAGAACTCTTTCGTAAATCCTTTTAAAAATGAAGAGAATCCGTTATCCTGTAAATTCGGTACAGACAATAACTTTCCCAATTTAATTACCTTATAAGTTTAGATTTTGTCTATCTCTTGCTTCCCTGAATTAGGGGACGCACACTCCATTTCTTTTATTCCATCACCAAAACAATGCCATCCTGAAAGAGAAGCAAGGCATGAAGAGAAAAGGGGAAATAAATATTCAGTAGAAGACAGAGCACTGCTGCCAAGTACTTAAATTTTGAGTTTTGTCTCAGAACTGAAAACCAGCTTTTTATTTCTTCTTTTCATTTTTATATCAGTCTATGTGGGGTCCAAGTCACCTCAGAAATTTGGGACATTTTCTATTTTGAATCATAGATGTGAAGAAAGACATAGCGGTGATGGCTTATGAGCCTGAGACTCATGGGGTGGCTGTTAGGTGCCTTGCCAGCTGCCATCCTCTTCTCTTTCTTGCCCAAGAGATTTTCCTTATTTTCAAATCAGAGCTCAGAGTGTGCTTCAGCACCCTTCTTAACACAGTGCTCCTGGGCAGCACTTCTAACTGAATTTGGCTTTGAGTGTAAGAGTGGTTCTCACACTCCAGTGGGCATCAGAGGCACCTGGAAGTCTTATTCCAACACAGGAACTAGCCCCTCACCCCCTTGGATTTAATAGGTCTGGGGGAGGCCTGAGAATTTGCTGGTGATGCCACTGGGTGGGGACCACACTTTGAGAACCACCGACTTGGATTTTAGAACAACCATCAACGGATGGCAGCTCAATTTCACCTCCTTGTTCTCCGTCGCTCTTCCTTTTGATTTCTTAATTGGAATGCTTTCCAACCTACGCTGTTAAGTCAAGAAACTATAATAGTCCAATGTTTTTTTTTGACATTCCAGTGACTAGATAGTACCTTCACTGAAATATAAGTTAATGCTTTAGAATATGAAATGAGGGATTTCAGAATATAAGAAGAGCTGGTGGGTTGACAGAGTAGACCAAAGAAGAATGTGCTGGAAATGTAAGAAAAGTCCCAGTGTTCACAACAGGTCAAGGGTTTGTATTGAAGGTGATGTGGTTGGTTATTGGGAGTTGAGGTGATGTTTAGAAGAATGACAGAAAGTGACTGTGTTTGTTCCTGGAGCTGATGTAAAAAAGTACCACAAACTGGGTGGTGTAAACAACAGAAATATATTGTCTTAGAGTTTTGGAGGCCAGAAGTCTGAGGTCAGAGTGTCAGCAGAGCTGGCTCCTTCCAACGCGATGAAGGCGAATGTGTTCCACACCCTCCCCTGGTTCTGGGGTTTGCTTGCAATCTTGGGTGTTCCTCAGCTAGTAGATGCATCCTCTGCTTTAATTAAAAAAAATATTTCTTTATTGACTTCAGAGCGGATGGGAGAGGGAGAGAGAGATAGAAACATCAATGATGAGAGAGATCATTGATTAGCTGTCTCCTGCACGCCCCCTACTGGGGATCAAGCCTGCAACCCGGGCATATGCCCTTGCCGGAATTGAATCTGGGACCTTTTAGTCCGCAGGCCGATGCTCTATCCAGTGAGCCAAACTGGCTAGGGCCTCTGCTTTAATTTTTAATTTTTGAAATTTTAACTATGTCCTTTTGGCAGCTTTACTGAGGTATAATTGGCAAGTAAAATGGTGAGATATTTAAAGTTTTTCAATGTGGTCATTTGATATACATTGTGGAAGAATCCCCCCATTGAGATAATTAGTACACCTGTCACTTTTTTTTTTTTTGGTGAAAACATTTAGGTTCTTAGCAAATTCAATTATACAATACAGTATTACCACCTATAGTCACCATGTTATACATTAGATCCTCAGACCTTATTCATCTTATAATGGAAGGTTTGTATCTTTTAACCAGCCTTTCCCTCTTTCCTCCACTCTCCAGCCCCAGCAACCGCTTTTCTACTGTTTCTGTGTTGGACCTAAAAAGAAATTGACAAGTAAGTGATTTCATGCAGTAGCTGTCTTTCTCTGCCTGCCTTCGTCTTCACATGTATTCTCCCTGTGCACATGCCTCTGTGTCCACTTCCCCATTTTATAAGGACACCAATCATGTTGCGTTAGGGCCCACCCTAATGACATCATCTTGACTATAATAACACAAGTAAGATCACAGTATGAGGCACTGGGGCATCATCATATGATTTTTTGAGGAACAATTCAACCCCTAACGGAGACCCTGAGCTTAGTTACTGCTCAGGCCTTCTGGTCTGCAGGAGACCCGTCCACCATGAGGAGCCGGCAGGGGCCTGGGAGAGCCACCCAGGGCCCAGCACCCACCTCCCCTCTCACTCTGGGGATGGGCCAAAGATGCCATAGAATGCATCTGGGGACATGTTCACCACCATAAATATCCTACTCCATGGGAAAACTAGTTCTCTTCATGTTCTAGCTTTGTACTTTGAATTTTTCCACTTAGACATTATTCCATCTCAAACTGGGAGATGAGTTACTAAGCTGGAAGAAGGCATTGCTTGAAAAAGATAGACCTTGTTATAACTGATGCTGCAATTAAGGGAGCCTATTAACTCTGGACTCCAAGACAAAGGCTTGAATCTTCTGAGACGAGATGTCTGACAAGCGCCTGCCAGGGACAATCAAAGCAGTGACCGTGGGTGTCTGTGAGGGGCCTGCGGGGGGATGCGCCTCTCGGAAGTGCAGCCCTGACACTCCCGGGGCTGCCAAGACCAGTTAGGCGGCTGGTGTTTTGATCGGAGGAGCTCTGTCTTGGCTTCACGTGGTGGATCTTTCTCTGAATCTGTCCAGAGTATTGCCTTGTTCATTAATGTGTCACTGAAACTTAAAACGCCACCTTTCTCCTTAATCATTGCAGACAGGTTGGAGGTGCGAGGTGAAAAGCACGCTTCTCAGCAGAACTGGATCCCACGGAATATTGGCGGGAAGTGTGCTTGGCTTTTAGCTACTTGTGTTCCTGGGATAACTGATTTACAGGCACAAAGGTCTACAGTGCTCGAGCTTCTTTGTAATTTCCCTTTTGAGGGGGCTTTTTTTTTTTTTTAAATCCTCACCTGAGGCTATTTTTCCATTGATTTTTAGAGAGAGTGGAAGAGAGGGAAATATTGATGTGAGAGAAACATATCGATTGGTTTCCTCCTGCACGAGGCCCTACCAGGGCCTGGCCGGGGAGGAGCCTGCAACCGAGGTACATGCCCTTGACCAGAATCGAACCTGGGACCCTTCGGTCCACAGGCTGATGCTCAATCCACTGAGCCAAATTGGCTAGGGCTTTTGAGGGGCTTTTTGTTTCACTAATTTCTGAGCCTGAGTTTCCCTGTACTCATGTACATATTTCTTCCACGAGGAGGAAACCGGTGGGGAGGAAAGTCATTTTGGTTTTGTTTCTTTAGCACTTTTCCTCCATTGTTACATGATTCCTCCATTCCTGGGGGTGCTGTCACCTCGGGGCATCTACTGGGCAGAGATCAAAACCTCATAGCTGGGCCTGAAGACATGTGGCTGGAGGTTCAGTGAGAAGTGGAGCTGTTGACATCTAGCTTCTGGCTTTTCTTTTTGCTTCTTTCACCAGATTATTACTTTCATTTTTTCTTACTAGATTGCTTAAAAGAAATGCATAAGCTAAGCAGAGTAAAGGTGTCTTCTCTACTCTTCCATTTCTCATTTTTGTGACAACTTGGGGAGCTCTCTGTTGGCCCAGCTTTCTTTTATAAATCTTTCATTGTATCATTTGGAAGTGTGTTGAAAAGTACTCTCGTTTCAACCATAAGATCTATAGACTGTGGAAATACTGCTTTACAAAAGGCCTCAGAAGCTTAACCATGTGCAGGATGGATTGAGACTCAAGTCTTTCTTTCACACGAGGTGGTGGAAAAGACACCACACAAGATTCTTACGTCCAGGTGCTGGAGTGACACATGACTTCCCCCTCCCCTTCCTTGCTTCACTGTCTTGCTTGTTTTTATAGGAATTCTTTTCAGAAATGCCCATAAAAGTGTGGAGATATATGAAGACCATCCGAATGAGAGTGAGCACAGCCTGTGTGCTCTTTACTTGCTACAACAAGGGAGTCAGCCCTTTAGTTTGTGTTTGGCAGAAGCTCCTGGCAGGCGGAGGGGTGGGGAAGCTTTACACTGAGAACAGGGGAGGCTCAGAGCTGCCCTGGGGGGAAGCTGGAGGAGGGATCACTAGGAGCGGGGCATCCTATGTGATTGATTGGGGTGCACATTTAGTTTTCTCTGGTTGTCCCCAAGGTGGAAGTGGGGGCAAAATTAGGGATGCTATCTGTAATTAATCAAGTTCTGAACATTTTTGGCCAATTGCTACAGAAGTGATTGTTTAGCTTCCTGGATTGTCACTAGGGACTCTGGTCTGACTTCCCAGAAGTCTGACTTACAGAGAGAAGGCTGGCTTCGGGGCTGGTTGCAGAGATAATGGGTTGGTTTCCTGGGCTGGTTGCTGCAGGTTGTGGGTCAGAGTTCTACTTTTATACACAGGGTGGGGCAAAATAGGTTTACAGTTGTTCATAAGGATAAAAATGCAATGATTAATAAATAACAGTATAAGAATAAGCTCTATGTTTGGCGTACTCACAACTAAACCTACTTCTGTGTATGATCTGGTCATTGTCTGTTTAGATGTTCAGTCTCTCAAAAGCAATCATTAGCACCAGTTGTGTGAGTTAATTTTATTAAAATACAGTTGAACCCTATTATTCTTCCTTTTCTCATCAGACCATGTAAGATACATCTCAAGTGGAACACAGAAGTTCACACACAGTACATCAAATGGTTACTCTTTAACAGTGAATAAATATATACACATATATATATAGACTAGAGGCCCGGTGCACAGATTTGTGCACCGGTGGGGTCCCTCAGCCTGGCCTGCGCCCTCTCGCAATCCAGGACCCCTGAGGGGGGCACTAAACCAGCAGTCCGACATCCCCCAAGGGCTGTAGTAGTGCATGAAGCAGCATGAAGAATTTTCCCATGCTTACGGATGATGACAGCCCTTGGGCTTGGGTTTGCTAGGTTCTCTACAGGACCCTTGTTTATGAAGAGTGATTTTTATTCAAATCTGGTTTATTCTTTAAAACATCCCATCAGGGCAGAGCTTGTCCAGGTTTCAAGAGATCTGATACCTTGTCACACTTCAGTTCTAGTTCATTTGTGGCACCTTGTCATGGTTGAGATACTGCAACAGAAGAGCGACATGCATATTTTTCTGACAATTCATTCATATTTAAATCACTTCCTGAAATTTCTTTTGGCATAAGACTCTCTGTGGTCATTGTAACACACAATTTAAATCCTAATGTTTTTAACTGTTCAGCCTCCTATAATGTGTGTAGGATAATTGGGTGCGGGCTATATTGTCATGACTTTTGGCCAATTAAGAGACCACCTTAGAACTAGCCATAGATGAGCACAGACATTCCCAGATGGAGTTAATAAGCTGTTCTCATCACGTGTGTTCTTTCCCCCATTGGAATTGTGCTGCTGTTGGCGCCGGTGTTGGCAGCAGAAAGAAATGTGATGTTCGGTTAATGGCTTGAGAAGGGGAGGGAAGGACTCAGGGTCACCTGTGGCATGTCCTATTCTGAGCTGAGCCACAGGAGATTAATGCTGTCACTTGCTTGATTAGCATTGCCACTTTCCTGGCTCTTGACTTCGAAATGTATTATTTCTGAGACAACAGCTCACATTGGAGTTGTCTTGTCCACATTTGCAACTCACCTTGTAAAATCCCACAGTGGGTCCATCTGACTGGAGGGGGAAGCTGAGACGCTGCAAAGCCCTGCTTGTTTTCTGTTTGCCTTCATGACAAGGGCTTTCAAAATAATGCTAAATTGCTTAAGCTTGAGCCTGCAAAGTAATTTGTGTTTTGTGTCTCAAGTTAAAGCTCTTTTTAGCAAAGAGTTCTAGAGAAAGCATCCTTAAATCGATTCAGATGTGTGCATGCATTTATTCATGTGAGTGTCAGGAAATTTTTGTTAGGATAATCTTCCTAGAGTATTATGCTAAGTGAAACAAGCCAGTCAGAGAAAGACAAGTACCATATGATTTCACTTATATGTGGAATCTGATGAATAAAATAAAGTAGAAACAGATTCATAGATATAGAGAACAGACTGACAGCTGTCAGAGGGGAGAGGGATTAGGGGGCTGGATGAAAAAGGTGAAGGGATTAAGCAGTAAAAACCAAAAAACCAAAACAAAACTCTTTGGGGATTACCAGAGGGAAAGGGGGTGGTGGAAAGAAGAAGAGGATAAAGGGTCGATAAATGGTGATGGAAGGAGACTTGACTTGGGGTGGTGAACACACAATATAATATACAGATGATGTACTATAGAATTGTATACCTGAAACCTATATAATTTTATTGACCAATAAATTAAAAAAAAAGATAACCTTTCTAAGTACATGATTTTGATGTGAATCGGTAATGTGTTCCTATAGTCTGAGTTGTCTGTGCTTGGGTTTTTAAATGCTCAATGTACTGCCTCACTTGCCTGGGAATGATCTGGGTTTAAGTGTTCTGCAGGTCAAATATTTACCATGAAAGTGTTTTCTATCCCATTTGCCCATTGAATGAAAGTTCCATATCTGAAGTCTCTATTGGCAGTTCTGTGGACCCATTTTTCATTTAAAGGGAGGCTGAGAACCTGGTAGGTCCCTGATTTTTGGAGCTGTGAGATCTGAGTTCCAATCCCAGCTCTGGCACTTACCAGGAAGAATTATTTTTTACATACAAAAAGCATCTGGAAGAATTGGAGTAAATGATAAGTGCTGTCATTGTAAATAAAAATGTGAATTTTTAAAACCTTTGGATATATAATGCCAACCTTTCCTTTAGAAAGGTCATATGCCCACCATGCTTGGTCTAAAATTCATTGTATGTTATCAATTAAATAATCCTACCTAGTGTATAGGAAATTTGTTTTGTTATTGTTCTAATGTGTATTTCTTTGATGCCTCATGAGATTAGACACATTTTTTTCATATGCTTATTGGCTTTTTAATGTTTCTTTTTGAATTGCCTGTTAATGTGTATTGCAAGTTCCCTTGTTCACCTTGTCTTCCTCCATATAACAAAATAATGGTATAAATGATAAAGACATCATACCTTTGGAATTTATAACAATATCACCATAGATTTTTTAAAATTATTTTTTATTTTTTTAATGCTGGGCCCAAAACACATTACATGAGCCTGGTGTTTCCATGAGCCCCACAGCTATACATTTGGGGCCCTGAGGTCAAGCTTCTCAATACATGGCCTCAATATTGATCTCCTCATGGGTGTGTGAAGGGCAGGGCCTGGGCTGGAGGGCAGGTCCAGCTGGTGCAGGTGGTCAGCGGCCTCCCCAGATGTGCCAGAAATATAACCATTCCCGGTGCACCATGATGTGTAAACAATTGGAAAGCACGGCCTTAAGGCTGACTCCGCCTTTGCTTTTGCTCATGAACTAAGTAGCTCAGATAAGACTGGAAACAAAAAGACTTTTCGGTCTTAATTATTCACTGATTAACTTGTAGTCTGGTTCCAGCAATGAGCCACATAAACAGCTTCACTTGAAATCACTTTGAAATTCACTATTCCTTCCATTCCTTTCATATCACCTTGTCACTTCTTCCTTGGTGTGCACCTTTCTTTTCTTCAATATTCTACCATAAAGTCTATTCACAATTGCCTGGGATTCTGACCTCTCTTTTCACCAAGAGATGAAACTGTTGAAGGTAGATGAGATCTCTGAGTTCACCATTTCTCTTACAGCGTTGTAAAAATCAATAGAAACAGACCAAAAAACTCATGTCTAGAATGATGATTCATGGTTCTAGTTGCAACCGGAAGGGTCTAGTTAAAACCCGAAAGGTCTGTCTTTAAATCTTTAAAGACAAAGATTTGACCATCTTTGTCTTTAAACCACAGGGTTCCAGAAGTACTTCTGCATTCGAATGATATTTTGGAATTTTCCCATTACTGCTCATTAAATTCAAACTCATCTTTTCTAAGCTCCAGAATGTCTTCCAAATAAAAGCCAAGAGAACTAAATGTCACGTAAATATAAAATTACCACAGAGCAGTTTGTTAGTCTTTATCAGTAAGTTACATTATAGTTTGGCTACAAATTCCCCCCTTTTAGTATGGTTTTAGACATGGTTTTAGTCCATGTGCCCGACCTGTGTGTTTTCCTGGTGTTGGTACTTACATTTGTTCCTGAGTACATAGTAAAAAGACCTAAATTTAGTGATTTTTTTTCTGTTTGTCCTAGTAAAGCACTAACTCACAAGGGCGTTTTAAAAATCCAGCTGTGCTAAGTATTTTATCTCGCTGGACCGTGGGAAGGAACATTTTGGCTTGGAAAAGCACAGGGGCTGAACCAGAAAACCCTGTGAATTGCTTAGGAACAAGTGGTTTCCCACATCCCAAAATAGAAAAGATCCAGTTAAGTCCAAATTAACCCTTTATGCACAGAGGCAAACATTTCTTTTGTCACTGGACCGTTGGTGGCTTTTCACTCATATTCATCTGTTAGAATCCTCCTCCCATACACATTATTTTGGTATAACCAAATTAATCACAACGCGATGGTTATACAAAGAAAATATATCTTTCTATTGTTGATTTCTAACAATTGCATAGTGGTCTGTACAATCCAAATCCTTTAAAATGTGTTCAGATTTGCTTTGTAGTCCAATATATTGTTAGAGCTACAAATGTTTTTGTGTATGCTTCAGAAGAACATGCATTTTCTATTTTTGGGGTAGTGCCTTAAATAAATGGTACCTTAAATCGTATTGATTATAGTGTTAATTATATATACCAATTTGATCTATCAACTGTTAAAAGGAGTATATGATTGTTGATTTGAATTTTTCTTCCATAGTTCTGTCATTTTGGTTTTGTCTATTTTGAGTCTCTTATGAGTCATATACAAGTTTCAAATTATTATATGTTTCCGGCAAATTAAAACTATTATTTTAACTCCATATTTAGAAAATTTTTTTGCCTTAGGTTTACATATCTAATACTATATAAATTTGTGTATATCTGTCTGTCTGTCTATCTATCTATCTATCTATCTATCTATCATCTACCATCCACCTATAAAATGCCTAATACAGTGACACGAACTCTCCTTTCTAACTGTTTTTCTGAACTATTTTCTATCCTTTTCTTTTGAACCTTCCTGTATCTTAGCATTATGAAGTTGCCTTTTGTAAACCATATGCAGTTGGATGCTTTAATCCAATTTGACCATCTTTGTCTTTAAACTGGAATATTTACTCCACTGATATTATTTCCGTAACACATATTTGGGTAAATATCTACCATATACTTTTGTTCTTGGTTTTTGTTTCTCCCCTTTTCCCTACTTTTCTCCCCCTCATTCCATTTTCCCTCATTACTAGTCTACATTCATTTTAAATTCTTTTAGTGTCTCCTCTGGCTCCCCTCCTCCTCCTCCTCCACCTCCTCCTCCTCCTCCTCCTTCTTTTCCTCCTCCTTCTTTTTGCCTTTGGAGAAGTCTTTACATTTTTTTTTTTAAGTGATTTCATTAATATGTTTAAAAGATGTTTTTACATTTATCCAGCATTTTTAGTTGTGTCAGTGGGAGAGTTGGTCAGGGTATTCAAAATAGAAGTCCTGCATGGATTTTATTTTCTAATTTAAAATATGATTTTTATTATTACAAATGCAATAAATGAGCATCTTAGGAAGTTAGAAGATACATATAAATAAGAAAAAGAAAATAAAAATGCCTTATTCTGATCATTCAGAGGTGATCACTTTTATTGTACACCTTAGGGTATATTGTTCCATTTGTGTGTGTGCATGTGCACACATGTGTGTATAATATATATCTATGGATCTTATTCCAAAATAAGATCATACTACCCATGCCAAGGAGTGAGGTGCTTTTTTCAGTTAGTAATAGCCTCTTTCTATGTGCATACACTTTTATTTTATCTTATACCCAGTCCTTATTCAAGTTTCTCTGATTGTCTCCCAAATATCCACTGTGGTTGATTTGCTCAAATCTGGCCCCAACTCAGGACCACCCACTGAATCTGGATGTTGAATCCCCGAGCCTTAGGCCCAGCTCCCTGTTTGTTTTCATGGCCTTGACTTTTTGAGCTGGTCAGGCCAGTTTTCCTGCAAGATGTCCACTTCTTGGATTTGTCAGATTCTCTCTCATGGTGTTATTTAACTTGGTCCCCCTCCACTCTATTTATTTTTAACTACAGGTAGTTCTATAGGATTAATGAATTCATTTTATTGATTTTTTATTGGAAATTATTGTAGGTGATATTGTAGACCTCATATTGCATTGGGGCACATAATATCTCATAACAGCATTGGGGAGTTTGGCCACTAGGTCATAATATAACAGTTTGATTCCTCCATGGTAAGATTATTAATTTTTGTCCTTGATATTAGTAAATAATCTGTGTGGAGCTAATTTGGCATTATCTGACTGTATAATTTCCATCAATCATATACCCAGTGGTTTTAACATCCTTTGAACATCCTCCCTTAGGCCAATGGCTTCATGAGGGCTTGCAAATGCTGCCTTTCCTATTCTATTATTCCCTCTCAGTGGTACCCGACATTCCTCTTTAAAGCAGAGCTTTCCTTCATCCACCAGAGGATTGACTGCTCTGAAATGCCATTTTTGCTGGGAAGGATTGGTAAAGGCTTCCTTCTTTCATTTTAATTACCAATTTTCAAAGTAAGCTACAGCAGATTGTGACATAAGGAATTTTTCTTGATCTCCCTCTTTCTTAGTATCATTATGGACTCATCTATTTTTATTGATTCATTGTGTTTCAATCTACTATAATCAATACTCTTTTTTTGTTGCTCAAATTGTCACAAATGTGGATAGTGGGGGCTTCTAAGCCATGTCAATGCTCAAAACTAGAAATTATATTGTATATTTTATTAAAACTAAGGTAGTCATGCCCTAACCTAGCCTATTTGGCTCAGTGGATAGAGCATCAGCCTGCGGACTGAAGGGTCCCAGGTTCGATTCCAGTCAAAGGCACATGCCCAGGTTGCAGGATCTCCAATAGAGGGTGTGCAGGAGGCAACCAATAAATGATTCTCTCTCATCATTGATGTTTCTATCTCTCCCTCTCCCTTCTTCTCTGAAATCAATAAAAAAATATTTTTAAAAACCTCAAGGTAATCATTCATTTTATGATGCATTTTATGTTCCATTGAAAAACTGGATCAACCAGTTTACATATGAATTGCCATTAATTATAAGATAAATCTTGATTTTAGAGATTTTTATCGTGATTTTATTTTATTTTATTGTTGACAGTATTATATATGTCCTTCAACCCCCCCCTCCCAACATCCCCCCTCCCCCTCCCCAACCCCTGCTGCCTCACTCTTATAAGGATCCATGTGAGTGCATATTTTGGGCCCACTTGGATAATTCAGGCTAGTCTCCCATCTCAAGATCCTTAACTTGATCACCTCTGCAAAATATCTTTTTTCCAGTTAAGGTAACCTTCATAGGTTCCATGGATTAAGTTGTGGCTATGTTTTGGAGGGCTACTATTCAACCTATAATAATCATTACCATAGTTACATTATCAAAACAAAAGAAAACCTGAAAAAAATTGCTGGTCATACAGTACAAAATAAACAAACTTAAGATAAGTGTACACATATCATTATACACTATAAATGTACTAAGTAAAGTTTAACTTTGATATGCCATTTCTTTTGTCCTTAAAATTAAATCTTGAAGGATGTGACTTCAGAATGCTATGCTGCAAACTCACTTGAGATAAATCCTTTCTCTGCATTTTGGTTCTGTTTCAGTTTACTTTCAATTTCAAGGACTGAAAAAATTAGTCATTTTATAATTAGGAAATATATTGCATGGCTCAAGGTGTCCTCCATCAGTTCATTAACTGGGGGGCAAAGTCATGGTTAGGGTAGCTGGGCTTGTGATGTGAGACAGAATCTCCCCCTCCTGGACTCAGAGGGTGCTCACCTCTGCACAGCTGTGGGATCCCTCCTCTGTCCTCTCTGACCCCCTTTGTGGGATCTTCCTTTATGCCGAGAACCATCTGTATCTCCCCTGGGCTTCCTTTCCAGGACTTTCCACTTCTTTTAAACCTTCTTGTCCATTCTCCAGAATGTACTTTTCCCCAACATCTCTTCCAGCTTCTACTACACTTGGTGATGTGCAATTTTTGCAAAGGTGTTGGGAGCCTGATTAGTTGGGGTGAGGGGAGGTGAACTTGGGTCTCTTATGAGCGTGTGAGTAGTTTGTTCACTTTCCAAGTCATCTAGAGCTGACGACAGGAGGCCCTGCTTTTGCCCAGGAGGGAATAAGACCTGTCTTATTTCAGTAACCTCAGAACAAAGCATCCTTGCTCTGCAAACATATCCACGTCTGTTCTTTTCGATTTTCTACTGATTATTTACCCTTATTTTTCTGTTAAATATCCTTTGGAGAAATATCAAACTTGAACCAGTTGATTTAATACATTAAGCGCCCAGCCTGTTTTGTCTTGCGGATGAAAGTATAGTGTCAGTCACTGGGGACTGACTGGGCGCTTAACGTGTTAAGAAAAAAAAGAGGTCCTTTGTGCTAGAGAGGTCAGGATGCCCCTAGAGACCACATGTGGTCCCAGAGTGACCACCTCCAAGCTGGAAGACTCAAGTCGTTTGTGCAACTGAGACAAAGGTAGTGAGCAGAAATTCTAAGAGTGGGCCAGTGGTGCCTTCAGAACTCAGGACGTTTCTTTATACTATGCTATTTTGCGCACCTGTAGCTGAATCTGTTCTCTTAAAAGCACAGGCAACTGCAGGCAGCCTAGAAATGTCCATGTGTGTTTGCATTTGTTGTCTTTGCATCTTGGTTCAACAAACCTAAGTCTTCCTGCGAAATTAATACATAATTCACCCTTTTTCTTCCCTCCAGCTTGTCTTGATTGTGTGACTTAGTAAAGGAAATCAGACTACCAAAAAGATAGGATAATTTATGTTTTGGGAACTCTGGTTATTACGGAGACATTCTTGAAATTACACTGTTCCTGCTTTTAAATATTAATTTCATTTCCTGAAAGAACGAGCTAAAGAATTTAAGCAATTCTGAAGCACATGGAGGGGAAACTAAGTTCTCAAGAAAAGAAAATTGCTAGAAGGTGAAATGTGCAATTTGACAGCATGCATACATTACATTGTTATAAATGCTTCAGACTGCTTCATGTCAAACCCTGGGTTATGTTTTGACAGAGTATAGTAGTTTTGAAGACATGACAAGTGATGAATGTAGTACTTGCTGGGATAGTTTCTAAGAAATGAATTAGGTTTCTTGGATCTGGAAGTGGTTTAAGCTGTATATTAAGTATTTCGGTTCACTAGGGTAGCATTTGTTACATTGAAGCAACAATGGAATAAGACTCATTTTAGTGAGTTTAGAGAATTAAAATTCCAAGGTAAGCCTATTTGATTGGAATGGTTTCAGGGATCACTTAACTAAATTATTAGGTATGTGTAATAGAAATAGATTGGGGCAGCTGCCAAACTTACAGTAACCTTTTAGCGGTCATTTCGAAGCCACCCCTTCTTGATGGAAGTCACTCTTTCATCTCACCATCAGGTCTGTATGGGTCCTGTGTGGGTCCCAACTCCCTGCAACAGTGATCCGTTAAAGTGTAGGCATTCTGTACATCCAGAGTTACCGGAATGGAGACAAGCAAGAGTATGAGAGGTAACATTTCTGTTTATTGTTTTACAAAATCTTTTATTATTATTTCTGGATATGTTTATAAAGTACATCATGTACAGTATGGTAGTACATGTATATAACTAATAAATACATAAATGTAATAATATGTTTATAATTATTATAAATATAAATAATATGTTTATAAATATACATATATATTGAGAATTCAATTTTTAATAATTTTGTAAAGGATGGAGTGTGAGATAAAAACTGATTGGAGACCTTTGGGTTAGATCATTGTTTACCAATTTTTAAAAAATATTTCTTTATTGATTTCAGAGAGGAAGGGAGAAAGAGAGAGAGATAGAAACATCAATGATGAGAGAGAGTCACTGATCGGCCGCCTCCTGCACACCCCCTACTGGGGATCGAGCCCACAACCCAGGCATGTGCCCTTGGCTGGAATCGAACCTGGGACCCTTCAATCCGCAGGCTGATGCTCCATCCACTGAGCCAAGCCGGCTAGGGCAGTGTACCCATTTTTTGTAAGAACAACCCACCCTGAGGCCTGTACTTACACTGTGATCCTGCAAGTGTGTGGGTGGGTGTTGTATCAACTGGGGGAAAAGCTTGAGGAAATGGTATTCACTAAGAATCCTGCAATGATTTCAGATACTTTCCATTCCAATTCATTAAAAATGCTTGTCTCACCCTTAACTCCCTAAATCGGTCTCCACCCTTGCCCCCCAGGGCCAGGTAGTGCAGCTGGGACGTGAGGGGCCTGCTTGCCCAAGGGTAATTGATTCGGAGCCTGAGCCTGTGTCCAGATGCAGAGCCTGCAAACTGCAGCTCCCAGCCTCATCCTGGTAATCCTGAGAGCCGTCTGGGGAGAATGGGAGGTGTGCAGTGAGGGATGGGCCCCTAGGAAAGCGGCTCGGGCCAAAGAGCGGACATTTGTGGGAGGACAGCTGGAAGATCGGTGTTTACTAAAAATAAAGCTAGCTAGGGAGGCCAGCGCCAGATCACGCAGGCGATGAAAGAGAGGTGAAGGGCTTCTGGACAAGGTGGAAGGCGGTAATTCATCAGCCTATTAAGTCGCATCAGCATTGCCATAGTCGGTCACCTGAAAAATTTTAGCACAGATTCCTGTGGGCCTAATCTGTGGGCCTAAATTAACTGGGGTCCCAAGCACACCGTTGGGGAGGTGTGTCCATCTTGCCTTTTCCCTGTTTTGGAATAACAGTTGAGAACGAATACGATGCTGCCTGGGCACTGGATAGTGATCCCACAGGGGTGGATTTCCCACCAAATAGCGCCTTGAAGACGTGCCTGGGGACGCTGTGGGCTCCCGTTGGTTCTGGACCTTGACGTTTTCTCCTCCAATCAGGAGGAGTGGCAACTGAATCGAGACGAAAGCCTGTGTTGGATTTCTTGAAATGCCCAGGTGTGACCTGCTTCTGCTCCATCTACCTTTTTTTTTTTTTTTTTTTTAACCTGGTGATTGCACAAAAATGACAGTTTCTTCACAAGTGTCAAAGCCACTCAGTGACCTGTTCTGCCTTTAAATCTCTCTGTGCTGGACCACACTTTTGTTGGATGGGGACACCTGGGCGCTGCCAGTTTCTGTGGAAGCAGTAATATGGAAATAGTATACCATGTTGGACTTAACCAGGGCCACAACTTTTAATCAGACTTAAAATCATTTTGTAGTAATAGTTCTTGCATGGCAAACTATGTGCTTTCTGAAAGAAAAGGCTTGACGTGTAAAGTTGGCTGTCGATAACCAGCCTTGGGAGGCTGGGGGGCGGGGGGAGGGGGAGTGATGTTTGAGCCGGGTCTTAATGCTCTAGTTTTCATTAACTAGTCACCGTGACAGGAGTTTATTAAAGTGCAAATCGGAAACTCTTGGTTAAAAGGGCTGGCTGTGATCCAATTAATATATTCATGTTTAATAGTGGGGCCCCAGGCTAGGAAAAGGCATTATTAACTCAGAAATGTGTGTGTGTGTGTGTGAGTCACGTCTGCGTCCTAGCTCCTGCGTTTCCCGGTTAACCTGGAACCTCGTTGCCAGCTTGGCCAGTGCCCTTGGGGTCACCTTTCATAACTTCTCAGAGGAAGGCAGTGGAAAGCAGCGTGGGGTTTGCTCTTTCTGTAGTCCGAAGGATTTCCACCCTCCCCAGGGTGGCGAGTTTCTTGCCAGTTGACCTTCCGATCAGCCCGAGGAGGTGGAAAGTGTAGGATGTATCGATTGCCTTTGACTTTTGAGAAATAAGACAAAGGTGCTTTTCTGCCGAAGGCTAAAACTAATTACAACACAGGCCGCTGGGCTTTCCGCATCTTAAACAAAGCAATGCCCTCAGGTCTCCTAGGAAATCAAAGAGAATCTAAGAGAAAGAAAGAACCAACCTGGGGAGAGCTCCTCTTCAAGTCCCATGCTGATTTGTCTTCTGCAGGTGAGAATTCTGATGCCAAGACCTACGTATTCCTTACTCTGTCTTTCTTGGTGACACAGGACTTGTGGGGTGACTGTGTTTTCAATCAAGCCCACCTTGAAGCAGGACTTGATGTTTCCAAGTGAACTCCCCCAACTCCCCCACCCCACCACCCCCATTCTGATTGGAGCATGCATTAATGGGAAAGGCATTTTGGCTTCAGGTTTTCTGGGGAGTCAGCAGAGATCATTCATCTCACTGTCTGCACAGCAGAAATGCAATCAAATTCCCATTGGACGACTGTGATCCCTGTCCACATTCTTCTCTGCCCGCCGCTCCTCTAAAGTTTCCTTCTATTTTCTGGACCCGCCTGGCTTTGGCTGGCAGCCTGCAGGCTCACTCAGCGAAGCCTGAGCAGGCAGCTCAGAGGCTGCCATCTGTTCCTGGCTCCTCCCTGTGCCCCTGGGGTACTGGCTCATCTCCTCGTCTGGCTCAGTCAGCATCCTGAATCGCACTCCTCCTCCTGTTGTCCTGTTGGTTATTTCACACTCCAACAGTGTTCTGCCTTTCTGGATATGGGGCTTTTAACCAGAATGCGCTGGCTGTTTCCTAAAAACTCTCACCTTCTAACTTTAGGATGTGATCTGCCTTAGTATAAAGTTGGGGGACTTGAGGACCCTTGAGAATTGGTTATATTCTAGATGACTCCACATTCTGTCACCTTTGTTGGCAGTGATGTTCTGGTCCTGCGCCAGTCACCGGAAATGTCCTTTTACCTTGTTCTCGAGGCCGAGTTTCCACTCTTACTCACTCTCACTGACAGACCCCTGTTTTATTCCTAGGCCTCCACTTTTGCTATGATAATGTACCTGTTAGTTAACCCAGCCTGCCACCCTGCTTTGCTTTTGGAAGGCCATTCTAGATTCTTAAACTTCCTCCTGGTATTTGGAGTTCTGCCAGCAATTGCAGACCTGACTGATTCTGACTGATTTCCCCCTCAGACCTCCCATCATTGCCTTCTTCAGATCACGCACGGTGGGCAGAATAATATTCCTCTCTCCCAAGATGCCCACATCCCAATCCCTTGGACCTGCAAATATGGTACATGGAAAAGGGAAATGACAGTTACTGATGGAGTTGAGGTTGCTAATCAGTGATGGAGAGAGGATGGGATTATCTCTGAATTCAGGATGATCTCATCTTGAGTTCCTTAACTCAGTTACATCTGCCAAGACCTTATTCCAAACAAGGTTGTATTCTGATGTTCAAGATGGACATATATTTGGGGGAATACCATTCAACCCACTGCATCATCTGTACAAAATAGAGAACATCAACGAAGAAGGCGTTTGGGAGAGAGTGACAAACGTAGTTTGCACATGTAGCAGTGTCTAAGGGATATCCAGGTGGACGGGCAGAAGGTCTATGAGTTGGGAGCTCAGGCAAGGGGGTTGGATATCATTGTCTGTGTTTGGTATTTGAAGGTATATAAGATCAGTCAAGGAGAGCATGTACAACAAGAAAAGCAGTGGGCTGAGAGTGGACCTTCAAGGAATGCCAACAATTAAAGGAAGTAGAAGAGTCAGGTCCACTAAGGATACCAAAAAGGAGTGGCCCCAACAGTGGGAGGAGAACGATGAACCAGTGCTGTTACTGGGACAAAGGAATAGAGAGTTTCAAGGAGAATCCCCAAGGTCAAGGATAGCAGTGAAACTGAGACAGCTGTTGGGTTCTAAGTGTGTGGGCTGTCTTGTTTTGTATGGACTTGAATTAAAGAGAGCCCGTCCTTTTTATCCTGCCTTGCCTGATGAGGCAGCTTGTTTGTTTCTGTAATGACACTTATTAGTAATGGGCAATACAATGGACTATGACTAGGCGTGACTTGGCTGTGAATAGGATGCTCTGAACTTTGGTTGTGGCATTTGAATTTCAAGATAATTACCTTAACTGGGTAGGGCAACACCCTGACCAGATCTAATTTCCCCTTACAAACTTCTGTCTGCTCTAATGCTCCTAATTATCACCATTATAAGGTTGTTTGAGGGTAAAAAGTGACAGGAAACAAAATTATAGGAAATTAGGTTACAACAATATGCAGTTTAGGGCAGAAAAGTGGGGGCACAATTGTGTGTCATTGTCTGAGACAAATTACTGGGCTGCACGGACCATTGATCTGTGATGATGTTTCTCGTGAAGGTTCAAGGCAGTGGTCTTGCATGCTCTGGGTTGATTAGTCATGGTTTGTTCCTCCAGTCCCAAATTAATTGGCAGAGTCTCAAGTGCTATTGTACATTCAACTCTCTTTGAATTAAGTTTCCATAATCTTGAAGTGCATGGTATTGTCTCTTTCTCACTTATGAGAGAACTAGAAATCTTGTTAATTCTTAAAGGTGGCTCTATATATCAAAGGCCATCTGCAAGCCTTTTTTGTTGGCGTTAGGTCTGAGTTTGATGTACCTGGAACTTAATTAAATGGATTGAGTGTATTAGTTGGGATAGGCTGGGTTTTGCTGCAGTAAGAAACAACCCTAACACCTTAGTGACTTAATACCAGAGTTTATTTCATTCATACTTCTTATCCAACACGTTAGGTGGATGGCTGTGCCCACATAATCATCAGGGGCCTAGGATAATGGAGGCTACACCATTTTTTGGTTGGACCATCTGGAACATGTGGTCTTCTAGGTGGCCACAGCAGGGGAAGAGAGACTGGGTCTCTTTGCTACCTCAGTCAACTCATTGGCCAGAAGTCAATCTTATGGTTCCTCAGCCCTCAAATGCAAGGGCCTGAGATGTGCAGTCTCCCATTGGCCAGAATGGGAGGAGAATAGGATATTGTGATGGCTAGTAATATCCACCAGGGATTGATGTAGAGGGAGCACCAGTGATCTGCACATTTCATCACCAGCTAGTGTTCAGTGATGTCTCTCTCTCCCCCACATTGTAAAGAATCATAAAAATTTAGGAATAAGAGATTTGGAAACCTCTTAGGTAATCAAGAGTTTTGATTGGAATACTGACTAGCCTTCCACAATATCACTGGTTTGCTAGAGAATCCTGCTTAGGGAACTACTTAGTTTTGGATATGTGTCTGCTAGACATGTTCCGACTACCAAATGAGCACATGCTATCTTGTCTGGAAACTTCCCTCCACAGAAACAGAAGGTGTGCCTAGGTAGCCTTTTTATTTTTTAAATTCAGTGGCCCTATACCCTGGATAGTGCTGACTGGGCCAAGGTGAGGTAACCCGGTTGGCCAATGAGTGAGCAATCAAATTCTCTTTCTCATAATTGTAGCTGGATGACACAGAGGCGGTCAATGAGCTGTGGGTTCAGGAACCTGCTAGGTAGATCCAAGTTTCTGATTCTCAATACCACAAGCCAGAAAGCCTAAGTGCTTCTATGAGACTAAATCCCCTGTCAGTTCCATTCCCCTGCAAGGGAACCTGGCCCACTATGAAATTTTCTGGAACAGGGCTCAGAACCCAATTCTCCATGCTCTCTCTTTGATTGTCTCTCAGTTTTTTTCTTTTCTTCTCTTTTTTTTAGAATAGTTTATTGATTTTTAGAGAGAGAGGAAGGGAGAACAGAGAAACATTGGTGTGAGAGGGTAACATTGATTGGCTGCCTCCTGCATGTCCCCTACTGGGGATCAAGGTCTGAAACCAGGGCAGGTGCCCTGACCAGGAATTGAACCACCAACCTCTAGATGCATGAGATGCCCAACCAACTGAGCCACACCGGCCAGGGCTCAGTTTTTTTTCTCCTTATTACTATTCTAATTATTAATCTATTCATTGCCTAATTAATAGAAAAGATTTGATTTTTTTTGTAACGTAAAGAATTGATTAGTGAGAACTATGATTGTGCTAATTGAGACACTAGTTTATCAGGTGGTTTGATCTTCCCATACAGCACAGACTTTCAGAACTAGATGGGCCCTAGAAGTGTCCACACCCACACCAGCCACAGTGGTTTGCATTGAACCTTTCTGCAGTGATCTATGTGACTTTGGTATGGGATGTAACAGCTCCAAGTTTCCAGTTTTCCCAAGTGTGAAATTTAGGGATTGAACTTGATTATCTAAGAGGTTTCCAAATCTCTTATTCCCAAATTTCTATGATTCTTTACAATGTGGGGGAGAGAGAGACAGGCTGGGGAGTTTGCCTCAGACTTACATGGCTACTAAAACAGCAGGACCCAACCTCAGAATGTGAGTCCTATGTGTTTTCAACATTCTGAGATGTTAACTAGTTTAACTTTAAGAGTAAACTCCTATCTGAAGCTTTAATTTCATTGTTATTCAAAACACAACTCAAATCAATATTTGTCAGATACAAAGGGCAACATGAGAAAAATGATTTTCTAAAAGGTCCCTGGACTATGAGTCCAAGTCCTGACAAAGGCTATATTTAGAATACTCATGGGCTCCATTTGCTATGATGACATCTCTCTCTCTCTTTTTTGGTGACCTTCATATTTATAATAGATACATTTCCAATATTTTTATCTTAGTAGCACAGCAATATAAATTAACTCATTTGTTCCCAGAGAAGGTACTGAGATTTTATCATAGGGAGTACATGCCCAGCTGGTCTGAAATGTTTGGGGGAACCTGAGGGGTCAGAGCTGGTGGGCAGGGTTGGGGGGAGATGGGAGATTGCTGCGTGGGGTAGTTGGACATGAGCTTGAGAAGGGCATTTGGGGATATGAAATTGACTCTGGATCATTTGGATTTCTTTATACAGAAGGTCATAATAATATGAAACTTGTGGCTGTGTGGTGGGAGGAAGATGAAGTTCAATTTTATTTAAGTTGACACTTGACAGCACAGACTCAAAGGGTAACCAAGATTTCAGGGGTGATGTTTAACCCATGCTTCGAGAGCCCCTGCTTGAACTCTCTTCCAGCCATTTTCCTTTGCACCAGGTGGGGAGCATGTGGGTAAAAGGGTAGTGGCCACTTTTAACCCTTCCCCCACTTTGTAGACCTCATACTGGGTATCAAGGCCCTGGAATTCCTTGTTTAAACAGCCTTGACCCTCCTTTCTAGGCCTGTACTGCTGTCTTCCTCAGGTTTGTCCTGTGGAGAGTGGCCTACACACTGGTGCGTATGTCCGAGGCCCTGAGAGTGGTTGTATTTCTGGTTTCAAGAATAAGAAGAGGTTGGGATGTAGATGTGAGGGCAGGGATGTCCACACACATACACATGAGGAACTTTGAGAAATTAAAGACATTTTAAACTTGAATTGGCCTGGCAGGTCATTTGAAGGTTTATTTGAGAAGGTAGCAGCATAGAAAATAATTTACTTAAAAGTTTGTTGGTTTCATGAATAACGTTTACCTATTTAGACATAAAGCACTTAAGCCTCCATTGTAATCTTGCCTTGGACCCTGAGAATGATGGGTGTAGGCCTATTATTCAAAATTAGATTCTTAAAGACCTCTATCAATGTATGTTTATCAGCCTATATAGTTTATTTTTTTATTAAATTTTTTGTGTGACATCCTACCTAATAATAGACAAATATGCAACTTGACCATACCTCCGACACACCCACAAGCCATGCCCACAAGCCACACCCACCATCCAATCTGAGCAAGTATGCAAATTAACCCAACCGAGATGGCTACAGCCACAGAGAGCAAGGTTTCCTAGGTAACAAAGGAAGCCAAGCTTTCCACCTGCCCTTGCCAGGCCTAAGCCTCCACTCAAGCTACAAAGTTTCAATTATAGAAGGTAAACAAATTTAAACAGAAATGGAGGCAAAATGGAGCTTGAGAGAGCAGGCCAGGGTTGTCCCCAGCAACAGGGGAAGCAAAGCTTTCCGCACACCCTGGCCGGGCCCACCCGCTTAAGGCAACAAAGTTTCAATTATAACCCCAACAGAAATGGCTGCCGGCCCCGGAGGGAGCCCCAGGCTTGGCTCCGCTCCAGGCTACAAAGTTTCAATTGTAGAAGGAAAATAAATTCCAGATACCAGGGCCTCTGCTTGGGTTGCCAGGGGGCGTGGCCCGCCTGCAAACCACCACAGGCCCCTCGCTCAGGCCACCCCTCGCCCCAAGGGAACCCCACCCTGATCAGGGACACCCTTCAGGGCAAACCAGCTGGCCCCCACCCCTGTACCAGGCCTCTATCCTATCTAATAAAAGAGTAATATGCAGATTGATCATCACTGCAACACACAATATAGCTGCCCCATGTGGTCAAAGATCCTGCCCCCATGTGGACACAAGATGGCCAGCACAAGATGGTCAGCAGGAGAGGGCAGTTGGGAGGCACCCTGCCTGCAAGGGAGGGGGCAGTTGAGAGGGACTAGACCTGCAAGGGAGGGCAGTTGGAGGTGATCAACCCTGTAGGAGAGGGCAGTTAGGGGTGACCAGGCCGGCAGAGGAGGGAAGTTGGGGGCAAACAGGCTGGCAGTAGAGTGGTTAGGGGGTGATCAGGCTGGCAGGCAGAAGCGGTTAGGGGAAATCAGGAAGGCAAGCAGGCAAGCAGTTGGGAGCCAGCAGTCCTGGATTGTGAGAGGGCAGTCGGATATCCCTCCAGGGGTCCCAGATTGGATAGGGTACAGGCTGGGCTGAGGGACAACCCCCCTCCATGCACGAATTTCATGCACCGGGCCTCTAGTTGGTTAATAAGATTATATAGGTTTCATGTGTACAGTTCTGACACATCATCTGTATATTGATTGTGTGCCCACCACTCAAAGTCAAATTTTCTTCAGTCACCATATATTTGATGCCCTTTACCTTTTACTATACCCCAAACCCCCTTCCCTCTGGTAACCACCGTACTGTTGTCTGTGTCTATGAGTTTTTGTTTTTCTTGTTTGTTCATTTGTTGTTTTCATTTTTATAGTCCACATATCAGTGAAATCATATGGTTCTTAATTTTTTTCTGTCTGACTTATTTTGCTTAGCATTATATATCAGCCTATATACTTTCTATTCAAACTTGAAAGTGAAATAGCCCCAAATAAAATAGACTGAATATTCCTGGGAAGCCTATGTTCTCACCTTGCCCTGTTGGCAGGATACTGCACCAGGCTGACTCCTTTGTGCACCCAGCTGACTCCTCTAGCAACTCCCTGTCCCTCCTTCTCCCTTCCCCAAATACCAGCTTCATGCTCATGTTTGAATCTTGAGAATTTTCCTAAAATCTTATGGTTAGGAGAAGGGCAATAGAGATAACAGCTAGCACTGATGATGGGCCAGTGCTACAGAATTTGTGGGGTCCAGATCAAAATAAAAATACTGGGCTCCTTTGTGTAAAAATGATTAGCTATTTCAAGATAATGACAACAGAGCATTAAACCAAGTGTGGGGCCTTCTAAGCAACGAGGCCCTTGTGACTGCTCTGGTAACAAGCCCAGGACTGCTCTGTTGTGGATTAGCTCTTTAATGCTCACAACAACATGTTGAGGTATTGCTATCCCCTTTTTACAGGTGGGAATCCTGTGGCACAGAAGGATAAGTGTGATCAGTCTATGGTCACAGGCTTAAAATACAGCACAGCCGAGATTGGGATGCAGGTGTTCTTGGTTCCAATGTGCACACTTAACCAGCACCCATACTTCCTCTCTATGGATAGAGTGCTGGCCCCACACCTACAGCCAACCTCAGTAAAACCCTTTCGTTAGATGGCTGGACTCTTCCTCCAAAGTTTCTCCTCTGATGTTGCTAGGCTGCCCATACTCTCAGCCCCTAACATCACAGCCTCCATAATGAAAACAAATCCCTAAAGCAAAAAATATGCTGATCCCCCACTCCAGCAACTTATTGACTATCTATTCTTTTGTAACTTGAACATATGCTATGGGAATTTTTCTCTCAACACACACACACACACACACACACACACACACCACCCACACACACACACACACCCCAAGAGGCTTAATAAGGTTTCAAGTCAACAAAAATCAATCTTTTCTGTCCCAGAAGTGTTTACTGTTATGAAAATCAAATTTTCTCCATATTGTTATAGTAACAAAATTACATTTCCTTTAAAATATTCCACTTATTTTCACCCATTTATTTACTTTTATAGTTTTTTTCTTCCATTAACCTAAATGTGTGAGTTTTTATTCTAGATTGCTCCAGATTCCAAGCAATGGTGATAAGCGAGAATTTATTTTAATCTATTTTGATTCTCTCAATGTTTGAATACACTCAACATACAGTGAGGGGGTCCCCGTGCAGAAATGCCTTTGCCTGTTTTGTGAAAATGTACTTCCTTTCCAATGAGTTTTGCCACGAAGTTAATCTTAACATCAAGAAATATTGTTGGGTGAGTGAAAAAACATGACGTTTTGTCCTTTGAGAGGATACCTCAGCAACACTCTCCTCAACACTTGAAGCTAAGCCAGACTGTTATTAGAACAAATAATTGATTAACTTCGTAGCATTCATATTAGAAAAGTTGTATGCTAAATGTGTCTTCTTTCTGACGAAGTTGGAATTTTGGGAAAGTGACCCATTAGAATGAAGATGACTGCTTGAAGCTCCTTTCCCATGATGACTAATTACGGGATGATGCGAGTGTATCTTCTATGTTCAAGTCTTTCTTTCCAGTTCTCCCAGTTTCCGTGCTAAAGGGTATCTATAAATTGGCTTGAAAGTTGAGGGAACGGAAGAGCAAGGATGGAAGGAGAAAGGAAATCTCCTTGGGAAAGGTGAAAATAAATTAAGTAGATCTGATTAGTAAAAGAAGACAGCTACATTGCAAGAAGATGTTAAATGTTGTGTACAAATCATTTTATGTTGATTAAAAAGCACACTGTAATTTCTTTTCTAAATTGAATGGGCTACAGTGAAAAATGGTATTTGGCCCATCCTGAACAATAACGTCTCTCTGAAGACCTTTACAACGAATTGAGAATTTTAAATTAGAAGAAGGAATAACAATGCATGATGTTGCTTAGCAACCATTATATGTTAGTAATAAAGACTCCAAATGGATAAGTTTGGGGCCATTTTCAGAGAACAGATAAACTAATTACCTGAAGCAAAATTTAATGAATTTCCAAAAGTTGAACCTATGCCAGTATTATTTTAGTCATGTATTTATGCCAAGGAGAGAGATTTTCATGGTTATGATGATTCATGACTTGGGTTGTGGCTCTTGAATGAGCACACCCTGGGTGGCTAGGAGTGGCTTTGATTTGAGAGGGTGAAGATGGTGAAGGGAGGTCAGGTCTGGATGGGTTCCCAGATGCAGACAGTCAGTTGGGTCTTCACAGTTGTCTGTTGCTTTCTGTGGATATAGGTTGTGTTCTAAGAGCAGAGGTGGGTGAAGGTTCTAGTTCCCATTCTCCAACCTCATTACCAAGTGTTGACAATGAAAGCAAGTCTCAGAATGAATTCAGGCAGCAACCAAGCTCTGTTTAGCAAGGAGCACAAAGCCTATCCTGGAAGCTCAGGGAAGGCTCAGTTTTCTGTCCTTAGGGTCTCTGAAGGTCAAGACTACACAACCAGAATCCTTAGCAACTTTGTGGAATGCAAGACTTAATGGGTCGTAAGCATGGTGTCCAGACTCTTGTACTCAGCTCGTGCCTGGGCAGGGGTGTCTGGGAAATATTTCTAGCCAATTCACAGAACTTGAAATCATGCACTTCGCCAATAAAAAAGTTATGTCTAACACCCCTGTGCTAATGACCAAAAATTGCTCAGGCAATGACAATGACGAAAGGACTGCTGCCTGGTCAGGAGCAAAGTCAGAGATGGTAATATGTGGAAAAAAAAAAAAAAAAAGACTTAGAGTGAAATACAGCATATTCTCTAGCCTCTAGCGAAGTATCTTCCTGTAAGTTATAGATCATATAGTAGGTAATCTCTCAATTATCCATACTTTAGGGCTCACCAGTATTCTGTTCTCACTCCTGTTTCCTGTATTAAAATCACAAAGATATTAAACTTGGCTTGTGATTAACAAAGAGACTGAGGGTCTTGTGCACACAGTTTGTGTTATGGATTGGGTTTCTCAGAGGCAGACTCTGTGAAGGAGCTGAGCCTGCAGGATGTTTATTTGGGAGAGTCCTGGGTATTGGCCTTTGTGAGAGGAAGCAGGATCGGGCAGAGGGAGGGTCAAGCTGTGATGCAGACTGAGTGGTGGCCTCAGCTGACTCCATGTGGAGCTCGGGGACTAGGATGACCCCCTCAGAGTTGTCCAGAGCTGGCCAGGGCTTCAAACACCTTCATGGGAAAGTCTCTTTATGGGGGCTGTTCTGAGGAGAGGTGTCCAGTCAGCCAGGCAGCTCTGGGTAGCTGAGGCCGCCCTGAAGAGACTGACCACCGAGGGCTGTCTGCCCACAGCACTCCGAGCTACTGGGCAACCAGGCAGTGCCTTGCAGCGCCCTCCACGGTGTGGCAATAAATATGCAGGGATTTAGGGACACATTCTCAAGAGTGTTTCACTATTTGGGTTGCATAATCAAAAAGTTGGACAACAAAATTCCTAGAAAGCTGATTCCTTCTGTGGGAACAATATCTCAATTAATAATGAGTCATAAGTTCTGATTTGTTGATCTAAGTTTTTTTGGTCTTTAAGGTGGCTTTTTTTCCTCCTTAAAAGGAATAACATATCTATTTGAGATTTTATATTAATATTCAGTGTATTCAAATAAAAATGTAAAATTATTGTTTCTCTTAAGTCTATAAGCCCCACTTATAAATCTTATTTTTTTTAAAAATAAATCCAGTGAATTTTAACAATCCTATTCAAGGGTGCTTTTTCCAGTTGAACAGACAAAGCTACCTTAAATAATCAGCCCCACTTGCAACTTGGTTAATTAAATTCCTTTAAACATTTTTACTGCATTTATAAATATGATGTATTTGATTTCTCCTCTATAGCTAATGTGATAAATTAAACTTATGGTTATAGTAAATCTCAAGTTCTCTTAAGCATCCCAATGCTGTTTACAAACGTAGCCAAATTCTCTTAAACTTTTCAGCTTAAAATCTCAAGACTAAAATAAATCGCACATTTAAAGGAAATCACCAAGCTAATCCGTTCATTCTGATAGACCAAATTATCCAAAAACAATTCAAATACCAAGCAAACACAGGTTGCTCCTCAGTATAACATACAAGCATGGATATTCTAACCTTCTGCTGGGAAGTGGGTTATTTGATTGTCAGAAACTCTTAGGTTCTTTGAGGTGGATGTTGATGGCTCAAGCAGGTCATGGAGGAAGCAGTCTCAAACCAGACTCTGCCTCCCCTCCATCCCCCACTACAGATGTTATTAAACAAACTCCTTAGCGAGTCTGTGAGCCCAGTGACATCCCAGTTCTCCATCTTGTGGGTGATCTGACTCATTGCACAGAAGATTCATTGAGGGAGATATGACATTATCCACAGGCCAGACTTGATGGAGATTTGGTTGGCTATGGCTCTTGCTGAAGATGTCTTGATGTGTGCATTTGCTGGTGAAAATGCTGACACAGGCTGGGGTTCTCCATGAGGCCATTGACTGTGCCTAATGTGTAACTTCAACCAATGTATCATGCATTGTATGTTTATGTGAAAGTAATTTAAAATAGATGATAACATGTTAACACGTTCCAAGGGTTAGATGCTACCAAAAAAGTAGTTTTAGCATTTGCAAATGTACCGAGTTGTGTCCCCACCCCCCAAATTCATCTGTTGATGTTCTAATCGAAGTGTGATTGTATTAGAAGGTGAGGCCTTTGGGACACGAGTAGGTTTAGATGGGGTCATGAGGGTGGGGCTCCTATAATGGGAATGGTGCCCTTGTAAGAAGAGGCAGCAGAGAGCTTCCTTCTTCTCTCTGTCCATGTGAGAGTGCCGTGAGAGGGCATTGTCTGTGAGGCAGGAAGGGGGTCTTCACCAGAATCAGACCATGTTGGCAGCTTGATCCTGAACTTTCACCCCCAGAACTGTGAGAAATAAATTTCAGTTGTTTATGCCACTCAGCCTATGGTATTTTGTTATGACAGCCTGAGCTGAGTAATATACTATTCCAGGTACGTTGGGGTCCCCATCCTAAGCAGAAAAATGTTGCTTCTCTTTGAGGAAATTTTGCCTGGGATCCATGCTCTGGATGCTCAGGTCTTCTTGTGCTTCAGATGGATAAATTTAGCCTTTGTATAGTCATCCATCAGGGGACTTTAGAAACTTCTACAGACCACATACTTCCAATGGGATGGTCTTACAACCAATGTCCTAAGAGTTCAAATTAACTCTAACCAATTATTAACTGTGAGTTGAGCAAAGCCCTCAGCCTTACTGAGATTGTGGTCACTAACTTCCTTTCCTACTTTGTTAGACTTTACACTTTAAAAAATATATGTATTTTTTATAGATTTCAAAGAGAAAGAGAGAGGGAAAGAAAGATAGAAACATCAATGATGAGAGAGAATCATTGATTGGCTGCCTCCTGCACGCTCCACACTGGGGATTGAGCCCACAACCCGGGCATGTGCCCTGACCTGGAATCCAACTATGACCTCCTGTTCATAGGTCGATGCTCAGCCACTGAGCCACGCCATCTGGGTCAATTTTACACTTCTTTAACTCTCAAGTCATTTTAATGTTTTCCATTTTCCTTAGCAGAATTAGCACATACTTCATCCCTCTCATTTGAGTCTGCAATAAGTCCTACCCCACTGCCTTTAAACAAACCATTTTTTAGGAATTCCCTTTTGTTTGTGCTCTTTTATTCTTTAACCTTGATTATGAAATATTGGTCCATGTAAAAGCACCTATGTAGTGTATGTATATGTTTTGAGGCATAGCAATACAAGAAACACTGGAATATTTTATAGAATCAGAGGAAGACAGAGCTACTGGGTCTAGGCAGGACAGGATGTGTTTCAGTTCTGCAGATCTTAGAAATAAGAGCTGGACTACCTCTCTAGGGTGTGGCTATCAATCCTATGATTCAAGTCAAACTCTCTTTTCCTGCATATCTCCATCAAGGTTGAATTCCCAGGAAAGTTTGTTTGACCAATTTTGGTCACACACTCAACTCTCTGGTTAGGGTGTGGCAGGTTCTATATTTGGGGGCTCCTGTGGAGGAAGTCCAGTTCCCCCAAAGAAGGAAGTGAGGTAGGCAAACTTACATATATCATTTATGCTCTCCAAGCCAGGAGTTGCTGGTGGGGCTTAGTGGGGTCTCCCTGCCCCTGTTCCCACTTTCCCTAGGTGGGTTCCCCTTGCATTTAGACATTGTGGGCCAGAGTATCCTATTCTGTGTGGAAAATTTTTGAATATAATTTGAATGTTATTTTCAATCTTTCCAACTTTCCAGCATTGATATAGATTTTCTTTGGTCATCTGATGCTAGTTTTGAGAAGAAATTAAATTCAGTCTTGAGTCATATTTGGAATTGTAAGAGATATTTCTGAGGCAGGTAGGCAGGATTTGTGGGTGGGATTCGATGAGTGGGGCAAGAAGGAAGGTGCAAGAAATTGAATTTAGCAACTTTTGCCAAGTAAGGAAATACACAAGCAGGGACAAATTTGGGGGGAAAGAGAGGCAATAGGTATACTTTTAAATCTTATGGGGTTGGAGGTGTTCGGTAAATCACTGCAAATGTCAGTTGGATTGCTTGACCTCTATTCCACTTGGACCAGGGTTTTCTACTCATTTCCTGACTCCCAAAAGATTGTTTTTCACCATCTGCTTCATCTTTGTCCACAATCTTTTGTGTCTACCTTCATAAAAATAATTGCGCAAATAAAAAACTACCATTTTTAGGAATTTATGCAGTGGACACACTTCACACTATATTTATAATTTAATTTTCAGCCCTGCAAGGTAGGTCTTTTCTGTCCTTGTTTTACAAGATGAGGAAACTAAAGCTTTGTGCATTACCTCTACTTAGTTTGATGTGGAGTTTTCTCATCAGCCTCCGTGCTGCCTGGTGGTAGCTGGCTAAACAGGTAGCTATCAAAGCAGTGATGGGCAACGTTTTGAGCTTGGTGTGTCAAACTTTGAAAAAAAACTGAGCATAACTCGGGTAGTGTGTCACTTTAAGGAAAAAACATTATTTCACGATATTTATAGTTTAAATAACATAAATGTATAATTGTTATATATAATTGTATTTAATAAACCAAAAACTAAATATTTAACTTACCTGCTTAGTGACTTCTTTGTTCATTCGTCAGTCGGTTTCTATTGTTGGTCTTGATATTATTTAGCTTGTGTGGGGTGCCGTGAACTAAGATAAGTGAGGAGGAGGGGGAATTCTTTAACTAACCTGCCTATTAGTGACTTTTTTATTGCTGAATTTCATTGGCTAAATCTTCAATTGAAGGTTGGTATTTTGTACACTTCAGGCCCAAGCAAGCACTACTAACTTCATCTGTCAATCTGTTTCTTTTGTTAGTTTTGATATTATTTAACGCTGAGAATAAGGCCTCACAAAAGTATGTAGAGGGAAAAATTGTGAGTAAAGCCATTGCTATATTTTTCAGGGTGCTAAAAGTGTCTGGTAGTCGGTTCCAGGCACTCCAAATTTCCTGTTCGTAGTGGCACTCCTCTTGATTCTCCAAGCGGCACCTTTCCAGATTCTCAAGCTTTGACCTCAAGTCGACAAACACCTGAGCCCAGATACTGTCTTGAAATTCTGCAAGTTGCATCTCCAAATCATCAATTTACATCCATTGGAAACCATTTAATTCCAAACTACTGTAGACTACTACATCAGGATACTTAATTATTTTCATGGTCTGTTCTAGACTTCTAAATTGACTAAATCTATCACTAAACTGGTCAAGTAACAAGTCTAAAACATGCTGGTACTGCATATGCAAGAGTTCCATTTCATTTTGTATAGCTGCACTGGCCTTCTCAAAATACTTTGTTACTCGAAGAAAATAGTTATAAGTTTTAGTTTCTACATCTCGCTTGAAAATTTTAACTTTACTTTCAAAAGCTTTTATGTATCCAAACATAATGTCAATACTTTTGCCAAAACCTTGTAACTTTAAGTTCAGTTCATTAATATGAACAGAGAGATCTGTAAAAAACATCAGGGTGTTGACCCACTTATCATCATTAAGCTGAGGAAAGTTTCCCAGATCCTTATCGTCAAGAAATACCTTAATTTCTTCAAAGCACTCCACAAAGCGCTCAAGAACTTTGCCTCGGCTCAGCCATCTTACATTATTGTACATCAGCAGTCCACTGTAGGTGGAATCAACCTCCAGTAAAAGTGCCGAAAATTCTCGCTTGTGAAGGGGGCGAGCAGCTATTAAATTAACTATTTTTGTAACAACTGACATTAAGTCGTTTAAGTCGGTGAATCCTGCCTTGGCACATAAAGCTTCCTGATGGATAATACAATGAAAAGGCACAATCGGATGTCCAATAGCTTCTGTAAACAATTTGATAAATCCGACTTTTCCCCCCACCATATTTGGTGTCCCATCTGTCGTCACTGACACAATTTTAGAGATATCAATGCTTAGGTCACGAAATGTTTGTATAACAACCTTACTTGTTGACACTGATACTAACTTTATCAACTCTTCTCTCATTGTGAGACCATCAGAATATCGACCAATAATGGCCAACTGAGCATGTGATGTGACATCAGTAGTTTCATCAAGAGAGATCGAAAAATATTTACACTTCCTTATGTCTCTCTTTAATTGATGTACGTTTGTGTTCAGTCTCATTATTCGGTCTTTTATGATATTTCTACTGAGTGGTAACTCAGATATTCTCTTAATAATTGCATCTTTATTCTGCATATCGTGAAATAGAACTGGTGCACATCTTAGGAGAGTTTCTTTAATAAATTCTCCCTCACTGAGCGCTTTTCCATGCTGAGCTATAGAGTGAGCAATGCTCAAACTTGCAGATGTTAAATTTGTAGAGCCTTTCATAAATTTAAGGATGGAATTAGATTGGCTCTTATAAAGGTGTAGCTGCCTGGAAATGTATTTCTTCCTTTCATCCTCACTTTTTTCCAAGAGCTGGGAATGATTAGTTTCAAAATGTCTATTTATATTCCATGTTCTGCTTACTACCGTTTCAGTACATAGAATGCAAAATGATCTGCCATTTTTTTCTATAAAGCCATACATCTTGGTCCATGTCTCTTGAAAGGGTCGGCCACTGCTACTACCACTTTCTTTACTTAACCTTAGTTTTTTATTTTTTGGGTTCTCCATCAGGGGGGCAGTGACAGAAGATAGAATTATAGATAGCTTGTTAGGCCTGCAGGCAATTAGGGGTTAACTAGCCTAACTAACCACAAAATGGTGCATATAACTGTCTTTTAGGAAAGGGCAGGGTTAATAAGCAGAAATAGGGGTTAATAAAGATGCACAACAGTAATAGTGGTGAAATGGAGTCTGCACTATGGAGCAAGATGGTGTTCCTTATGTGAATTAAAATGGCTGCCACTATTTCTAATGGCAGGAAACGGCACCCATAGCACGCCACAAACCCTCACCTCTCCCAGCCTCCCCCTCACTTATCTCAGTAATGATGGATTAGAAATCCATGACACCCCAGAACAGTACATAATGGTTGCTGTGGTTAACTGTTATTTGGTTACTGGTAATGGCAGGGCCCCCAGAGATGCGTTCCCCGCTGCGTTCCGCTGCTCCCTGCTCTGCCAGTGGAAGGGAGGGGAAAGATCCCGGCTTAACCAGAAGTCCCAGAACTAGATGCTCTGTGCCAGACTTCTGTTGTTTTGGCCTACAGACCTCTGGCACAGAGTGTCTAATAGGGGAGGATGAAACATTTGCGACTAGAGTCTTGGAGTTCCAAGACTCTAGTCGCAAATGTTTCATCCTCAGGAGCAGCAAATGTTTCATCCTCGGCATGCAGCCACCTCAGTGGCCGCATGTCATCAGAAATGTCATCAGAAGTGTCATAGGTTTGCCATCACTGTATCAAGGTGCTGAGAGGCTAACTGCCTAATTAAATCTTGGCTCTAGCACTTACATTACCTTGAAAGTCCCTTAACATTCTCAGGCTCAGTTTCCCCATTTGTAAAATGAGGGTAATTAGGGTTATTGTGATAATTTACATATGGAAAGCACTTAACACAGTGCCTGGTATTTTAGTTAATGAAATACATGTTATTTGTTTATTTGTTATTTGTCCCTGTGTGGCATATTAAAGAGAATCGTGGACCATTTCTTCAAATCACATTTTTAATGCATAAAACAAAATACATAAGATTATAAAGAAAACCAATTTTGTTAAAATATAATTACCAAATACACACACACACACACACACACACACACACAAACATACACATATATATGTATAATTGGTGATTTAGTGATAGGCAGCCTTCTTTATTACCATATTAAAGCAAGCTCAAGCCTCTCATGGCAGGTCTAACAGCTACCTGAATTTTGAAATAGTGATGACAGTAAATATTTTGAGATATCTGCACAACCTTAATGTGATATGAAAATACCTATGATTCCTCTTGGCCATAAAGTCTCTGAGACTATGGTTTGTTGCCTGCACTCACATTTGAAGGAAATGCTAAATTTCTGTTAGAGGTTAGTGGAAATGAAGATGTAATTTCCCCTCCCATCCAAGTTTATGAATCCCCTGAATTTATGCCACCCAAATAATGTCTAAGATTCTGTGACCTAAAGGCACATGTAAAATATATAGATTGTGAGGCAGGCCAGAGGCTGGGAAAGGTGACTTTCTAAACAAGAGCCCACAGGATTTCTTATCCATCACGGGGAAGGACTCCTAGGGAGTGTGGAAATTAGAAAATTCTTCTCAAAAGGGTCAACATTCGTTGTAGAGGTAACTTTTGCGAAATCGGGAAGCAGTGTGACATTGCGTTCTTATGCCCATGAGCAAGGTGAGGGTTGATATGGTTCATTTTTGGCCTGGATTTCTTTCAGAGATTCTTGCAGACCGACGGGGGTGTGAATTTCCTGTGAAAGTGCAGCGGGTTAAATATGTAAAGGCCTGGCTTATCACCCACAATGCAATGGACCGGCGGGATGATTTAACGCAGCTCTCAATGGCAGAGTTAAGATTTATGTGGATAATCATTCGATGGTGAGAATGATAAGTTATCACATTTATTATCTGCATATAGAAAGGTCCTTCATGAATTCTCTGGGTCCTCACAATGCCACCCTGTGCTTGAGAACTGGTGAACAGTTTTTAGATTTAATTAGAGAATACTAGAAAAGCAACTTCAGGAGGTATAAAACATCAATACTACTACTTATTAAAATTAATAGAAAAAATGGAGAACATTTGTTTTCTGCTACAGGCAGATCTACTGTAGACACAGTGATCTATGAAGTCTTAATATGAGCAGCAAGCAGGCCTAGGATGTTTGCACAGAGCAGTCCTTTCTGGGTAATTTTGTGGCTTTGCAACACAGCATCCATGAAAGCCAGCTGGTGGGACCCAGACTCCTGGGGGCTGCGGAATTAATGCAAGGACGTGTGGTTCTCTCTCTCCATCGATATTCTGCATTTTTCCAATTATGTAGGAGTTCTCACTAAATTTTTTGGTATTCAAAAGGGATCTTTGAAAAAGCTAGGAACCATTGCTCTGGACGATAGGCAATTATTTCCATGGAAATGTGATTTCAAATTTATTCTCAGCAAATTTCAAGAGACACCAGCATGCTCAGCTACTTACATAACACATTTCAGAGGTCTGGTTTATATGAAACAGTGTACTCAGTTTCACATTCAAAACTTTATTTCCTTATCTTTTTCATTTCTTTGCTAATAAGTCCTTATTATGAAAACACTAGGATCTCAGATTTTAAGTTCTATTTCAATACCATTTTAAAATGATGTTCACAGATAAGCTTGAGTTTGTAGTTGGAAACTGGCCATAAAACTTTTAGGCTGCAATGGTTCCTAAGGAAACCATGACATTTAAATTTGAGGTCAAATTAAATAAACAAGGGAAGAAATTTAATGAAGGCTTTTTGCTCAACTTTGAAAAATGTAAGATGATGGGGAGATTTATCAGAGAAATATAGTCAATCTGTATCATGTTTTTGTGAGGTGATTAATTTGTATAATGACATATACATATAATGTTTTTCTTATTGAACTGTTGGAATTTGGGGAGTTCTAGAACTTTCCTAAGGGGCAAATGAAAGCTATCCTTTCACTTAGTTGTTTTGTCTACCATGGGAGTGGCCCACTTGTGATTGTAGTGGAGAAAAACATCAAGTGGCCAGTAGGGGGACAGCCAGTTGCCAGAAGGACTTTGAAGACCTGGAAACATGTCAACATCCTCCAACTTTTTCTGAAACTTAGGCATCTGACTTGGGAAGCTCAAGGTAAGAATCCAGAGTGTTCAAAAGGAATTTTCTCTTCAGGCTTGGAGATTAATTTGATCTTTAGTGTTAGAGGCCAGCTGGGTAAACGGTAGTAGATCAATTAAAGATAAGGGATGGTTATAGTTAATCTTTAAGGTAGATTTTCCCAGCTAGTGGCCTACAATATGGAAGCACAAGGATCTCCAATGTGAGAACCATATTATTGAAACACACTTGAAACCCAAAGTCTCCCTGCTCTATACTCTTCGGCTATTCTACTGCTAAGATGAGGTTTTAGTAAGCATTCTCCATGAGAGGACTGTGACTTGGCAATGGCCATGTAGAGGTGGGTATTGCCTCTGTCACTGCCTAGATTTCCTGTGGGGAATAACTTATGTGTGTACCAGTGGATGGTAATTTCCTGCAGGCAGTGGCCAGATCTTTTACATCTTTGTGTCTTCACAGGTAGGACCTCAAGGACACATGAGAGGTCTTTCATTTTGTATTGTTGTTCAGAGAGAAACCTTTTTTTTCTCACTGTAAAGCCTGAGAGGACCCTAACCAGTTTGGCTCAGTGGATAGAGCGTCAGCCTGTGGACTGAAAGGTCCCAGGTTCGATTCCAGTCAAGGGCATGTACCTTGGTTGCGGGCACATCCCCAGTAGGAGGTATGCAGGAGGCAGCTGATCGATGTTTCTCTCTCATGGATGTTTCTAACTCTCTATCCCTCTCCCTTCCTCTCTGTTCAGGCCATTGTGGCACGCCCCCGCCCCTACACACACACACACACACACACACACACACACACACACACACACACACACACCCTGAGAAGCTCCCATCAGCCTGCACCTCTGCTTGGAACATTATCAAAGGAAGACAAGGGCTCGGTGTGCTCCCTGCCTTTCCTCTTAACCAGAACTTCCTACTTGCCCTCCCCCCTTTTTTTTTCATCCGAAACAAAATGAAATGAAAACAAACCAAAAAAGGCAAACCCTATTTAGAAAACAAGCATGGGGAGGATAATTCCGCCTTCCTTTTATTTCTTGCATACAGGGAGCTAACTTTTTGTTTTCCTTTGTTGGAAGGGGAATGAGTATTTCCACTTTATGTTTGTAATATTTGCTTAGCAACTCCTTAGCAATGGTATGAAATTACAACCTGTCTCAGTCAACTCACTCTCAGAACTGTTTTCTCCAAGGATATAGAAGTATCCTTCTTCCCATCCTAAAATCTCCGACAGGGAAAATGAGAAAAGAGCTGGGTGCTGGCAGCCACTTAAGAATGAGAAAATATTTTTTTCTGGAAAAGACTCCTAAAGGGCCTTCATCATAAAGGTGCAGATTCTTTCCCAGAATCTTGGAAATGTTCTAAACAAATACTTAGCAGACATCAGTGCTATTTCATGATGGTGTATATTATTCTTAATACTTTTAGGTCAGGCTTCTGGAGAAGGAATAGTACTCAGCAGATAATTAATAAAAATGTATAGTTTGAGCCCTGGCCGGTTTGGCTCAGTGGATAGAGCATCAACCTGTGGACTGAAGGGTCCCGGGTTCGATTCCGGTCAGGGGCATATGTGCAAGTTCTGGGCTCAGTCCCCAATAGGGGGCATGATTCTCTCCGAATTCTAGCCAGTCAATGATTCCCTCTCATCATTGATGTTTCTATCTCTCTCTCCCTCTCCCTTCCTCTCTGAAATCAATAAAAATATATTAAAAAATGTATAGCTTGAATCGTCATGCACTGTGTCCAGTGGGCAAAGTTTTAGCCCTTTCTGATTAGGAATCAAAAAGAGAAGACAAAGTCTGATGCCTAATATTGTCTTTATGAAAGTCTATCCTCCTGGGATGACTAGCCTGATAGGATAGTCATTGGGTTCCCACCATTGCCAGATTCCCATACATTTTGTAGCACCAGCAATTTGATAAAGTTAATTCTTCCGTTTCTTGGTCCCAGGAACTAGAAATAAATGCTTATCAAGGGTATAAAAAGGGGAACCAAGGAATTCAAAAGCTCATTTATCCTTTTCAGATCCATGTATCTGAGATACTGAGCCATCACAGGCAAAATTTTCTGACCACTGAGAAAAAATGTTGTCTAGAAGTAGAGAAGCAAGGCCCCAATTCTGTAGCCACGAGTGAGAGCGACTGTAATAGCAACTGGATCTGCATCTAGCAGCCACCACTATTCCACAGGGCAGCTCTTAGAATCTGCAAGGAAACTAGCACTATGGTGAGGGGGGTGGTGCCAGGGGAGAAGAGAAAGCCCGTGGAAGTCTCACAGGATCATGGGTAGCTCTGTCCTACTGCTCTATCTCATAGTATTCTGCTAGAGATGGTTGGTGGGATATAGTTCATTTTACATAATGATTTTAGTGGAATGCAAACAAATTTCTGTTATAATTACTCTCCCCTTTATACTGTTAATACAATTTCTGTATTTATACTGTTAATACTAATTTCTAGTGTAAGTTTAAAAAGTCATTATTTAGTTCTGAAAAAACAAAGTACCCCTTAAAAATAAAAATGGATTTGACTTACTTTATAAATCTCTTTAAATACTTATGAAACTAAGCTAATAAAAATAATTAGTGAATATGAAAAGCTATAAGACTAAATAAAAAAACACACAGACACTACACACTGACACAGACACACACACACACACACACACACACACACACACACACACACACAAGATAGAGCATCATTCGATAGAGTTACAAACAAGTGATTCCCTTAAAGAAAATTTCTAAAATTTGCCAAGAGTAATGGAATCTTCATGGTTTTGAAATAAATCAAGGCTCTTGGCACAACACTAATATGCATAAATGTACATTCCCTCTGCTCCAAATCCTAACTCCAAGAAGGAAGTTGACTTTGTTAATAGGTTAAACAAATCTGTTGTATATTTTATATTTTCTATATCCTTTCCTAAATATTTGGTTTTGAAATAATCCATTTAGTACTGTCTCACTGCAGGAGTGGCAAGACTGCAATTGAAGGCTACAGGTCATTGTCTGGGAGGTTCACAGACACTGAAACTATCTGCTGAGCTGCTGCAGCCCTTGGTTCTTCTTGACACACCAGGTCACACACCAGGCGCGATGCATAATGTATGTGTATTGATAAAGCACTGTGTGCAGAGGCCCCAAGACAGACATTAATAAATGTAACACATTTGAACCTGCTTCTCAACAGAATCTGCAAATAAAAATCTCCTCCACAGCGGAGTGCAAATGCAGCCCATGAGCTCATGATCCACCTTCAGAAATGATGGCCAGGTCTTCTTGTGAGTCCTCCCAGTTCAGGCAATCACAGACATCTATGACCTGGAGGAGAGAAGGGTGTGATAAGGGGACATCCCTCCCAGGAGAGAGGTCCCTTGTAGGTGAAGGTGCCACAGACCAGGAATCAGGAGGCTGGGTTCTAGGTAGGTCACCAAGAATTAGCTCTCTGATCTTGGGCAAGCCACTTAATTTCTTTGGACTTCATTCTTTTGGACCCAACTGGGAGATTTGGATTAGTATTGTCTAAATTTGAAGTCTAAATTTGGACTCCACCCTTTACCCCACCATCCACTCCACTTCCTACTGTGCCCCTCTTCAAGAGAAAGTTATGGCTTGGAGAAAAGGTTTTAATTAAGTCAGTGGGTGGAGAGAGGAAGACAAAGGGCACTACACCATCGCTGCAGTCGGCTGCACACCTAGGGCAGCAGGTGCCCCTTAAAACAGCTGCCAGGTAGCTGATGTGCCAGCACCTTAAAGACCTAGTGCACTTTCTCTTTTCTAGTTTAAGATGAAACATGAGACCTCTAGCCCTCAGCATTATGGGGGCCTTTCTGGATTCCTTCTGATGCCACGTGTACTTATAGAAATTTGTGCAATTGCTTTGTCATGTGATATATTTAAAGTTATGCCAGCATCAGGATATATTTTACCTGAGCAAAAATTGCTCTCTTAGAAAATAAAATTCTTTCCTATGTTCCTAAGCCATATTTAATAATCTGCATGTCCCTCTATAGTGCTTCTGGATTAGATCCACTCCATTTTTACAGACATTGGGTGAGACATGTGGAAGCAGGTTTCCATATGAAGTCCATCTTTAAGAAAAAAAAAGGAACAAAACTCTTCTCTACGATAATTGAATTTTCTCAAAGGTTTTTAACCACCATTATGTGGGATTGAGGGCTATAAAAACTTCTAAATTTTAGATATGCTGCAGTTAAACCAATAGACTAAAACCTAGTTTGAATTATAGCTGTAAAACTTCATTATTCTAGAAATAATTCCAGTGCAAATGCCATAAAAATGATTTTTTTTTTGATTTAGGCTTTTCCCCCCAATTTATTCTCAGTGGTCTTATGGCATCTTATGGCAGTTCAAGATGAAATTACAACTGGTAAAATGCATTAGCCAAACATTTATTCATATACTCAAATCAGTATTGGTTGAAAATGTTTTACATTTCCTATCTTTTTGTCAATAGTTTTAGGCTTCTTCTTGTCATGAACTTCTGTGCTGTACTCTTACTTTATTCCTGTTTCTCACCATAACTAATCAATCAAGTTTTAGTTCCAGTTTGTTGCCATTCATTAAGACTTCCTTTAAAATTTCCCAGAGAAAGTGAACTCCTATCTGCCATCATTTGATCCAGCTCTGCTTAATTGTAAAGAAATATTCTTTTTATACTCTTCATTTGGAGGAGAAAATATCACCTTCAGATGGATAAATTATGGTAACTTCTCAAGAACTATGTTTCTCCTCTTGGCTGGATGGCCCAGTTGGTTGGAACATCATCCTGTATACCAAAGGTTGCAGTTCAATCCCTGGTAGGGGCGCATATGAGAGGCAACCAATCAATGTCTCTCTCTCTCTCCCTCTCTCTTTCAAATCATATCCTTGGGTGAGGGTTAAAAAACATATCCTTGGGTGAGGGTTAAAAAAAATTATGTTTCTATAGGCCATGTACTTAATTTCAGCCAAGGGAAATAAAAAGAAGACAGATTTTTACTATAGGCACCCCTAGGGCAGGGTCTCTACTCAGCTTTGCAGAACACACAACAGTATTTACATATTATCTATAATAATAAAAGCATAATATGCAAATCTAACCAACAGCCAATCAGCGGAACAACCATCCGGATGACCATGCTATGGCACCCACTGGTGCCATAGGTGGATGGGCACCCAGCCATCACCCTATGATCATCCCACAGAGTGAGGCCCAGACCACCAGCTGATGGACTGCGGTGGGTAGGCAGGGCCTCCCTCTGTGGGGTGATGGATGTGGATCCCCTCGATTAATCACCCTGCAGAGGGAGGCCCAGGCTACCTGGCCTGTGGCGCTACAGTGGGTGGGTTGGGCCTCCTTCTGTGGGGTTATTGACTGTGGGGCTCCTGGACTGTGAAAGGGCACAGGCCGGGATGAGGGACCCCCCGCCCCCACCAGTGAACTAATTTCATGCACTGGACCTCTAGTGTTTAATAAAACGCTATAGCCACATCAAGAAATTTGAATAGAGTCTCTATAATCAGACAATCTGATGTATGAATTTACCTAAGCCATGGGGGAGCGGGAGAGCCACTGTCTGTGACTGTGCCATTGGGTGGGGCCATGACGTCAGGGCTCTGCTTGTATCAGGAAAGTACCCTGGCTCTGGTGCAGGGACTGCTATCAATTCTCCTACTTCTTGTTTCCAATCAGTAACACTACTGCTCAGGGCCTCTTAGGAGGAGGCGCTGTCTGTTGTTCTTGCACTGCCCCTGTGCAGTGATGGGAGTCTGGGGTGGGCCCGTGGGCCCACAGACCTCTGGGTGGGTGAGTCTCAAGGCCTATAATGGAGAGGGAAGAGCCCCACTGTGTCCTCAACCATGTCCTCTCATCCCGTTTTCTGGGACAGCCCTGGTCCAGTGAGGAGCTGATGCCCTAATTCCTCTTCTGGCCATCAGCCCCTTGTGTCAATTTCCCCTTCTGCTCATAATCTATAGGTGAGAGGGAGGGAGTCTTAGGACCCCACCCCATCCCAGCCTTGAGAATATCAGTTCATTGGCTGGGGATCTGATGGGGACCAGCATCTGCACCAGGTATTCCGAGTGAGCCTATCTCTAGGTGATAAGGGGAGTGAGTGGTCTTCATTAAAGACAGGGCTTCAAGGTTGCTCAATGAGTGCTGTCACCAAGGGGTTCCAGGCAGGGCCATCTGAAAGAGACCCTGAATCCACATTTGTTTAATGAATATATCCCACTACACTTGGTTCCTCTTTATTTTTTGTTGCTTCTAAAAAAACCAACAAAATCCCTAAAACTTTCTTAAAATAAAATGGAAAGGGTTGTTGTATTTTCTTATGAGATTTCAGGGAGAGTTGCCACAAATAAATTATTAATGTCAGAGAGAGAAATGTAGCAATTATCTTATTAATAGCAGTGTCGTGAGAAACCAGCCTCCAGATAACCCACGAGCATGGATCGTGTGTTGGGGACTGCTGTTCTGCCGGGGGTGGGGGGTGTGGTGGGGGAGAGGGGGGCATGTTCCTACTCTGGACAGGTCAGGTGCTGGTGATGAGTCAACACCTTCTTGATTTTCTGGGGATTTCAGGCTCTCAGGTGGCAACAGCAGAGAAGGCCATTGTGTGCCAAGGACAGAATTGTCCAGACAGGAGCACATGGTCCTGTAACCAACACCATTGCTGGGAACTCTCGCCTCTGTAACACTTGGTTATAAAATGCCTTTAGGACAATTTGTGTTCAATTGTTCCTTGTCCTGGTGTTCCATAACATTCTTAGAACACCAATAAAACAAGACAAAAAATAAACAAAATATGAAAAAAAAATAAAATCTTTGTTTTACTTACCACATGCATTAAAGTTTAGCTGACAATCCAAGCTCTAAAAGGTATCATCTTGAAAAAATAAAACAAGATATGCCTATGTGATATTGTGACAGGGAAAAAATTTATATATTTGGTTTTTGTCCTTGGATCCTGGCACAGAGCTCTTAAAACCCTTGGGATTTCCCAGTAGGGGTGAGAGGATCATCTGTTATTTATGGTAAAGCCCTTCATCCACTCTTGAGTTTATGCTAATAAGGTGACCCTGGAGGATGGGGGCTCATTGCTAGAGGAACCAACCCTGTGATTAGAAGGTCAGGACTGCGTGATTGAACCTCTGGGTTGGTGAACACGTGGAGGTGCTGATAGGGTGGTGTGCCTGGAAAGGGTATGGAAGTCCCTTCCCTGTCTTCCCTTCATGTCTTAACCCGCACATCTCTTCCATTGGCTACTCTGTTGTGTCCTTTATAAGTAAAGTGATCTCCTGAGTTCTGTGATCTGTTCTAGCAAATGATTGAACCCAAGAAGCGGGTCATGGGGCCCTTTCATTTATAGTTAGTCAGTTGGTCAGAAGTACCGGGGCAAAGATTGGTGTCTGAAGTGGGGCAGTTGTGTGTTCTGACCCCTCAACCTATGGAATTGTGTTAACTCCCAGTAATTAGTATCAGAATTGCTTGGTGGGTGAAACCCCATATTTAGTGTCAGAAATGTGTGAGTAGAAGAAACAAGAGTTTTCTTGTGCCTAGATACAAGCTATGCTTCTACTCAGTGTCTCTATTAGGATATTTTTGACTGTAAGTGATGGAAATACAACTCAAATGAATTTAACATGTTTCCTATATCAGGGAAGTCCAGGGGTCCATAGGTTTGAGGGGCCAAGGTAGTGACATCAGGATGTTGTCTCTCCACCTTTTGAATCTGCTTGCCTCCGAGCTGCCTCCTTCTCAGGCAGGGTCTGCATGTGGTGGCAGAGATGGCTGCTGGCTTACCTGGGCTGCCTACCTGGGCTGCCTACCTGGGCTGCCATCTTTCTGGCGATGAATCTCGCAATCCATGGAGAGTGTTTCCTTTCACATGATTCCAGCGAAGTCCCTGTGGGGGAAGGGAGCTGCCTTTCCTGTCCCAGGTGTGCATCTGTCCCTGAAATAATCCCTATGGCCAGGGGCTTGTGCTTCTGAGATGGGCCAAGCCTGAGTCATGTCCCCTTCCCTATAGCAAGGACAGAGATCAGTTTCAAATACATTTATTGGAAAGAGTTCCCCATATGGGGTTATGTTACTGGAAGAAGTTGGGGGCAAGGAAAAGTGGGAGGATAAAAACTATAATTACAACAGCCATCCCAGCAACCTTCCAGAATGAGGTGGGAAACAGCCTCAGGTATCCAAATCATGGGCTTTCTTTACTTCAAGCCACCCACTCATGCCTTTCAAAGGTGGCCAAGAGGGTGCCCCTCGTCGGCATCTAAGTGACTCACACATGTACATCCAGGAGACAGTTCTCAGGATGTGGTTGAGGCTCATTATTTATATTACTCAGGTTCGGAGTCCATTAGACCCATGTAGGAATTGTAATGCAACCGGCACAGTGAGCCCTGGCCGTGGCTCAGGTCAGGGCCAATGGCTGGTATGGAGTTCTGTGGCACCACGAGAGAGGAAGCCCCGCAGGTGCAGTGTCATCGCACCTGGTCATGGGATGTGATTTTGTGTTTGAGCCCTTTTGTTATTAAGAAACAGATACTCTTCAACCTAATTGCAAGGAGAAGCAAAAATTGATTGTCAACAAATTTGTGGCTTAGATGTTATTACTCAGAATAAATTGCAAGGGGAAAATGGCCTTTATGAGGGTGTTGATATATTTTTAATAGAAATTCTCCATCCCTGATAGAGCAGTTTACAAATGTTTCCAAGGGAAAATGGTACAGTAGGTTTATCACATAAATGCTTTCTGCTGGTTTTAGTAAATTGGGTTTCTGCAGCGCCAGGAAACTCTGATAGCATTTACTAAGCAAAAGACGCAAGCACCCTCTCTGTCATGGAGATTCTAAGCCATTTTCATTCTATGCCATCATTTTTAATTACTTGGAAAAATTATGTGCAAGCAGAACAACTATTAGAACTCAGTTGTAGAGAAGGCGAGGAAAAAAACCCCCACCATTCTCTTGAAACTTCTGTATTTTTAATTCTTCACTTAGAATGTTGACCTACATATGAGGTAGTATGTACCAACACAGTGGTCTTTGATCTTGTTTCCTTCTCCCTTTTCACTGGAGATCGGTGTAGACCCAAGAGCTGCAGTGGGGACTTACCAAGTCTGTTCATATGGACAGGAGGGAGGGCCAGCAGAAGGCAGCCAGATGTTCCCAGGGTGAAAGTAGGGAACAGTCTGTTTGCTCTGACTAGCTCCATTTTGGCATCTGTATGGGCCACACTGCCTGGAGGAGATGGATTGGGAAGACCAAGTTCTACCAGGGCAATGAGGGAGCACCAACCCCTCATCTTATTCCCCAGGGCTTGACTGAACTGGAGCAAGAGAGAAAGGTTAGATGCAATAAAGAGTTGGAGAAACCCATTTGGAAAGTGGGCAAAGTGGGCAAGACTGTCCTCACCATCAACTGACTTCCATGGACATCCACTGAAGGGACATGAGAGAGAAGCAGTGCTATTGGCAATGCTACTCAGAGGGCACTTTGGGAGTGTTATGGGCAAAATTGTGCCCTCTCCAGACTCATGTGTTGAATACCAATCCCTCGGACGGTGACCTTATCTGCAGATAAGTTTGTAAATGCTATTAGTTAAAAGGAGGTCACAGTGTATGAGTGTTGTCCTATAAAAAGGGAGGCTTGGACACCCAGGGAGAACCCCATGTGAAGATGAAGGCAGAGATTGACTGCCAAAGATTGTTAGCAAACTGCCAGAAACTAGGAGGAAGGTCTGGAACAAGAGCTCCCTCACAGCCTCTATAGAACCAACTCTGCCAACACCTTGATCTTGGGCTCTCGTTCTGCAGAACTGGGAGACTAAATTTGTGTGTTTTTGTCACCCAAGGAAATGAAAACAGGGAACGTTTATGGTTAATTTTATTTTGTGAGCTGGACTGAGTTCTGAACAATTAACTTCAAAAGAACTTTTTGAGCACAACCCATTTGTCAGTTGGGAGCTGCCTTACAGCAGAGCAAAAGCTCTATGTCATGTTGACAATTATTTGGGACATGCAGTTCTCAGTTCCTGAGAGTGTTTGAGGTGATATTTGTAGTGAGTTTCAAGTGATTGTAGTATCTTAAAACAGGTTGTCAAAAAGAACAATATTTTAGGTTTTATAGCACTTTTGATCTTCTCCTTCTTCCTTATCTTTCTTTTCTTTTAGAATTTCCCTTTATAAATGTTTTCTTCCTTATGATTTTTCATTTGTTTGGAACTATACATCAAATACAATTAGGTATAAAAGCCTTAGCTGAAAATAAAAACAAGTTAATATATATATTGAAGGAACATCTTGTGCAATTTTTTTCTTCCAATTAGCCTAATTAGCCAGTGACATCTAGGATTGGTCTTCCAGAAATAATTATGGCCAAAAGTCCAGTTCTCAGCTTTAATGAGTAGTTTCGAGGGAGCTTGTCTTTCTGCACAAATTGTTAAGTACAGGTTGTTCTGGGTAATAATTCCAAGTGTTTGTGCTGCTCTCACACATATTCATTAAATTTTGTCAATTAAATTTAAGGCTTTAAAAATTTTAAAGAAGTAACTTTTCATTGGTTATAGGAAACTGCCAGCAAAAGGTTATATAGGTCTCTAACATCGTCCATTTCTATCCTACCATACCTTTCAATATAGCCTGTGAACATACACAGTTCTCACTTTAAGTTCCTAAATTGGCAAGGTTACAGGAAGCCAAGAGAAAAGTTACAGTCTCTACAATTGGCACCAGTTCAGTGTGCACCACACTCCCCAGATCCCTCCCCACCCTCCCCCTTCCTCCCTCCCCCCACCCGGAGAATAAGAATGTGTTTCATAACTAGGAAAACTTGGAACTAAGAAATGATGAGTATCCTCTCCTACAACTGCTGGTTGGAGCTCACCTTCATGATTGGAAAAGTACAACAAAGCAGCTTCATAAAAAAACAACTGCTTTGAAATTGTTACTGGGGTCCAACCCTTATCAGCTTGCAGGTGCAAATTGAAATCACATTTTCTTTCATTCTCAAAGTGAGGCGGAAGTATCTAAGAAGGAATAGATTATTGTCTGCTATGACTAGAATTGAATGTAGGGAGAGAATGGAGTTGAGGCTGGAACGATAAGCTAGGGCCAATTTGTGAGGGGTCTTGCATGCTGTGTTAGGGAGTTTGGGGTTTATTCCATAGGCAGTGCAAATACTCAGGTATTTGTAAGTTTGTGTGGCTAAGGTCAATGAAATATATGCTTTCTCTTTCAGGGTATGGAGATCAACAACATGAGGCCAGAGAATGAAAGTTGGAGAGCAGGACGATTTTGGTGCATGAATTTCACTGTTTGTGGGAACAAGTTGCCCTGAGTAGCAGAGCCATGTTTTGGTCTCTTTGGAAGGTTTCTTTATATCCCTACAACTTGATGTCACTATCCACTAAATTATCCCATCTTCTCTTGTCCTGACTACATGCTCATCAAACAATCTGTTGTTTATAGTTGACTGTCCATTTGGGAGTTTGCAAAGAGGAGAGTATGTGCTGACCAGAAAGGTAAGGATCATGGTGAGTAGAGAATTCTTTTGTTGTGAATTAAGAAACCATCATTCTCATTTATAGATCAGTTTCTCAAGGACAGATGGAGCCAGTCTCTGGGAACCTCTGGGTAGGGCCAGGTCACTTCCTGGGCTCCTTTCTCCTGGGAGACTGAGTTCTAATTGGTCTTCTCAGGCAGTTTCTGTAGCTTTCTTCTCTGCAAATGCAACGCTTGTCAATCCTTCTCATAAAGGATATTGTGGGGAGACTTTGAACCATTTGCTAAAATTAGATTTTTGGATTGCTGTTGGCTTTTTATTACCCATATTCTGTCTGTCTCCTATTGCCCCAAGTAATTGAAATGGGAAGACATGTTGGCTGTGTTACATAGTGTAACCTCTCATTCTGTATTTCTCTGATCTTTTGTGGTTTTGTTACTTTATGGTGGCATCTTATTAGACCAAGACCTTTCCTAAGAAAGCATTTGTCATTAAAAAAATCATTGTTATAGCCACAGTGTATGAGTGAAGAGTGGCTGTCGCTGGGGGTGCCTACATCCGGCATGACTAGGTTGAGCACAGGATTCTCTTGCTCTGAGTGAGACCAGTTCCTATCACTCTAAATCTGACTTCCCTCTCTGCCTGATGTAATTTTTTGGTCAGTAAGCCCGACTCATAATTCCACTAGGAGTTATTAATGTTCTTATGACTTTTGCACCAGAGAGTGGCTGTATGTTTGACCTATGATTCAGTACATATCTTCTGAAGAATAGAAAACTGGATTGCTGAGGTGAGATATTTATATACTTTTCTTCACCTAAGACTTCAAGGACAAATAAGAAGGTGAAATAGATCCTGAAAGGAGAAGTCCAAGGAACAGTGTACATGAGCCACTTAAAGAGAATAAAAAGGTTGTTAGATATCATTAATGATGAATCTGAAGAACTATGGGTATACATTTATTTTTGTGCACTGTATTAGGAGAATTTTGCACTTTTATTAGTCAGGGTTGGCCAGGATATGTGTGTGTGTGTGTGTGTGTGTGTGTGTGTGTATGTATTGGCAAGTCCAAAATCTGTAGTTCAAGTCTGAAGGCCATTAGGCTGGAGAGCCAGGAAAGAGCCAATGTTGTAGTTCAAAGACTGTGATAGTGCTGGGGAAGAGCTGATATTACAGGTCCATCTGTAGGCTGTCTACTGGCAGAATTCCTCTTGTTTTGGGAGATCAATTTTTTTATTCCTTTAAGGCTTCCAACTGATTGGATGCGGCCATCTGCTTTACTCAAAGTTTACCAATTTAAATGTAAATTTCACCCAAAAACACCTTCACAGAAATATCCAAAATAATATTTGATCACATATCTGGGCACCAGAGCCTGGCCAAGTTGATATAAAATTAACCTTTTGCACTCAGATGTCGAGTGCAAATTACTCTTTGAATGTATCAATAATTTGAAATATAAAAAATCCAAATAAATAAGTTTGTATGAAAAGAAACTCCAGTTTTTTATTCTACTACCGCGCTTTGTAAAATCTGGGGTATTTAAAAAATTAAATCCCGAGTAGAATAAAGGAATCCAGAAAAAAGCAAGCGAGTGCAAAGGGTTAACTAGCATGCTAATGCTCTGAAAAAAGTGTGAAAGAATTTTGATTACAATTATGTTTGAAGGTAGCTCTTTCACTTTTGCGAGGGTGATTGACTTTTCCTGCATACATGGCAAAGAAGGGGCAGTCACAAGAGCCCATGTTTAGGTGGGGTGGAACCTGCAGAGTTGTTAGTCAGTGGAGGATTTTGAATTAGAACCTGTGTGAGCACCTGCAGCCAGTGTAAGTTCATGCCATGCATTGCTGTGTTTGTGTGTATGTTCAGCTTCAGGGAAGAGTTTAGGAAACTTTGGGATTGATGCAAGGATACCTATTGAAGAATAACCAGTTGGGTAACAATACATATAACAAATTATATGTTAATTTGAACTTGAAAAAGGACATTGATTCAGAAACTATAACTTTCAACATTTTTATCAGTGACTTGAATAAAGCTAGAGGTGATTATTACAATTTTTTGATGTTATGAATCTGGATTGATTGTGGATAGTATGGTCATAAACTAAGGCTCCAGGATGACATAGGTTCAAAGAACTAAATTTATGTGGAAACGTACAGGAGTGCCTTTGTAACCCTATTTATTCTTGGCTTCTCAAGCAAACTACAGAAAGGTGGTATTGGGACTTGGTAATATGGTAAAAAGAGACTTAGGAGACTTGAAGTGAGAGTAGATTTAATGAATTTGCTAAAGCAAACTGGATGTGTTGAAAAGCTTGAACTAAGTTTGCTCATGAAGATGGCATTGCTTACTGAGAATGGGTACTATGCTCACCAAAGTCACAAACAATCAGCCACTCTGTTGAGTCATCATCTACTTAAGTAGCATTGCTAAAAGAGCTTCTATTTTAAATTGGTTCTTGGAGATATTTCCTCATGTTCTATTCTGTTACTGTCACATTTTGTAGAAAACCAGCACTCAGAATTTGTTTTCACAATGGAAGGCTATAGAAAACAAATCCACTTACAATGGCAAATGCATTATCTCTATTAGGATATTTTAGCTTAGATCAATTATGTAAATGCTTCATAAGACATTTATTTTGTCCCATGTTTCATCAGCATCAAGGAGTTTAGAAACTGTTTGATCTTTCCTTTTCTGAAACTCCTTCATAAGACTGATGGGTTTATGAAAATTTACAATGAATCTAACCTGATTACTTTGAACTATTTTTAAGAGGATTAGACTATTCAAGAAAAGATGGATTCTAATTCCATGACTAATGTTTGGCCAATATAGCACAATGCTTTCTGATTATGAAAATTGGTTAGTAACCACTTCAGTATGCTTCATTCTTTCTGGTTATGACAAGCAGTACTAAGATATGTCTCTTGGAACTTGATTGTAGATTAGCTCCATATCCCTGAATTAATCACTGTGCATGCAGCAGGGCAACCTGCCATGTTGCAGGAGGGACCTAGGAGTAAAGTTCTTTGGCTGTTGACAATTGCAGGAGACTCATTATATCCAAGTGTTTCCCATTATTTAATCAAGGTTGTACATAGAAAATGGAGTGGGGTGGGGGTGGGGGATAGGAGGTGGTAATAATTGTCTCTGAGGGATCTAGTCTTTGCCAAGATAGAATTGTCTCCAGGTTGAGATTTCCAAAAAGTTTCTATTTTTTCCTAAAAGAAATAGATTACTTGTGTTTATTATGGTAATTGTACTAAATTTTACAATGGATGTAAGCTTTAGGAAAGTGTTTAATATCATTTCTCAAATGTAAGGGGGCAGGGGATATCTTACATATTTGGTAAACATATATTTGGATCCCAGAGGTTCTTGGCCTGTTAAAAGAAAACTTGGGGATACTTTTGTACCAAAGGAAATCTGGAAATGTGGTTTGTTTACCAAGGTAGCAGATTTTTCTGAGAGATGTTGAAAGTTTAAGAAGACAAGAGAATAGAATATTTGAAATTGTGACTATTTTAGTGAAAATACATTTATGCTCTACCCTGATATTTCCCCAACCCTCCTGCCCACTAATTAGATCTTTCACTATTATTTACTAGTTCAAAGCACCATTAAGTAGCTCAAGCCAGAAAGTTAAGCAGTCAATCAACTACTTAGATCTATTGATTATGCTTCCTAATATATCCATTTCTCTCTACTTCCATATTACCACTTTGGGTGAAGCCACAATCATATCTTATATGGACTGCATAGAAACAGGAATCAAATTTGCTTCCCCAAATTCCTCTGATCTCCATTCAGTCAATTCTCAACATGAAACAGAGTAGTTTTTAAAGCATAAATTTGATCATGTTGTCCCCAGTTAAACCCTGTAATGGCCCCTCCCCCTTTTCCTAAGTTAAAATCTAAAATTTTGACCCATTGCTGGCCCCAGTTTACTCCTATAGCTTCATCCTCTTTCTCCCCCTTTCTCTGTGCTCTATAAAACCCCTCATTTAATTCCTTGAACCACGATCCCCAATCCAGAGATTGCTTGCATTATTTCCTCTGCTTGGATCATCTTAATTCCATTTTTTGTCTCCTAAACTCTTACCTTGCTGACACCTATTCGTGTTTTAGCTCTCACTGTGAGAATTCCCTTGCTTGGATAGGCTGACGTGCAGCTGGTGACTGGTGTTGTAAAGTTGCCTGTGGTTTGCAATAATGTGCCACCACGATTCAGTTCATGGGTGTTCATTAGTGAGAAGTAGGTGTGAGATGCACCTGGAGGTGGTGTTCCTGTTCAGAAAGTGAGAGGGATGTGGATGATGACTGTAGCTGGCTGCCCAGGCCAGCCTTTCTCAACCCTGCAGTCTGTTTGGGTCTCCCATCCATCTGCTCACACAGCATCCAGTACTTTTTTCCCCTTGCATCATCGTGATGACATAATTAACTGCTTCATTGCTTAGTGTCCCTCTCACCTGATAAACTATAAGCTCCCTGAATCCCGGAACTGTGTTGGCTGTGTCCTGTCTATGTTAGATCCTCGCTTAGTGCCACCATATTTTAGGGACTCACTACACATGGTTGAATAGAAAAATAAATCAAAATCTAAGATGTGTCGTCACTGTGCCAGGGGGAGCTCTCATGAGCTTGAAAGGTTAGGAACCAAGAACGTATAGGTAGTTTATGCTTGGGTGGCAGCATGATGTGAGTAAATGTGAACTGTGTGTGTTTCTTCTCTTCCATTATCCATTCTCCTTTGGAGCATCTATGCCATTCTGCAGTCGTTCCCTCAGGAGATGGGTGCTGAGAGCAGTGAGTAGAGAAAAGCAGGTGGGTGGGTGTTTTTTCCAACTTTGAGCCGTAAAAACTGAATGTGATATAATAAAGAATACATCTGGTCCATGTCCCTAGTTTCTAGTGTAGGACTTCAAAACCCTTGGAATTTCCTGAGTGATAGGAGTATCTTTTGTTATTCACAATGAGCCCTTTTCAACCACACCCGAGTTTATGCCACTGAAGTAACAAAAGGTAGGCCCTGAAATATTAGAGAGGGGACGGCTGTGCCAGAAAGACCAGGGGTCTAGGAGGAGAGAGGGACTGGAGATAGCATAGTCACGTAGCCAATGACATAATGAAACTCCAATAAGACTCTGAAATCCCAAAGTTGGAGGAGCTTCCTGTTTGGTGAGCACATTGATGTGATCTGCCCTGATTCCATGGGGAGAGAGCGTGGGAGCTCAGTGTCTGGGCCCTCCCAGGCCTCTCCCCATGCATCCCTGACATCCGGCTGTTCCTGAGTTATGTCCTGTATAATACAACTGTTAGTAAGTGCAGTGTTCTCGGTGAGTTCCTTGACTTGTTCTAGTGAATAATCGAACTTGAGGAAGTCCCAGGAACCCCCAAATTAATAGCCAATTGGTCAGAAGTACATGACCCCCTCCCCCCAAAAAACTTGCTGCTGGTTTCTAAAGTGGAAGTGGTCTTGTGGGGGACTTGGCCTTTAACCTGCAGAGGCTGCCACCCTGGGAAGTAGGTGTCAGAATTGGATAGAATCACAGGATACCCAGTTGATGTCAGAGAATTGATGTGAGGACAATGAGGAAGAAGATTTAGGGCACCAATCAATCCCAGTAGAGTTCCCCTGCTTTAAGATCAGAACAACTGCCCTGGGAAGCTGTGGGGCATAGAAGTTGGTGAAATCCTGAAAAGGGAGGCCAGGGCCCTGCCCTCCCAAGGTGGTGCCATTGAAGGAATCCTCAGATGGTTTTGTGGGATCTGAGAGGAGAGCAGCCTGTGCTGCAGATGGCAAGGCTCGAGAGAGGAGCTGCCACCCCTGGGGCCCTGGTGGAATTTCTCAGGTTTTAGCATAGGCAGAGGAAGCTTGGGAAAGTGGAGCTGCTGGAAGGGCACAGAGGAGGCAGGAAGAGCCGGTGTGCAAGGGGAGGTGGCAGGTCAGATCAGAAGGGCTTCAGGCGATTGGGACAGGCAAGTGGGCTTCAGAGAACTTGCAATTTAACAACCAAGTGGTGAGCTCATGTGTTTGGGTGTGTGCACCCGTGTACATATGTAAATTCTAAATCTCATCATTCTTTTGTTAAAATTCCTCAATGGCTAATATTTATGTACTTTAAAAAACACACAGAAAAATGGAATCACACTTACCTATGTATGTTTTCATTTTGCAAATTGATCTTTTGTGGCAGGCAGACTAATGACCCTCCAAAGATGTCCATGTCCTCATCCCTGGAACATGTGAATATGTCACCTTATGTGGGGAAAGGCACTTTACATGTGTGATTAGGTTAAGGGTCTTGACATGGAAGATGATCCTAGATTATCCAGGTGGGCCCAAGGTTATTACAAGGGTACTTAGAAGAGAGAGGCAGGAGGGTCAGAGTCAGAGAAGTAATGACAGAAGGAGGGGTCAAGTCACAGAGAGTTTTGAAGATGCTATACTCCCGGCTTTGAAGGTGGAGCAATGGACCATAAGCCAAGGAATGCAGGTGACTTCTAAGCTGGACAAGGTGTCAAAAACTAACTAATTAACTAACTAACTTACTAACTAACTAACTACCCTGGGGCTTACTAAGAAACACAGCCCTGCTGATATCTTTGATTTGAGCCCAGTGAGACCTATTTTAACTTCTGACCTTCAGAACTACAAGCCAATACATTTGTGCTGTTTTAAGCCACTAAGTTTGTCCTAATTTGTTACAGCAGGGATAGAAAACTAAAACAAATGCTCACTTAAAATATGTAATAAACATTTCACTTTTACATAGATACATTCCTTTAGGCTCGTCTTTAACGACTCCAGTTGTTTTCCATTATACAGCTGTATCCTGATTTATTTACTGATCACCCATGGCTGGACATTTAGGTTGCTTTCAGATCTTTTTCTTTTTTGCTATAGTAAACCCCACTGCAATGAATATCCTTGACATATGTCCTTCTGCACTTTTCTGATATTTCCTTAGGATCGATTTCTAGAAGCGCAGTTCTAGGAAAAACACATTTTAAAGGTTTGTGACACACATTTGACATTTGGTGTTGAGATATGAAGACTTTCTGTGTAAATGTGTTGAAGACCAGGTGACTTCATCAGTCCTTCACTTTTATTTATGAAGCTAGGTCTGCTAAAGAGGACATCCCTTAATGTTTGGGCCCTCTCCTTTCCTCTTCCTTCTGTTCTCTGTCTACAAACAGTAGAAAAGGGAGATGCTACAGTAGAGCAGGGAGAGGCCCTGATTGATTGACAGCCAACAGGCAGGCTCTTGTCTGGAGAGTGTCTCCCAGGTGGCAGAAGCCAACATCTTGCAACAAAGTGTTGAACCCAGGAGTCACCCACACTTAACTGTACCAATTTATTCTACAACTTGTTGGCCTCGGTATGGGCATGAATTTCCCCACCTGTGGCTGGGGACGTGTTTTGGGACTCTGTGTGGTACTCCGTGGGCATGCAGTGATGACAGGTGGATGTTGAGTAATAAATCCAGAACTTGAATAACTAGAGGTTTTAATTTGGAAAGAAATGCAGTTAGACATCTTTCTTTGCTTCTAAAATACTAAGGTTAACTCAGGAGTGACCAGAATCCACTTTGGTAAAAGAGAGCGTGAGATAAGGAAGAGGGGCAAGAGAAACTCCACGGGGTGGGAGAATGCGTGAAAATGGTAATTTGCCGAATCCTAAATATGCTAAAATCAGTTACAACCCCTCAGGTAACAGGCCTATGTGTGGCTGTCGTGCGTATTACCCTGGCGCTATGAACAGGCTCTTCTGTAGTTATTATTAACCACCTATACATAAGTGATGGTAGCTGCTGTGCATATTTATGTAAACAGTTGACCGCATACCAAAAGTGTCTATGTCTATAAAATGCCAAACACTTGGAAGGGAATGAGTAAATAAAAATAAATCTGGATATTTATCTTATAAAATAGAAAGTTACTTTGGAATATCCATATTTTGAATTTTCCAGTCTTCTTCTGCATATCTTGGTTATTTGAACCAAGTGTAAGGACATCCTTTTCCTTTGTCTCTTCCTTGGGCAAAGCAGTACTGGAGGAAGAGGGTTATAATGCCTGTGCATACAGGAACCCCATGTTAGGGTTGCCCCCGCTTCCAACTTGGGGCCACCCAAAGAAAACCAAATGCACTCCCCTCACCAATCACATAGGATGCCCTGCTACTACTTAGCCCTCCTCCAGGCTCCCCAGGCCAGCAGCTTACCACCTGAGCCTTCCCTTTTCTTTACTATGAAGTCTCCCTACCCTCTATCTGCCTTCGAGTCATTGCCAAAATGCAAGCAATGGTGGCTGACCCCCTTTGCTGGAGCAAGTTCTGAGTAACTTGCCTTTACTTTTCTCATTTGGTTGGTCTTCGTTTATTTCCACATGCCTTTGCTATTCATCTGCCTGTGTCAGACAGACATTTTCAGGTTTCTTCCCTGAGCATCCCTTTCCACACCTTAGTGTCTAACTGATGCTAAGTGGCGGGGGTGGGGGTGGGCAGGGGGGTGGGGCATGCCACAGTGGTGGAACAGGGTGGCTGTGGAAGGCAGGAATGGGAGGCATAATGAGCAAAGGGCCAAGTGGCACCAGGCTAATGACAGTGTGAAAATTAGTACAGGGCATAGAAGCAACAGGACCTATGATGAGCTGTCAGAACAAACCATGAAAATCATTCAAAACCCCACTCTTCAAATCTGCTCAAACTAAAAAGTGATACTTATGTATGCAACCCAGGCGTTCTATAACTTGTTATAGTTTAGACTTCATTTTCTCTTTCTCTAGTCTTTTCTTAGTTAATATATGGGGTTGCATTTAGATATACCAACATTTATTTTCTACTACCCTGCCATTATGGAAAACTCACAGGAAGGCACGTGTAGGAAGGTGTAAGAGAGACTTTTTAGGTCTATATGCCTGGAGGAAGCTCGTTATGAACAAATAAAGGGGAGGCTAGAAGGGGTTAACTCTAATGGGGCAAATCAGAGATGTGGAGAGAGGAAAACGTAGGTGTGAGAGGCCATGTGGTTTAATGGAAATAGCACAGGGCTGAACGTCAGGTGACTGGGCCATGTGAAACAAGGTGCCGATTTATAGGATCCTTGGAGCTCCCTTCTGCCCCATATTTCACGCTCTGGTAGAGTCTGACATTTGCCCGATGAGACAATAATTCTGGGACTCTGTTTTTTCATGTGAAAGGTCTCAGTTTTCATTAAAAACATTCTAGAGCCGATGGGACCACCGGCTCTACCATCCATGAGGATGGATTGGAGCAGGGGTTTTGGAAATGGGTCCCCTGAGCCACACGAAAGTTTTCCGGAGAGTCTGGGGCAGCTTCAGGGGCCTGGCCAGGCGCTGAGATCTGTCCCCCACGTCAATCCAAACACATCACATTTGTCCGTTTTACATGTTGGACTTCTACAGCATTTCATGTGGAAGAAATTTTCTTTTAGCTAAACATTCTGAGCACATTGAGCAGAGGGTCCCGGGGAGCTGAGCTTCACAGCCAGTGATTGCAGGTTCTCTCCTCTCCAGAGCAGTCTTGCTTTCCTGTCTTCCAACTCTTCTCTGGCTATGGGTCAGATCTGTGGGTTTCAATAAATTTTCAATAAATATCTAGCGATGGTGCCGCTCCACCCCCCAGCTCAAAGGTGCTGGAAACCCTCAGCATCAGGCTGTGCTCCAGCCACTGGCTAATGACAGTGTGAAAATTAGCACAGACTTAATTTAATAGATTTTACAGCATCCCTGGAGAGAGGCATAATTAATCTTGATCTTACAGATGAAAAGCTAAACTAAAAACACAAACTAAAGGACGCCCTGCAGGACACCGATGGGTTGTTAGCACAGCCAGGGCTGGAGCCAGGGACATCCAGGCCGAGTCACCAGGCTTCCCTGATGCCTTCTCACACAGCTGCCTTTTGCCTTTTGCCTTTCAGGCAGCTGCCTCTGATGGGAAAGAGAGTAGCCAGGAATTGCTAATTCTTATCACTTACACTTGACTTCTTGATAATGATGATAAGATTTCAGCACTGAAATCTCTGCCTCGGAAGCCAGTGGCATAAAAGGCAGGCAGGGCCTGTGCTTCTTGCTCAGTCTTCTGTGGATCCTGTCCCTGCAGCCACATGTGCTCTCTGTGCAGCTTGAATGGCCAGGACCTTGAACCCCAGGCAGCCCTGCAGTGGGGTGACAGGCAGGAGCCTCTAGAAGACTCCCCATTATTCCATCAGGACAAGGGGCCACGGATGGAGGGGCCTCTCTGGCTTTAAACCTGGTGGATTGCTTTAAACCCTTTGGTCGCTGTAGCAAATGACCACAAACGTAGTGGTTTAAAACGAAATGCATTTATTCTGTTACAGTTCTGGGGGCTACAGAAATCTGAACTGGGCTTCACCAGGCTAAACTCAAGGGACACCGGACCTGGTTCCTCTTGGAGGCTCCATGGAGAACCTGTTCCTTCCCTCTTTCAGCTTTTAAGGCTGGAACCGGCTGCATCAGGCATTGCACTGCTTACAAATGGGCCCACCTGGATGAGCCAGGCTCGTCTCCTCATCTCAGTAGCCTTCATCACCTCTGCAGGGTTCTTTTGACATAGAAGGGAACGTGTTCACATGGTTTGGGATTGGCTGTAGACATGTTTGGGGGACATGACTCAGCTACCACACCAGGCAGTTCTCAGACTGGGGTGGTATTCAGGGTGAATCCAGTTCTGAGACTTGACCAAGGATGGCAGTGGCCCCTGTCTCCTTTGGAGGGTTTTCTGGAATCTTCTGGTCACAGCTGGATGTAGGATGCAGTAGAATTCTCAAAGGTCTTGATTCTGGAAACCCCTTCATCTCCCCACCCCTCCCTCAGAGCTGGAGCATGGAGGGGAAGAGGGTATAGAGCTTTGGGCTGGCCAATGTCCGTGGGAATGAACTCCTCGCCTGGAAAGATTGGTCCAGAGTGCTAAGAGCTCTCTGTCATGTGCTCTGACCTCTGGGGACAACAGGATGAGAAGGGTGAAGACCCGCTTGTCCCTGACCCTCTTACATGTGCAGGCAAGTCCCTCAGCACCAGTTTCCTTGGCTGCGACAGAAGTGTAACGCAAAACACCCAACAGGTTGAAAGGCTTTAATTTAATGATTTTATTTTATTTCTGTTGTTCATTCTTTTGTTATTTATTTCTAACAATAATCACAATACATTCTCATGAAAGAACATTTGAATAATTCAAAATCTATAAATTAATCAGAATCTAGCTGCCCTGTCAGTATCGTCTATTCAAAGGCAGTGCATCTTGTTTCTTAGGCAAATACACACCAACATCCATACACAACTGGACCAATCATTCTATGAGCATGTAAGGTATTTTTTCCCAGTGATTATCCAACTGCTGTTATGGGAAAGCATTTTGACTTATTAACCAGTGTAATATACCTCTTAACACACATATGTTGGTGCTTTTCACACTACTTTTATTTGCTCTCAGGCTTCCATGACGTTCTTCTCTTGTGAAAGTCATAAACAGTGAGCAGTGCAGATAATGGGAAATCACATCTTGCTCCTTGAGTTTCTTAGGTGATTTTTAGAATTTATGAAGAGACAATAGTCTTAAGATGCCAGGCTGTTTGCAAGAATTGGGCCTTGCAAACAGCCTGGAAAATAGAAAAAGGTGTTTGAGATTCAGTGACTTGTCTTTGACTGTCAAGAGCTAAATGAGTCCCTGTGCATAAATTTATAATGTTTACACTATAAAAAATGAATTTGCAGGAAATGGAGAAAGAACCAGACTACTTTGTCACCTGCTGGAGAAAGATTTACTGCTTCGTGGAAATGCAGGCTGGGGACTGGAGAGGGTGGGGGCAGAAAGAGAGGTCTGTAGCCCAGGGAACAAGGGACTGGGTCAGACGGACATGGGTAGGACAGACATGAGTTAGTCCAGTTTAGCCAGTTCTGCCCAAATCACTGAAAGCCAGGTGTCTGATGAACCAGCCTGCACAGACTCTCTTGTCAGTAATTGAGTGGGTCTCACATGAGGGCCTGTGGGAGCGGTGATTCTTGCCCTTCTATTGATCATCATCCCTGGAAGCCACCTGAGGTGCTGTAGGATGAGGTCAGTCTGAGCCCCTGGATTTGCTTAGTCCTGTCTGCATTGTCCTGTATACTCAGACTTCCTTTCCAATTGCTCACAAGCACCTCCATCCCCCAAACAGAAGGTAGAGCCCAGGGGATGGTGGCTCTAGGAAAGGCAGAGCCCCTTGTATCAGCCTCAGGCAGCAACACATGGCACCAGCCTCCCACAGCCACCTCCCCATCACAGGGTCCTTCACAGCAATTCCAGAGATACCCACTGCTTGTATATACCAGAGCTACTTTGTCCAGTCCCTCCTTCTTCCCAGGGGCTGTCAGGTGTGGACACCTGTCCAAGGCCGGAAGGATGGGAGGTTTGAGAGTGGGGACTTGAAATGCAGGTGGAGGGCGTGGTAATCTGCAGACCACCTTTGGAACAAGTCTCATCACTTCCTGTTGCCCCGCAGCTCACCGCTTTCCACCTTTCACATCTCTCAGATCCACACATTTACCTACCTTACCCTCCTCCCATTTTTTAATCTATAGTTTTGTTCAGTAGCATCAAGAATATTTCCTTTTTCTCTTTCTTACTTTATTTTCTTGGTGAGTCAAAGCAAAAACAAAAACCGAACAAGGGCAAGACAAGCAAACCCATTGGAACCTTTTGTTAGAAGGGGTGACCCAAGCCTTTCTTTAGGTGCAACTGGAGATAAAATGAACAGGTACAGCCTACTGCCTGGGTCTTGGGAATCTCCATAGATTCCTTCCCTCTCACACTTCTCAAGACAGGCGTTCTTCAATCATAATTCAGGAGACCCAACCACACATTCTTTTCCTACATTACTCTTTTGCTGTTTTTAGTAATTCTATTAGAACTGCATTCTTTACTTTTTTTTTCATCGCAGAGTTGCCGTATCTCCAAACATTTCCAATTAGACTCTCAAATAATGGCTTTGAGGGCTTAGTTGGGAAGCAGCTCTGCTTATGGTGTTGGCCTCTGGGATAATCACCCTGAGTCCACAAAGCCATTCCCAGTGGTGCTTTGGAGAAGAATGTGATTGAAAATTGGGTGGGTGGTAGGAGCTGGTTGTAATTCCATGCTTTTATAAGCAATAACCTTTTAAGAAGAATTTTCAAGAGAAAAATAATCTACCCTTTTATTAAGTTAGGAAAATAAACTACTCCCAGAGTGGGAGTAGATATCGACATATACTATTTTAAAATATTCTGACATTTTGCTGCATAGCAGGAATCCTTCCTGCTGACAGTTTACATGCCACAATAAAAATTCCTTCTTTTCTTCTTATTGTCTCAGCTCTGGCACAGGTACATTGCTGGGCATATCATTACTGACACAACTGTGTCTACCTGGGGTTTGGTTGTCATTCATTCATTTTAGGACAATGAGGGTTAGTACATGTCTTTGATAATGACATTCAAGGATGACTATGAGGGAGCTGACCTTAGTTCTTGAGTATTAACTCAGAATTAGACACCTTTGAACCACCTCTGCCCTCCCCACCAGCTCCATCCTATGATGGAACTCAGTATAGACTCCAATCTCACTCCTGCCCAGTGCTTCTCTGCTTGGTAGAGAAGGCCAGCCATATTTCTGTCCAGCTCTGTCCCTGCTCAGAGGAAGTAACCTGTAACTGTAGTTGTTGTTGTAGTAGTTGAATGGTGGCCTCCAGAGTTATGTCCATGTTCTAATCCCTGGAGTCTGGTGAATATGAACTTATTTGTAAAGAGGGACTTTGTAGATGAAACTAGGTTAAGAACTTTCAGATGGTTTATCTGGGTATCTGTGTGGGTCCTAAATTCAATGACAAGTGTCTTTTAAGGGACACATCAAGGAGGGGGTGATGTAAAGATTCAGGCAGAGGTTGCGTCTGTAAGCCAAAGAATGCCAGTAACCATTAGACACTTGAAGAAGCAGAAATAGATTCTTCCTCAGGGATAATGGCCCTACCAATACCTTGATTTTTTACTTCTGGCCTCAAGAGTTGTGAGGGAATAAACTTTATTGTTTTAAGCCACTAAGTTAGTGGTAATTTGTTATGGCAGCCTAGAAAATAAATATAGTAACCCATTCTAAATGGTGACTTCACAGAGGACTTTTAGGGCAGTGAAACTATTCCATATCATATTTTAATGATGGATAAATGTCACTGTACAGCTGTCAAAAACCATAGACTATACAACACCAAGAGTGAATCCTAGTAAAAACTATGGGCTCTGAGTGATAATGATATGTTGATGAAGATTCGTTGATTATAACAAAGTACCACTTTGGTGGGGGATGTTGATAGTAGGGGAGGATAGTGTATGGGGATGTAGGGGATAAATAAGAACTCTCTGTACTTTTTGTACAGTTTTTTTGTTGTTGTTACTCCTTACCCGAGGATATTTTCCCATTGATTTTTAGAGAGAGTGGAAGGAACAGAGAGAGACACAGAGAGAGAAACATTAGTGTGAGAGAGATACATCATTTGGTTGCTTCCCACATGAGCCCCGACCAGGGCTGGGAATTGAGTCTGCAACTGAGGTACCTGCCCTTGACCTGAATTAAACCTGAGACCCTTCAGTCCACGGGTCCATGCTGAGCCAAATTGGCTAGGGCTTTTTTGTTCAATTTTGCTGTCGGCCTAAAACTGCTCTAAAAAAAAAAAAAAGAAGCCTACTAAGAAAAATGGCTGACTTGCCTCTTGCCCTTATCCTCTGAGAAAATGTGACTCTCTCTGCACTGATGGATACAACCTGGCTCACGTCATGCCCCCAGTTTCTCCTCACTGAGGTAAGAAGGCCTTTGTCTCCTGCACTGATTAGTTGTGACCAGGAGTGCAGCGGCCAGCTGTGAGCTGCCAGCACAATGTCCTGATCAGCTGTGAGAGTGAGTGCTAGGTCCTAAAGGGGGATTTGGGTGTGCACCTGAGAATCCACCACACTGATCACACTTCAGTCTTGGAAACATACAGCCCTTACTTTGTCTAGGTCTGCATCTGAGCTATCAGGTGTTGCCGTAGAAATTCAGGCAACTTGGCTGATTCAATTCACTTCCAACTCATGCTCTCAAACTTCTGGGAAGTTCTTAACATTGTCCACCAAGTCTATTCCCCCCCCCCCCCCCCCCCCCGCCACCCCCGGGTTATTTGCTCTCCATTCTTTGGGATAACTAATTCATACCTCCATTTTTCTCCTTCAATCTCCAAGATCTTTTTCCTTCTTTTCTCTTCCAAAAACAGGACACTGAAAGTACTTCTTTCTCCATCCCCAGGCCAGTCAGAAGGCCACAACCCCTGCTGTCTGCTCAAGAATTTGACTCCATGTTTCTTCCCCTTCCTCTCCCACCATCAGTTTCTCTCTGTTAGATAATTTTTGTTAACATACAAACAGGCAGTGGTCAATCTGATCCTCTTAAATCTTCCTTGACTCCTCCTGCTCCAGTTAGACCCTATCATTCTACTTCAGTTCACAGCAAACATTCTCATAAGAATTGGCTGTGCATACTGCCTCCATTCGTTTAAGTTCTCAGCTCCTTCTAATTTGACTTCTACTTTCACCTTTGGAACTGCTCTCTTCAAGGTCACAAATGGCCTCCACATTCCATTTCATTCCACTTCTCTCTGTAATTAAGACAGGATGACTCTTCTTCAGGAAAGCATCCTCTCTTCTGAATTTCATGCTCTAGGTTTCTTCTGACCCATCCTCTTCCTATTTCCATCGCTTGCTTCACCTCTTCTCCCTAACTGCCAACTATTTGAGGGCCCTAGGGCTCACTTTTTGTCCCCCTTCTCTCTCTGTCCTTGAGAGTTCTGATTTGTTCTCATCACTTTCACTCATAAAATATTTTACGGGATCCCAAGACTCCCACATCCAATCATCCACTTGATATATCTAGCTTGCTGGCTCACAGCCATCTCAGAATGGCCATGTGCTCCTCCCCCTTTCCTCCCCCTTTTCCACAACCAGTAAATGACACTCTCACTCAGCAAACCACCAACAAGGTCAGTCTTGAATGTCATCTTTGACTCCTCCTGTTTCCTCACTTCCCCCCACCCCCCCATCAATAAATCCTGTCATTTCCAGCTCCAACATATAATTCCAATCCATGTGCTTTTCTCTGTCTCTACCATCACTCCTTGTCCCAGCCTTTGTGACATCCCACCTGGCTCATGTAGCAGTTTTACAACTCTCGACCACTTTCATTTTATTTTCTAAAGCAGTTGACAGTGGTCAATTTTATTCCCTTTTACTGGTACATTTAAAGTAAAACCCCAACTCTTACTGTGGCTCACAAGGGTGCTCTCCTGTGTCCCTGCCTACTGTTGCTAACTTGCTCTCTTCTGATGTATGCTCTATGCCACTAGGGGCACTGCACACATTTTATTTTGTCTTCCCCAGGGTTTCTCAGCTTCAGCACTACTCGAATTCGGGGCTGGGTGATTCCTGTTGTTGGGGGCTGTTCTATGCATTACAGAATGTTTGGCAGTGTAGATGACAAAATAGATGCCAGCAGCATCCACCCACACCAAGTTGTGGTAATTTAAACTGTCTCCAGACATTATCAAATGTCCCTTGGGTGGCAAAATCACCTCTGATTGCTCTACCTGAAATACTCCCTACCACTCATCCCCCAACCCAGGGGCAACATTAAAAAGACTTAACAACTGGTCCAGCATAGGCTTCGACCAATCTGAATATGCGCCAGCTCCAAACATCCTTATCTTCACCTGTAAAATGAAGATAAGAATAATCCCCACCTCCCAGGGTTGTTGTGAGAGTAAATGAGTTTAGGTGTATAAAGTGCTTATCATCAGGGCCTGCCACAGGAGGCATGTCCTATCAGCGCTTGCTGTTTCTCTCAGCATCCTTATTTTAATTGGCTCATTATTAACCGAGTCCATACATATCAAAGGAGCCCCCTGCATCTCAGTTATTCTGGTTGTTTCAGTAGAACACTCACAAGTTGTAATTAACTTGTAATCATAGCCATCTTTATTTGCCCATTACTTGACTTCCCTTATAAATTCCACCAAGGCCATGTATCAGGGTATTCAAACTGCTGTAACAAATACTTGGTACACATTAGTGATTTCACTCAGTAGAGGATTATATTCTTTTTCCCTATGAGTGTTTGGTGCACAAGCCTTCCAGGTACCCTCCTTCCTCTGCTGGGACTTCCCTGTTAGATCCTCTGCCTCCAGCTGACATGGGGGGAGAGAGGGAGAGAGGGAGAGAGGGAGAGAGGGAGAGAGAGAGAGAGAGAGAGAGAGAGAGAGAGAGAGAGAGAGAGAGAGAGAGAAGCTTTCACATAGAAGGTTTTCAATGGACCTGGGCTGGGAATACCCAGCATCACTCCTCCCACATTCCATTGGCTAGTGCTGTCACATGGCTACTTAGGCACAAGGCAGGCTGGGAAATGTAGTGTGGTTGTGCCCAGCAGAGGTGGGAAAGGGTGTGGTGAGCATCTAGTCAGTCTCCTTGCAGACAGCCATTGCATCTGTGGGTCCAGCATGTACAACTGGGCACAGGGTTAATAATGAATAAATATTGTTGAATGAATGAATATGTGTTAACCTATTTAAATCTTTCCTGAGCATTCAAATTGGAAGAGATTAACACCTCCACCCCCCCTTCCACCCCCCACATCAGTAACTCTTTTTTTTTTTTTTTGAGTAACTCTTATAAACTTCATTATAGATACTGAACACTTGTGGAAGGATAATTTATGATAGCAGAGCACTACTCTTAGCTCTGCCAGCGAGACTCCGCTAAACCTTGAGAAGCCATTTCTCATTTCAGGGCCTTGGTTTCTTTCTCTGCCCAGGGTGTCTCCTGGGGTGCAGAGGCTCTGTGGGGCTTCCTTCCCTATGTGATCCACAGCACCACTCTGTTTACAGAAGAGACCAGAAACAAATGTTCCTAGGTTGATTTTCTGACCAGTGTAGTTCCCCTTGACTGACACATTCCCCCAGTTCTGGTCTGCTCTGAGGGGGATGCATTAAATAGGACTCCCAGCCAGGCGGATAGCAGTGACCCCAATGTTAAAACACAGGCTATCTCTCTGCTCCCCCTCCAAGGGCTGGCAAAGGCATAATTTAGGTGTGCAGTTACCATCTCAGATTTCTGCCAGCCTTAATGATGATTGCTCAACAAATATTGTGGTTTGTATTGGAATTACAGGAAGCTCCTTGACAAGCCTTTTGTTGCAGGCCTGGGACTGTTCGTAAAGAGTGTAGAGGGTTGCCAAATTTAGAAAAATAAATATACAGGACGTGTATTGCATGGGAGGAACACACAGCACAGAATTATTCGTTGTTCACCTGAAATTTTACTTTCACTGGGTGCTCTGCATTTTATCTGGTAACCTTATTCATGTGGGCCTTGGTCTCCAGCACCGGGCATGCTAGGACTGCTCCATCTCCATTATTATTTGTTTGATTTCTGCATTTGCCAGAAATCAAACTGATGGGACCTTCCAAGAGGTGTGAGCTCTCAGAGTAGGTGCCTCCATCTTTATCTGGTTCTTAGACTGACTGGAATGTTCACTCATTTCCTATCTCCATCTCAGTGGTTTGCTGGACAGGTCACCCCTTCTTTCTGTATGCTCTGGCTAGTGGGTCATTTACTTCCCACTTGTCTTGGCCTCTCATTCATCTTGCTTCTTACCTGATTAAAATTACTAAAATTGCTCAGTCAAGTCTCTAATGATTGTATTTCCTTTTCCTTTATTAAAAATTGGGGTCGACCTTAACATCTGTGAACCATGTTCAGATTTAATTAAGATACACTTGGTGTAGTTCATAACCACTTATAAATTTTAATTAAACTGAATATATATTAAGCTGAATTATTTTATAAGAACCAGTGAATGCATTTGATAAGAAATATAAATGTCTGTGCTTGAAGTGCTACAGATTTATATTCTGAAGTCCTGATTTTAAAAGGGAAATCATTTTAGGTCAACTTTAGCCTTGAATAAGAATTTATGAATGAGACTTTGACTTTAATTCATATTAGTCTCCTTCCATTATTGGAAAATATTCATTCACTCAACATTTAGTGCCAGGGGTCTATTTAGTACCAGGAACTATGCAAGTCATCATGTTGGAAAGTTCGTTTTTTAGATTCCTAATTGTCTTCCTTTGATCTTGCTTTTTGTCTTCACAGCCTTTGTGGGTTGAGTAGTTATCCAGTTGGGTATGAGTAGATTACCTTTTCATTTTTCATTGATATGGTCAACTCTATTAGTAACCAGAAAAATGTTTGGGTAAAGGGTGTCTAAACTGTCTCACCCAAAGAAGAAAAGATATCCTCTTTTCCTCTTTTTATTTTATTTTTTAAGTGAAGGCTATGTCTGCTTAGGGATGTGAAAGAAGGCTGGCTGTGTGAGGAAGTGAGTGCCATGGACTGCCAAACCCCACTTCATAGGTTGAAACCCCAATCCCAAATGTGACTGTCTTTAGAGATAGGAATTTTAGGGGATAATTAAAGTTAAATGAGGTCAAAGGGTCAGGTCTGAATCTGATAGGATTGGTGGAGGAAGAGATCTCTTTCTCTTTCTCTTCCCATGTGCATGCACCAAGGAAAAGCCAAGTGAACACTCCATGAGATGACATCTCCAAGCTAGGAAGAGAGCTCTTACCTGAACCCGACCACGCTGGCACCCTGATCTCAAACTTCCAGCCCGCAGAACTGTGAGCAATAACTTTCTGTTGTTTAAGATAGCCAGTCTGTGGTAGTTTGTTATGGTGGCTCAAGCAAACTAACATAGGGAGCTGTTGGTGCACATAGGATTTCCATGGGTAGTTGGCACTCTGACCTGTGAGCTGGGCAGCTCTGTCTCAGGTGTGGTTTTGCCCTTTGCTGTAAGAGACTCCCTGAAGTCAGCCACCCCTTGTTTCTGATAACAGCATGGATTCTATCACCAGCATTCCTGGAATAGCTCTTGACAATGGAGCAAAGCTAACCAGCTTGTCCTTGGATTGACTCATGAACTTGACCTATTAATATTACATTTTTGACTGATTGAACGTGGAAGCCTAGACACTTGTGATTTACAACTGAAGTCCTCCACGAGCAAATAAATGCGGGCTTTGGTTTATCGGGTCCTACAGCTTGCTTCCCTTCCATCAGGGAGAATTTTTCCATTACAAGAGGTAATAATCCTTCCCTTTTTTGTGTCCCATTGAGTCGTATATGCCAACAGATTTCAGAACATTAAAAAAAAAACACCCTCAAGCTGAGTTTAATATTTGATGTGACTTTTGCACTGCTGAGCCATGTCCAGCCCTAAGAGCGTGGTTTCTATCTTTCCCCATGAGTCTCACCTCCTGCACCTCTTTGATGCACTAAAAATGCTCTCTGTGGATCAATGAAGAGTTCCAGCCCCCCAGACATAGAGCCTTGACAGAAAATCAATGTGTGGTGTGGACAGTTGAGGAGAACCTTAAATAATGTCTTAAAAGAATCCATGCTCCTTAGTCCCCCTCTGCCAGCAGTGGAGACAGCTAGGGGGGGGGTCATACCTGCTAATGGGCATATTCTTTTTTAGTGTCTGGAGGTTTAGCAAAACCAGCAGATGAAAACTACAGTCAGCATCATAATTAGAAAACATTTAGATTCACAGATGATTCTGACACTTTCAGGCCCTATGGTGAGTCTATTTAAAAAATACTAAACTCGGTACTTTGCTTAAATCACACTGAGATCTAACATGTGCAATTTAGTTTCTCCCTAAAAGCAACACTTAGCGACGTTTATTTGCTGGCATCATCTGGTACCAAGAACAGTGAGAGGATGCTACTGGACCAAGCTAGAGGACCTATCCTCCAGCATCAGGTGAGGAGAGAGGCAAGTGCCCTCACTTATTAGTATCTTGTTGCAGCAGAAACCACTGCAACACTGTTGTCTGTATGAGGATATATGGAGGGGAAGCAAACTACTCCAAGATACCTGTGACAACCGTGGTGCAGAGTGTTACCAGATGCCACTGGTTTGGGATTCCTCTCCATGGAGTGCTCCCTGCGTAATGCACTCTGAGGCTTTCCAGGAACAAAATTGATGTTAAGAAAGCTTTTTAGGTCCCTGGAAGTAGATAAAGATAGGCAGGTGTTTGGGGGTATACTTTCCACAGTAGTTTGCACAGCTGTGTTTGGTAAAACAACTACCAATGCAAGACCCATGAGAAACTCAAAGGGCACTAAGGCATCATGGGAGCCCTGTGACTACGAGAACTGCCCTGCTGGATTGGCTGATGCGCAGCTGTTGAGTGCTGCTGTGAAGCTGCCTGTGGTTTGCAGTCATGTGCCACCTGATTCCGTTCATGGGCATTCTGTGGTGAGAACTAGGTGTGAGCTTCACCCGGAGGTAGTGTTCCTTTTCAGGTTGTGAGAGGTTCATGGACGATGGCAGGGCAGAGGGGGAGAGGCAGGTGGTCTGCCACAAGTAGGACGGAAGGTGGGTTCATGACAGGCAGAGAGGGAACTGGGGAAGGTGGTTCTTGGTGAACATTAGTTGACAAGAGACAAGAGCTGTGAAGAAATGGTCTTCCAACTGAGAAAGTGTCATCAGCAAGAAACACACTGACTTAGAGAAGGAAGGGCTTCAGGTTGCACAGGATTTTGAAGATAGACCTTCTGATATTTCTCTCTGGGACATCATGACCCAATTAGGTTCTAGAGCTTCTCTGATCAGGATGGTGGCCACAGGCCAGAGGTGGCCCGCGAACACTTGAAATGTGGCTGGTGTGAACTGTGGCAAATACACATTGTATTTCAAAGACTTTTATCTCAGTAATTTCTTAAACGGTTGCTTACATGTTATAATGTTAATATTTTGGCTATATTGGGTTACTAAAGTATTTTGTTATTAAAATTAATTTCACCAGCTTCTTTTAAGTTTTCAAAATACAGGTACTAGAAAACTTAAAGTCATACATGTGTTTTATATTCTATTTCTACCAGACAGTGATGCTCCAGAGTTTTATAAATAGACTAAGTTGAACCTCTTATGTATGATCACACTTTAAAACATTTTAAGTTTCCCAATGTGAAAAACAAATATCTCCAGTTCCATGAATTACTCTTTAAGTGACCTAGTTCCAGAGGGCTCACGAGGCTACCCCACTGGTCAAGCATCCCTTTGTCAATGTCTCCCTTGAACTATGATGCCTGGAGTTGATGCTGCAGGGCCCGAGTGGAGTCAGAAAGAACTGAGGGTGTAGATAGTATAAGGCCCTAGATCTATGTGATACAGGCTGAGATTGCCTTACACCAACAGTTCTCAGTCTTTGTAGGTAGCCTTGCTGTGAGGTGGGCTCAAGTCTGAGTGGGATCTGACCCTCCAGCACTAAGAAACTCGCAGGTAAGTGAAAGCAAGAGTTACAGTCCTCCAAGTGTTACATCTTCCTCCATGTAACAGGGCGCCTAGGTCTTCCCCCATTATTACAGCATCTGACTTGGAGTCTCAGCTGGACCCTCTCCCACCTTCTCCCCTTGGGAGAGATGATTTGTGTAAAAATATTCCCCAGTTATATAAACAAGACATGCTGAATGTGTAACTGCTGACCTTTTGGAATTTAGAATTCAAGGGCCTCCAGAGTCCTGCAGGGCAAGTTCCATCTCCTCTGTTCTCCTTGGCTTGACCATCCATGTAAGCATCTATCCACTCCTGACTCATGCTGTTACCCATAATTGATCTGTAGGTGATACCAGTGTGTTTTAGGAGAATAGGAAACTTAAGCTCCCAAAATGTCCATAGGCTCATGTTTGTTCACTTGAGGTGGCTGGTTGAAGGGGAAGAACAGATAGTCAATTCTTTATCACACTAAAGTCAAACCATGTCCTATCACAGTCACATCCAACACCCTCTGCTTGACTGAGAGCTAGGAGGATGGGGACGAAGGGAGGATAGAAGGTAGCTTCTGAAGGAGGGAAAGGGGTGCGGCCAGTTGAAGTACAGTGTTCTCCCTATGTCCCTGTGACCACCACTCACCGAAACACCTGTCCAATTTTAGGAACTAGGTGCGAAACTTTGAAAAGCTCCATTAGGACAACTGAAAGGTGTGTGTGTTCATCATTTTAGGAAGATATAGACTAAGCTCTTTAAACTTTTAACTCAAGAAAAAACTTGAAATATCTTTATATATAAAAGCCAAGGGACCAGAATGCCAGAATGACCAGTCGCTATGATGTGAACCACCTGTGGACCCTCCCTTTGGCTGGTCCTACCCCTGACCCCCCCACTCCCTGATTGGCGGCGGGGCCAGCCGGCCAACCTCCCATGTTCCCTTCCCCCTGCCAGCCCACCTGATCAGCCCCCATAGCAGGGGATGGTCGGACCCCACCTGTGCCGTGCATCGGGCCTCTAGTATATATATAATTTCACTTGAAGCATTCATGAGTCGTCACTCAAAATCGAGCAAACATTCTAGTTTGCTGGCCTAGTTCTCCCAAGTGCCTATTCAAACAATATTTCCACTTGGGGAATCACCACTTCTCCTTTGAGCACTGCCCTCTTCTCCTCTGGGCCACCGGCCTGCGGCTTACACTCTCCCCCGGGAGTGCTCCTTCCATGTGGCAAACATCTTAGCATAACTGTGGAGGGGCATTATGGGAACTTCTTGGTGAAAGGTACTTGGTAAAAATGAATGCTACATAAACAGAAGACCATTGTTACTAGATTAGCTTCTCTTCACAGGACTAATTATTTCATAGTCTTCCAGAATGAACTGCATTTGCCATCTGCCGGCCCATTTACCTCAATGATCCAAATTCTTTTAAATCTGGTCACAGCTCCTCATTCTCCCTTCAACTCCAGTTTTAGTGCTGCTGGATGATTTCAGAGCCCCTATGTTCTGAACCTTGTGAGAGCCACTTAACTTCATGATGCGTGACAGCACTCCTCAAAGTAGGCCGGTGTCCCTCTTGAAGTCGAAGGCAGTGGCAGTCTCGCTTCAATTTCTAATGTAGTATTTGCCTCGTTTTTATCATTTACTGTTCTGTCTCATCTCTCTCTTAAAACTTTAAATGGAATTGTTTTGGAAAACTAAAGAAAGCTGCCTGATGCCTGTTTTCTTCATATTTCTTTATTAACTTGGTTGAATGGTAGATAATTTTGGCTTTTTGGTCTTATCATCTAAAAGCTAAATTCCAGAAAGTTAGGTGAGCTTTGGAACCCTTTTGGATTGTTTGCCCGCAGGCAGCTGGTGGTTGGCCTTGCCTGGTACAGGTGGGGCATCAGGGCCCTGCCCTCCCTGGCTCTCCTTACTCAGCAGCCTACCCTGGCACAGCCCTCTCGCCACAGATGCCAGGTTTGTATTGTTAAATCATGGTGTTTTTATCTCCTCATGTTTCATCATTCAAAACATAACATGTTTTCAAAACACTGGTCCTGCAATTGAGACACATTACCACCAGGAGGCCCTGAATTCATCCACTGACCTTCAGACCATATAAATCATCACACGGTGAGTAGGACACGAAATCAGCAGGTCATCATATTATAAAAGCTGATCTTATTTTTTAAAGTTGGAACTTAATGTTAAGCAGCAGGATGTATAATTACTTTGTAGCAGCTTTGTAAAGTAAATAGAAGTTGAAGATGTCATTTTGGTGCCTTTGTCCTTCTTACCAATGTGTTGCATAGAGATTGTGATTAAAATGCTCTTTTGTAATTCACCTGAATATCTTATAGTGAAAACCCAGTGAGAGCTCACAGCAGCCCTGCATTTCAGACTGCTGATGGTCCAGGCTGCGAGGCTGGTGTCGAGGTTGTTCAGGACACATTTACTCATCTATATCAACAGGTTTGGGTTTTCCAAGGAACAAAACCCAGAAGCAAAAGCAAAAGCAGTATGTTGTGCACGTTGCCTGTTCCAATATAAGGTTCCTGGAGAATATCTATTTACAAGTGTTCTGAGATCGTCACTTTTAGAAGAGCCCCTGGCTTGTTCCAGCTCTGGTGTCCCCTTAGCTAGTTCTCTTCTTTGACGGGAACTAAGTGTAGCCCAATTTGCTTCTTTACTTCTCCAATCAGCTTACTACAGGGATAAAGGGCAGTGAGAAAAATGAGTTTTAAGTTCTTCAAAGATTATTATATCTCTTACATAGTGCAGGTTTTTTTTTTTTTTTAACAAATTAAAGTATGGTTTTGAAAAAGAGGTTGAAACTGGCTTTTATTATAATTACTGAAAAAAGTCAGTATCACCAACCAACTCTCCTGAACTTCCCACTCGGAGCTGATGGCAGGAAGCTGGGGTTCCAGGAGAGTTTCAGCATCAAGAGCGGGTTTGCCAGAACGATGCGAAGGATGAGGCTCAGCTGCCAGGGGCAGTGCGGTCAGGGGAAGGGCACTGGGACAGAGGCCAGGGAGCACAGACAGAGAGCATCCAGGGGGCCTCAGGGGCTGGTTGGATGTGAGCTGTTGTCTGACTCAGTTTCCCCCAGATATAGACCTTCCATTCCTAGAGACACAGCTCTACCTGGTTCACTACCAGGCCACCGTGGTCTCAGGTGACACGCTCTGATCCAATAAACGCTTATTTACAAAACCGGGCAGTGGGCCGGATTTGACATGTGGGCTGCAGTTTGTCGACCCCCAGATAAAGCACGAGTGCCTCAGCCCACCACAAAGGACTCCCCGCTTTTAGATCCACCCCATCTACCCAGTTTTACATCCTACAAGGGCACGCAGGACTTGCCCACTCCTCGTGCTGGATCCTGACCTGTGTTATCCTTTGTCCATTTCTGCTCTCCCTGCACAGCCAGCTGAACCCTCCTTTTCAGGATAAGCCACCCCAAATCTCTTTTAGAATAAAGGAGTAAAAGCTTATTCCATGATGTTACAACTGCTCAGGTGGGAAAATACCATATTTTGTTTATTCTTTTACCTTCTGAAGTGCATACCTTTTTATCTATCTTATCAAAAGAGCCAGGAGCTGGTGATCTTGGGAGGGGCAGCTGCCTAGAAGTGCTGATGGTGAGCCGGACAGCCCGGTGTGACATGCTGTCCACATCCCACAGCTGGGGCTGTATGCATTGCTGACCTGGTTCAAGAACCCATTGCAAAGACACCAGTCCCCAGAAAGGAAAATCAATAAGTAATTTCTTTCCCCCATGTAATTCCATGGGCAACAAGGATGAAACACATCCACCCAGGACTGTGAGGGAGTGTGCCTGGCGTGGAAGGCAGCATAGTGCACGGCTCTCAGTGAAAATAGAGACAAACGGGAAAGGCAAAGCCGGCCAGAGCAGAGAGAGGCTGATGTGTAGGGAGCCATTTCTCACAGGCATTTAATTCTAGTCCACCCAGGCGCTTTTGCATCGGGGCTTGCTGTTGGCACAGCTATAATTCTATTTACAGATTGACAACATGGAATAATTTTCAGGGTAAAGGGTGAGTCTCGCATCTCTTGAGTCTCAATCTACCCCATGGCCTCCTCATCTTTCCCAGTTTGGATAGTACTCCGCACAAATTGCAAGTAAGTGATGAAATGCGAGTGCGTGGGGAAGAGGATTCCTCCAGCGCTTTGGAAATGGAGCCGGCCGCAACTGTGATCCATCTTTTTATTTTTATTTTTCTCTTCCCAAGCATTGCCACAGAAAGGGAGCTGATTCAGCTGAGTTTGAAGAAACAGCAGCAACATCAAGTCACAGAAGATTGGTGGTTTTGTGGTTGATACACACTTATTTCTTTATTGCTTCTGCAACAAGTATTATAGGCAAAGCTCTTCATTCTGTGTGTGTGTGTTTTGTTTGTTTGTTTTTGTTTTTAGTGAATGGAAAACTTTTTAGTCCTAAAACATTTTTTAATACTTTGGCTTAGGGATAAGTCCAGGAAAATGAACCTAAGAGTCTCAAACCCTTTTGACACTAGTGAACATCCTTTGTCCAAGCACGCTAGCAAACTCTTCCCCCACTTGTCTTTCCTAGCAGGTGATGAAATGCAGATGTAACAATATTTCCAATTATATCAAGACGATGAAGCAACAGAGAAGTTCTAGGAAAAAAGCACACATTTGCTCCATTAATAGGATTAATGGCCCCATTATGTCACCTGACAACTTTCATTTTCCTCTGTGTGCTGAGAAGCATGAAATTGTCATGTAAATAATGTCACATCTGTGCAAACAATTTACAAGGTGCTCCACAGATTCAAATTTAAGTTGTCATTTCTCTTAGCGTGTTAACCGTGTCTTCCCTGAAGTGTCCATCCACCTCACATGAGAATGGCATATTGAGTTCTGCGCTGGCCCTCATCCCTGTGTATCCGGAACCTGTGTGTTTTGAAGGGTTTGAAGAGAGTGCCCATCAACACAATTCGGAATTAAGATTGCATGAGCAAAGAGAGCCAGCGATAGGCTTGTTTGAATTTTCTTAGCGTTCCTAACTGGCTTCATAACCCTTTTAAAGGTTATTACATTTTCCTTTTGCATTTGCTTGTGTGCTGAAGGTCCCTGGGGCTGGCAGAGATGGAAAGGAAGTAACCATTACAGAATCGTAACCGTTCTAAGCCCTAAAGCAGCCTTCTGATTCAGGTGCTCACATTCAAATCCTGCATGCCGGATGCTGCAACCGAACGGTATTCCTTCCCAGAGAAATGCAGCTTCTGGCATTGTGTGTTTTGGTGTATGCATCTGCCAGTGTCACACACACACACCAGAAACTTATATTAATTAGTGATGCAAACACAAATTATTCCAAAGTGAACGAGGGAGTACATTCTTGACCCTTTAGATGCAACCAGCACACATTCCACATCATCTCATTAAATTCAGGCCTCGCCACTCAGGAATGTAGTTTCGTTAGCTGGCCGGTGATTTCCAATGCACCTTTTGTTCTGCATTTAAATAGTCTTAAAGAAGTGCACTCTTTAGGGTTCTGACAGGGACATCATTGGTCTTGCCACAGTGCTGTTCCACCGGCACCAAACTAATTGCACGTCAAGTTTTAGCATCTCAAGGAAGTGAGGGCTGGGAAATACCAGGGTTCAGGCAGAATAACAAGATAACTATTTCTAGCCCTCCCCTCCATGCTGCATCGCTAAAGAGACTTTTGTTCGTAGAGGCCTTTGAGAGTGTGGATGGTGTGTGTGTGTGTGTGTGTGTGTGTGTGTGTGTGTGTGTGATGGGGTACAAAAGGACTCAACAGGCTCAGAAAAAAAGGCTGACCCCTGTAGGAAGTTCCCAACATTTGGAACTTGCTGTTTCAACCTCGAGGTCTAATGAAGACATGATGGGGATTCTAGTTTTATACAGTAACTGTTGGCTATTTGGATATTTGCTTATTATCCTTCAACATGCTTTACAACTCATCAAAATGACCATACTGCCTCCTGGCTGTGCACAGGTAACAGTTTCCTGGTGGCCATAGTGACCCATTTGACAGATGGCCTGTGCTGGGCATGTAGTTTACATTGTGGGTAATGAGACCTGCCCAGATAACCAACTTCCATGACGTGGACACAGCACTGTCAGGGGTGTCCTCGGAGGGTAAGCTGGCAGTGACTTCGCACCCCGTGGGTTTATTGCCTAATGGACACGGCCAGGAGGTCCCCTGCAGGCAGCCCAGCAAACACGTACTGAGGACCCAGCAAATGCCACCGAGGCTTAAAATAAACACAGGCTCCTTGGAATTGCCCACGTTATTGATAGACTCCAGATTGCTCTGATGTTGACACAACCGTCCAAGCATGGAGTGATCGCAAAGACCATCCTAACGATCACATTTATTTTTATAATAGGTCGTCAGGAAAATGAAGGACTATGGTACAGTGCCATTTTCCATCACCTTTGAATCATTTACAAACATGCTGTAGGAAGGAGCCTTGGGAACCCTATGAAAAATTACTCTGCACTCCCTCTCCGGGGGCCACGGAGTGCCTCACCTGTGGCAAGACCACAGTGAGAAATGCACGCTCGCCTCCTCTTCTGTAACCACTCGGTGTCATCCACGCACGCCTCGTCACCGTTTCAGGAACAATGGTGAATGGCAGGGACACAAGATCACAGTTTTCCGAGAACCCACCAGGAAATTTTTTAAAAGTAACATCATATGTCCTCCAACATAGCTTTTTGGAAACAGAGTGGTATGTACATTCAGATATAGTCTGTTTATCCTTAGTTTATTCAAGCTATGTTCATTGAGTGTCTACTACATGCAAGACTCTGTCCCAGGCACCAAAACAGCCGTGAACTCACCCGAGTCAGGTACCGCCCTCACGCAGCTAGCATTCTAGGGGCAGAGAGACAGTAAAGAAACAAAACATGAACAACTTTAACAAAAACACCAAGAAGATTACAGGGGGGTGTCGTACTGTGGATGGGGATCAGGGACAGGCTCCCCGAGAAGGAGCTGTGTGAGCAGGACCGTGGCAGTCCCCGGGAAGGCTGCCAGGCCTGGAGGCAGGCACCTGCTTGGCTTCTGAGAGAATTCTCCTAAAATCGCCATCTGTAGTAAATAGACCGCCCCTCCTTCCCCAGCTCACCGGCTGCCTTTGGGGAAACGCCTCAGAGTTTTAGAACTTGACTTCAGTGCTCCTCGTTCGTTCTGCTTGTCCAGAGTTGGAAATGTCTTAAGGGAAGTTTGTCTTAGTTGCATTTAACATTAAAGAGAAAAAAAAAATCATGTCACGTCACATGGATCCTGCCTTCTAGTCCCAGACGTGACTAAACTGGCAGGGTGGGCTGGACAAGCCTTGGACCTCCCTGGGTCATTTTTCTTCCCTATACATGGGGAGAGGGGCTTTAGGTTCCCAGAAGTTGTGTGAATCTCCATGTGAGTCCGTGTGCCCCTCCCCATGTGATCCCTGTGTAGCTCTCCACATGAACCAGGCACACTTCCACATGAGCCTTTGTGTTTCTCTACGTGAACCAGGTGCAGTTTTCCACGTGATCCCTGTGCGTCTCTCCACTTGAACCAGGTGCGGTTCCACGTGAGCCCTGTGCGTCTCTCCACTTGAACCAGGTGCGGTTCCATGTGAGCCCGTGTGCAGCACTCCACTTGAACCAGGTGCAGTTTTCCACGTGAGTGCGTGTGCGTCTCTCCACGTGAGTGCGTGGGCGTCTCTCCACGTGAAGCAGGTGCAGTTCTCCACGTGAGTGCGTGTGCGTCTCTCCACGTGAGTGCGTGGGCGTCTCTCCACGTGAAGCAGATGCAGTTCTCCACGTGAGTGCGTGTGCGTCTCTCCACGTGAGTGCGTGGGCGTCTCTCCACGTGAAGCAGGTGCAGTTCTCCACGTGAGTGCGTGTGCGTCTCTCCACGTGAGTGCGTGTGCGTCTCTCCACGTGAAGCAGGTGCAGTTCTCCACGTGAGTGCGTGGGCGTCTCTCCACGTGAAGCAGGTGCAGTTCTCCACGTGAGCCCACATCCGCTCTCCTCTTGCCCACCCGGGTGCATCCTCTCCAGTGAGCTTCTTCGCCTTTTCCGTTTATAACCGTCTGTAATCGCGTGGGCACGCTCCGTCTTTCCCTGCGTGCTTGGTCGTGTGTTCTCTGGCCTTTTAAGCTCTGATGTACTCTGCGAGCTTGGGGCGTTTTCGTCCTGCAGGCCTGTGTAGTCTTACCTTGTAAACCATGGAGGTCTGTAGCCATGACTGCTGGGGACTTGAGGCCTGCAGGGAGCGTGCCCTGCCTTTAACCTTGGGCTGTCCTCCGGGCGTTCAGCCAGGTAGGAAAGCCCAGGGCCTGGAGGGCAGGGTGTGTGGGTGGGCAGTGCATTCCTGAGCCCTTACCAGGGCTCTCAGGAGGGTGTGGGTGCAGGTAAGTTTTCACTGGCTCCTTTTGGAAATGGGGGTGCTGGTGCTTGTCCAGGTCACACTCTGGCCCTGCGCAGTTAAGCTGGCTACTTTATCACTGATTACCGGGGAGGGATCCCCTATGAAAGGGGAGGCTGGTCCTCGGATCTATCCTGGGCCCCGGGCCGGGCCACAGTGGACACTCACTAAATTGCCCTGATTTTGCCGCAGGACTCTGAAGGGTTCTTTGCTAGGTGATCGTATCTGGTCAACAGAGCAGGTTGAAGGTTAGTCATGCTCCCCAAACCTCGACCAGTTTGTAGTGAAAGCATGTCTCACACCAAGTTTGCCGCCCACAGAAAGCAGTCAAGAAGAGTTCACACAGCGTGGTGTCAGCCCGATAAAGACGCAGCGCTCTGTCCCTGGAGGCGAGCCCTGCTCACCTTTGCAGGGAAAGCTCGGTGACACAGGTGCCAGTGTTCCTGTGACAGCACTGCCATCTGCCAGGCTCGGGCCCTCAGCAGCCTCGGACTCAGCGGCTGCAAAGAGGGCCTTCTGGGTTGACCTCAGTGCTGTCCCCGTGGGTGGGCTCTGACTCAGACTGCACTCTCCGAACGCAAAGTCGTTTAGGAATCTGCTCCCTTTACACAGGCACAAAAGCTAACATTTCAGTGGCTCCAAAGGAGTCCCATTTTCTCATTGACAGCTGTCTTCAAAGAATATGTAATCTGAGGTTCAAGAATATGTGTTCCCTCCCCCTTCCCCCTCCTTGGGGATTCTCTACAGCTGTTTTCTTTATGCTTGAAATGCATTATGATTGAGAATGCTATTCATCATAACCTCAGGGGAGGAGGGTATTGTGGGCAGAAGGTGCGAGAAGAACACGAAAGACCGGAAGTGGTTGTCATGGAGAGGCAGGGATGCTGTGGAGCTGATTAGCGTGCCCTGTAGCATTGGGGACAGTTCGGGCTGGTGGTGCGGAACTTAACGGTTCACATCTTAACTTCCCATCTCCCTTTTCCCAGCGGAGCTCACCTGTGAAAGATGGTGTGTGTGGAGCTAACGAGGTAGAAGAGGAGGCATAGCCCACATCAAAGAGACACCTGGTTCTCCAGGGAGAGGTGACAGTAAAGCGCTCTCAGAATTCCCAGGAGAGGGTGCCACCACCTCAGCTCGGTTCTGCCAGGCCGGCAGTCCAGCCAGGTAGGCCCTTAGGTGACTCTGATTCTTAAGGAAGTGGTTCCAGGCAGGGGCCCTGCCCAGATGCCTAGGGAACAACTGCCTTAGTGTCCAGCTCCTGGTCTTTCACTGAGTGGGAGCCAACTCTGAGTGGGCATGTGGGCAGCCTCCAAGTGATGGGCAAGGCGAGGACACATTCTCAGAAGGAAGGCAGTCCGCGTCGCCTTGGATTAGCCAGTGTGGTGTGTTTGGGGACTTTGGCCATGCAGAACTATAGAAAAGTAAATCTGTGTTGTTTTAAGCCACTGTGTTTGTGGTGGTTTGTTACAGCAGCAAGAGGAATGAGTATAGGTCCCAACAGAAGAATTGAAGACACACTCATGGGGAGGCCCAGGCTGGGGGAGGGGAAGGATCAGAGCTGGGGCTGGAGAGGGGTCTGTGGGTCCTGGCTGTGGAGGGGCCCGCCTGGGCCAGGGGGCCAGGCCCTAGTGGGCAGCAGCTGCAGTCGGGGTCTGAGTCACCTGGCTCACAATCCAGAGACCTGAAGCATGTCTTTGCAGCACCTTGTACTTGGCAAGTCCTGCTCTGGGTCCGGGACCTCCTTCTGTAGTCCTAGCTGGTGGTATCCCCTCTATCTAGGGTCACAAGCCAGAAATCTAGGGACAATCTTCCTGCAGCCCCCTCCCGGCATCCCCGTGCCTCGTCCATCCAGATTTAATAACCTGGCCCTGACCTTCCTTTCTGATTTCATCTGCCATCGTCCTTCCAGACACATCTTTTTGTCATAAGAGACCAGAATGAGTTTTACTTTGGGGTTTTTGACGTCTCTGTTACGGAGGCTTCTTCCCCTAAGCTCCCTCCTGCTTGTCTCAGGGTCTCAGCACAATGTCCCCCTGCAGGGGACCTTCCCTGACCCGGGCCCTGCGAACCACTGTTCTCTATCACACCCCCTGGTGGCTATTTGCTTCATCGTTTTTAACCCTGCCTGACATCACCGTGTTTGTTGGGTTTTGTGCTGCTTACAGTTCTTTCCTGAGAACAGAAAGGACGTGACTTCCTGTTCATTGCTGAGTCCTCTGTCTCCATGGGCGTCTGGCATGTGGGGGTTCTTTATCTCCTGAGCTTCTCCAGACTCTTTGTCATATTCCATCTCCAGCCCCATCCCCCATCTCTCAACTGGATTGACAGTGGGAGACACTTCACAAAGAAACAAACTTTGAATTGTGTTTGGGCTTGAACCTGCCAGAGTCGTTATTTATTTTCAAGCTGGCGTGTGAGGAGAAAGCCAAGTCCCAGGGGGCCTGCTGCTTTCCAAACACCAGAGAACCCACATAACTTACAGAGTGCCGGGCAGCAAACACAAGGCTGAGGGATTCGTTTGTAAGTTAAATAAACAAATTCCATATTCTATGCTAAGCATTCCATAGGTTTAATGTACAATGAACTATTTCATATGCTTTGAGCTCTTCACATGCTTTCAAATTGAAGATTGCATTCCTGGGAAATGAAATAAGAAATATGTAGTTTGGGATTGAATTATTTTGGGAAGCTTCTTGCTTCTCTCAGTAAATGTAACAGAAAGGTCCTACATGGAGTCAAATTTAAATAAGATATTTCCCCTCCTCCTTACTATGGCTCCTTCACTGTGCCCCAATGGTGGGGGCATGCCAATATTCTGTCTAATTGCTATAATTACTATTACTACCACATCTACAGTTACTACTGGTATTATAATTTCTACTATTGCTGCTATAATTACTATAATAACTGCTACAACCACTACTACAATTGCTACTCTATTACAGTTACTATACTGATGATGATTACAATTACTGCTACTACTTCTACAATTAGTAATATTACTATACTAATTGCTATGACTTCCTCTACTACAGTTGCTACCACTGCTGTGTTGTTACTACTATTACTGCGTTGTTACTACAATTACTATTACTATAATTTCTACCCTACAATTACTAGGATGGTAATGACTACAATTACTGCTACTCATTTACTGTTTACTGTTCAAGGAAAAAAGCAGTGCATACTTTATTGGTCATTAGATGGTTATGTGAATAATTCTCACAACATTCATAATATATTGATTATAAGTGACATTTCTGTGTCTCCATTTTATTCTTTCGTCTTGTGAACAAGCCTTTGATTGGAGATGGATGTCACTAATGGAAACTAAAAGATCAATATGTTAGAGGTCCGGAATATTGGGCTGGACTATCATTTATTTTCCCGATTGTTTCTACATGTTACTTACAATATCAAATATTGTATTTGGCTTATGTCATTTTCTGACATAAAGCCTTGAAATGCTGCATTGTAGTGGGACAGATTTTTTAATGTGAGAGAATTTTATCAATATAAAGGAACTATACCATTTCTTTAACTGAAGGTGTATTGCTGTGAGCTGTGAGGTGACTCCTCTTTTCCCCCACAGACTCCAGTGAGGGACTCAAGCAAAGGGATCTCCAGATGGTGACAATGCTTCACTCTGGAGCCAGTTAGATCAAATTTTGTGTGGAGTCTTCCTTTGGAAGTCAGCAAAGTTGGGTTTCTCTTTGTGTATGCAGAATGGCCATGGATAAGTGGGCCTCATAAGACCCCTTTCAAGCTTCGTGAATTTCTTACTGCAGTTTTCTTGGCATAAGGCATGGCCTTGAACCATTAGTTTGGCCATTCTGATCACTCTGGTAATCTGGTCAGACGTTTTAGTAAGGAGCACTGTCGTTACTTCATTCTTTTATTTTTTCCTCCCCACAACCATGCTGCTTCACTCTGAGGAGCAGCTGTGGGGCATCCGCGAGAAGCACCCTTAGCACATGAGCTCATCATTTAGGAGCAAAGACCTAGTGGACACAGACTGCAGGGTGCAGACTGGGGCCCTTCTAACGTGGGAGCAATGTGGTGCCCAGAAGGTTTGGAACTGAACGTGTTAACTCACTACTCACCCATTTTCATTCTTGGCTGCACTTTGTAGCAGTGGGGCCAACTGGTCCACCAAAACCAGTTAGATCATAATCTCTAGGAGGCAAGGCCTAGGCATCAGCATTTAAAAACAATTTCAGGTGCGTCGTCAGGGTTAACAACCAACGATCAAGGTGCTGAAAACAACACACCCTTAATAAAATAAACGGTGTTTTATTTGGATTCTTTTATTAAAGGGTTGGGTTAAGCAGATTGCAGGATGAATGTGAAGGAGAGATCAGGAATGGGGAAGACGGATCGTTGCCCTGGGTGTGGTCACAGGGAGCAATGGCATCCATTCTGGCAGGCAGGGCAGGGCAGTTAGCAAAGTCAGTGTGGTGGGCGATGCTGTCCAGTGGGGCTACAGTTCCAGGCAGTCTGTGCTTGTCCAATAGGGGGCCAATCGGTGGAAGGAGGTGTTTTTGCCAGGAGGCTAGGCATGGTCTCCAGGTTAGCTGGATTCAGAAAGGAGGGTGTCATGGTGGGGATGCATGACATGCTGTACAGGTGACCTCTCACTTCCCATGCACCTTGGCACTTTTCCTACCAAGCGTGGATGGAATCACAGATCCCTTCAGTTCTCGAGGGCTATCTCGGTGATGAGGGGGAGATAGGGCTTGGAGTCAGCAGCCCCCAGGTGTAAAGCTTCGCCTAATGGGAGGCAGGACCGAATTCTGCCCAGTGAGGCTAAGCTCCTTGACACTTTCCACTGTGGCTGCCCTGTTTGGGTGGACATGGTCTGTGGGCAGAGCTCATTGGGGAAGATCCTGCTCTGGAGAGCCAGAGGAGGGCATCCCCTACCCCCAATACTTCCTCAGAACCCCATTCTACCATAACGGGTGGCATTCATGTCCTGCAATTGGCTTTAACTATTTAAGCCGCCCATTAGTCTCTTCAGTCTTCTTTCTAATCAAGTTTTACCCTATCATGACTATAAAAAAAAAAAAAAAGACTGTGGCGCCTCATCATGAGAAGTGAGAATGCTGACACCTGGGCTGCCTTAAATTGGCCTCTGGAAGATTTGACGCCATTCAGGCGAGCTGGTCTTCTGTAATCACAATTCTCTCCAACCCTGCTGGAAGCCACTCATTAATTATAAATAGGAAATATAAAGGTTGGTTTTCCTGTCTTGCACTCATCAGAGAGATGTATGGTAAATGCAGTGATTGCATTGCTAAACTTGAACTTGTCTTAAATCAAACCGACCTTTAAATTATACTTCAAACACCCCACCTCCCATCCCCATCTCCATCCCCATCCCCAAGTAACTATTGGTCCACACACCAACTTTTATTAATGACATAATAAATTAGATTAACTATCAGCTCAGCCCACAAAGGTTGGAAAATAGCTTTTATTGCATGCTTTAAGGGAAAACTAGTGTAACATATGACATTAATATGCTATTTGATTCTCCAACTGAGATAAGGAAATGGAATTATGTTGGAGAAGGGAAGTCACAATGCAATCTCAGCCCGGACCACATCATCATCAAAATGAAAGTATAAGTTTCTAAAATACAAAACGAAAAGTAGCAGCAGTCACGGAGGAAGGCCGTGACCCTCCCCTGTCCTGGGGATGCCTGGCATGTGGTTTGGCCCAGGAGACCCTGACTCTGCCCCGTCCCTCCTTCCATCAGTGGTCATCTTCCAGGCCTGCTCACAGTCCCGAGTCCCTATGCACCTGCTGTTACATTGTGCTATGTTTCTGATCTTTCAGCAGAGGATGGCATGGCAGGTGCAGCCACATCCGAAGGCCCCAATCTTGCTCCTGAACTCAAACCAGAGCTGGGCCAAGGTGAGATCAGAGGAACTACTACCCAACAGGCTGTGACATGGAGACCACAGCAGCTTTTGCCTTTGTCTTCCCAACCGTCCTCCCCAAGACCCCTCCTCTGGGGCACAGTAGCTTGGAAGAACAATGCCTGATACTTAGATCCTCCCGCGTGCAGCTGCGAGAACCGCGAGACATGCTGCCAGAGATGCTGGGGCTCACTGCCTGCCCTCTGGGAACGTGACCGGGTGAAGGCGGCTCCATAGGCTTCTGTACCCATTTCCCGTGCCCTCCAGGTCTCCTACCCCTCCGTCGGTGTGGAGATCTCTTACAGGTTCGCTCTTCTTAGTTGTCTCACCTGAAGACTGGAGATGCGAAGAGTAGATGCCTTTTAGAGTTGCTGTGAAGCTTCAAGGAGCGACTATTAGCTAACATCCGCTGTCACCCTCAGAAGCTGTTTAGACTTAGAAGAGAGGTACGGCATTCACGTTTGCAGAATTGAATAGGTGAATTAGGAGAATGCATATAAAACACAATCTATGTGTTATTTGTTAGGGGTTGAATTGTGTCATGACTGTCATGAAACTGGAAAACGCAAATTTTGGAGTTCTAACATCTAGTACCTGAGAATGTGACTTCCTGTGGAAATAAGGTCATTGCCAATGTAATCAGTTAAGGAGAGATCATGAGGCTGGGCCCTCATCCAAGATGACTGGTGTCCTTATAAAGAGGGAAATTTGGACACAGAGATGCATATGGGGAGAACCCCACGTGAACTTGAAGGCAGCCCGGAGAGAGGCCTGGAAAAGGCTCTCCCTCACAGCCCTCAAGGGACCCACCCTGCTGCCACCTTGATCTTGGACATTCCAGCCCCCAGATCAGTGAGACAATTTCTTTGTGTAAGTCGCCAAGTCCGTAGAATTGTTACGGCAGCCCTGGAAAACTAATTCAGTGATATATGGGGAGGAAAACAGGAGGACAGCAAGAAAAAAAAAAAGAGAAAAAATAGAATAAAATAAGAAAGTAAACATTATAGCACATGTCATTTGATAAAATACTGCAAGGCAGGCATTTAATTGTAATACTTTTATTACGCCCCGCCCCCCCCCCCCCCCACCCCCCGTGCTTACTCTACAAGAAGTGCTCAAGTTCGCATCATTTGGAAGTTGTGGAGTCAGGATCCAAAAGTAAGTCTGTGTGCCTTCCTAACCATTTGCCATCGGATACGTCCTATATGAGAAACTGATACTTTCTGGTTAACACCTAAAGAGACCAGGAAAGTTGTACCCACAAGAAGATTTTAATCTTTGGATCCTAAAATGCAAAAGCCCACCCTGGCATATTGGAAAGAATGGAGTTGGGTTTTTGTTTGCTTTACTGAAAGTCTAAGGAAAAATCTCATGAAATCCAAGGATGGAAATACCCCAGGGACTAGTGGAGCCTGGAGGAGAAACTAGAGACTTAGAAATAGAGCACAGAGAGTTCCCATATACCCTGCTCCCACAAATGCACAGCCTCTCTCACCATCAACCCTAACCCTACCATCAGCATCCCCACCAGAGTAATACATTTGTTACAGTTGATGAGCCTACATGGGCACATCACTATTACTCAAAGTCCAGTTTACATTAAGGTACACTCTTGGTATTGTACATTCTGTGTGTTTTGACAAATGTATAAAGACGTATATTTACCATTTCACTGCCTTAAAATCCTCTGTGCTTCTCCTTCTCTCCCCCTCTAACTCCTGGAAAACACTGATCTTTTGCCTTTTCCAGTAGGTCACAGAGCTGAAATCATGTTTTATGTAGCCTTTGCAGATCAGTTTCTTTCACTTGGTAACTTTCATTCAAGGTTCCTCTGTGTCTTTTCGTGGCTTGATAGCTCATGGCTTTTTAGTACTGAATAATATTACTCTGTTATCATGGTGTATAATCATTTTAAACATTGTTGGGTTGGATTTGCTAATATTTTCTTGAGGATTTTTATATTTATATTCATGAAAGTAATTGTCTTTAGTTTTCCTTTTGTGTAATGTCTTTGTCTGGTTTCAGTATTAGGGTAATGCTGGCTTCATAGGATGGTTAGGAAGTATTTCCTCTGCTATTTTAAAGAGATTGTAGAGAATTGTTATAATTTCTACCTTAAATATTTGGTAGAACTCACCAACGAACCTATCTGGGCCTGGTGCTTTCTGTTTGGAAGGTTATATATTTAATGACGGATTCAATTTCTGTAATAGATATTGGACTATTCAAATTTTCTATTTCTTCTTGTGTGAGTTTGACAGATTGTGTCTTTCAAGAAACTGGTTTATTTTGTTACAGGGCAGTAAGGAGCTAGGACAATTCCAAGGCAAGTGAATAGGGACACTGAGACAGGATAGTTAAAAGAAGGCCCAACAGCGGGCAGTTTGCAGCCAGTTTGTAAATCACAAGCCTTTATCTTCCCCAGCCAAGGACACGTGAGAGCAAACTGTTAAAAGCCTCCCTAAGGAGTGGGTGCAGAAAGGGAGGGGCAAGGGAAAGGAAAAAAAGGGCCATTTTACCCCCTAAGCAGAGAAGCCAGCAGTCTCAAGGCTTGGCAAGATAAAGTTGCCAGGTGGTTTTCATGAATTCTGGGAAAGCCACAACAAAGTAAAAAGGGACCTTGAAAATTAATCTGTTCCAAAATATTCAGCAGAGGAATTTGGGACCTATAGACAGGAGGGTATACAATCCCTTGGACTCCCACTCCAGTGGCTCTTCAGATTAGCTGAGAGCCCATCTGCACTTCATAAGCCAGATGTGTGGATTTGCTTGCCTTGTTTCTTTAATAAAGGTGCTTGCTTTAATTTTTAAATAATAAACGTATGAATTAGAAAATTATAATAAAGATTTTACAACCTCACGGGTTCGTGGTAAGACTAAATAGTAGAGCGTGGGATTCAGTGATGCACCAAGTTTCAGAGCTGTACAAGTAAGTCAGGGGCAAACACCTGGCTTACCCCAGGTGCCAGCTATGATGTCTTGGCATACATTGTTGGTGATCTCTGGGAGATAGGTCACACCGAGAAGCAATGAGAGATTAACAGGAGAGAGATCTTGCAGTCCAGTGAGCCACCCATTGTGAAATCCTTTCATTCAGTTCAGGTCTGCTGGGCTAGACTTGCAAGGGTGATAAACAGGCTGGTGTCAGAGCAATTACTCAGTAGTCAGTTAAAGCAAAAACAAACAAACAAACAAACAAAACCAAGGGATGACAGAAGTGAAGGACAATCTGTTATATGGGGCACCCACCAAAGCTAGTTTTCTAGGGTAGTTGTACTTTTTTCCTCTCCAGGAAATGGACAGAATGATTTTATTTCCAGTCTCACTGCCTCATGCTGGTCTAGACCCACATCACTCATGCTTGCAGAATTGAAACGGTTTTCCCACAGATTGCCCTGCTTTCTTCCTCCCTCTTAATTCATGCTATGCAGGAAAATCTATTTCCTAAAACTCCCATTTATCAGGTTCTTTCCCCTTGTAAAAAGCTTTCAATGGCCTCCATCACATACAGAATGAAGTGTAAAGTTCACCCACTATTCTAGATCTTTTGTGTTCAGACTATAGTCTTGTCAGCATTTTTTTCTCATTTTCTGGCACCTACCTTTACCTCAGGCTGTACTGTTTTCCAGTAGAGCAATTTTCTCTTTTGTGTGGTGGGCCCTCTCTTTATGTGGGTGGATACCCTCCTCTCTGCTCAGACAGATTTGATGCCAGCTTCAAGACCCACCAGAGCCATTTCTGTGAGAAGCTAATTTATTTATTTTTGACCACTTTAATCCTGTGTCTCTGTGAAGTAATAAGAAAGCCTATATAATAAAAGAGCAATATGCAAATTGACCGTACCTCCGCTACACCCACCAGCCAATCAGGAGCAAGTATGCAAATTAACCCCACCAAGATGGCTATGGCCATGGAGCGAGCAGGAGGCTTGGGTTTCCCCGGCAATGGAGGAAGCCAAGCTTCCCACACACCCTGGCCAGCCCTGGACTCCACTCAAGGCTACAAAGTTTCAATTATATAAGTTAAATAAATCCCAACAAAGGAAAAACCAAGATGGCGGCATAGGTTGAACATCTAACCTGCAGCCTGGCACAAAAATTTCAAAAATACAACTAAAAGTCAGAATGGACATCATCCAGAACCACAGGAAAGCTGGCTGACTGAAATGCCCACAACTAGAAGGAAAGAGAAAACCACAGGGAAAATCAGAGGAGCTGTAGGAGCCTGAGGTATGGAGACACGGGCAGAGACACGAGCACGCGCGCATGTGGGGAGGACAGAGCCGTAGAGAACGGGGCGGCTGACGGCCTGGCTGGCGTTCTCTAGTGGCAAGGAGATAAAAGCTCCAGATTGCGCTGAACCCCAGCTCCGACTCCACTGAACCCCAGTTCCGGGCGAGACCCTGGGAAACCAGGCTCATGCTGGGGGAATCTGGGCTGTGGGGCGGAGGCACAGAGGAGTGGCGAAAGGCAGAGCTCCGGAGGCGTGCACGTGAATGCGCGCAGAGGACGGACTGTTGCCTGTGCCACTGAATTGCCCTGGTGGAGAGGAGACAGGGGCTCCGGACCGTGCTGAACCCCAGTTCCGACTGCGCTGGGCCCCGGTTCTGGGCGAGACCCTGGGAAGCCAGGCTCATGCTGGGGGAACCTGGGCTGTGAGGCGGAGATGCAGGGGAGCAGCGAAGGGCAGAGCACCAGAGGCATGCACGGGAATGCGCGCAGAGGATGGTCTGTTGACTGTGCCGCTGGATTGCCCTGGTGGGAAGGAGACAAAGGCACCAGACTGCGCTGAGCCCCAGTTCCGACTACACTGAAACCCAGTTCCGGGCAAGAATCTGGGAGTCCAGATTCATTGGGGGAGAGACTAGACCAGTGATGGGCAACCTTTTGAGCTTGGTGTATCAAACTTCGCCAAAAAACTGAGCATAACTCGGGTAGTGTGTCACTTTGAGGAAAAAAACATTATTTCACGATATTTATAGTTTAAATAACATAAATGTATAATTGTTATATATAATTGTACTTAATAAACCAAAAACTAAATATTTAGTGCTGACACGTGTGTCATAGGTTCACCATCACTGGACTAGACTGTTTGGCGGCGGGCGAAGCTCCAGGGCGCTTTTCTCTCAGAGGTGTTTGCAGGGAGTACAGAGGTACACTGAGACCCAGGAACCTCATAGGGCGGGGCTGACAGGAAGCCAAGGCTGTAGGCTCCACCCTGAAACTCCACCCCATCCAAGCTGAGCACAGAGGCTTTTACAATTTTGCAAGTCTAGTTGAATAAGGCGGTCTCCCGGCATAGACACAGCTGATCCTCACAGCCAATTGGACTGGAGGTCAAATCCTCCCAGTGTACCAACAGCAATCAAGGCTCAACAACACCAAGACTTTGCACTCAGCCCACAAAGGGGGGTACCAAGAGCGACCACCTAGGGAGATTGGGGAAGCTGAGCTACCGGCCCCTATAGGTCACTGACCACACAAAGCCACTCCATCAACATAGGGAGGCAGCCAAAAGGTGGAGACACCGAAGCAGGTCACGAATAGAAGGGATGAAGGAAAGTAAACTAATGGACGACACAGTGTTCAGAACCACATTTATAAGGTTACTTAAGAATCTTCTGGAGGACCAAGATGGCGGCATAGGGCAGACACCTGATTGTTGCCTACCACAACAATTTTGAAACTACAACTGGAAAACAGAGCAGACACCATCCAGAACAATGGCCGGAGGAATTGCTGAGAAGGAATTGACCGATGGGAGTTGGGATCGGGAAGACGAGGCCCCGCTGGGTCCCGGATCCAGGTGTGCTCGCCCTACGACTGGTCGCCGCTGCAGACCCGAGTGCCGCCACAGTGACCTTGGACCAGCCCACCGCCATGCATCTGGTGCACCGGAGCTTCGCTGAGCCCGCCGCCCAGCGAGTTCCGCGGCAGCCACCCCGGAGCTTTGAGAAAATGGCCGAAGGAATTGCTGAGAGGGAATTGACCGACAGGAATTGGGATCAAGAAGACGAAACCCCGCTGGGTCCCAGGTCCGGGTGAGGCCGCATGCCCCTGGGTCCGGGCGAGGCCATGCGCCCCTGGATCCGGGTGAGGCCGCATGCCCCTGGGTCCAGGTGAGGCTGGGTCCCGGGTCTGGGTGAGGCTGCGTGCCCCTGGGTCTGGTTGAGGCCATGCGCCCCTGGGTCCGGGTGAGGCCACACACCCCTGAGTTCGGGTGAGGCCATGAGCCCCTGGGTCCGGGTGAGGCTGGGTCCTGGGTCCGGGTGAGGCTGGGTCCCGGGTCTGGGTGAGGCCGCGCCCCTGGGTCTGGGTGAGGCTGGGTCCCGGGTCTGGGCGAGGCCGTGTGCCCCTAGATTCGGGTGAGGCTGGGTCCCGGGTCCAGGTGAGGCCGCGCCCCTGGGTCCAGGTGAGGCCACGCTCCCCTGGGTCTGGGTGAGGCTGGATCCCAGGACCGGGTGAGGCCGCGCACACCTGGGTCCGGGTGAGGCCACGTGCCCCGGGGCCTGGGTAATGCTGGGTCCCAGGTCCAGGTAAGGCCGCGCGCCCCTGGGTCCGGGTGAAGCCATGCCCCTGGGTCCAGGCGAGACCAATCCAGAGGGAGTCGGACATGCATTACCACCATTTGTCCACCATCCAGAGCTGAAAAGTCAGTGCCGACATGTACACATAAGGAACTGGTGGACATTGAAATTGGGTCTCAAAAGAACTGTTGGTCCAGAAAGAAACTTACTATAGACTGATTCATTTGCCTGTCAGCATAACTATTATTGCTCGTCTCACATTCGGTTCTTATAAGTATATTTCTAGTAACACATGATCTCACTCATCTAGGGGAAATGATGAACAACATAGACTGATGAACAAGAACATACCCAGAAACAAGGAGGCATCAATCGGACTGTTGGGCCTCAGAGGGAGGGTAGGGGAGGGTGGGGGTAGGGGGGAGAGATCAACCAAAGGACTGTGTGCATACAAGCCTAACCAATGGTTAAGGACAATAGGGGGGTGGGGTGGGGGATGGGAATGGGGGGATGAGGACAAATATGTGACACCTTAATCATTAAAGAAATAAAAAATAAAAAAAATAAAAAAATAAATCCCAACAAAAATGGTGGCAGTCACAGAGAGAGCAGGAGGCTTGGGTTTCCCCGGTGATGGAGTAAGCCAGGCTTTCCACCCGCCCTGGCCTGCCCTGGCCTCCACTCAAGGGTACAAAGTTTCAATTATAGAAGATAAATAAATCCCAGATACCAGGGCCTCCCCTTGGGTCACTGGGGAGCATGGCTGGCCCGCAAACCACCACAGGCCCCTCTCCCAGGCCACCCCATGCCCCAAGGGAACCCCCACCCTGATCTGGGACACCCTTCAGGGCAAACCAGCTGGCCTCCACCCATGCACCAGGCCTCTATCCTATCTAATAAAAGTAATATGCAAATTGACCATCACTCCAACACACAAGATGGCTGCCCCCATGTGGACACAAGATGGCTGCCACAAGATGGCCAGCAGGGGAGGGCAGTTGGGGGGGACCAGGCCTGCAAGGGAGAGCAGTTGGGGGTGATCAAGCCTGCAGGGGAGGGCAGTTAGGGGTGACCAGGCCGGCAGAGAAGGGAAGTTGGGGGCGACCAGGCCTGCAGGGAAGGGCAGTTGGGGGGGACCCAGGCCTGCAGGGGAGAGCAGTTGGGGGGGACCAGGCCTGCAGGGGAGAGCAGTTGGGGGGGGACCAGGCCTGCAGGGAAGGGCAGTTAGGGGTGACCAGGCCTGCAGGGGAGGGAAGTTAGGGGCAATTGGGCTGTCAGGGGAGTGGTTAGGGGGTGATCAGGCTGTCAGGCAGAAGCAGTTAGGGGCAATCCGGAAGGCAGGCAGGTGAGCAGTTGGGAGCCTGTAGTCCTGGATTGTGAGAGGGATGTCCAACTGCCTGTTTAGGCCCGATCCTGGTAGGATCGGGCCTAAACAGGCAGTTCGACATCCCTCGAAGAGTCCCAGATTGGAGAAGGTGCAGGCTGGGCTAAGGGACATCCCCCCAGTGCAAGAATTTCATGCATCGGGCCTCTAGTATATATTATATGGAACATTATATATATACATACATACACACACACACCCTTGGTTCTTGACACAGAGCTGCTGAAATCATTGTAAAAAGGTGTAGGAGAATCTTTTGTTCTAATATTCGGTCTTTGACTCTGGTTCCTAAGACCTTTGTAATTTCCCAAGTGACAGGTGTGCCTACCACTGAGCTTCTAGATTCCTGGGAATTTTCTTGGTGATGGATTTTCTCTTGTTCTAATGAGGTGACTCCTGGTGTGCTCCTGGATGGGGGTTGGTCACCAGAGAGATCAAATCACGACCAGCAGCTGGGAACGTGCAGCCCTATTTTCCATTCTGCAGGAGGGAGAGGTGCTGGACATGGAGTTAATGTCCATCATGCCCATAGGAGGAAGTCTCCATGAAATCCCTGTAGCAGTGGGTTTGGAGTTTCCTGGTGGTTGAGCAGATCCTCATGCCAGGAGAGTTGTACAGCCTAACTCTATGGGAACAGCAGCTTCTGCACTCAGGACCCTTCCGGGTCTCCTCTGGCTATTCTCTGTATCTTCTATCACATCCCTTAGTATATAATAAACTGCTAAACACAGCTATTTCCCTGAGTCCTGTGAGCTGTTCTGGCCAATGATTGACTCCAAGAAGGGAGTTGTGAGAACCCCCAATTTGTAGCCAAGGGCGATTGACATTGTGAGCAACCTGAGGACCCACTCCCTGTGTGGGGGTGGTCTTCACCTACGGGGACTGTGCCCTTCACCTGTGGGATCTATGCTCACTCCAATTAGTGTCATCACTGAAAGGAGCGGCAGGACACCCCCTGTTGTCGTAGAATTGTTTGATGTGTGGAAAACCACACGTCTGGTGTCAGAAGTGAGCTGTGGAGGCCGTGGGAGAGTAAAGGAGAAACTCGGGAGTGTTTTCCTTAGGCAGCCTCCTTGTCTAGCCCCTTCAGCACATCTGGACTGTGGCATTCATTTGCAGTAAGACACACACCACCTTTCACAGCCATTTGTCCTGATTTTCACATCAAGTTCAGAATCAAAGCTCCTTGGGAGCTGAAGTCGTGTCCTCTCCTCCTTTGTAGTCCTCCCGGGGCCTGTCCATGTTGTCCACAGCAGACGCTCGGTCAATATTTGATGAATGAGTAAATGGTACGGAGCAAAGCAGCAGCGAATGTGAGTCGAGGTGTGGTGCCCTCCAAGGGGAGAACGGAGTTTCAAACAGAGACACTCCTCCAATAGGTCCGTCCCCAATGAGCAGATCTGGTGACGGTGAACACAGCTAGAATTGTTCTATCCAGCACAGTTAAACCCCTCTGAGCAAGTGTATTTTAAAATATAGAGGGATGATGTGTACAGAGTGACGTCCATCTTCATCTTGTGTAAACCAACTGCATTCTGCCCAGGGGCACGTCATGTGTTCGCACTTTCTTGGATGGGGTGTTGCGCTTGGTTTTGAAGCAGTGAAGCCCACTGGCCTATTTGGGAACTGGACTCTGGGCGGGGCCACCTTCCCATGATGGGCATGTCTCAACTTTGATTGTTGTTCAAATAGAAGCCCCATAAGATTATAAGGCAATTATGTGATTCTCTTCTAGAACATTTATCAGAAAAAAGCACTTACAGTGCACATTGTTTCCCGATTTACTCAGACCCCAGCTTTCATCTTTTGTGAGGAAGTTGCTTATTTAAATTTTTCATCTCGAGCTATTTTTCTGTCTTGTGTTCAAACTGGGAGGGGAAAAATTCCTCCTGGTGCCCTAGTTCAGAAAATATGGGCTGTATAAGAGGGTATGTACTAGAGAAATTAAGAGAGTGGTCACACCTGTCCCTTTGAACTCTTCTGCTGGTTGTACACCCTGGATACCACTGGTCATGTGTCCTGTAATTTTCCTTTAAGATAGTTTCTCATAGACAGTGAAAAATATTTCCAGGTGTGGGTCACTTAGCCTATTCTCTATCCTGGGAGTGGTTCATGTTTATAGTGTCACAAAGAGAAATGCATGCTGCAAGGGCAGGCACGGTTAGCATTGCAAAGGTGCTAAATAAGAGTTTACAGTTCAGCATCCTTTGTCCCAAAGCTTCAACGACCTTCATCTGTAAATGTCTGCACTAGAGATTCGTTCATTAGTGGAAGGATTATTGGAGATAACTCTCACTGAAGGAAACAAGTGGTGCTCATACTAATTGGGATATGTGGATGGGTTAAACCCTGCCCAGGCTCCTCTGACTTTCTGGGAACAGGGGCGCCTAGCAAACTGTGTGTGCACCCTTGACCTTCTGCTGCATTTTGCTTCCTGCCTCTTAGTTGAGAATTCTGTGTCCGGATCATGCAAGGTCCTCGAGGATGGCTTGGTGGCTGAGAGCTGGGACGCCACAGAGCTCCCAGGAACAGACTGTTTCATGCCCGCTTGCCAAGAAACATGGATGTGTATGTCAGAATTGCGTCTGAAACCTGCTTTCATGGTGACGTGCCAGCTGGTGGTGGCAAGGCCATGTGGAAGGAGCCCTTTTGCTTTTTCAGAATGAGGCCGCCAACATCTAATAGGAACAAGTTTGGCATAGAAGGCTTATCTGAGCTACACATGGGTGCGGTTTTTATCTTGCTCCTCTCAATGAGGGAATTCTGATCCCAGAGCAAAGAGCCAAGGATAAGATTAGATTATTGTGCCACAAATGGGATGTCCCTTGAAACCCAGGCCTCTGTGTTTAAGAGTTGTGATCTTCTTACCCAGTAATTTACGCTCACATTTCTTCCACAGGTAAAATAGGACGCTGTGATGGTTAATTTTATGTGTCAACTTGACTGGACTGAGGGGTGCCCAGATAGCTGGTAGGGTGTTATTTCTGGGTGTGTCTGGGAAATTGTTTCCAGAAGAAATTAGCATTTGAATCAGTAGACAGATACTTAAGTTGAGGATGTCTGTTTTTCATAGATGCTTATTTTGGAGTAAAAAAATAACCAGTTTATTAACAATTGCTAGACAAGGAAAAATTAGCTTATTAGTAATTAACCTAAGAGGGAATATGTATTAATAGTTTCAAACCTAGTTTCAGCCATGGGGGCCAGCCTCGAAGACCTTGCACGATCACCCTCATCAGTGCTGGTGGGCACCATTCAGTGTGTTGAAAGCCCAAATAGAAGATGGGCAGATTCTCTCTTCCTCCTTGAGCTGAGAGGCCCCTCTGCTCCTGCCCTGGCACAGTGGGTTCCTGGAACTCAGACTCCAGGGCTTACACCAGGAGCTCCCCAGTTCTCAGGCCTCCATTCGTAGGCTGAAGCACACCACCTGCTTTTCTGGTTGTCCAGTGTGCAGATTGTGGAGCTACGTCGTCTCCATAACCACGTTAGCCAATTCCTAGCATAAATCTCCTCTTTTTTAAAAAAAACACACAGAAAACCTGTTTCACACTATATTCCCAAGCTTCTTCAGCTTAGTTAGCTGCAAAGAATGATTTACGTATAAGCAAAAACTGAGAAGAGCTGCAATGTCCAGGGGCATTGGGCTAAAAAATATTAGAGATCTAGATTTTACCAGATCCATCAATAAAATTTGAAAAAGCAGTCATAATATAAAATAGCAGCTCCCAGAAATGTCTTCAAGCTTATCTCCTTCAGAAGTTGACTCAGTTCAGTTTGCTTCATTCTTGGAAGCCTCATCCAAATTCTCCACAAGATCTGAAACTTTGTCATCATCATCCTCTCCCAGAGCAAGTGGTGCGTTTCCATCCACAGATTGTTTGGGCAGAGCTTCAGCCAGTCTCCTTAAACTAGTCAGACTGTCTGCCCTGAGCTGGTTTAAGATGCGGGGTAGCATTTCTGTCAGCTGCACGTCCTATAATGGTGCTGAACTTTAGGGTTGTTAAAGTGGACCGCTGTTCCTTGGTTTGTGAACATATTTACCTCTTCAATACTGGAGATATTGTTTACCCCTCACTTATTTAGGGACAACTGAGGTTTTTTATCATCTGCTGTAGCTGTTCTGTGAACCACCTTTCTACAAGCAGTTCCTTTCCCACCAATGCGCACTTGTGCCTGCAGTTCGGCGAGTTTCTCTTGGTTCATGATAGTTTCTTTCATCTTGTTGGAGAGGAAACAGGGCCACGCGGGGGACTAGGGTGGACGCTCAGAGGATCTAGGGCAGACCAGCTGAGGATAAGCCTAAATCTCCTCTTATATGGGGTGCAGCAAAGGTAGATTTACAGTGGTGAGTACATGAAACACAAAGTTTATTATATTATTATTTAGTAATTGTATTATTTTCCATTTGAGCAACTGTAAACCTATTTTTGCCACACCTTAGATATCTCATTGGTGCTGTTTCTCTGGAGAATGGTAATGCAGACACTTATGTTGAGGATGTATATTTTTCATAGATGCTTATTTTGGAGTAAAAAAAATAACCAGTTTATTATGAACAATTGTTAGGCAAAGAAAATTAGCTTATTAATTAACCTAAGAGGGCATCTGTATTAATAGTTTCAAACTTAGTCATGAAAAACACAAGGACAACTTGTGAATGGTAACAGTCCTACTTAGAATTCTGAAGCAAGCCCCTGTGTAATTAGAAAATACACTGTTATGAAATTCAGAAAATTAATTAAAGTTAAAATGGGAGGAAAAGCGTTGAGATATGTCCTTCGCCTGTGCTTTGTCTCCAAGAGTTGTGTTTATTATATATCAATCTCAAGCAGAAAGTGGGTCCTTTAATCTGCAGGCTCCGAGTGATTTTATCTTTCTTTCCCTTCAGATAAATTGTTTAGTTACTTTCATCATCTTCCTGGCACATTATGGATGGTTTAGTTTCCTGAAGTGGAAGAAACAAGCTTAATAAAGCCAAATGACTTCTTTCTAATGTTAATTCGGGAAAAAATGAACCCTCCTAAGGATGGGAATGTATGATCGCATAAAACTTGTCTTTAGGCAAAGTTATAATACAGTACATGCCTACTTTGTCATTTCAAGAACGGCATTGCAGTAGAAAACAGCATACACCTCTCTGAGTTCTGGGAATGCAAGTGCAGTTTGCATTCTGTCAGACAGAGTGAGTACAGGTAGACCTTCTCAAAGGTGAAGGTAGCTGAGGTCAATACTCCTGCTCGGAAACTTCACACTGCACTCCCAGAATTACCCAGGCTGACAGTGGAAATAAACTGTGTATTGCTTCTAACGTAGTGCCTATACAGAGAATAGGATGGAAATGAAGAAGTCACAGATGGAAGATAGCAAGTCTGTGAGAAATTCTGCCTTCACTATTTACTTTAACAAACAAATCAGAATTCGTTCCAAAATGCAGCATTTTTAATTCAAGTGGGAGGTTTTATTATTATTATTATTATTATTATTATTATTATTATAAAGTCTTGTTTTTAAGGGTTCTAACAGGTTATTTGGGAAAATTCAATGGACTTTTCTGACCGAATTAAGTATTTTCAAGCTTATCTTGGTGTCAAAAGAAGTGAATATTTGAAAATAACCAAGCCGTACACTTTTGTGGCATTTTATAATATACAGAACACTTAACTTATTCAATTCTCACAATGACCCTGTTGGATAAACAGTATTTCTATTTTATATACGAGAGTCTGGAGGGTCAAAGAAATGAAATAATTTGCCTAACGTTACATACGTAGTGGTGGACTATTAGCCTGAACCCACCAATTACAACTCCAGTTTTCTTTAGAAAACACCACACCACCTCTGTTTAAAGAATTAGCTGAAGGAAAAACTGAGACCACCTTTGCCTTTTGGGAAGTAGCCACCATTCCTAGTGTTCCAGAAATTCAACAATGCAGATGTTTTCACTGTAAAATGCTTGTCTTTTTGAACTGTCAATGCCCATGCTCTCTCTGCCCCCCCGCCCCCCCTTCCCCGAACCATTTCTTGGGGACCTGAGCCAAGCTGTGGTCTCCCTTATTAGCCCTAAAGTTAGCATGTACACAGGCACAGAAGCAGTGGGTGCATTTATCAAGTACTTCTGTGTTCACAGGATTGGGCTCATTGCTTAGGGATATACAAAATAATTAGCAAGTGTAGAAAATGAGGTAGTGCCTTCAAAATGCTTAGAATATTGGCTTAAAGTACTTAGACCTAGAAAATATGGCCCAAAAGGTAATAGCAAGATGGTCAGAGACTAACAATTTCTTTAGCCCTTGTTTTCTGGATGCAAAGTAAGACATTAGGTGAGAAGACTTTCTGTGGAAGGAGGTGGCTGAAAGGAAGTCTAGACTGGAATTGGTGGTTAGGGAAGGGAGGGCAAGTAACATCAGCAGGGCTTGGAGAAGTCTGACTAGTTTGGATAGCACTGATGGATAAATTTTATGAATTGAACTAAGCCAATTAGATTCTTTTTTGGTAGATAATGAAGGTGGATAAAGGTTAGTTCTTCTCTTATAACCTTAATGCCAGTTTCTAATGAAGGCCTGTCTCAGGCCAGGTTCTCTTACATCTTGTGTGAATATCTACTAAACAAATGCCTATTTGCAAAAGACACAAGAGATCCAACCTGTTCTTGAAGATCAGTGAAGCCCCAGTTCTGAGTGCTGTGGCCATTCTGGTGTAACCAGGTAAAGATATAACAACTGTCCGAGGCAGGCTTCCTCTCTGCAATGGCCTCTGACTCGCTCCAGGATGCTGAGGCACCCTGCCCTCGCCCCGTCCTAAGCAGGCAACAGACCACTCTGGATTCATAATTCCATGTATAAGGGTGACGGTATCTCTGAAATATTTTTGCCACTGCACATATCTTAAAGACCTTCAATTTTGACAGAGAACCTATTTCTGATATTCACCATGGAGGTTTTAGAGGCCACTTTTTCTTTTCTTTTCTTTTCTTTTCTTTTCTTTTCTTTTCTTTTCTTTTCTTTTCTTTTCTTTTCTTTTCTTTCCTTTCCTTTCTTTCTTTTCTTTTCTTTTCTTTTCTTTTCTTTTCTTTCTCTCTCTCTCTCTCTCTCTCTCTCTCTCTCTCTCTCTCTCTCTCTCTCTCTCTCTCTCTCTTTCTTTCCCAATAAAGATCCATCCTGGACCCTGAGTGTGCTAATATGCACAGGACAGCTTGGTGGTTGAGCCCACGTAATGGACACTCACCTAGCAGTCCTACCGGAGTGCTGGCTTCTTGGCTGTAACTCCATCAGACCACCGCTGGGCTCTCCATTTTTTTATTAGGGCAACGGACATCTCTAGAGTTGCAACTTAAATGAATAGGCACATGCACAATATCACAGTCTCTGATGAAATATTTGGGGAGCATTCCAGGCAGTGTAATAAAAGGTTGGTGGGCTGGGACAGATTGGTTAGAGGGTGTCTGGAAGGGCAGACTGCATATATTGGATTTGCAAGAGAACAGATCTGTGGCAGTTATTGTTCACCTCCAAAAGTCTGCAGTGAAAATATTCAAGTTAAATATTGCACTGATCCGAAGGAAACTTTGCTTTCCATGGACTTTTCAAGGCAGCACTCCTCCAGTAACGAGCCAAACTGGACTGCCCTGCTCACCCGCAAAGATGCTCGCAGGCTGCGGCCCCTGCATCACCGCAGGGGGCATCGACGTTCAAAGGCTATGGCAGGGCCTTTCCCTGTGCCATTTCCTCTGAAACAGAAGTTATTTTCTCTCACAGCTGTGCATCATATTTGTAATAGCTTATTGATCAAAGCCAGGTCCACTCTCAAAGCGGGGAGGGAACCACATCACTCTTCCTTGTGTGTTTGTTTCCATCAGAAGGCCCTGCCTTGCAGTCCCAGCTCTTCCGCATGAGCCACTGTGCATGTGTGCCCACCCCTCACTCCCCCATGTGTTCAGTCATGCTTTGACACGAGAAAGCAAAGTGCTTTGGTCTAAAGGGACAGAGTGAGCTGAATCCCTTGGCCCAGGAGGCTCAGAATGCTCTGCGTCAATTTTAGTCATGCTTTTGCTCATCAAGAAATAACCTACTATTACATGATTTCCTCTAATTATAATAGCTGTTTATGTGGACCAATTTTTGGCATTCGTGTTTTAAATCGTAGAAAAATGTTGATCCTTAAGTGCAGCAAGCTTGAAAACCTTATTCTCATGCTTTCGGGTGGATGTGGGTATAAGACAACTTTGCTTTGTATCTTGGCCAGAAATTTACTAACTGAGCCACACAAAGAAACTTGCTGTGAAGTGGTTTCATGTACAAGGAGTCCTCTCGGCACAGAGGCTGACAACATCAATTTAGGAGTCTCCAGTGTCCAGTAACTCTGTTTGTAGCCTGCTGTAATACTCTAGGTGAGCAGAGTAGAATTAAGTTATCTTAACTTGTATAGTTTTGCTGGGGCTGCCATAACAAAACATCACAGACTAGGTGGTTTAAACAACAGCAGTTTATTTTTTCTAATTCTGAAGGCCTGAAGTCCAAGATCAAGGTATCAAGAGGTTTGGTTTATTCTGAGACTTCTCTTCTTGGCCGCCTTGTCACTATATCCTCATGTTGTCTTTTCTCTTTGTGTATCTCTGGTGTCTCTTTTTGTGTGTTTGTATTTCCTGCTCTTATAAGGACACAAATCAGATTGTATTAGGGCCCATGCTCAAGAACTCCTTTTAACTTAATCACATTTTTAAGACCTTATTTCTAAACAAGTGGCCTGGTGCATGAAATTTTTGGACGGGGATGGGGGGGTGGGGGGCGGTTCCCTAAGCCCAGCCTGCAACCTCTCCATTTGGGGACCCCTTAGGGGGTGTCCAACTGCCGGTTTAGGCCTGATCCCTGTAAGATCAGGCCTAAACCGGCAGTTGGACATCCCTCTCACAATCTGGGACCACTGGCTCCTAACAGCTCACCTGCCTGCCTGATTGCCCCTAACTGCCCTCCCCTGCCAGCCTGATCTCATCCCCAATTGCTGTCCCCTGCCGGCCTGATCTCGCCCCCAACTGCCTCTGCCCGACTGATCTCACCCCCAACTGCCCTCCCCCACTGGCCTGGTTGCCCCCAACTGCCCTCCCCTGCAGGCCTGATCTCACTCAGTCTCTGTCTCTCTTTGTTTTTTTCAGCAGTCCTCCAGGCCTCCCTGACTCCCTGTCTCCCTCTTCCTCTTTCCCGGCTGGGAGGGGGCGGAGCCAGTGGGGGCCGCTCCACCCTCTGCCCGCCTCCCTTCTATCCAGGCCTCTTCAGGCTCAGTCTGTTTTGTTTCCTCATTCTGAGAGAGGCTCTGAGAGCGAGCTGGGAGGGAGGGAAAGAAAGGGAGAAAAGGCTGTGAGCTGGTGGGTGCTGTGTGTGTCTGTGCATGTGTGTGGTTGTGAGTGAGTGTGAGTGCTGGCCCTGCCTCCCTCGTCCCAGTCTCCGCTGCCACAAGTCCCCACCCACCAGTGCCTACTGCGCGTGCAGCCTGGGCATTAGGTTGAGCCTCCAGTCGTTGTGGATGTGACGGACCCAGGGTTTTTATATATTAGGATACAGTCGCATTCTTAGTTCCTAGGGGTTGGGACTTCAACATAGGAATTTTGGAAGAACATAAAATTTAGCCCCTAACACTTACTTTAGTACAGAAATTAATAATGACCATCCCCACCACCTTGCAACTGTCAGGAGCCATCCTATCACTTTTTTTTTTTTTTTTTTAAATCATACTTCGAAGTTCCTTTAAGTGCCTAAAGGCTGTTAGGTGCTGTCTGTCAGGGTAGTTCTTAAACCCACCTGATATTTGACCTCTGAGCAGCTTGAAAGGTACAGATGGGACCCTTCTTCTTCACCCTCCCAGGGTGCTATGCAGCACACAGGACTTTATACTGGTTTTACCCCTCAGGAGATAGGTGTACAAATATAAACATGCATGTGTTTGTAAGTCCTTCCCTATGGGAAGAGGACTGGAGAACTACAGTGGGTGGAGACTTGGACACTGTGTAGATTTATTATGTGTATGTATTTTCAGTAAAAAGTATTAACAAAGATAAAAACATCTTTTTTTTTTTTTCCAAATGGATCTTTTGACCAGTTCAGTAGAAAAACTACAGTTGAATGAACCATGGGCTGTAGGAGCTTATAGTTTAAGACCAACAGCCATCTGAGCAAGGATCTTGGAGATGGGGACTTAGCTTGGTTCTGGGGTGACACAGATAAAATTGACAGAGTCACAGACAGAAGCACAGGTGGTGTGGGTGACCTATGAGATGATGGATGGGGAAAACATAAAATGGAAATTTGGGCCAGCCCAGGGTGCTGCAAAAGTAGGTTTACAGTTGTGAGTATGCTAAACACAAAGTTTATTCTTGTTTTATTTATTGTACTAGAGGCCTGGTGCACAGATTCATTCACTGGTGGGGTCCCTCGGCTTGGCTTGCACCCTCTCGCAATCCGGGACCCCTTAGGGGATGTCAGACTGCTGATTTCTGCCTGATCCCCGCAGGCCAGGATTTGTGCACCGTGCCTCTAATATGCATATAAGATCTTTGGCTAATCTCTTCCTGCCGTTCTCCCTCCCCCTTCCCTCTGAGATTCATCAGTCTGTTCCATGTTTCCATGCCTGTGCATTGAGTGCCTGTCCCCTGGTGGTCAGTGTGTGTCATAGCTACTGGTCAAATGGAGGCTTAGGCTTTTACATCCTATATAATAATAGACAAATATGCAAATTGACCATACCTCCGACACACCCACAAGCCACGCCCACCATCCAATCAGAGCGAGCATACAAATTAACCCAAACCAAGATGGCTACAGTCACAGAGAGCAAGGTTTCCTAGGTAACAGAGAAAGGCAAGCTTTCTGCCAGCCGTTGCAGGCCTAAGCCTCCACTCAAGCTACAAAGTTTCAATTATAGAAGGTAAACAAATTCAAACAAATGGCGGCAGAATGGAGCTTGAGAGAGCAGGCCAGGGTTGCCGCTGGCAACAGGGGAAGCAAAGCTTTCTGCACACCCTGGCCAGGCCCACCCGCTTAAGGCAACAAAGTTTCAATTATAACCCCAACACAAATGGCTTCGGGCCTCAGAGGGAGCCCCAGGCTTGGCTCTGCTCCAGGCTACAAAGTTTCAATAGTAGAAGGAAAATAAATTCCAGATACCAGGGCCTCTGCTTGCGTTGCCAGGGGGCGTGGCCGGCCTGCAAACCACCACAGGCCCCTCGCTCAGGCCTCCCCACGCCCCAAGGGAACCCCACCCTGATCAGGGACACCCTTCAGGGCAAACCAGCTGCCCCCCACCCCTGTGCCAGGCCTCTATCCAATCTAATAAAAGAGTACTATGCAGATTGATCATCACTGCAACACACAATATAGCTGCCCCCATGTGGTCAAAGATCCTGCCCCCATGTGGACACAGGATCGCCACCACAAGATGGCCAGCAGGAGAGGGCAGTTGGGAGGCACCTGGCCTGCAAGGGAGGGCAGTTGAGTGGGACCAAGCCTGCAAGGGAGGGCAGTTGGAGGTGATCAACCCTGCAGGAAAGGGCAGTTAGGGGTGACCAGGCCGGCAGAGGAGGGAAGTTGGAGGCAAACAGGCTGGCAGCAGAGTGGTTAGGGGGTGATCAGGCTGGCAGGCAGAAGCGGTTAGGGGCAATCAGGAAGGCAGGCAGACAAGCAGTTGGGAGCCAGCAGTCCTGGATTGTGAGAGGGATGTCTGACTGCCCATTTAGGCCTGATCCCACCTAAACGGGCAGTCGGACATTCCTTGAGGGGTCCCATATTGGAGAGGGTACAGGCTGGGCTGAAGGACAACCCCCCTCCGTGCACGAATTTCGTGCACCGGGCCTCTAGTATATAGATAATTTTCCATGTGAGCAACTGTAAACCTACTTTTGCCCCACCCTGTATTTGTAGAGGAAGGCAGGAAGTGGGACCTGCCAAGATCCCCTGATGGTTCTTGACTCTGGTTGCACATAAGAATTCTCTGGGAACATTAAAAATGCTGCTCCCCATTCCAGAGAGCCTGGTGCACTTGGTCCGGTAGAGGTGCAGGTGTCAGCAGTTTCTAAAGCTGCCCAGGTGATTCTGATGTGGGGCCCATGGCCTTGGCTGGTGCGCAGTCAGGTCTGTCCTGCACACCCTGGGAGTGACCACAGGACAAATGAATGTTGGGCTTCTTGATTGGTTTATTCTTTATCAGCGAAGAGCTAAGGATAGAAAGGGCCTTAGTCTTCTAGAGAAGGGCTGTCTTCTGGAGTGTAAGACTCTTGTACCCAAAGCTGCTTCCATGATCCAGCCAGCCAAGGGGCAGTTCTAATGGAAAGAGTAGGTACAGAAGGCCCTTTTCCCCCAGACAGTTCTAGACAGAGTGGTGAGGTTTCAAGGGCAGGGCATCAAGGAGAAGACACACAGTAAATATCTAGCCTAGGTACTGTTTCTCAATTTGTTTGCATGTTGGGAAGCTTAAACACAACTGATACCCTTGTGTCGCCTTGAGGTTGACATGTATGGTACAGGGCTCATCTGGCCACCAGCATTTTCCGAAGTTCCTCTAAGTGATTCTAATATGTAGTGAAGTCTAAGAACTGCTGGCCCATCAATGATGTAATTGGGAGGGAAGGAATTGGAAGAAAAACATGGCAATGTCTGGGAACTATTACATGGAAGAGTTCTCTAAAGCTTGAGAAACAAGTAATGAGGTTGCTGGGCCATGGCATGTGAAGAAGTCCATTAGTGCCTCAGCCCATTCAAAAATCATTTAGCATTTCAAAGACTGAGCCTGTGCACTCGGATCAGAATATCTTCCACAGCCTGCTTATAAGGCTGGTCCTTCTGCTTTGAAATCTAAGCCAAGGGGCTGGTTGCCCAAGTAAGAAGATAAGATGAAGTAAAGGAAGAAAATTCCTGAGGTCCGCCCCTTCTGGGTCAGAGGATTGTGGGAAGAGGGATCAAGAGAGAGGGTAGAGAAAAGGGTGTGTGTCGGGGACCACATGGATGCTGGTGGGTTGGTGATGCTCCAAATACATAACAACTGGTACAAAACCTGGGGTGGACTATGAGGGTAGGCAGCCCATGGGGTCCTGGGGGAGCCAGAGGGATGAGGTGGGACACTTTGGGGTCAGACCACACCAAGCTTTACCCATTTCACGATTGGGTAGTGAGGTATGCCTGGGGGTTCCCGGAGGAGGGGCTGGCGTGGTGCTGAGAGCACTTAGGAGGCTTGGGGTATAGACATTCTTTTTTTTTTTTTTTTATAAATATATTTTATTGATTTTTACAGAGAGGAATTGAGAGGGATAGATAGTTAGAAATATCGATGAGAGAGAATCATCGATCAGCTGCCTCCTGCACACTCCCCACTGGGGATGTGCTCGCAACCAAGGTACATGCCCTTGACCGGAATCGAACCCGGGACCCTTCAGTCCGCAGGCCGACGCTCTATCCACTGAGCCAAACCGGTTTTGGCTATAGACATTCTTTAATACTGTGAAAACTGGTGCAGCTGCCCTGGTGAGCGTGGGCTGAACTATATGACCCCTGGTCTAATAGCTGTTCTCAGAGCTTCTATCTGCAGAGGAGAGGGTGCATGCTGGCATACTAGAGGGCTTTTGCTCACCATTTGGTTCTGGGATTCTGGGACCACATTCACATGGACGTTAAGTACACTTGGAGGATTAGCGTGGCCTAGTGAAGGCAGGGCCAAAGCTGAGCTGTCTCCAGCCACCTTCCAGCCTCATACCCTGTGGGAGGGACCCAAAGTGTTCACAGGCCCCTGGCTCAGACAGCTTTGTTCATATGGGTTATAGCAAGAAAGATTTACCATATTAGAAATTAAAATTTTAACAAATATTTATTTAATAATTCATTAAAGAGGACAATAAGTCTATTACTTGGTAAGGTAGATAACATGTTCATATGAAAAATAACAATATTCTCCAAAGCAAAAACGATTTGGTGAGAGATTGGCATTGTTTTACATTTACTTCTGTTTATCTGTTTCAAGGAAGACAGCTGTAGTCTCACATCTGCTTCTGTTCTTGGTCTTTGCGATCTGTTGTTTTCCAGATATGTGGCTGTAAATGGGAGTATTTAATGTTTTCCCCCCAGATGATTGTGGATGTTCTTTGATATTGTATCAGAACTCCACTGTAGGCTAGTGAGAGAATGAGATTTTAAAAGCCAAATAGTGACTTAATGTTATTACGGAAATAGCTTTGACTTTGTGGGCCCTTGAAACAAACCATCATGAGGCCCTCAGGGATTCCCAGAGGGCACTCTGAGGGTCGTTGAGGCAGAAGAAGAAAGGCCTCTTGAAAGGGGACATCTGTGTGGAAGACCCGATTTCAAGTCAACCTTGCATTATCACCTTTCACTTATGATTTCACCTCCACATTTCTTGTTTCCAGAGCCCTCTATTAAGGCTGATATGTGATTTTAAGTAGGTCATAGCAGCCTTTAAAACCAGGGTCAGGCAATTTCACCAGGTCCATAATTTAAATTTTGAATTGTTAAACAGAAAAAAAATCAAAAACAGTAAAGCAAGGCCAATTAAAGATGATTCTTTTACATGGATGCTTACATGTTTAAAATGTTTGTTTTTAATCGACTCTCAGTCTTGCTGATGCCAAACATTTTTTTCTACTATATATCATCTGTAACAGAATGGATCAGACTCTCAAATTAGGCATTTAGGTAGACCATGTCATTTGCTTTATTACTTCGGATGGCAGCATGAGCCCTGAAATGCTATATATAATGGATTTGGAATCTGGGGAAGGAGGATGCACCACTGAGCAGAGAATAGGTAAGAATGGATTTCAAAGTGATAATATGCAGGGATCTAATGAAGTTGCTGGGTTCTTACATGTTGACGGAGGTAGGATTCCTTAAGAGGTGGGCAGATTAGGTTGTAGGGTAAATTTGAGAGTGAAATCTTAGAGCAGGCAAAGGTGAGGTTATAGGTAAATACACTGATGAACTATTTGAATTGGGGTTATAGCAGATTCATAGTTTGGTGCCCTTAAACACTATGTAGCTGCCTTTCATGGGAGGACCTTCTTTTTACCTTCCCAGCTCTATTTCCTCTGCAGCATATCCAATTCAAGTTGGCTATGAAATTGTGGGATTTCTGAAGGTTGGATCCTGGGTCTCTTTTCCTTCCCACCCTGTATTTTATCCTTGGAGGATCTCAGCTGCACCCACAGCTTCATTACCCCTTAAACTCAGTTGTCTTACAAATGTTTATCTTTAGCCCTGACTTTCCTATGACTCCCATATTAAAGGGCCTACCTGACATCTACACTGAGATATCGTCTCAGGTATACCCTAGGCTCTGCTCGTGCCCTTCCACCACGCCTGGTCTTCTTCCTGTCTTGCACATGGTCCTGAAAGTCACCACTGGCCATTCAGGTTTCCAGGCGGATACCTCAGGGGCCTTCCGGGCCTCTTGTGTCCTCGGCTCTGTTTGATCCCCTCCTTAGTTCTGATGACTCCACGTTCACTTCTTAGATTCCACCCCTAACCCAGGCCCACCAAAGGAACAAGAAAGAACAACTTTTACACTTTTATCTCAGTGGGAAATTCATGCTGAGTTCTGTCCCCAGACAGAAATTTGAAAATACTTTTAGGTGTTTAATTTTGGTCAGTTCTGTCAAGATGAAGGCAGCTCAAAGCACGTGTGTGTCAGCCATTCACCCAGAGGACAGCAGTCAATCCTCTGATGAAGGCCAGGAGAGCAGAGAACGTGGACCCACCGATGACAGGATGCGTTCTGGGGTGCACTTCTAAATGTATTTATCAGGAGGCTGCATGTGACTTGCTATTCAAGAAGTACACAGAATCGAAAGGGAGAAAGATGCATGTTTTGCATTTATATTGAATTTTATTCACAAGGGCAGTCTTCAAATTTACTGGTAAGTTGGACATGTTTTGGAATTTCTTGCTCCAGAAAGAGGGAAGGAGAGGGTTAATAAAGAAGAGGAAACACAGTTTGGGGAGAAAACCCAACTTCTTTTTACAGAAATGAGAACATGCCTAAATGTTCAATCCTCTTGAACACTGGGTTTCAAGAGAAGCCAGTTGTGAAAATAAAAGAAAGCTCGGTCTTAAATACCCACAGCAGGAGGAGCTGGACCTCTGAGTGATTATATTTGACCAGGAGCATTTGCAAACTGTGGTTTCATATTCCCATCCAAGGAGGTGTGCGGAGACGTGGAGGAAGGACATTATGTGTATTTCTAGAACTCTGTATTCCGCATGGCATGTGCAGACACATTTGGGAATAATCTGTACCCTGAGTGTTGCTGGTGCCTTTGTTCCTTTCCTTTCCCTGAATAAACACTGGGAATCGAGCATGTGTGAATGCTCAGTGCACCACATTTAAAGGCAAGGAGTATTCTTTATGTTATCTGCAGCTCTACAACCTTCCTTCATTTTTCAGCCACCTCCTGATGTTTCTTCTGCACTATTGTCCCTGTCTTTTTTAGTCCCTCCTGGGAAGGTGTATCTATAGCTTTTAAAATTAAGATGTCATTATGATGTTATGGTTTGCATTTTTAGGTTAACTCAACATCTGTTTTCCATAAAAGATACTTCTGCAAAGTAAATTTGGAAAGGATTTATTTAATAACTAGAGGCCCGGTGCATGAAATTCACACACTGGGGTTGGGGGGTTTGGAGGGGGAGGTCCCTCAGCCTGGCCTGCACCTTCTTGCCATCCGGGAGCCCTTGGGGATATCCAACTGACGGCTTAGGCTGTGGGGAGCGGCCTAAGCCATCAGTTGGACATTCTCAACGCTGCCATGGAGGTGGGAGAGGCTCTTGCCACCGCTGTTGTGCTCACCAGCCGTGAGCCCGGCTTCTGACTGAGTGGCATTCCCTGTGGGAGCACACTGACCACCAGGAGCAGCTCCTGCATTGAGTGTATGCCCCCTGGTGGTCAGTGCACATCATAGCGACCAGTTGTTCATCTGTTTGGTTGATTTGCATATTAGGCTTTTATTGTATAGAATAATGTGTTTGAAAACCCACTAGCAAAGGCAATGTTCATTAAAAATAGAATGGGAGAAAGATTGCGCCAGTGGGGTGTGACAGGTTTTGCTTAAGGACTAGATGGAATGTTCCAAATGGCCTCTGGAAGGATGGATATCCAGCCAGATTTGCAAGAGAACAACTTTGGGCTTCAGTGGTCATGACTACAGGGAAAGGAGACTGACAGACCTGGAATTCTCATCCTAATGATAATGTGAAGGAGTGAGTGCAAGAATAGTCCCACAGCTTTTCTCTCAATTACACACACAATGCATTCTGAATGCAGCAACCCCCTGTTCACCTGCTCAGAACATTTGATGCATATTTGAATGCTCCCCACCAACATCTTTTGGTTTGTCAGCCCTCTCCTCCTATGCTTCTCAGAGCCCAGCTTCCTCAAGCAGGTAGCTGGCTCCTGTGAGTTCCAGGTCCTTGTCCTTCTGGAGTTGTCTAAGCAGGAAAGGGTTCTTCCTCACCTGGGTCTTCTCTTCCTGGGGTGCTGGGTGTCTGCTCAGCCTCAGGGGCACTAGATGCCTGGAGAGGACGCTCCCCTCTCTGTGGGGCTCAGCAGATAGCAGAAAGTGGGGCTGAGCCCCTTCCTCTTTCCAACCTGGCCTCTCAAGTCTCCAATCACCTCCACACCTGGTTGTACAAATGACTTCCATGAAGAGTCGGGGCAGCTGCATATGGGAATGCAGGAATAGCAGGGTTATACCTAGATACTGATTAGGACAGGTGCCAGAGGTCTATGAGAAAGCATCCAAGGGGTTAAACCCTTTCCAAAGGAGTCCACCCCAAACCTTCCTCCAGAAGACTCACTTGACACTTTGCCCAGTGTGTGGCAACCACTGAAAGCCTCTCTCTTCTAACCTACCACAGGAATTGCTACTTACTTTTGGGGAATCCTACATGCCCTACTTCCCATGTGTGCCTTCTCCTCTCAGAGCAGGCCTCATGTCTGAGACACTGCATCATGGCTAGAGTTGCAGCAGAATGGCCAATGCTGACCAATGATGCACTAAGTTCCTTTCTTCCCTACCCAGGCCTGAAACAGTTCTGGGGAGAGGCTACAGGATTTCATACTATGTGATGACCTGGTGGGAGCATGGCCCTCTGTGGCTCTCACACCCTGTGAGTGCCTGCATGCTGCTCCTTTTCTATCCTACAGGCTGGGTTAAGCTCACACCAGTGAGTCTCCCAGGGTCCAACACTGTTTCTTGGGGACTGAATAGTCTAGAACTGAAGTTGCAAGCTGGCAGAACAGGGCTGAATTCAGCTGACAGCCTTATTTGATTTGGCCAACTCAGAGTTGTAAAAATATCTAAATTTGAAAGTCCCCTTTCCAGTTCAACTAGGTCCTCCTCCCTTCCTCCTTCCCCCCATTGGCTCCTGCCCACTCCCTGGTTGATTTTACCTGCCTGCTTCCTAGAGTCATTTGAGTTTGTGATCAAATGGAGGAGGGGAGTGATGCCTAACTGCCCGCTAATTTTCAAAATGACTCCCCCTTCCATGATGTCTGTGACTGCATTGTTACACACAGTAGGTGTTTTGGCCCCTGTTTGAACTTCACAGAATCAGAGAAGAGCACATCCCCCTTCAATGGACTCTTCCTTAGTACACAAGATGTTTTGGAAGGACCATTATTGTATGAACACCAAAAAACCCAGATCCTAGAGATAAGGGACTTGGGCTTGAAATGAAGCGAGTGCCTTAAAGACTGAATGCTGATGGAATCACATTAAAGTTAAGATCAATGTATGACCTTTAGAGATCTTTCACCTTGACTTAGAAGTGGAAAAGGAGAAGTGGAGGGAGACTGAGTGATTGCTCAGACAGAGGGGAGGAGGCATTGATGCCCAGGTCTTCTGACTCCAAGTCCAGACTTTCACCTCTGTATCAAAAGGGTCTTCTAATGTGTGCTCTCAGACGCAACATGAACCCAACTACACTTTGAACCAGGAATAAAAATAATTAAAAAAAAAAGAAGAGATAAGAAAAACCCTAAGGCAGTAGTGTCCTGAAGCCTAAAGGAGACAGCAGAGGTGAGCTCTCACTAGGATTTTGAGATTCTGCCCTGCCCCTATGGTCTGACCCAGAGCATGAAGCTGGGCCCCACAGTGTCAGCCTGAGGGGTGGATGCTGGGGCGTCAGTGAAGAGAAATGCAGCCTCTAGGCTTCTAGATTTTAGAGATAGCCACAGCAATGGTTTTGCTTGAAGGGTGTAATGCATACTTTGCCCTACAGGACTTTGAAAACAAAACTAAACTGCTACTACCTACTAGCTCTATAATTTATAAAACAAAGGACTTTTTTGAACCAAAGAAGTAGAATGGACATAATCTAAAAGTGAGAACAGTTCCTCCAAGAAAAATAGCTGGCAAATTTCTACCAACAAGCTAAGAAAATGAGAGGATATAGTTTAAAATAGCAAATGCAGAGAAATGCATTATACAATTTTGTGTTATATATTTTGCCTTTACAGTAATTTGGTCAACTTGGGAAGATATATTTGATGCTGTAAAAATAAAGGGAGCCTTAATTACCCTACTCATTCCATGTGGTACTTTGTTTTCTATCACAGTCACTATTGAGAATTGGGTTGGAATGGACTTCTAATAATAGTTGAACTATTGGGAATATTCTGCGCAATCTCAGAGGAGGTAAAAACAGCAGCCCCTTTCCTGAGAGAGTGGTTTGTTTCTTTTTCTCTCCCTGTGTGGGGCAGAGAGAAAAGGGCCAGATGCTCAGGGTGCGTGGGCTCCAAGGACAGTCTTTAGGAGTGCCAGTCTAGGGACCCACGGACCCATCATAGACAAAGAGAACATACCAGGCAGAGACACGGGAGCCCAGTGAAGGAGTGTCAGTGGGCAGCATAAGGCTGATACAGTGGGTGAGGGCCTGGGGCTCAGAGGCAGGCACCCAAGTTGATTCCAGGGCTTGTTAGTTTTAAACTCAGGACAAGGTACTTTGCCATTGAATTCTCTGTTTCCTCATACATAAAATGAAAGTCAGAATAGTTCTACCTCATTGCATTGCTACGGGGATTATCTGAGCGGAAATGCCTCTGAAGTTCCCAGGACCAGTCCTGATGTGCCATAAACCCTCATAGGATGGTTGCAAGTATTATTAGGCCAGAACATTATCTGACAGATGAATGATTAATGGAATTAATGGACGACTTAATGATAACAGGGAACCAGTGAATTTTAGGATTAGATATGCTGTTTCTTCAAGTCAATATGGTTGTGCCTGACAGATAGTGTGATTATCATCTTTTGCTTGCATATATTATTTCCTCCAACTTAATTAACAAATCTTTTTTTCCTGTGCTGGAATTAAACTGCTTAATTAACCTACCTAAATGATATTTGGTTAGTAGCCCAAGGGTGGGATAAATTTACAGGTGAAATTTAATTTCTGGACATATCTGTATTTATTTGTGTTCATGTATCATATTTCAATTTTAGATAGAAAATCCCAAAGTTGTAAGGGCAGAGGAAATTAAAAAGTGTGAGAGCTATTTAAAAATACCTTATTGCACATCTAATTCCCAGCCCACTCATTCTGCTACCCAGAGTGATGGGTGGATAGAGGTTATAATAAGGGTTTTGATTTTTGAATTATTATTTTTTTGCACTGGCTTGAGCAATGGTGTTTTTTTTTCCAAAGGGGATAACAATTATGAAAATGACAACCTGTGGCCATAGATATGATTCTGTTTTTGTTGGTGTGAAATACTCTTGAGATTCACTCTCCAATCCAGCTAATGGTGGCCATCTAGAACAGAACAAGTTAAACGGCTTGGTGTGAAGGACATTGCTATGTCTGCATGCCTATTGCTATGCCATTGCTGAGCTCTGAACTACATGAAACCTTTTGAGGAAAATTTCAGGAAATATTTTCCTTCTTGTGTTTTTTACAGCTACAATAATATAAAAAAGTGTTTAAAAGCCTGGAGGCAAAATTGAGTATTCTTAGTTACTTTTTTGATCTAGAGAAAAATACTATATTATGTTAGTCTATTATATATTAGTATATCTAAACATATATGTATATATAGCTTTATTATATAACAAATTCTACACTTTTTAAGTAAGCAATGAATCAAGTCATTTGCAATTACTTTATTTCTATTGATTTTCTGCCCTAAGCATATGTACCTATTAGAGATTTAATCACTGGGTTTGCTAATAGAGTAATTATGACACTTAGGTTGAATTGCTCATTTCCCAGGACACATTGTGTTCTGGGCAGGGACCATGCCTTGTACAAATTAAAATGCTCAATGCATGTTGGTGCAGCACTTTCCCATAGGAAATGCTAGACAGTTGTTGAACTGAACAACTACTATCAAGTAACGGTTTCTTTTGTTTGGGGACCATTTTGGGCAGGGAGAATTTCATGTGGCACCCTTTTCACACATGAAGAGAGGAAGGCTGTGGGGTAAAATTTATCCTCCAGGTACTATAGGTCTCTGTGAACATGCTCCCCCAGCCGAGTCTGAGCAGTGGGGGAGGAGAGGGAGGGCTCTCTGGTGGAGGTCCTTGTGCCTGTGTCCAGGGATGCAGTGGGTCTGGCAGAGTGGATGCTGTGGTGTGATTTAGATGGTGCCAGAAAGGCTTCATCGGAGCCATCCCGTGAGCAGTAAGTGTGGCATTGGCTGCAGGAGAACAGGATGCAGACAGGAATGCAGCAGGCCTCTAAAATGGCCACCCTGGGAAAGGACCCAGTCTCACAGAGGCACCTCCAGAGGGCCTCTCCTCCGTCAGCCTGTGGTCATCAAGAATTATCTGGGGGAGACATCCCACAGCGTCAGTTGATTGGCTTCCTTATCCTAACTCTCCTTTTTAAGATTTCCTTTGACTATCATTTTGCTCTCATCCCCCTGGTTGTCTCCTCATTCTTAAGTTTGCTCTCATGAAAAGGAGCATGCATACCAACCAGCTACTCTCATAAGATCTAACAGTCTTGTCCAGATCCTTAATCATGCAAGCCCTGCACCAGTCAGCAAAACTCTAGAAATACAGAAACAAACAAAAAAATTCTAGAAATGCTACTTGAAAAAATTTTTTCTTAGATCCTTCTGGCACTTAGATTTTCAAATGAAAATTATTTAAAGAAAATGGATACACTGCATTTTACATTCGTGTAGGCCCTGTAACGTTTCCTGCTGTGGCTTTCTGCAGGCTCGGTGACTTTGACATGGCCCTCCCCCTGCAGTGCACTTCGTCCTCCCATCCCTCCTGTCCTTATGGAGAACAGTCACTGAGCTTTCAAAGCGCAGCGAATGCCTCCCTCCTCCACCTTCTGGGAGAGATGATCACTTCCCCTTTTGTGGGCTCATAGTAGTTTGTTTTACACGTTGATTATACTTTACGGTACTTAAGTATTCCCATGTCTGCCATTATTTGTCTATAAAGCCCTTGAAGGCTTGGGTCTATGTGTTAACTATTCTCCTATGCCTCCTGTCTAGCTGAATATATGTAGTAGCTGCTTAGTAAAGTCTGAACCAAGAAATGAAAAAGATTGTGGATGGAAGGAAACACACCACGTGAGAACTAAGACTAAGACTGAGACTAAGAGACCAAGGGTGCAAACTTGCTCATGGGAGGCAGGAAGAGTGAAAAAGTACAGGTACAGAGGAGGCGCTGTGAGGCAAAATACTTGGTTTGGACTCACGAGAATGCTGGTATGAGCCCACATTTGAGGAACTCTGAGGTACTGGAGAGAGAAGCAGGCTGTTGAAGATCTAGTTCTAGATCTCCAGGAAAGGAAGACCCAGGCCAACATGTAAATGTGAGTCCTCTGTGCCCAGGAGGCATTAGAGCTGTAGGTGTGGATGAGGGTGCTCAGGCAGAGAGGAGAGAGGGGACAGAAGAGGCCCAGGAACCTAAAGTCATGGGCTTGGCAGTTTGTCAGAGGAAGGGAGTGAGGAGTAACCCAGGTGAGAGCTGTGTTACAAAGAGCAAGGGTGGTCCTGTTTCCAAAGGATGCTGGTCAACAGCATTCATGCTGTTGAAAGGTCAAGTGAGAACCAAGGAAGTACTTGGTAAAACTGAACAAATAACAGGTCAAGTAAGATAAGGAGTTCCTCAAACGTAATCTATCCAGATCTGAAAATATCACTTTCTCCAGTATAATTGGTCAGTGTCGGGAGGTAGTTAAGCAACAGAATTTCACCTTGCTGGTGCCCTTGTAGTCACAGGCCCAAGCTGGCTCCTTGGTCACAGGACCTAGGTGTCCCTCTCTCCTTTTGTAGCAGGACCTAGGCCTCCTTCTGTCTGGGCCCTGTCACTTTCCATCTTTCTAGAATTCCTCAGTTTCTAGTTCAACAAGGAATGCCTTTCTTCCTTATCTTTACACTAGAGGCTGGGTGCATGAAATTCATGCATGGGTAGGGTCCTTAGGCCTGGCCAGCAATCAGGGCTGATCAGGGCCTTCCTTCCCCCAGCTGCTGGCTGCCAGCTGGGGCCTTCCTTTGTTCTGCGCTGTTCACTGGTGGTCAGTGCATGTCATAGTGAGCGGTTGAATTCCCAGTGGAACTCTGGGTCAGTCGAACTCCCGAGGGGATGATTTGCATGTTGGCCTTTTATTACATAGTTTTAACAGCTTTAATTGTTTCAATGTATAGAAACTGTACATTGAAATGATTTTGGATATTAGCCCCTTATCAGATATACTAGAGGCCCGGTGCACAAAATTTGTGCACAGGGGTGCAGGGTGTCCCTCAGCCCAGCCTGCAACCTCTCCAATCTGGGACCCCTTGAGTGGGATCAGGCCTAAACGGGCGGGCGGACATCTCTCTCACAATCCAGGACTGCTGGCTCCCAACCACTTGCCTGCCTCTGCCTGATTGCCGCCTAACCACTCCCCTGCCAGCCTGATCGACACCTAACTGCTCCCTGGCCGGCCCCATTGCCCCCAACTGCCCTCCCCTGCAGACCTTCCCCCCCCCCCCCCAAGTGCCCTCCCCTGCTGACCTGGTCTCCCCCAACTGCCCTCCTCTGCCAGCCCAGTCCCCCCGAACTGCCCTCCTCTGCTGGCCCAGTCACCCCTAACTGTCCTCCCTGCTTGCCTGATCACCAACACCTGCCCTCCCCTGGAGGCCTGGTCCTCCCCAACTGCCCTCCCTGCAGGCCTGGTTCCCCACAACTGCCCTCCCCTGCAGGTTTGGTCCCCTCCAACTGCCCTCCCCTGGAGGCCTGGTCTCCCCCAACTGCCCTCATCTGCTGGCCTGGTCTCCCCCAACTGCCCTCCCCTGCAGGCCATCTTGTGGCAGCCATCTTGTGTCCACATGGGGGCAGCCATCTTTGACCACATGGGGTGGCCATCTTGTGTCTTGGAGTGATGGTCAATTTGCATATTACTCTTTTATTAGATAGGATGATTTGCAAATGTTTTCCCCCATTCAGTAAGTTGCATTTGAGATCTTGGTTTCAATTTATTTGGGTAAATGCCCAGCTGTGCGATTGCTGAATCTTTTGTTCTATTTGTAATCTTTGGAGGAACCTCTGTACTGATTGCCACAACAGCTGCCTCATTTTGCATTTGAGTGTATCCTTTATAAACCTCCTCATCCCTTGGAACAGAGAATTATGTGGAAAAATACGCAAAGCATTCTGTGGTCTGACGCATGGAAGGTGCTTCCTGGGTTATTTCCCTTCCTCTCAGACTGCTTTTCTACAGATGAAGCCGACAGAGCAAGTTGCCCACGAATGGAAGGTTCTAGTTCTTTGCCTGTGTCAGGCCTAGACCCAACTTTGATTTTTAGTAGCAGCAAAGTGGGACTCGGGCACAAACATTCTTTACTCCTTTAGCTAGAAATGGATGCAGCAAATGTATGACAGTGAGAAATGGGATGAAAAATTGACTCACTTTTTAAACTTAATAGTATTTGTTTTTAGCAAGTAAAATGGTCTTGAAGGAGGCCTGTTTGTTCCTAATGTATTTGCCAGTCCTCCCTGGTAATCAGATTGCATGGGGCCTGCTCCCCTTCATCATCTGGTAGTCATTTTCGGAGCTGGTGAGACACCACGGGGGACCTGCCTCTGGCAGGCAGTTTTCCATTTGATTTGCACCATTTGTCCACGCACATTTTTATGCCATTTGAGGATCTCGCATCACATCGTCACTGAACTCGATTCTTTCCATTACGCCTAAGTGTGTGTTAGCTCTGGACTGAGGACCCCTCACGCCCGCTGCCCTGGAACAGGGCCCAGAGAGTGTTTGTACCAATGCTTCAGGCTGAGCTGTTTCCCTGTGCAAACCCACCCCCTCCTCCTAGGTCTACGAGGGGAAGAAGGAATCCCCGACTGAGAGCGCGGGGCATGCAAGGGCAGACTTTCTTCTTCATTCTGCAGCTCGTTGGTCCCACACTTCCCTGAGAACATGTGTGTTCCGCTGTGTCTGGTCTCATCTCCTTCCTTAGGTGCCAACTTGGTTGTGTGTGGGTTGAACAAGGTTAGCCCCAGACAAGACTTTGAAACAAGTTAATTTTCCTCCCCACCACCAACCCAAGCAATGTCTTCCAACACTTAGACGATAATACTCCACTTCCCTGGACACATACTTATTTATCAGCTACTAGGTGCCCGGCACTGCTCCAGACCATCGATTTCTATCAGTGATCCAAACAGGCAAAAGTATTGCCCTCAGCTTATATTCTGACAGTGACACAGGCACAAAAGCAGGCAAGTCCCAAGTTCAAATGACCAGAGGGGACAGTCAGTAACGTAATGAGTGGCATGGGCTGGGTAAGCAGACAGAAATAGTGGGGACTATGGCTAACTGGAGAGTGAAGTACACCTAAGATGGGACATCGCTCTTCTGCCAACATGAGGAGATAATAGGCCTTTGCATTGCATTTCAAGGAAAGCTGGAAATGTGGATTTTTAACATGTAAAAATCTCTTGTTTTTTAAATGTTGGTAACTAGCTCAGAAGTTTTTGGGTTTGGAATGGAATAATATTTTTAAAATAGATAAACAGCAAAAAAACAAAACAAAACAAAAAACTGTCTTTGCCAGATTCTTCCTGTTGCAGTCAGTTAGTGACTGCTGGGATATGGGGTAAGCAATAAAAACGGGCTTTTAAACTTCAGATGACCAGTAGACAGCTGTCAGATCTCTCTCCTGCTGCAGGAGTATAATTGACCAATGGCCCCATCTGCTGCCCCCTCTCATCCACCCTCACATTCACACTGAGGCCACCCTCTCTGCAGGCTGCCACGAGCCGGTGACTGGGCATGGCTGAGCATTGAAGCATGATGCAGGATTCCTCCAGGGGTGACTTTGGCTCAAGGTTTGCCCCTAGGCTTGGCCAAACCATTCTTCCTGTAGCCTGAGACTCTTGCTCCCCACTTCGCGTGTCTTCCTTCCCTGTCTCCTTCCACAGCATCAGACCTGTGTGGTGGTCTCAGCCTCTTCCCACCTTCTCCTGCTCTCCCAACAAATCCCTTGCACATGGAATTCTCAGTAGACCTGACTAACACAAGGCACCAGAAGTTCTAAAGGGAGCCTCCTTCCTAGTCCTGGTTCCCTAGCTTGCTATTTTCTATTATATTAGTTTTTTCCTGGCTTGTTATTTGATGCCTCAGAGGGGCTCAGACCTGGGGGAGGGGGTGGGAGTTGCAGGGTGGGGCCATCATCTGGCATTGAGGAGTTGTGAAGTGAGTGGGGACTGGTGATAACAAGCCCCTGTGGTGAGAGGCAGCACCCACTAGGCAGCTAAGAAGTTAAGGAGGGTGGTCTGGACAGTGGGTTGCTGCGAGGGGGCGGTGTCTTTCCTAGCAGAGGGCAGTGAAAGCCTTTCCCATAATAACCAGCTTTGGCACCTGATTGCTCAAAGGTTCCATTGAGTGTTTGTTTCTTTAGTCAAAGGGCAGTTAGGTCATGCTCTCTCCTTCATACATTTCCTTTCACTTAAAACTTAAAACACACTCAGGCACAATTGTCTGCACACATATATACACATGCACACACGTTCTCTCCCTCCCCCCCTTTCTCGCTCTCGTTCTCTCGCTCTCTCGCTCTCTCACTCTCTCGCTCACTCGCTCTCTCTCTCCCCCCACTCTCCTTAGCTCAGGTCTCTGGAAGTTTACAACCTGTCAGATAAGATATTAGACTTTTGGGGCAGTACACGATGGGATAGTTGACATATTTTACGACAATGCACACGGTACTTTTAGCACCTTTACACTGATGTTTTCAATCCATTTTTATTTGTTCAGTTTTTCACTGAATCCTGAGAGAGGTAAGAATTATGGTCCTAGCAGTTATAATCATGACTCAGACTCCAGCCCACTCGCTCCGGTACTCAGGGGCTGTTGCCGGATGGTGAGCAAAGTGTTGTTGTGCATGTTTGTTGACAATAGCTGGAGTAATATATTCAATTTTGTAGAAGAAATAATCAGCAACTGAGGTTTCTAATGGGCAGCTTTTATCCAGTCTCGACATTACTTTGCTTGTGTGTGTGACTCAGACCTGAATTGCTTTGAAACCCAAACAACGGACACTCCCCAGTCAGTCAGATTGCGACGGATCTAGGGCTTGCAGGGAGTCGAACACAATAATCAATGAAACACTATAAGCAAAATCATCTAGGGCACTTACATCAACTTTTAAAAAAAAGTACCTTAGAAAGAATGCTGAATTTTCAGTTCTTAAATGGGGATGAACTCACTCCATGAAAAACAAAATGTGGTTTTTAAATGGAAGTACATCTACCAGCTGGCAGAAAGTCCTGTGGTTCTTTTCAATTCTTTAAGCTTTTTCTTTCTACAGACTAACATCTCTCCCACCATTCAGTATCTTTGCTTTCTTTTGATTTCTTCCATGGCTTGTTTTCTTGACTTCTTGGCCATGTGTTTCCAGCCCAGGTTACATATGAGTGGAGGTATATTTTGGGGGCCCAGGGGAGTGGCTGACATAAGACCCTAGCTGCTGGTAGATGGGGGCTTAATTGTCCCAGATAGACAGGAGAAGACCATTATAATGAATGGGTTCTTGAGTTGGGAGGGATTTACTAAAAAATGGTTAAAGGAAAGACTATTATTGTTCCTGTATCTGACATCTTAAACACAGCTATTAAACCCTCCTGCCTCTCAGTGATGAGGACATGAGAAATAGCAGTCGACCCCACTCACACACCCAATTGCACAAGATTGCTTACAGCTTACCTGCTACTTACCAATTCTTACTTTCACTTTTGAAGTCCAAGACTTCCTAGAGACATTCTCTTTTGTAAATCATTTTTTTGTATTATTTTGAAATATAACAGCTTACAGAAAGTACATAAGATCTATATGACCTGTTGTTTAATATAAGCCAAATTAATTAATATGAGCCCATGAAACTGTTGTTTAATAAGCCAAATAGAGAGGCCTCCAAGGAAACCTGCTTGCTGGACTTTTAGCCTCCAGAACTGGGAGGAAGGAAACATCTGTCGTTGGAGCTGCCTGGACTATGGTATTTTGTTATGGCAGCCTGAGCAGCCTAATGCACTACTGAAGTTATTCTCATAGTAGGGGCCCAGTGCACAAATTCGTGCACATTGAAAGGAACTGTGGGCCGCGAGGCTGCGGTGGGCACAGGGGCGGGTCTCGGCCCATTCTCCACGCCCCTGCCCGGCCCCTCCCACCACGCCCCCAGTCCCCTGTCTGCTGGCAGCCCCGATCCCGCCGCCACCCCTCCCATGCACTGATGGCACGGAGCTATTGGGGCTGACACCAGCAGTGGGTGTGAGCAGGGCTGGTGCCCTTAGTGGGTGCAAGCAGCAGCTGTTGCCCTGATTGCCCCTCAGGATCAGGGGAGGTGGAGAAGCTCTCAGGGGCTGATGGCACTGAGCGATCGGGGCCGGCGCTGGGCACTGGCAGCAGGTGTGAGCAGCGGCTCCGGCATAGGCTGCAGGTGTGAGCAGGGCCAGCATTGGCAGTGGGTGTGAGCGGTGGCTCCGGCACCTGCAGCAGGTGTGAGAGGTGCCTGCCATCCCCAATTGTCCCTCAGGAGCAGGGGCAGGTGGAAAAGCCTTGAGGGGTGATCGGGGCCAGCACTAGGTGCTGGCAGTGGGTGAGAGTGGTGGCTCCAGCGCAGGCTACAGATGTGAGTGGCTCCAGCACTGGCAGTGGGTATGAGCGGGGTCGGCGCTGGCGCTGGCAGAAGGTGCAGGCGCTGGCAGCAGGTGTGAGCACTTGGTGGGACAGCGGCGTGTGGGAGCAAGGAATTTCCAGTAACTACCAGAGGCTCGCCCCAATGACAGCGACCAGTGCCCCGCCTTGGTCTAGCACTTCCGCTCACCTGCTCCACCATCCTGCTGCGGCCAATGCCCGCCATGTTCAGCGCTCTGCCACCTGCTGCCGACACCTGCCATGTTCCACGTGCACCCCCTGGTGGTCAGTGAATGTCATAGTGACCAGCTGTTTGGTTGTTCAGTTGTTCCGCTGTTCGCTCTATTTGCATATTAGGGTTTTATATATATAGATATTATCATCTAAAAGTTTTATATTTTTGGTATTGGCATTTATCATTTAAATTAAACTGGAATTTATTTCTGTTTGTGGTGTGAGGCAAGTGTTCGATTTCATTTTCCCCTATGGATATCTAATCATCTCTGCAGTTTCTTCCAACTCCATCCTCTCCCACTCATTTGCAATGCCATCCCTGCCATTTACTAGTATCTGATATTCACATAAGCATGCATATATGTTTTTAGGCTATATATTCTGTTCCATTTGCCAATTTGGCTATATCTGCACCAATATTGATGTATCTTTATTGCAACAGATTTATAACAAGGCTTGATACCTGGTAGAGTGAGTGTTAACACTTTCTCCATCAAAGTCTTGATACTCTTGGGCCTTTGCATTTTCATCTACTTTTTAGAATCAGCTTGTCAATTTCCACAATACATATTAACCTGCTGGTACTTTGATAAGGATTGCATTTAGTCTATAATGAATTTGAGGAATTTCCATCTTTTGGGGTTCAATACATGTCAGTAACTTTGATCTCATCACTCTCAAATGTGCTTTTTCCAAAGGTGACCTTCATTGATGGGTCACTCTGCCTCAGTTCTTCTGCCTCAAACACATTTTCATGCCCATTTTTATCTTTCCAGGAGCCACTGTTATTCCAACAGCTACATTCCTGCAGGTGCAGCCCTAATTATCCCCAGTTAGAGGACCTAGAGACCTCCAATGGCTTCACCTATGTCCAGGGACAAAACCAATTTTCATTCTTGGATATCAAAGATTATATGGACTAGAAGAGGCAAAGGCAAAACTACTTTGTCCCAAATGTCCTACCTTCCTTTCCAAGCTCAAAGTAGAAGAATGATTTTTTATCATGTACTTCCCAGTGCCAAGACATTTTCTATACTAACTAGCACAGCTAGAAAACTTTGAGATTACCTGGGAGAAGTGGCCTCCTCATTTATTGAATAGGAATGATAACAAAGGGATAAACGAGAAATTTGTTTTGTTATTCCTGGCAAGGAGGAATTCAGATATAGATAGAAGGCACCAGTTCAGATCAAGCCAAGGCTGAAAATCACTGTCATTTGTCATATTCGGAAGCCATACAGGGATGCCAGTGCTGTGGACGAACCCACCAGCCCTCATGGGGTATTTCTTGGCTCTCATCTCAGAGAGGATTTATATTTTGGACTCTTGCTATTGATTACATTGGAGACAGATGAAAGGAAACAATTTATAATTGTTTAACATGTATACACAGGTCAACATATCCCACCTCCAAATTATCTGCCATCTTAGGACTCACAGTTTCCTCAAGATTTATGGAAGGTCCTGGGTTTCAATCACAGTATTAAATTTAGTGACCTTCAAGGGAAATGAGAAGCAAATTACAGATTCTTCAATTTGTACATGCCAGGAGTTGGCCATTCTTCCTGCTACCAGACAAATGAACACTGTAGTGACTTCCTGCCTGAAAGAGTAGAGGATGAAAAATATTCTGAGCAGCGAAGATGAGTTTGGACACACTTATGATCTATAATTAACTCATCCAAAGATGCTAAAGTCAAAATCTTAAACTAATTCTAACTGAAATGCTTTTGAAGGTCCTGAATGCTTTTGAAGCTCTAGAAATGCATGCATATTCTATATAATAAAAGCCTAAAGTGCAAATCGACCAAATGGCAGAATGACGGGTGGAATGACTGGTCACTATGATGCACACTGACCACCAGGGGGCAGACGCTCAATGCAGGAGCTGCCCCCAGCCCGCAGGCCCCAGGCCAGCCAAGGTGGGAGCCAGCAGGGGCCCCCTACCAATTGCCCCGCCGGTCGCCCTGCAGAGGGAGGTGACCGGTGGGGGCAGTGGGGGCAGGGCTGGCGAACAGGTGGTGCCAGGCCAGCCAAGGTGGGTGCCAGCAGGGGCCCCCTGATCACCCCGCCAGTTGCCCCACAGATTGGCCCTGATTGCCGGCCAGGCCTAGGGACCCTACCCGTGCACGAATTTCGTGCACCAGGCCTCTAGTCAGTAAATAAAATTAGAGGTTAAGTTTTAAACATCTTTTATGTAAAACATCTCAGAGGCTAGGGCTTGCCTCATTATTAAAAAGAAATTTACCTTTCCCTTACAGGAAAAAAGTTCCACTTTTACTGGTGATGCACCATAGAGTTATATTTTACCCTCCATTGTTTAATAATCTCAACATTCTGAGCTGTCACAGCGAAGTATCCCCTCTACAAGCAGTCATTTAAACTTCCCTCTTATTCTTTTTTAATATCTTTGAGCCAAATTAATGATGGATACTTAATCCTTAGTCAAGCCTCTGTCTGGAGCTGTCTGAAAACAAGGAGTGACTTTTAACAGGCAGACGATAAACAGACTGGATGGACTTTACCACAGAGAAGCACCTGACACCCCTGGAGTGACCAGCAAAGCTTGAGGTCTTTAAACCTCTCAGCTTCCAAATGTTACATCCCTGAATGAACATTTATAGCCCATTTCTGAGATTGATCACCTTCCAGGACTGGGCAGCATATTGGTCCAGCCACTGGGCCACCTGCTGGCCATTGGACAGTTGCTTTGCCAGGTTATCTGTTCTCCATTATGTGGTTTCCCTGTGGCCCTGTAGCTGTTGGGCTCATTCTGCAGGTGATCGACGGGGAAGTTCAAGCTGCACTTCCTCTGTTCCAAATGAGTCATGGGCACATTAGAGTTTGGAAAGTAAAAGCAAAAACACAAATCCCAGCAGACAATATTACTTGTGAAGTCTACCGACCAAGTAGATCAATGCGGGTCCTGTCTGTCTTTAGCGTCACAAAAAAGACCAGAATTAAAGTGGTTTAGAGTTGTAGGTGGTATTATTTCTTTGTCAATGGCAGGCTTTTAAAATTGTAATGTTCTCCAAAGGCCACATTGTTGTCTAGCTGTCTGTGTTGTCTAGGCGTCTCGGGCCATCAGACGATTAAGATAACTCCTGAGTCAATAAAGGTTTTCAGCCTGGGCTCGGATATTACTGCAGCCGGGTTATCAATAAGGCGGGATGTTGAGTGCATTCTTCACTCCGGAACCTGTGCTGTTGGAACACGGTGTATAGATTTTTTGGCTCAGACGGGAAGACTTTAAACTTTTATTCACCCCTGTGTGTGGAGGCATACAGGTCCCTGAGACAAGTGTTTGCTATCCTGCTGCCTCCCTGGTAGCCTTGACTTCCAGGTCCTGGATTTAGCTGCTTGTCTTAAATCTGAACTCCACCTGGAAGGAGAAAGCATCTCTCTCCAGTTCCAGGGGTTCCTTTAAAGGGACACACAATGTTCCTTTCTGCTCTTTCTCATCCTCACTCCCACCTCCAGGTCTGACACTGTGGAATGAATTCCAGCATTAGAATATGAGGGTAATTCCTTTGCAGCACCTCCCATAACACAGCAGTGAGCTTTTGTTGTTTTGATGGGGGGTAACACCACATACGAGAGACACATTTTTCATTGGAAGCTCCAACCTCATGTGCAGTCCTGCTGTCTGGCATACTTAGGTTTATGCCCATCTGCTTGGGTGGCAGAAGGCCTGTGGAGGTGGCACAAGCCAGTTCCGAGAAGGCTCTTTTGCCAGTGGAGAAGCTGGTTCAGTGTGGGCCAACATTCCTGCCAAGAGAACCTTCTGTTTGGCAGTTGTGCTGAACAGGGCAGCATGCTGCTCCACAACGGGCAACATCTGCCGAAGGGAAGCTGGTGAATGACGTGCCCTCTAGGTTTGTGGGGAGATAAAGTGAGCCTACTGCACGCCATCACCCAGAAAGCTAACAGTGAATACCTCATGAAAGCAAGCGAGTCTTAACTAAAATCCCTTATTCATTGTGGAAATATTTATTGAATGTCTACTGATAGCAAGCCATTGTCCGAGGTGTTCCAGATGATATAGATGAATTCCACAAGGATCCTAGCTTTAAGAGGCTGATAGTGGTGACAGAAATAGGTGTGCACATAGAGTGTTGGTTGTCTTGAAAGGGATACCATAGTCAGAGAGAGACACACACCAAAGCCACAGAGGTGTGCTATGGAGGCCCAGAGGAAGGAAGAAGATGCTTAGCTGAGGTGTTGTTGGGTGAGTGGTGTGTGGACTGAGCCTTCAGGGTGGAAAGGGTTTATGCCTGTGGTTAGAGTGGGAAAGGCCAGTTGAGGTGGAGGGCATTGCATGTTCAGGCAGGAGTGAGAGAATGTCCTGCTTGAGTGGAACATGGGTGAACCCAGGGAGATGTGAAAGAGGAAGTAGGAAGATATTCTGAGGACAGATCATGGGAAATCAAGACAACAGGATGAGGGTTTGGCCTTGGAGAGCTGGTTAAGAGGATGGAGACAGAGCTATGCTGCCTCTGGTGCGTGGAGAGGGATTGGGGGAGATGGGAGCTTGGTTAAGAGACCTCGGCAACAGCGCTGCTCCTCAGTGCTGAGAGACAAGTGAGGAGCTTCTAATTTGTCACTTAACCAACATTTATTGAACTTGTTACAGGCTCCTTTGTGGACCTTGTAATATTTGACCCCTCCACCTAAGCAGGGAGATACGTTAAGAGATCTTTGCAACTCAGTAGTACAATGGGATAAGGACAAAGCTATAGGAATTCCTGTGGGTATCTGGGAACCCTGAAAAGGGGAGACATGGAAGTAGCCAAATGCCTGAAATGTTACCCATAGAGCAGAGGACAGAGTGACCTTCAGAACTGGCTGTCCCCGTTGTACCCCAGCAATGTGGCTTTGGGCAAGTTACAGTACATTTCTTGCCTTGTTTATAAAATGATCCTAATACTATTACCCATTTCATAGGATTGTTGTGGAAATTAAATGGGTTGGTGTATTTCCTGTGCATAGAAGCATGATTGGTTTCCAGTATCTGATCAGTACACAGATTGTTGATGTTATGGCAGGGCTGCAACAAACAATCAGGATGGTGTTTCGACAAGCATTCATTTCTCTCTTACTGGTCTGCTGGTCATGGGGCAGCTCTGCTCAGTTTTGACTTGCTGACTCCAGGCTGAGGGTCTGTTTGAAGTCTGATCCATGTGCCTCTGGATCCCAGGAGCACTCCTGTGTGAGACTTGTTACAGCAGAGAGCAGGAGTGCTGGGACCCAAGTCAAGCAATATTCCTCCACTCAGCGTACATTACATCTCCTCACGTTCCATGGCCAAGTCCAACATCAATGGGGCAAGGACATTTATTCTTCCCGTGGAAGTGGGGAGCGGATAATGGATATTTGATAAATGATAACATAATATACCACATCTATCATGGGAGTTTTCCTGGAGGAAGTAATGGCAATAAATTGAAAAAAAAGTTGGGCAGGTATGTTAACTGGAGGTGAAAACACAATCACAAATAATAAAAAGGTAAAACTCACCAAGTTGTGACCAAGTGTTATCATGAATTTTCTTATTTCAGAGAAGAGTTGGCATAGTATATGGCAAAAAGCATTACACTTGCAATAAGGTCACTCAAGTTCCAGTTGTGTGATCTTGGTTAAGATGCTTACAATTTGGGGGCCTCTGTTTTTTCATTTGCCAAAAGGAGGAAGCTAGATTAACTAACCTCAAAGTTCTCTCCCAATATTCTGTGATTTTGTGAGAACTAATAACCACAAAGAATGAGGGGTTGCTTGGATTGGCCTTTGAAGGAATAGAAGGTGTCTAATTTGGTAGAAAGCATCTATTGTTAACCTTGAGAGTTTATTTTTGACATAGACAATAATAAAGAGTTACTAGAGGCTCCTGAGCAGAGGAGAAATAGTCATAGAGACTTGAGAAATAAGTACTCGTAAGCTCTGTGTGGGATGGTGTGGGGATGCAAACTTTAGTGTGCATCAGAATCACCTGGAGGGCTAATTAAAATAGATTGTTGGGTCTCATCTCAGAGTTTCTGATTCAGTAGGTCTTGGGTGGGGCCTGGAATTTGCATGTCAAATGAGTTCCTGGGTGCTGGGGCTACTGCTGGTCCAGGTACCACACTCGGAGAATCACTGGTGTCAGGGATATTGTTGGTGCCCTAGCAAGGTGCCCTCCATCACAAATGCACCCATCCCCCAGCTGCTCTGAAGATGGTCACACTCCAGCTTTCCTGTCTCTGGAGAGGTGTCCTTGGCTAATTGAACCCTCTGGGGGGTAAAGCAACCCATTCACCAGGTATACTAATCATCAAAGGCTTACAAATGGTTAGTCCCCTCATCCTGAGCTGAAAGCATCCTGTCCTGTCATTGATTCTCTAAAGCTTCGCTGGAATGTAGACTCAAGTTAGTCTCTGACTGAGAGCACATTTTTTTGTTTGTTAGTATTGTGCCCCTGCTATATTCAACTGCCACTACTCCCCTTCCCCTGAGAGCAACTCCTAGATCAATCACATGAACAAGAACTCTCATCTCAGACTCTGCTTCTGGTGAAACTGACTTAGGACAGATGGTCTAGAGCTGGGATAGCCACTTGTATGTTGTTTCGGGGAATTAGACATTAGGAGTTGAAGACATGATTTTGTAGAATCAGAAATGGGATGATCCAAAGAACTTCTGTGTGTGTGTGTTTTTTTTTAAGATCTAAAATAGATTCACTTACCATGTGTAATGTTTTATGTAAGACTAGGGGCCCAGTGCACGAATTTGTGCACCTTGAAAGGCACTGTGGGCCGCGAGGCTGCGGTGGCCACAGGGGTGGGTCTTGGTCCATCCTCTGCGCCCCAGCCCAACCCCTCCTGCCATGGCCCCTGGTCCCCTGCCTGCCAGCAGCCCCACTCCCTCCGCTGCCACTCCCACATGCTGATGGTGTGGAGTGAATGGAGCCACCACTAGCAGCAGGTCTGAGTGGGGCCGGTGCTGTCAGTGAGTGCGAGCAGTGGCTGCTGCCCCGATTTCCCCTCAGGAGCAGGGGGAGATGGAGAAGTCCTCAGGGGTGATTGGGGCCAGCAGCTGCCACTCACACCCACTGACAGTGCTGATGCCGGCAGCGAGTGTGAGTGGGGCTGGCACCAGCAGCAGGTGCAAGCACAGGGCAGGACTGCGGCGTGTGGGAGCAAAGAATTTTCAGGAACCACCAGAGGCTCGCTCCGATAACAGTGACCAGTGCCTCTCCTTGGTCTGACTCACCTGCTCTACCATCCCACCATGGCCAACACCCACCATGTTCCATGCTCTGCCGCCTGCTGTCAATGCCTGCCATGTTCTGTGCATGTTCTCTGGTGGTCAGTGCACTTCATAGCGACCAGCTGTTTGGTTACTTGGTTGTTCGGTTGTTCCGCCATTTGGTCTATTTGCATATTAGGGTTTTATATATATAGACTAGTAGCCCATTTGCAGGAAGAATCCTGCAAGTGGCCGCTGCGGCCACATGTGCTGCCGCTGCCATTGCGGCCGCCGCGCCTGCACCCGCGCCACTGCCACCCGCCCCGCTACGCCCCGCCCCGCCCCGCCCGGGCTTTCCCTCTGGCAGCCACCTTGCTTTCCACTTTTCCTCCCTCTTCCTTCTAAGTTGTCTTCAGTCTTCACTCCTCCCTCCCTCAGCGTATGCAAATTAACTGCCATCTTTGTTGGGTAATTTGCATACTCGCCCTGATTGGCTGGTGGGCATGGCTTTGGCTGGTGGGCGTGGCTTGGGCATAGCAAAGGTGCGGTCAATTTGCATATTACTATTTTATTAGGTAGGATAGATTTTGGGCAAAGAGGAAGATGTCCAGGTGTGTCCAGAAGCTGAAAACCTGAAGCCTGAGAATATTGTTAGTCTCGTTGTAATAACGGACCCTTTGAAAAGGTTGTTTTGAGAAAGATCAACTTGGATTTCAGCTTGTAAGATCTTATGTGTTTTAGAGACAGCTGAGAAGATTCCCTGTAGGTACCTGCATAAATGGAACTTGAATGAGGGCGAATTGTCAGAGCTGGGCTGTAGCTTCGGGAATCATTTTTATAGTTTGCCATTAGATGTGGGGGTTAACGAGGTTACTGAGACATTGAACAGCAAAGAGCAGGTGGCCTGGGATGGAATCTCCAAGGCTACCCACAGTTACACCTTGAGAGAAAAGCAGACTTTGAAGAAAGAGACAGAATCTGAACAAAATGGAAGCATTAAAAGGATCAGGGAGACAGGGAAACATGGGCCCATTTTTTTTTAGTTGGTCAACTTCATTTGGCACACATTGCAATATTGGTATTATGAATGTCTGAGCCCTCAAGAGATTTTAGGCTCTACAGGGGTATTCATTTTTTTTTTTGTCTGTTTGTGTGTGTAGTGATTGGTTTAGACACAAGCAAACATTTTCACCTTAATGCAGTTTCTCAGAATAGTAAATAAATATATTCAGAGAAGATGAGCATTAAACATTTTTTAAAAATATACCTTTAGTGATTTCAGAGAGGAAGGGAGATGGAGAGAGAGATAGAAACATCAATGATGAGAGAGAATCATTGATCGTCTGCCTCCTAAATGCCCCCTACTGAGCACTGTGCCCACAACCTGGGTATGTGCCCTTACTGGAATCAAACCACAACTTCCTGGTTCACAGGTCGACACTCATTCCTGAGCCACACCAACCAGACAGCATTGAACATTTTTAAAGAGGAGATAGGCTGGATGGAAAGATGGGAAAGGTTATTTCAAATAGTCTGTTCTGAAATAAGCCAATCAGAGAAAGACAAGTATCATATGATTTTGCTCATATGTGGAATTTAATGAATAAACTGAACTAGCAAGCAAAATAGAGACAGACTCATAGAGAGCTGGCAGGCAGCTTGGGGGATGGAGGTGAGGGGTAGAGGGATTGAGCAAAAAAAGAAAAAAATTAGACAATAATAATAAAAAAAAAGAACTCATGGACATGGACAACAGTGTGGTGATCGTGGGGGTGGTGGGGGATGGATGGAGGTTGAAGAGAGCACAGAGGGGATAAATGGTGATGGAAAATATAAAATAATTTTTTTAAAAAAGGTCTGTTTTTCCTATTTTACCTATTCTAAGTGAGGGAAGAGGTGTGTGCAAGGGTAAATCCATAGAAATCGAGGGTCAGGGAGGCCCTGACAGTGTGACCCAGGGTTTATTATATGTGTATTGTGTGTAGGGCATTGTCCCAGACACTGAGGACAAGTCCAGGATGGACAAGACATGTTCGCTGCTCTCCAGGAACTTTTTGTTGTATGGGAACAGTATCAGGGATTGGTCAGTAAGTGATCATAGTTTAAGGACTTTGTGAACTTTTGAATACTGTTTTTTATTCTTCTTAAGTTCTCATTTTCTGCAGTCAGAGACCTTCTTTGTTTTCCAGCCCTTCTTTGGAAACCTTCTTGGTGCATATAAATCTCACCTAACTGTATTTATGTCCCCACCACACACTTTTTAAAATGTTGATCTTTAAAAGATGGTTAATTGCTTCCATTTTCTAGCTCCTTCCTTGTGGTAATTGGTCCCAGAGTGAAATATTGTCCTTAAGTTCATGCTAATTTAAGAATAATATGTTTCATTTCTTCATTTTGGATTGTATTTAGCATTTGTCATTGCCTCTCTTAGTTTTGGTTTGGTTTTATTTTTGTTTTAGATTATTTTCCCAAAATGTGCCTCTTTATTTTCCTGAATATTCTTAATGGCATTATCAATAATCACTAAGTCCATCAGTAAACCAAATTAAAAAGAATAACAATAATAAGCCATTGCATTTAGAGAATATTTTTAGTTGTGTGTGTTTTTTTTCTCCTCATTTCATCACTTACTTTGGTCCTTAATTTGGGCTGCATTTGCAAATAGGCTCATTTTATTTTGGCTTTAGCCTCTATTCTTTCTTCTTTTGCTCTCCTGATATGATGTCTAGCTCTTGTCTGTCACATTTCAGAAATACTTGAGGTCCAATATCATTTGAATTAACGCACCCTACTTGGCGCCTGGCATCTTTTTCAAACTTGACGGCTAAGACCCATTTTGAGTGACTGCCTTATCTCTGGAGAGCACTAACATTTCTTCCACCTTCAATTTGGAGCTTATCCAGAAGCTAATTTCACTTGCAGCTAATTTATTCAACAAATGTTATCAAATGTGTGCTGCATGCAAAGCACAAGTCTAGGTTTGTGGGGAGATAAAGCAGAATGGACTGAGCTTTTGATTTAGTAACACGTATTAATCTGCCAGGAAAATATATCAGTAATACCCAGGACGAGATAATGTGGAATCAAGACTATGAGAGGTACAAACTCAATGACAACGGAGTGCCAAGAAAAAGGAACTGGTAGAATTCATTGAAGGCGAGTGTTTCCTAGCAAGCAGTGGAGGAGTTTAGCTTGCTGGTCATTCAGGTCAGCCAACCCAGTCCCATTTATATCTCAATATAGACAGTGGTCTGCTGGCAAATGCTTAGCATTGGCTTTCTGGGGATGGAGGAGGAGGCCTTATTGTGGCATTTGTTCATGTCCATGTGTGAGTGCTTCTATTTGGCTGATGTCACTGAATATACTGTTGGGGAAGAAGTGCACAGAGGTGACTTTCCTGGGCCAGTATGAGGTGGTTCCTGTGTACCACTAAGTATGGGCCAGACATAAACACTAGTAGAATATTTTGAATTTCCTTAAACTTTTTAAAATGCACCATAGGTTTCCTGTAGGGACCACTGGTAAACAGCTTTAAAAAAGAAACTCCTGACCTAGCCGGTTTGGCTCAGTGGAGAGAGTGCCGGCCTGTGGACCACAGGGTCCCAGGTTCCTTTCTGGTCAAGGGCATGTACCTTGGTTGCAGGCTCTTCCTCAGCCTGGGCCCTGGTCAGGGCTCATGTAGGAGTCAACCAATTGATGTGTTTCTCTCACATCCATGTTTCTTTCTGTCTCCTTTCTCTTCCACTCTCCCTAAAAATCAATGGAAAAATATCCTCAGGTGAGGATTTAAAACAAACAAACAAAACAGAACAAAAAAAGAAACTCCCTGGTTTTGTGGAACTAGAGGCAGGGGAAACTCCTCGTTTTTATATTGGATTTGGTATATCCCCTTTATCCTGAGAAGTAGACAGGGTTAAAATAAAGTGAGGGCAGTGGACCTAATTTGGGGACTGCTGGGCCTCCAGGAAGAAAAATTGATCTAGTATATGACTGCTGAAGACAGAAGAGGGCTCTGGGGTTTAATGGGCCCTAGATAATATTTGATGTTGGCCACTAAAAGTGAATAGGATTTATTGCTGTTAATTCTAAACATTTTTATTATGTGTTTAACAAGTGGGGAAAAAACAGAATTTCATGTAAAATGTAAAATCCCCATTTAAATATCTAATGACAGGATATTTTTACTTTTATTTCTATATCATATGCTTTAATGGTGGTGATATTCATGGAGAATATAATATTTATGTGCTGTTTTTTTTCAATTGCAGTTACTTCACTTATGCATTTCTAAGCATTCTCACAGTTTGCATACTTCAGTTTTTAAAGATTGATATAGGTCTCTATGAGTTTAATAGTGAGAAAAATTCTTAAGTCATGGACACAAGTTGGTGGAGAAGGGAATGAGTAAAGGTACCCAAATGGAAAAAAATCCAGTTTGTGGGTGAAGAACATCAAGATGCCCAGGAGAGCCTGGAATAGGGGAGTGTGTCTAAGTCAGCTGGAGCTGCTATAAAAAAAATACCATAAATTGCATAGTTTATGAAGCAAAAATTTTATTACTGTTCTGAAAACTGGGAAGTCCAAGATCAAAGTGCCAAAAGGTGCCATCAGAGTCTGTTGCTGATGAGAGCTCTCTTCCTGTCCTGTAGACAGCCACCTTCTTGCTCACATGGCTTCTCCTCAGTGTGTGCTCCTGGAAAGAGAGAGAGGGAGAGATGAAGTGAGGGAGAGAAAGAGAAAGAGAGAGAAAGAACTTCCTCTTCTTATAATGGCATTTATTATAAGGGACTAGTCCCATCTTGGCAGCTCCACCCTCATGATCTCATCTACACATAATTGCCTCCCAAAGGCCTCGCCTCCAAATGCCATCACATTAGGGCTTAAGGTTTAACATATGAATTCTGGGAGGACCCAAACATTCACTACATAATAAGATAAATAGAAAGTAGGTTTGGAAAAGTTGGTTGGACCAAATTACAGGGTGCCTTTCAAGTTCAATAAGAAAGGTAGGAAAATTTTGAAGTTAATTAATGCTATCAAAGACATTGATCATGAGAATAGCATGATCATACCTCAGCTTTGGGAAAATTCATCTAGCAAGAAACAGTTGCTTCTTAGCTTTTGTTTGATTTTGGCTTTGTCATCAAGAACCAGCTGGCTGGGAAAGGGCTTGGACTAGAATCGTTTTTTTTATAGAAAAATGTATCTTCTACTAAAGCCACAAGGACATGCTGGAAGGTTTCATGCATAATACAGAATTCATAGCCAATGAGGAAATAGCCCACGTGCTGACCTGCAAAATGGTTGCTATTGATCTTCAATTAGGGAAGCATAAAAATTGAGAGTAAGTTTTTAGAAACTTTTACATTGATTTGACAGAGTAATTTTATGTTTGTTAAATCTAAAAAAAAATTGGACTCTTTATATTATGTTTTTTATTATTAATGTATTTTCATTGTGTTTTACAAAGGGATTGCTCCATAGTTTCTTGAAAATTAAAAATAACAAATTGAGCCTTTACTATTGAGGGTTTGAGAAGCACTGACTGTAAAACCATTAAGAGCAGACACTGGGGTTATTCTGCCTGTGTTCAAATCCTCACGCCATCACTTGCCATCTGCTTGGCTTTAGTTTAGTTATTTAAATCCTCTGACTCACATTTCTTGGGATAATAGTGGCCACTTCATAGGAGAGGGTTAATGTGAGGGTTAATTAAGATTTTCTAAAGTTGTCAGCCCAATGTCTATTGTTTGGTATGCATCCTTTAATATATATTATTAACTCAGGTGTGCTCATGAATAGTGAAAATAATTTTAGCAGAACCTTGATAATTTTAGAGGTGATGTTTTCATCCCAGAAATGCTCAACTGTTTCCCTCACAATTACTCCTTCTTTCTATTAGGTTCCTGTGGAAGCAATATAGGAAACAATAGATAATTATGAGTCAAAAATACCACTTTATTAATAGTTGCACCTACCTAATGCAGAGCTGGTAAAAGCCTGAGTTCATCTGGTGAGCAATTATTCAGCAAAAACAAATGTATGCTGAGGGTCCCCTGTGTGCCAGACAGTGTGCCTGAGGACACATGGAACCAAGTCAGACATATGAAGCTGAGTCAGTGAAGGAGACAGGCTGAAATGAAAAACATCACATAAATAAGTGAATGCTCTGTCTGAAATTACCAAGGAGATGTATTTGGGAATATGTACATAAAAGGATTTTTTTCGTTTTGTTTAGGAATGCCAGAGAAGCCTTCTGGAGGAGATTATGCTTAAATTGAAACTTTAAGTAAGAATGAATAGGCATTACCTACGTACAAATGTATGATAGAGAAACTGCCTGTGCAAAGGCCCTGTGATAAGAAGGAATAGGACAAACATAAAGAGCTGAACTATGGATAATAGGGGATGGCATAGCATGAGATGAAGATAGAGAGCTAGGGGTTAGATCAGGTGGGTCATTTTTAAAAAAATTTAATTATTTTTTTATTTCAACAAAAATGATTTTAAATATAATGTTACATGCAATAAACATTAATATTTCAAGAAAAATTATTTTAAATATAATAATGTTACATGCAATAATACCAATTATTCAAGAAAGATGATCAGTCTCTATGTGGTCTCCACCTTTGGTCCTTGGGTATCATGGTTCTCTCCTGTGAGTTTTCCATTGATTATTCAGGAAGCCTTTCCGAATTTCAGTTGTAATTCCAGCTTGTTCCTGAGAGCATGTCCGTGCAGCATCCACCTACTCTGCTGCCATTTTTAATCTTAACTATATCTCCATCCAGGTGGGTCTTTATGAGTCATCCTCAGGAATTTTTTTTTCCTAACAGCAATGGAAGGCTATTGAAGCTTTTTAATCTGGGGAGGGGATGTAGTATAATTTGTGATAAGCACACTTTTAAGGTAATCTCGGCCTCTTGCTATTATACCCTGTAGAATCCCCTCTCCTTGAGTAGGGGTAGAACTTGTGACTTGCTTCTAGTCAATAGAATATGGAAAAGATGGTGGAATTTCACTCTTATGGTAATATCATATGAGACTCCATTTTAACAGATTAGAGCAAGAAATTATCCTTGCTAGCTTGATGAAGTGAGCAGACATTTAAGGAAGTTCACATGGCAAGGAACAGAGTGAGACCTCTAGGATCAGAGGGCAGCTTCCAGTAGACAGCCAGAAAAAAATGGGGCCCTTCCTTACACAGCTGCGAGGAAATGGATTCCACCAACAACTTGTATATCCTGGAAGAAGACTCTTCCCCAGTCAAGCCTTCAGATGAAAATATAGCCCAGCTGACAACTTTATTGCAGCCTGGAGAGCCCTGAGCAGAGGACATAACTAAGCTGAGTCTGGACTTCCGACCCATAGAAACTGAAATGATAAATTGTATTGTTTTAAGCCACTCAATCTGTGGCAATTTGTCTTGCAGCAATAAAAACTAATACTTGGTGTTATGAGAACATCTCTGTGGTTGCTTATAGATAACAGATTCAAACAGAAAAGGATGGATGATAGTAGATCAGTAACTAGATAAGAGATAATGCAGTAATGGTAGAGGAGATGGAGAGAAGTGGAGTGATTTTAGAAATATTCTGTATGCAAGCTCTGTGATTCTCAGTCTGAATACATTCAAAGTAAAATTGAAAACAAAGCAAAACAAAAACAAATGACAAAGAGAAAACCCTTGAAAGCATCCAGAGGGAAAGATAAGACACTGACTCTCAAAGGAGCAAAAATAACACAGACAAGTAACATCTCAACAAATACGATGGGATTCAGATGACAATAGACTGATATCTGTAAAGTGCTGAAAGAAAATAAAGACCAAGCTAGATTTCTCTGTCTTGTGAAATTGTCTTTTAAAAGTCAATGTGAAATAAAGACATTTTTAGATAACTAAAAACAGATATTTTGTCAATCGCAGACCTTGACTACAGAAATTCTAAAGGGAATTCTTCAGGCAAACAAAAATCCCATTAGAAACACAAAAATAAGAAATGAAGAGCAACAGAAGTGACAAGTGTAAATGAATATTGATGTACAAAATAGTAAAAATGTCTTGGGATCTAAGTAGACTATATAGAATTAAAATGCACGATAACATATTAGTCAAGCACATCCCCAGGGGGGAACCTGAAGCTGCTAAAGTGAAGGCAGTAAAGGGTTCAAGGGTCCTAAGCTTTTACTGCACAGTCATCTCTTGTGCTGGTAATCCTGGTTATCCAAAGTCACAGCCCTCATTGGTTGGATTCAGAACTCTTCTGGGAGGACAGAAATCTTAAAATCGTGAGCAGAGTTATGACTGGCATGATACGGGACATTTCCCCTAGGAATTGTCATAGCAAATGATACATCACATTAACTCTTCTATATTAAAATAGCCACGCTACGAATACTTCATTGTTAAACATTGGAAAGAAAGAATGATGAGTATTGACCTGTTGTGGATGCTTTTTTTTTTTTTAACATCGGTGTGCTTATCTTTGCAACCTCTGACAGCATCGTATATAAAAATTACCCATCTATGGTTCAGACTTGCAAAACTCTCAGTGCCTCTGGTGTTAAGCCTGTGGAGAATTTTGCTTGTTGCTTTCTTATTGACAGCTATGATCGAGTTTAGGATTATTTTGCACTTACTGGGTTCCTCAAGCACAATTTCTCATGTTTCAATATCTTCCCTACTTCAAGATCGTCAAGGGTGTTATGATGGTAATTTCCAGGAGTTTCATTATATCACTGAAAGCTTCTCTTCTTGATTTTGTCTTAAGGAAGAAAAAAAAAAAAGAGTAATGGACTAGGTTTTCATTCACGTATGAGATCTACTTGTCTTTATAAAAGACTATGGCTTGTCTTCAGTGGATTGGTTTCTAAAACAGAATGTTATTTTATTGCTGATATTATGTATGAATTCTTACCTCTTCCTTTTCACATAGCAGCTTGACTGTCAGAAACCTGGGAGTTCAGCCTAAATTATTTGTCTTTTGTGTGCATGTATGCGTTGCTTTCCCATTCCCCTCTGCCACATTCACCCCCATTGCCCCCACTGCTGTACAGGATCTGGCTGTGTGGTGTCCTTATCCTGGGATTTCTGTAACCAAGCACAGAGCCCCATCCCCAGTGGCTGCACAGCTCAGGCTCCCTCACCGCAGTGAAAACAGAGGCTTGTCTGATGCTGACTTGGTAATGGTCCTGAGTTAAGAATTTCAGTTTTAACATGATGTATCTTTTCAGATGCTTCTGTAATCAGCTCCTCAGCCTGTACTTTTCTGTCAGTTAGTCTAGATCTGACACTGAGCCTCCCAGCTTCCCTCTCCCGTGGCATTTTGGGTGGCAGGTTTAGCCCACTGCTGAGGTTTGAACACACAGCAGAGAGCACGCCGAAGGTCAGTGCTCTCCACATGAATCATTCCCAGCTCTGATGATGACCTTAGGGACTGAGCTTCTTTCACAGGCACATCTTCACACTTTACTTTCTTCCTGGGATATTTATATCAAAGGACCTTTTCCCCGGGTTTGTGAGGATGCCATGCCGAGGAGAGCTGTGCTTTTAGAACCAAAGTGTTGCTCGGCATTGGAAACTCTTGGAACCTTGGCATAGCTGTCACACCCACAAGTGCTGTTTGCAGCTTTTACCTTGCATACGTGGGGCAAAAATAATATGGGTCCGGAGATGTCTCAGTGGGCACAATGGCTGGATTTCTCCTGGGGACATTTAGTCAGTATAGTCAGGTAACTACATCTTAAGAGGAATATTCTATTCCCCTCAGCAGTCTTCTGTGTTCCCACATATTCTTGGTTCTTCTTAGACTCGAGTTCTGGGGAAGAACCGGGACCCCACTGGTGTTCCTGGAGAAGGGAAAGGACAGAAGATGGATGCAGAATATGGATGGGACAGAGAAGAGCACACAAAACTGCCCGGGCTCTTTTATAGATTCCTGGATCACACCCCCATCTAGAGAATCAGAATTTCAGGAGGCTGTGCCCAGGGATCTGTGCTCTTTCAGAGCTCCCCACACTGGTTTGGAACATCATCCTGTTTGGAAACTACTTCCCTGGGGCAGTTGTCCCTGCTTGTCCCATGGACTTGATAGAGGTGCTTATCGTAACCAAGACTTGATCTGTGTGTGGTCAGATCTCGGATGCAAAGCTGGGACTCAAAGGTATTAGAGAAAAGGGGAGACCATGTGAGAGACATGAACTGGCTTGCTCAACAACAAGCATATATGGTCTAGTCATTCATTTAACACATATTCACTGTGCACCTACTGTGTGCCAGGTGCTTTTCTAGGTGACAGCAGTGAACAAGACAGAAAAATTCCTGTTTTCAAGGACATTACAATCAGTCAGCCAATAAACCAAGTAAACAGAACCACTTCTATCTACATTAAACATATTAAATCTGGAATTGCTCATCAATACATATTGATTCATAAATTAGGACCAACCTTGTGTTATATTCCATGTTCCTTAGTCAAACAGCATTAGAATCTATTCTTGTGTACATTCCCCAGGTTTCTGTGGCTATAGATAGGCAAAATCTTGCAATTTTTTTTGATATAAGTCATTTCCTTGTTGTCAGGCTTTGTTTATGCCTCTGGAGCATGCTGAGATCTAAACCTAGTTATGAGTCCAAGGACACAAGGGTGGCTTGTCTGTTTTATGGAGGGGTCATATAATAAATATCAAGGAAAGGCAGTTTTCTGATCCTTTTGGTCATGCTATCTCAGTGTGTTTAATGTGCAGCCTCCAAGCTGCAGAGAGTAGTTTTTGCAGTTAGACCTCTTAGCATTCCATGAGATTACAAAGCAATGGTTCTCAACTGGGAGCAGTTTTGCCCCCCAAGAAACATACTGGTATGATGTTCAACTGGGAAGGGGGTGCTACTGGCATTTAGTGGGTGGAGGCCAGAGATGCTGCTAAACACCCCACAGTACACAGGGCAGCCCTTCACATTATAGAATTATCCAGCCCCAAACATCAGCAGTGCTGAGGGTGGGAAACCCAGATATAAGTGGACTCACTGATGATAGATTTATTTCATGTTGGAGGTCCAAATAACGAAAAGAAACCTGATTTTATGTGGGCTCTGATGATTTTATTCTAGATTCATTTTCAACTAATACTTACTGGGTTCCTACTGGAGGACTCTTCCTGCATAATTACCTCAGGCACCCTGGGATCTAGGCACCACAAACCTCTTTTTATAAAGAGGAAGCCGAGTTGAGAGAGGTTCTTGCCCAATGAGTGGCAAAGCAAGGATCTGAACTCAGGATCTCTGTTCTAGAGACCAACTCAGCCGGAAACAGCTGTCCCGGTGCCACCACGGAGTCCTCCTTACATGGCAGTGTTTCTCTTTCAGGAGGCCTTGCTGGTTGCTCGAGGTCTGGCTGTATGATGTCACTCACATTGTCAACATCCTGCTGGGAAGTAGTACTGAATTCTTTTGCTTTCAAAATTGGCTCTGTTAGAGATTGAACAGGTGACGGCACGTAATTATTCCTTTCCTTCTCTGCCTGTGTTCTCCGGTCTCATTCAGAGGCACAAAAGAGACATAGTTGTATAGTTGTATAGGCAGGGAGTGCCAGTGGGTCGTTGTGAGTGTGTCTGAGCCATGTGACGTGGAATGAAGGCTGAACAGGCCATTTTGTCTGCTTCTTTCACTTCACAGTGTGGTGACCAAGGGACTCCATACTTGTGAAATGAAAGGCCACTTGGGGAGACCCTTCATACCCATGTCTTCCCTTCACTGAACCCAGTGCTGCCCAGTGCTGGCTCCCGGAGACTTGACACTGCTTGGGAAAAGGAAACTTGTCATTTCCGTTGGCATTTATGAGCTTTGGGAAGCTGGGATAGATGTTTCTCCTGGCCGGGCAGTGCCCCTGGAGCAGGCCTGCAATCAATTCCTAACCTGTTGCCGGGCAGCTCAGGGATCGTGCAAGTGACTTAATCGCCAGTGATTAAACATTAAGTGCTTTCTAACATGTAAACATTAGGCTCGTTTTTGTGAATGTGAAAGCAGCAGTAAAGCAAGGGGGAGAGGTTACTGCGTCTCCACTTGTGCAGCAAATTGAGTTTTTATCGACAAGGAGAAGTGCTTCTCCCAAGAAGCGCCTCCAAGTGCCTGGATGAGAAGATGGGCTTTGGTTTGTAGGTTTAAAAAAATACAATAATCACATTTACAGAGATGAAGCTGTCAACTCTACCCCTAATGCTGCAGATTAATTTTGACAGTCATCTTTATAATGCAGGGGAGAGAGATAGCCTGCCTCCCTGGGGAATGTCTAGAGATGAGACCAGACAAATGTGAGTATTTGCTGTGGTTGCTTTGCTGTATTTGATCTTTATATATTTTTTCTTATTCTGCAAACTTTCATCTGTAGGTGTGAACACATTAGCATAAATAACTGTACTCTGGGCATATTTTTATGTCTGTTTTTATGTGTGCACAGCTTTTTATTTTTCTGGAATTGCACACATTCACACAAAAGATGCCACTCGCAATGATAACTAGCATTTACTGAGTGTCTCCATGCGCCCGGCACTTTTGGTCTTAGGTGCTTTGTATGTGCTGACTGGGTTGGGGCACACTTATCCCTTGGGGACAGACATTCGTGGCCCGGGTGTCCAGTAGAGGACAGGAAACACCTGAAGCTGAGGAAATGTTGGGAAGTAGCACAGATGGGACTTGAATCCAGGCAGTCTGGCTCGGGGTCGGTGTGCTGAGTGCCTTACCCTGGGCTTGCTCTACTCGCTTCCTTTTCTCTACATGTGAGGAGACACTGTGCTCCTGCAGGATTTGTGGGCTCTGGGCCTTGGGGCCTGGAAAGTGGGGGTGAGGGCGATTAGAGGAGAGGCAGGGATGCTGAGCCTATGGTCCTCCCAGATAGGAGTTGCTCAATTAAGATGTCCTACTTTCCTGCTTTACTTGCTGGGGCACCAAGTGAGCTACCACTAGGCCCATAGGTTGGCTTTAAGTTGGGGAGGTTAGAGCTATAACAAAAGGATTGGCTTGAAGGGACTGAATTCTCATTCTCACAGGAGTATACATATCTCATATGTTAATTTACTTGGTTAAACCATTTCACACTGCCAACATTAAACTATTCTCAACCTACCAGAATAGCAATTTCCTATGGTACAACTATATCTATGTTTAGGTTATATTTATAACTACAGATGAAACAACCCTTAATCAGATTTGGCGATTTGGCGGGATGATTTTCCCTTTGTACCACCCAGACATTTTCCTTTGCTCATAGATTATTTATTCTTTTTAAAAAAATATATTTTATTGATTTTTTACAGAGAGGAAGAGAGAGGGATAGAGAGTTAGAAACATCAATGAGAGAGAATCATCGATCAGCTGCCTCTTGCACACCCCCTACTGGGGATGTACCCGCAACCAAGGTACATGCCCTTAACCGGAATCAAACCTGGGACCCTTGAGTCCGCAGGCCGATGCTCTATCCACTGAGCAAAACCAGTTTCGGCAGATTATTTATTCTTCATCCTCACTCCCTCATTTGGGGACCACAATGGCATTTCTTTTTACCTGATTAAATCATTACTCAGCTGTCTTCTAGTTTGCATTCATTAATGAACATCAGGCTACCTTTTTATTTTAACTCTCCGTGTCCCTTTCCCTTAAGTTGTCTTTTCACAACTTCCAGAGAAGAATCCTATATAATAAAAGCCTAATATACTAAGTGTCTGGTCGGCCATCCAACCAATCAAAGTGTAATATGCTAATGATACGCTAAGGCTGCTCAACTGCTCACTATGATGTGCACTGACCACCAGTGGGCAGACAGTTGACTGGTCAACCAGTCGCTATGATGTGCACTGGTCACCAGGGGGCAGATACTCTGATTGGTAGGTTAGCTTGCTGCTGGGGTCTGGACAATCAGAACTGAGCAAGACAGGCCAGACATGCCCTGGAGCCCTCCCATGGTCCCTCCTGGCTAGCCAACCTCTTGCATCCTTCCTCAGCCCTGATTGTGCACTAGTGGGGTTCCTCGGCCTGGCCTGCACCCTCCCACAATCCAGGCTGAGGGATTCCCAACCCCTGCTCCCCCCCCCCCCCCGCCAAGTGCACGAGTTTTGTGCACCAGGCCTTTAGTCTTATATAATAGAGGATACTTTCAGCAGCAATGTTGAAAAGTTAAAGAAGGTTATAAAATATAGAGAAATATTTTTAAAAGCCCTTTCATTGTATTATCAGTATTTTGGCTTGCCATGGCTTTTTCATTTCTTTCAGTTGATCTTATTTGAAACTATGCCAGTTTGCATGCTGCACTGACATGTCATGTTCTTCTTGATCACTTTTCCCTGTTTACATGTGGGCAGTGTGTCCCAGAAGGGAAACCCTTTGGCTTTCAATGGTCAGCTTTCTCCTCTGCTTCAAGGAACACTCAAGAAATATACAGATTCAGGCTGAGACAAGAAATGCTCTTCCGCCCTAACTGGTTTGGCTAAGTGGATAGAGCGTTGGCCTGCGGACTGAAAGGTCCCAGGTTTGATTCCAGTCAAGGGCATGTACCTTGGTTGTGGGCACATCTCCAGTGGGGAGTGTGCAGGAGGCAGCTGATCGATGTTTCTCTCTCATCGATGTTTCTAACTCTCTATCCCTCTCCCTTCCTCTCTGTAAAAATCAATAAAATAAAATAAAAATATTAAAAAAAAAGGAAAAAAGAAATGCTCTTCCATGAAGAGGCTGTAGGAAGGGCCTTGGCTAGGAGTCGACATTGGCAGAATGACCAGCCTTCTACTTTTTCAAGAGTTCTGCCTTTTGCTTCATGATTCATCTCTTTTATAAAGTCTCTAAACGTGAACACATACCTCTTTTCAATCATGAGTCTAAGATTGTATTTCCAGAAGAGCTCAGTTGTCTTTGAAATGAGCCACCTCCTGCCATCTCAAAGATAACTCCTTTAAAGTAAGTGGATCAGGAGGGTGTATGTCTGGAAAAACCAGGAAGGAAAGCATTACTTATCTTTGTTATTGAGAACTGGTGTGACACAAAGATGTCAATATGCATATTTTCATTTATCTTTATGTTGAACATCTAAGTGAACTGTGAGAATGAGACCCAGAGCCGGGTGCAGGTCAGAGAATTAGAACTGCAAGCAGAGGAGCGGGACATGCTGACAGGTTATGTAAAAAAGAGAGGAAATGAAAAAGCTGACCATGGCCTGGCCAGCGTGGCTCAGTAGTTGAGCATTGACCTATGAACCGAAGGTCAAGGTTCTATTCCCAGTCAGAGCACATGCCGGGTTTGTGGGCTTGATCCTTAGTGGGGGGCAGGAGGCAACCGATCAATGATTTCCTCTCATCATTGATGTTTCTATTTCTTTCTTTCTCTTTCTTCCTCTCTGGAATCAATAAAAATATATTCTTTAAAAAAAAAAAAGAAAGAAAAAGCTGACCATGGTGTTGACTCTGAAACTGTGAAGGGCACATCATTTTCCATCCTTATTTTTTTCCTCATTAAAAAAAATATCAAAGATAAACTAAGATGACTCTAAGAATTTCCTAACAACTTAGTGATACTATGAGCTCTCTTATATGTCAGAATTTTCTTTGGAAAGTTCTTTAAGAGGACCTGGAGACCTTTTCAAGAAGAGTAATAAATAGAATTAAAGAGTTTGTAGGTAAGACATGTGAGTGAAGGAAAGGTTTAGAAAGCAAGAATTATTTTGCCTTGGAAGAGAAAAAACAAGAGGCTGATATAATTTTAAGATAACAAAATAATATAAAAATACGAATCTAGTTAGAAGCCTAGCTTTTCTTTAAAGCTAATATGTTATGATTTGAAAAGAATGCAATATGCTCATTAGAGAGAACTATAAAACTAGTAAAGAATTCACTCAGACAAAAACAAAAACATAATTGCATCCTTCAAACTCACCTTTAATCTTTCATTGGCTTGTCTTTTAGCACTTTTCTCTAGTTAAAAAAATACCTACATAATGTTGCATATTATGTAATTCAGTTATCTTGTTATTTTAAATTTATATGAAAATGAGCATTTCTAAATGTTATCATTTTTGCAAATATAGCTCCATTTTATTCTCTTGTGAGATTATGCCATGGTTTATATAGCTATATAATTTTTTGCTTCTAGTCATAACCTTACAGAAAACATTTTGCATAGCATTTTGCTATATATTTTTACTATTTCTCCATAACAGAATACTGTTCCTGAGATTCCTAGACCAATGGGAATGAACATGTTAGAGGTTGTTGATAATGTTGTCAAATTGTCTTCCAGAAGAGTTATATTCTATCAAGTTACATTCCTAACAATAATGTGCTTCCCGTCTCACCAGTGAGCTTCCCAGAGGTTATAATTATATAAATTGTATTACATTTTAATTATATAATTATCTTTTAATTAGAGACTAATTTGAGAGGGAGAACCATATTTCGCTCTCTTCCCCTCTTTCCCCCTCTTTGTCTCTCCCCACTCTCTCTTTCACACACACACACACACACACACACACACACACACACACACACACTTACTTGAATACTTTTCCACATGCTTGTTAACAAGGTTTGTTTCTTCTTTCTTGTAAATGTCTCTGTATGAACTTTGTCCATTTACTTGTTGATGTTTTAATGATTTCGACCAATTACCAGATTAACTTAGATTTTTCCAAGGACATGCAAGCATGGTGTGAATCCAAACAAACAAACAAACAAAATGAAAAATCCACTTGCCGAGGAATTTGCTGCAAAGACTAAAACCTCTGAGTGAATGTGGCCTCAGGAAAAATGTCACAGCTTGAGTGAGTCTCTTCGTTTCTCTGCATCTGTGTTCAACACTGTTAAGTAGGCATCAAATGTGGTCATCTTTATGATCTGAAAATATGCTCTTAGAGAAGAAGGAGGAAAGAGACCTCAGAATTATTGATTTACTGGTCAGAGATACCAGAATAATGATTCTTTTTTTGGTATCAGATAGGTACCTCAAATCCATTCCAACAGATTCCAGCAAAGGAATTTTCCAGAAAAGATATGCTAATTTGATGCCTATATGTCTCTTGTCTTTCTTCCTGTTTTCCCTCCTTCCTTCCCTCCCTCCCTCCCTTCCCCTCTCTTCCTTCCTTTCTTTTTCTTTCGTTCCCTCTCTATTATCTATCTATCTATCTATCTATCTATCTATCTATCTATCTATCTATCTATCATCTATCTATCATCTATCTATACCTCTTTTCTGTCTTTATCCAATAACTCCTTGAGCAGGCCTAGTGCTCTTAACAGCTACTTCCCTCCACAGACAGCCCTGTGTCCTCACACCTATTGCTCAGGTAATCCCACTTCCACCTCTGATTCCTTCCCTTCTGAGCCTCCTTTTATTTTCTGCTGGTGTACACTGCCTCTGGGTTTGAGTTAGACTTCAGCTACACTTCTATGCTCTGATCTCTGAAGGGACATCTTGTCTAGGGTAATTGGAACATTCTGGAGCTAAAGGGACAGTTCCCTGCCATCCTGGGCCCATGGCTTGACCCCTCAGCAGACTAGGTCTCTGCCTTTCCAGCAGGTACTGAGGTAGAAAGTACTGGCGGTTGTTCTCTCTAGCAATTAAAAACAGAAAAAGAGATATATCTGAATTCTAATTTCAATAGTCATAGTGAAATTAACTGGTCATTAAGAAGAGATTTTTATTTTGAATCACATAAGACATTTTGGAGGATGAGAACTTTCCTTGTCTATGATTGCAGAGGAAGGACAAAGTCTTGGCATCCTGAGAAGAACAACCAGGCGGTGTCTCTGGGTCCCTCCCCTGTTCCACGAGTATGATCTCTCTCTGTTACCACTTGCCATGGCATGGTGAAGGTTTTTTGTTATTGTTTGTTTTTAGTAAAAATAATTGGACACATGGATTAATAATACAAGAAGTCGTGAGGTTAAAATTTTAATGCCTTTGATTAGTCAAAAAATTTTACTTCAGAGCTTTTGCAGAAATTTTAGCCTCTGGCTAAATAATCACTACTTTGCAGTAATTTTTTTCCCTAGCAGTATATAGCCTCACATTTGCTGGTTTCCTTTCTAACATAAATCCATTTATTTCAAGTTCTCAACACAGCTGAGGCTCTTTATCAATTGCTAATTATCCCTCACTCTATAGAAACACATTTCCTCTATATTCATGACACAGCACTTCTGTAATCTCAGTCTCACAGTGAATGCCCCTACAGAGAAGGATCCATATACCAAGTAGATTCAATAAAACTATTCTCTACTAACCCGAAGTAAAATAACAGGCTATGCCTTATTTGGGGGTCTTGTCATTAAGAGTGATTTTTCAAAGTTGATTCATCATTTCTCTAATTTACAGCATTCTGGCGATATGAATATGTGATAAAGCATAATTTACAGCATTTAATTAAGGATGGACAACTGTTTATAAAGGTCTAGAATCCAACTGCATCATTCAGAATGAGTTATCTCCTACTTATCTCTGCATGACTGTACAGGTTAGAAAATCACATTTCTAGCCTCACACACAGGAGAAAGAAGACATAAATGAAGTCAAATGCAAAACAGTTGATCTCAAAGATGAATTCAGTTTGGAGATTACCTTGTTATACATGAACTACTTAAATAATATTAATAGCTAACATTTATTAACCACCTACTTCATATCACTCCCTATACTAGGTATAGAAGCATTTAATGTTCTACTCACAATGTGTAATTCCCAGATCCCAGTTGGAGTAATTAAGATGAGACCTAAAGAATTAATATGAGCCAAGCACTTGTAAGAGGAATAGAGGACAAAATTGTATTCTAGGTAGAGGAAACAACAAAACATAAAAACACTAGAAAATATTCGGAATTCTAAAAATGAAAAGGAGGTTTAGCAAAGCTGAATTTAGTAGAGGGACTGGTGAATGGACTATAAGTTGTATAAAGGAGGTGAATTAGTTTGGAATGTAAATAGGTACAATTTGGATATATTGTAAAGATAAGAAGTTGTTGGATTTTAATCAGGGACATGTCAAGATTTGATTTGTGTTTTAAAATCATGATTCTGAGTACACTATGGACAATGAGTCAGAGAGGATGGGAACTGGAAGCTGGAGTCCAGGGAGGAGCTGTCAGAGAACCCATATAAGAGATGATGCTAACACCACCCAGGAGAGGGATTGGACCAGGAGAAGTGGATGGACTAGAATGCTATGTAGCAGGTAGAACCGAGAGCCTTTGGGATCGGTTGGACCTGGAGGTGGGTAAGAGAAGAGGTGATGGCAGAAGGGAAGCCTAATGCCTGAGCTCTTATGTTGGTGCCATTTCTGACATCAAGAAGACTGGAGGGCAGAGGGGGAAGGAAGCAGATGATGAACTCAGTCTGGTACATGTCGAATGTTCAGTGCCCTTGGGCATAAAGTAGAGACAGCCTATAAGAAATTTGATATATGTGTCTGGGGCTCAGGCGTCAGGTTATGGGTAAAGTTATAGAATGTAGATTAATGTAATTGGTGAGTGAAACCAGAATAATGGATAATATTATCCAGGAAGGGGGTGCTGAGGTCCTAAAGAGCAGTAATATTTAAGAGATGGTGAAGAGAAGTGGCAACTTCAGTGGCACCCAAGATTTAGGTGGCACGGAAATCCTGAGGTGCGTTCCATGGAGATGAGAAAAGAATGTTTTCAAAAGGAAGGAAAACACCAAATGCTACCTTGATCATAAACAAGGTTAGGGCTAAAATGTGTCCCTTAATTAAGAAAAACTTTTAGATATGTTTTAAGGTCAAAGGTAGTACATGATCAATGAAAAAACAAAAACAACCCACAACTATATGGCGTAGCTATAAAAATGATATCTTGTACAGGTTTTAAAAGATGCTTACTCATCTCTGATATAAAATGAAAATTCTACTAACTAGTAAAGTTAACTCTACAAAAGTAAGAGATATTCTTATTTCTTATGTACATATTTGTAAAAAGCAAACACTAGAAGAATAAGCAAAAAACATTGAAATGGTTACTTATTGAAACATTACGGTGTGTTCTTTCTTACATTGTTTTAACTGCTGCTTTATTGTTTTAACAAAAGCAAAAGTAAATTGTTTTAAAGCAAATTGAAATCAGTTCATAACAGAGAAAAGATTTATTTCAAGTGTCTTTAGTAATAGTACTGAATGTAAATCTTTGATATATATCTAAAGATAAGAAATTTATAAAATTTTAAACTTCATTCAGTGTTTTTATTAGCAATGATATTAGTATCATTATTTAAAAATTATTTTATATATTGTAGGATAAAGCTAAGAACACTATATAGTAAAAATTAAATTGAAAATGTCATATGCTCATAATTAAAAAATTATATTTTCTGTTTCTGACCACTGAAATGACCTAGAAACAATATCGCCTCAGTATTAACGAACATCCTGACACCCAGAGCTTGGCCTTTAATTCCATTCACCACACAGGGAAACATGGCTCGTTAGAGAAATGGCTTATTTCACACCAGGAAGGAAACAAATTGAGATTGCAACCGTTTGTGAAAGAGGAAGGAAGGTTTGTCAGATTAATGAACAAAAGGACATAGGATTAAGTTAGAAAGTACTCCCATTAGCCAAAGCCATAGCAATTTGAGAATAAAGAATTGTTTCAGTTGACTTCTACAGATTGCATGTGTAAGAACCCATGTCTATAACAATATTTTTGTGAAAGTATGTGGAAAATCTTGTGTCTTCTAGTAAAGAGCAAAGTTATACATATAGTACAGAAAGAGATATCAGCATACCTGTAGGATTCAAATTTCATGGGCGGGACAATTGGGGGGAAATGTCTAAAATGCCTAAAAAAGGCTCCCTTGAGACGTGATGATGATGAAAAAAAAAAAGAAACAAAGAAAAGTTGGGAACCATTGTGGTATGCTGAAACTGCCTCCTTCCAGGAAATGCTTAAGCACTTTACACTCCTACCAACAGAGGGAGACTTGTTTCCTTCTATTAATAAGTCCTCAGATCCAGGAAAATGGAAAAATCTGTTTTTATTCATTTCTTTTTCTTTTCTTAGTGATGTTTTATTGTTATTTTTGAAAAAACTGGGTCCTGTACAATTCTTGTTCTGTTTTTTCAAGTTTGTATTTTTTGGGATTGGTTTCATTTTAAGAGAAGAGACCAGTTCTAGCCTACTCATCGCTCTGCAATGTTAACTTTACCACGGTGTCTTGAATCTCTTTGCACTTCTACTCAGCCATCTCCTGTTTATATTCACACCCTGGGTTTCTTATCTTGGCACTTTTTTTTTTTTTTTGGCCTTATGAGCATTCTGCACGTGCTTCAAAATAGCCAGACCATATTGCATTCTACTTACCTTACCAAGTAATGACTGCAAGGTTCTTTTGTCTAAAGCAGAAGATTCATCATCTAAGATCTGTTTCCATTGATCTTTCCAGATTTGAAATAGTGTGTTCATTAATACTCATCATCATACAAGGAAGCATCTGTTCCAACGCAGTACATGTGAAGAGAGAAGGCAAGGGGTGGGCATTTGAGATGAATGAATCCTTCCTTGGATGTACCTTTGGAAGGGGGGGGGTGTTGTTAGGCTCCTACTAGAGTCCCAGTTTTAAAGTCTTTCACCTAATTACCTCTGCTCTCCTGAGAGATATCCCCCCATCCCCGCCCCCATCCCTGTGTTGCTTTCTTATTTTCAAATCCAATGAAGTACCTGAACAGCTATAGTTCTTGGCCTGCACTGCTATCAGGATTCTCTCTGTCTCTGTCCCCACCTATAAAGCTTTACCCACGAGTCATCACCATCCAGAAAGCAGCAAGATTCTGCTGGAATCCCCTGCTCCTTACTTCCTGTCACGTTGTTTGTATTTCTGTTCAGATATAGGTTGACAACAGCAGGAGAGTGTAGGCTTGTTGGTGGGAAGTAAAGTCCCTCATCTTCCAGTACTTCAGGGGTGGCCGGGATTATGGGCCAGAATGCTAATTAGTTCAGTGTCTTTGGACAGATGTTTGGGGGATGAAAAATGTCTTCTTAGTTTTTGTTCTTTTGATTTTATTTTTAAGAGTAATTTTGTTCATAAAGTAGAGTTTGAGGTTGCTATAAACTGAAGTTTGGGTAGATTTATCTTAATCAAATCTTTGTGTAACCTCTGGTTCTTTCATCCAAGATTGATGAAGCAGTCTGTGTCTCAGTTTTATGAGTTTTTGTGCTTTGTGACTATTTAAGGGAGAAGGTAAGAAGACACTCAATACCAGTTCAAGCTGAAAATGCTGTACCCATCCATGCCCATTGGTACCGCCCTTGAAGCCAGACGGAGCAGATACAGTTATCCTCATTTCTCACATAATAAAACCAATCTTGTCCAAACTGGGATACTTGCTAAAATTACAGTTTATTTTGCACAAAACCCCAAACTTATTGAATCATAATGTCTGGGAATGGAGCCCAGGAAGTAGCATTTTTTAATAAGTTTACGACTGATTCCAATGTGCAGCAATATCTGGGAACTTCTGGCTAATTCTTCTCTATTTTGAGATTATTGCTTTGTTTTCCCTGTTACTCTCACCCTATAAAATTAAGCCACATGAAGTGGGTTTGGAGAAATATATGACTTGACTGAGAGTGTCATCTTCAAGTGATGGTGAGCTCAAGCACACAAGTAGTCCTTTGCTATAAGAACCACAAACCCAGCACCTTCTCTTGACTCAGAATCAGTGAGATGTCTCTAAGTATTCAATGACCATCCCTAGACCTCCCTCAGCAATCCTCATCTAAAGTTATACAAGGGCTATAGCCCCCCTTCTGTTGAATCAGACTCCCTTGTATCTACCCGAAATAGTAACGGAGGAGGGCACAGTGATGATGGATACAGATGCATTTCCATCCACTCAGGGATGTTTTCTCTAGTGACAACTCTTTCTCTTTGAATAATACATAGTTTTGAAGTCATTAATCATTATGTTCTTTGTATCCTCTGGGAAGATGAGCTCTGAATTTAGAGCCCTCAAATATTTGTTTCCTTGTGTTTACAAGTTTGGGGTCTTTGTTGATAGGGCTGTGTGGTGGGTTGTTTTCACAAAGTGGCCACAATTATTCCCCTCCCTGTATCCCACCTTTCGAGAGGTGAATTCACCATTCCTCCCACTGAGAGGAGGAGCCTATTTCCTTACCACTGGTGTCCAGGCTGGGCTTGTGACTGTTTGACCATGAGAATGTGGATGAAGTGCTCTGTGCTAGTTCACAGTCTCAGCTGAAGAGGCCTTGTGTGCTTCGCCTACATTATTGGGAGCAATAAGCCCCAGCTAGCCTGCTGGATGAAGAGGGTTATGTGTCTCAGTCACCTGTCACCCCAGCTCACAGCCAGCCAGCCTACCTGATCTGCAGCCTAATGTGGACTCTGTGTCTCAGCCCAAATGTTGCTGACCTGCAGAATCATGAACGATATAAATGTTGTTTTAAGCCACTAAATTTGGAGATGGCCAATTATTCAGCAAAGCCAGCTGACAACGCCATCAACATGGCTACAGAAGATGGTGAAAGGCTTGGGGCGACCACACCAAAGGCACGCACTGCTCTATAGGAGTAATCGTGCAAAGTTCTCCAACTGAGTCAGTGAGGACATTTCCCTCCTGATGAGGTGAATTGTCCTCACTGAGAGTCTCCCCGTGGTATAGCCAATGTGGTCTACTTGTACAGTGCAGTTTGATTTTAAAAAGCCTTAGTCATGGGTGAGATGGCCTCAAGAATGCTGTAACCTCTGCTGGCTGACCCAAGCATCCCCTGTCTGTTCTCATCCTCATCTTCTTACTTTTCGGTTGTGGAGAGAAACAATGATTATGGGAAAATGTGTCTGGGTAATACAGTGTTAAATTGATACTCCTTCCTCAGTGTCTTCTGTTTTTGTTGTTGTTTTTCTTTAGATATAATTCACATACAATAAAACCCACCATTTTAAACTGTACAGTTCAGTGATTTTTAGTATATTCACAAGGTTGTACAACCATCACCACTTTCTAATTTTAGAACATTTTTCATCACCCCAAAAAGAAACCCCATACTCATTAGCTCAGTGACTAATTTTATTTCTATTTGCAGAATTTCAAAGATTATTTTTTCTACATCAGTTCCTATTGCAAAATCAGAAAATGTGTACATTTATGAATCATGTAAATTTTTAATGGAGAAGTCAAACATTTTCAAGGAAAACAGGAAGGTGTGTTTTTTTTTTTCAAGTAAAAGATATAGAAATAAAAGCAATGCAGAAAAAAAAACACTATGTGTAAAATTGTATGTAAAATCCACTTTTACTCCCATCTCCATGGAAACAACAGTTGTTTTCAGTTTGGAGTATGCTTTTCTAGAAGAGGATGTTTTTACAGATATTAAAGCTCATCCACATAGAGCTTTAATAGTTTTAACCTGTCCCTTGTTGGCAGAGACACCCCTAAGGAATGAAAAGATTAGTAATCATCCCAGTTGGTGTAATAATGAATTCTTTCAAAACCACCTCATAATTGATGGCAAGTGAAAGCATTGTGTACCCATTAAAATATAGCATGATTGGTGAAATAAAGTACATTTGAAACCTTCAAAATATTTTAAATTATTAATATTTTTATTATAAAAATATTAATGGTATTTTGCAGAACATTTGAAAATTATAGAGAATAAAATAAAAATGACCCTTAATCAGACCCCAAATTAATTGATGTATTTCTTTTAAACAGTTTTTATATTTTAATTGAAACAAACTTCAGCTTTGACAATTGTGAGTTTGGTAGAAATTCATAGTTACACTATAAAAATTATCAATTATGCTATTGTTAAAATCATGACCTGCTTTGATGTTCCATGGTATGCATGTATACTTGTGGATGCCTTTTACTAAAAACTTTCAACAGGCCAAGAGAACTTGATTAGAATGCCACTAGTAAGACTGCTTTTCATCACACCTGCTAATGAAATGTTTCTCCATGAGATGAATTATTTTTTACTATTTCTGATAAGTTTCTCTGATAAATGGTATTATGGCACTACCCTGAGAAATGTCTATAGAAAAAAAGTAGTAGATTTTTCAATTTATCCTCATATGTGATTCAAAAGCTGTTTTTATTACAGGGATTTTATACTGCACTTTAATTCTGTCTATTTCTGGTCATTTTTATGTGTATTTCAGTTTTTAAAACCTTCTTTTCACAATAGAATGTTTTAGATAATCACTATCTTTGTATGAGAGACAATGAGCTCCCCAAAATCAATGATCATGCATGGTGATATCTTATTTTATGGGCAGATTAACACTGTAAACTATCTTTTTGAAAATAATGTGCTGGAATAAGACAATAACATATTTATAATTGATGATGTTGGAAAAGAGAAGAGCAAATTATCAAAACATCATGCCAATAATAGTTGATAAACCAGAGATCACAAAATACTCTAAATAAAATAAGTAACAGAAACTTATTATATTGTTTTAGTATGAAGACATATAATCCTTGAGAGAGGAAATTTATATCTTGAGACTTCATCTCTATGGACACAGAAGAGCTAATCTCACAATTAATTGAAAGTAGAGTCCCTCTCTGTGTCCAGGCTGTTGATGAGCTAGAGCAGTGGTCAGCAAACTCACTAGTCAACAGAGCCAAATATCAACAGTACAGTGATTGAAATTTCCTTTGAGAGTTAAATTTTTTAAACTTAAACTATATAGATAGGCACATTGTTATTAACTTAATTAGGGTACTCCTAAGCTAGCCTTTGCTAAAAGCTCAAGGGGTCAAAGAGCCGAATGTGGCTCGCGAGCCGCAGTCTGCCAACCACTGATAGAGTATGCACATACTAGTATATTTAAAAAGAATAAAAATACCAGTTTTTATGAGGGTAAATTTCAGGAACATTCATGACCCTAAGAGGGTGACCATTTCCAATATGGGTAATTTCAAAGGAAGTGGAATTAATAAATATAGTTTTCTAAAAGGTGAACAATTTTGGAACAAATATAAACATATTCATTTTATTAGGTTTACTAATTTTCAAACATAACCTGACAATAAACTAAAAATATATGTGGGATGTTGCATAATTATGGTTTATAGTTGTCCTTGATCTACTAAATTCCCCCCTCCCCCTTTCTTTGGCCAGGGACTATAATTTAATCAACAAACAACACAGATTACTATATACTTTGGATCCTCTGCTATTCTTGGTAGCATGCATATGTAGCCGAAGGAAATCTTCATCTAGGGGACTGCAAATATGTAGACCTTACTCTCTCCTTTGATTCTTTTTGTGGTTTTTACTGATGTCTTGGCTTTTCATTATTAAAAATATAGGCTATATATACACACACATATATATAACTAGAAGCCCAGCACACAAAATTTGTGCAGGGGTAGGGTCCCTGGCTTGGCCTGTGATCAGAGCCATCTTCTCTGGCTGCAAGCAGCTGGTCCCGCCCTCCCCCCACCCCCCTACATGCTGCCGCCAGTTGCCCCCTCTGTGTGTGGGGTGACTGGGGCCCCAGCTCCACCGATGTCCATCGCCACCCACCCCGATTCCCAGTTCCCCATTGAGCAATTGGGGCCTGCAGACTGGGGGCAGCTCCTGCATTGAGCATCTGCCCTCTGGTGGTCAGTGAGCATCATAGCCAACCGGTCGTTCCACCATCAGGTCAATTTGCATATTATGCTTTTATATATATAGATTGTACATTTTTGAGAGAGAGAGAGAGAGAGAGAGAGAGAGAGAGAGAGAGAGAGAAATAGAATGAGAGTTCATTTACACAGCTGTCCATCTGAGCCATGCTTCCAACATGAGTTTGTTTCTTGGTGCCAACAAGCATTTGCTCCATATGCCTGGTGCTTCCCCTCCATCTGCAAAGTCTCTGGATTACGCTGCATTCATTCTCCAGTGGCTACTCCAATCTGCCCTTGTCTCCAGTGTCAGGAGAATCTGAGGCACTATTTCAATCAAATACAACCTTCTTTTCTATCCCTTCTTTGAGGGAAGTTTATTTGGAAGGCTTTTAGGGAGCTTAATTACATTACCATTTACCCATTTGAAAATAAGTTGAATGGCATTTCATTTACATCACCCATTTGTTCACTATTCCCCCTCGCCTCCTCCAACATGCCTTGTGAGAGGGAGAAGGAAAAAGATGCATTAACTTGTATGCAGAAGATGCAGAAATTTCAATTTCAAAATGTACTGACAGATTGCAGGAATAAATGCTGAATGATAACAGTGTTTACACTTGATAATGAGATAATTTATTAGTAAATTAGTGAGGCATTGCTTTCCCCACTTTGCAAATGAGGAAGCAGAGTCAGAAAAGGATAGTTTCTCTTCTGAAGGTCACATCTTTCTCTGACAAAGCCAGGGAAAGAGATATAATTTTTCCCTACTTTATCTTCTGCTTAGTCTGCTGAGGCACTAAAATTTTGCAAGTACAAAAAGATCATAGAGAAGGTAAGCTATGTCATTGTTGAGTGATTCAAATATATCCACATTGCCCTTCATTGTAAAGTAAAAAAAGAACATAGGACTGACTGATTTGTTTGCATCGTAGACAAATGCTTCAGTGATTTTTAGTTTTTATCTGGAATGAAGAATGGACCCTCTCTTTGAACTTTCATAGGATATCTACATGAGAAAAGGGCACAGTAACAGTGGGATGGATCATAATGAAAACCCTAAAGCAACCTGTGTTTGATGTTCAAGATTTTTACTCAAGATATTCCAATTTAGATAAGAGAAAATTCTTGCTAGGATATATATATATCCTTTATTCTTTTACTTCTATTGATTAAGAAAAGTCAGGAATATAGGTATTGATTAACCAGTTAACAATGAATCTGTATTTTAATGTTGACATTAAAAATGGCCAAAATTGTCTAGCTAAATCCCATTGTCAGAATTCTATCACAGGAAGAAGTCCCTTTTACTTCAAAGGGGATTTTATTCCAAAATAAAAGACACAAGAGCAGAGCAGATGAGGATTGGGAAAGTGCCTTCCTGTAATGACGATGGCTGAGCCACATTCACTTGTGCCTGGGTTGAAAAGGACAGTGCTGTGCAGACTTGTATTCCAGAAGCATTTAGAACTTGAAAACCAGATTGTAGTAAAATAAAGGGAATATGGTGCTTGAAGAGATAAGAAAGAAAATGTTGAAAGAGATATTTTGAGTGGTCTGCAAATAGGAAGAGATGTGAGGCTGACAATGAAAACCATGTTAGAGTGGATGAGATCAACTAAAATTGGAGGTTTAGGAGCAGAGATAGATATGACAGGCTGTACTTTACATTCTATAAATATGTACATAATAGTAATGAGAGGTCAAATGTAATTTATTTTCAAGGTGTTTTATTTTTTTGTAAATCAACTTTGAATCTGCTTACAGTTAGCTGTGGGCTGCATATACAATGCAGGATATAGGTTAAGCTACTGAAAGAGAAAACCCCAAACATAATGGCTTAGGAAAGATAGGCTCTCTTCTCTAACAGTGCAGAGGGGGAGCAGTGAGCCAGCTCTGTTAACAGTGGGGTGGTGCTGCCAAATCAATGTGTGGCTTCCACCTCTGGATCAAAGATGGCTATTCTGGATCTAGTCATCCCCAGGCCAGCAGGGAGGAAATGGGCCAGGAAGTTCACCCACATTCCTTTCTAGGGCCCTAAGCTGGAAATGGTTTCTGTCTTAGTTTTGCTAAGGCTGTTGTAACAAAGTACCACACTAAGTGGTTTGAATATCAGATATGTATTGCCTTTTAGTTCTGGAGGCCAAAAGTCCAAAATCAAGGTATTGGTAAGGTTAGTTTTCAGGGCTGTGGGAAGAATCTCTTCCAAGCCTCTCTTCTCAGCTTATGGATGGCCATCTTATCTTATGTATCTCTTAACATCATTTTTCCTCTATGTATCTCTTAGTGTCCCTTTTTTCATAAGATACCAGTCATCCTATATAATAAAAGCCTAATATGCTAAGTGTCCGGTCGACTGGTCGGCCGTTCAACCAATCAAAACGTAATATGCTAATGATATGCTAAGGCCATTCAACCACTCGCTATGATGTGCACTGACGACCAGGGGGCAGAAAGTCAACCAGTCAACCAGTTGCTATGATGTGCACTAACCACCAGGGGGAAGACGCTCCAACTGGTAGGTTAGCTTGCTGCTGGGGTCCAGCCAATCGGGACTGAGCGAGGCAGGCCAGACAAGCCCTGGAGTTCCTCCCCAGCTGGCAACCTCCTGCGTCTCTCCCCAGCCCTGATTTTGCACCAGTTGGGGTGCCTTGGCCTGGCCTGCGCCCTCTCACAATCCAATACCCCTCGGGGGAAGTCAGAGAGCCGGTTTGGCCCGTTCCCACAGGCCAAGCTAAGGGACCCCACTGGTGCACGAATTCATGCACTGGGCCTCTAGTATTAGATAAGGGCCTATTTTAATAACCTCATTTTAACTTGACTATCTCTGTAAAGATCCTATCTCCAAATAAGTAGACATGCTGAGGTACTGAGGATTAGGACTTGGACATACAAATTTTATGAGTGACACAATTCAGCCCACAAAGGTATTCTTCATATGTCTCACATCCCATTGCTAAAACTTAGTACATGTCCACAGCAAACTGCAAGGGAGGCTGAGAAATGTGATGGAAACAGAATATGGTCTTGGAAACCTTGCTGGTGAGCCAATGGGTAAGGTGTTAGTATAGACAGAGGAATTCTCTCTGAGGCAGGTATAGACAAAGAGAAGCCATCTATGTGCAGATAGTGGAAAGTGCTCTGTAGAGAGAAGGGTGGATGATCATTGGCTCAGCTCTCACTGACCCCTGGGCACTCAAGCACTGCTCCTTGCTATGGTCCTCTGATGGGTCCACTTGCCCATTGCTTATGGGATTTAGGGTTTCCTTCTTCTCAGCAGTTTCCCAGATATCAGCTCCTCCCTTCTGTGGGTCCCATCTGGTAGCTATGTCTCCTTTGCTTCCATACTCTTCCACCAGTCGCTTGTGCTTCCTCATCCCACACCTTCTTTATACCCCCAAACTTTTCTTCTTAATCGTCATGGCCCATTAAACTCAGAACTAGAGCAAGTGAAGGTATGGTTTGCCTTTCCATGGAGAACAGAGAAGCCTATACTTCCAACCTCCCCCGGGAAGTGGGGGGAAGCATTCATATTTCATCCCTTTCATGCAGCGTAAAACAATCAGGAAAAAATAGATTGGTTAAGTTTTCATATATATACAGGCTGAAACTTTCCTATCCTGTCACAGAGGACTCGCAGCAGCCAGGAGAGCACAATGTTTTCAGAGAGGGAATGTGTCAAATGCTAATGAGAAGTCAAGTAATAACTCATTCACTTCCTTTGGATTTGGCACACGAAGACTTTGGTGACCTTGTTGAGAGAAGTGTACGTGGATGGTGGGAGCAAAAGACAGATTGGGATTCTTTGAAGATGGAGTGTAACTTCCTCTAGCATGTATGCAGAAAGGGAGCTTGTCCTGTCCCAGAGACTAAGGTTTCCTGTCCCATATATCAAAAGGTTTTGGTTCAATTCTTGGTCAGGGCACATGTCTGGGTTGCCAGTTTGATCCTTGGTAGGGGGTGTGCAGGAGGCAGCCGATTGATATTTCACTCTCACAGCAATGTCTCTCTCTCTCTCTCTCTCTCTCTCTCTTTCTCTCTCTCTCTTTCAAAAATCAATAAAAATTTAAAAGAAGGATGAGCTAAAGAGAGGGAAAGGATGAATAGGAGAAGTTCCATGTAAGGATTGTGATTATGAATCAGCTTGATCATGTGTCTAGTAACTTAAGTTGTTCACTTGTAGGCATGCAAGATGGCATAATTTAGGATTAAGGTGTGTGTTTTTATTTTGAGACAATTGCCCATTGACATGCAGCTGTAAGAAGGAATACAGAGAGATCCCCTGTAAGGATGAGGTCTTGATAAGCATTGATAATAAAGAGGAATGAAAATAACTGAGCGTGTGATTAAGGCAGTGGTTTTTACTAGTGGGACAAGAGCTCTAAACTGGACCTGCAGAAAAGTGAAAAGTGCAGAGTCAATGGATAGTGAGAAGGAGGTGGTATGAGAAGGGCAGATGTTTGATGCATCAAGGGTGCTGAACAAATATTCTAGAAGCAGAACAGGAGAAAATCAAAGAATAGGTGATTGTAATCAAGAGTTCTGATTGACATTTATGGCCATGACAAGGCATGACTATTGGGCAGGTGGCTGAGGTGGGTGAGTGAAAGGTCACTGGAGGTCAGGATGTCAAGAGACTAGGAAGTTTGAGGGGTCAACCAGAGGGAGCACCAGTCATCCAAGCCAGACTATTGCAAGTCATTTTAGAACTTTGCTTTTCTTTACTTCCTGTGTGCAAATTTATCAAGATTTTGCCTCCTCACTCTTTCTTGCTTCTTATCCATTTTCTCTATATCCACCTCCTGGGCCCAGTTTCTCTCTCGGCTGGAGTAACCTCAGACCTGGTCTCCTATCGTCAAGCTTCCCTCTTATATGCATCAATCACCCAGGCACCAGGGTGATGACCCTCTTGACCCTCATGAGCATGACTCACCAGACAAAGCCCAAGCGTGGCATCTATCCAAGGACCTGCAGAAGCTGGCCCTTCCTTCCCTTGCTCTCTACCTGGTAAGGCAGAGCTGTTTAGAGGTGCCCATGCATCTGCTTGCCCTTTACCCTCTTAGTTTTTCCAATTTGTACTCATCTTCCATCACAAGCCTACATCCTCTAAAAGCTCTTCCTTAGCTCTTGACTGTGTCAAGTACATCCCCCTTGTACCCTTGTTCTTACCAAGATAGCATTCCCAAACAGCACTCCCTGTATTGGAAAGTATTCTACATTGGAAGTGTGTGTGTGTGTGTGTGTGTGTGTGTGTGTGTGTGTCTGCCCTAAGTAGACTGTGAGCTCGGCACAGGGAGCAAACATGACTCATACATAATGATCTGATCCCAGATAAAATCATCTCTGTCTATGTTAAGGTCTCTCAGCCTCAATACTACTGACACTGGGGCCAGGTAATTCCATTGCACTGTACGATGTCAAGCAGCATCCATGGCCTCTACTTACTAGATGCTGGTAGCACCCCCAGTTGTATCAACCAAAAATGTCTTCAGCTACCAGATGTCCCTCAGGGATGAAATCAGCCCTGGTTCTGAATCTCTGGTTCATATTAGGAATACTCAGGAGGAAGCTGGCCTGAGAAGTAAAGAAAACAGGCCTATTCTAAGGGTGACTGCCAAGTTTGTGTGCGAATATATTCACCTTTGCATTTTTTACCTTTTCCCTATGTTGCTAAATATTATCTGTTGGTTCATAAAGGCCAACATTTATTCAAACATTCTTGTTGGATTTTTTTATGATTACAAAATAATCTTAAAAAACCATTTTCACTGAAATACGGTGTCAGGAAGTTTATAATATCCTCGAAATGCCACTAAAGAGGAAAATGTGCTTGAGAACAAACATCTGTTAGCTCTTTTGAAGCTGTGACAGCCCTCAGGGTTTAGCACTCACCGTTTGGCAAGAACAACTCTTCAGTTTCTTTAAAGTTTAGCAAAAGATGCTGTGAGATGCTTTCTTTTCCTCCTCCTTTTTTTATTTAAATGCTTAATTGAGAGAATTATGCCCCCTAATTCAGTAATGCAGTGAAAGAGTTGCAAATTATTTCAAAGGATTAGTGAAGTAACATGGTGTAATAAGACACAGCTGGATTGTTTTAATGAAAGAAATAATAAGTTATTTCCGGACCGTTGTATCTCTTCTTAGTCGACTGTACTCATTGACACAACATGCTCCATAATACGTGTCAGCTACCAGCTGGCGTAAAGGGTGCAGCCTCTGTCTGACAATGCCCCCGTCTTGGCTTGCTTAGCTCATCTCAATCCCATGCAGCCTGGCTAAGTCTTCCCTACTGGCCAAGGGACCTCTCCTTGGAAGATTATCACATTAGGGAGATGTGCTTTCCATCAATGCTTGGTTAAATAGTTTACACGGTGTGTGATATTGGTGGGAATTCATGAATGGAAATGGCTATATTTTGGAAAATATTTTAAGTTAGAGTGGCCTTTTGTTTGTTTGTTTGTTTGTTTGTTTTTTAATGACCTAAAAGAAATATGAGGTAAGACTGATACTTTTTTTTGCCTAAGCAGTGAGAAGGTATTTTTCTGTATGTTTAAATAATTCAGAAATATGGAACTCTCTTGGCTGGTTGTACTTAGGAACCAGGAAAATAAAATTGGGTTTCCCAAACTTTCTCTGGCAAGGATTTCATCATTTTGAAGAGGCGCACCCAAAAGTAACCAGAGTTCAGACCCTCTGGGGACCGATCGCATGCTGAAAGTAAAGCACAGATCAGGCTCTGCAGGAGTGTCCGAGTTTTGTGGGGTTCACTGTGAAGGTCATCTTGGGTGGGCATCAGCAGAAGGGAACAGTGTATTTTGAAGACAAAGTGGAGAGGAAAGTGAATTCTAGAGAGTGTCCCAGGGAATCAAAGAGAGGTGGCCTCAGAGTCCTGCCCCTGCCTGGGGTTCGGTGGCTTTGGTGAGCTGCTTACTTTGTGAGCCTTAATGTTCTCACCTGTGAAATAGGGGAGCAAGAGCTGTCCTGTGAGATCCTGTGGGGATGACAAGCCGACAGTCTGGCACTGGGCTTGCACCAGCTGGACCTGCCCTCAGATCACAGGCAGGCCTCACCCTGCGTCACCTCTGCAGTATGGGGAGTCTCAGCTGGACCTCAGAGGCGCTGGTTTACTTTAAAACATTTACATGAGGATTGTATAGATGATGGCAGGAGAAGGAAGGTCGGTTGGGACCATGTGGGTGTGGAGTGGTGGGAGGGAAGAGGCTGAGATGGAATTAGAGCAGCTGGAAACTTCTGGGCCCTGCTGGGCCATCGGGCTGTGGGCACAGGGCAGGAGCAGCCCTTCCTGAGGCCCAGAGAACACTAAGCGGGGAAGATCTGATGCTTTGGGCATCGTAAAACACTGTATAGGCCAGGAGCAGTGTGTGGGCACTCCTGGCCCATACAGTGTTTTTATGCAAATTAGGTGCCTTTGTTCAAATTAGGAAAATGTGCTCTCCTCTGCATGGCTATCATCCTCTATGGGGGCACTGAGCTTAGCAAGCAGAGCGGAAACGGGTTCCAGCTCTCACCTTCCCCTTGGCTGGGATTCCTTGTGCAGTCAACAACCTACACAGCTGTGATGGAGGCTTTAGTGCCCCAGCTCACCTGTGGGGCTTGCTGGTGAGTGTAGGCACAGTACTGCGGGGGACTTCCCCAAATACATGGTGTGCACGATTCCTATATCCCCACTGGGCATATGGGCACGGAACACTGTTAAGGGGGCTGCACTCCTTGACCCTTTGAAGAGGTCAGAGCTCCCCAAGGGTGATCCTGTTCACTTCCTTTCATTACTCAGCCCCCACGCAGGATGAGCTGGTGAGGGTGAGCTGTCCTGCCTCTGGAAATGGGGTCTGAGTTTATTCTGTGCATCCGAGGCTGTTGTCCAAGTGGGTGAAGTGACACTGTGGTCCGACTTGGGAGAGGAAGAGGAATTCCCTTGGGCGTGCGTGTACCTGCCTGAGAAGTGGGGAGCTTAGAGGAGACCCCACCCTGGTCCTTCCCTGGTCTGATGGCAGATACCCACTGTCTGTGCCTGTGGGATATTCACTGAAAGGAGAGTCCTCCTGACCACTGACAGGGGAGTTTGAGAGAGAGATTGCCCCAGCTATCCGTGTAGTCCTGGACTTGACTTACAGGGCACACTCACTCATTCTCTATAAATCCAAGTGGGTTTCAAACATGATTTGATTATTATAAAGTGATGACCCGGGTCCATGAGTTAAGCTGTAGCCTATTGCTCTTCCTACTGAAATGTGAGTAGTCAGTTAACCAAATCTCACAGCATGAGAAATGGACAGTACCTCAGGGGCGACTGGTCACTTCATAGTTTGGGAAACTGAGTCCAGGAGCAAATCAGTACTTTGCCTTCAGTAATGCCATTGATTGTGGTTGAAATTGGGCCATAGATATCTTTTCCCCACTCCAAATTAAGTGTTCATATCCTCTATCAAATATGAGGGGGGAAATCCTTCCAAGTACAATAGAATTTTTGGTAATAGCTTTTTTGAGATATAATTCACTATACATACCATAAAATTCACTTGCTTTAAGTGTAAAAGTCAGTGATTTTTTAGTAAATTTACCTAGTTGGGCAGTTATTACCACAATCCAATATTAGAACATTTTCACTACCCCCAAAGATCCCACGTGCCCATTTGCAGCAAGTCTCCTTTTCTGCCTCCCTCTCTCACCTCTAGGCAGCCACTAGTCTTCCATTTCTATAGATTTGCTCTGTGTTGTTTTTTTAAAAAAGACATTGATTGACTCTTATAGTATGTAGTCTAGCTTCATTCACTTAGCATAATGTGTTTGAGTCTGACCCATGGTGTAGTGCATATTGGTACTTCATTTCTTTTCATTAACAAATAGTATTTCATTGTATGATTAGACCAGCTTTTGTTTACCTGTTTGTCAGTTGATAGGCATTTGGATTGTTTCCACTTTTTGTCTATTATTAATAACTAGAAGCTCAGTGCACAAAATTTGTGCACTAGGGAGGGGGGTCCCTCAACCTGGCCTGCGCCCTCTTGCAGTTCTAGAGCCCTTGGAGGATGTCCGACTGATGGCTTAGGCCTGCTCCCCACGCGGGCCTAAGCCATCAGTTGGACATCCTTGGCGCTGCTGCGGAGGCACTGTGCGAGTGCACTGACCACCAGGGGAAGCTTCTACATTGAGCATCTACCCCTTGGTGGTCAGTGTGCATCATAGCGACCAGTCGTTCCACTGTTCGGTCAATTAGCCTTTTATTATATAGGATACTGCTGTGAACATTTATGCACAAGTCTTTGTGTGGATATATCAATAGATTCTTTTACAGTGAATTTGCCAAGTGTTCCAAAAAAGGTTTATTATGATGCCCAAAACAGCACCCTACACAATGTCCTTTTTCCCATTTTTTGTTGCAATCTATTACACAATTATAACAGAGATGAGTCACAGAATTATCTGAGGCATCCTTAATATCATTGCCAACAGCCTTTATTAGGCTCTAATTCTTCTTAATACTTGGGAAGGGTAGGAGATTGTCTTTTCAATAGACTAGAAGTTTTTGCTATTAATTTGTGTTCTCTTCTGTCTCTCTAAAAGGACAATAAGCTTTTTTTTTTTTTTTCATTCTCAGAAATGGTGAGACTCTTTATCAGAGAAAGTGATAAATGTGCAAGCTTTGGCTGCATTGTCCTCCAAGTCCCCTACATGCTGTAGGACCAGCTTCTGAGAGTCCCCCCTCACTCTTGGTGCTACTGACAGTGGGTTACTCGTTTTGTGGTGGGAGCTGTCTTGTGCATTGCAGGGTGTGTCAGCAGCATGTGTGATAACAAAGTCTCCGGACATTGCTAGATGACCCCAGGGGAGGGGCCACAGTGGACCCACTGGAACCAGACCTTAGGGGGACAGGTTTGAACACCCCTCCTGCACTGCCAGCCATGCCTCTCTCTGCCCCAGGAGGATCCCAGGATGCTGCTGAAGCCTCCAAGACAAGTCAGTCTATACATGGAACATGGCACCCCATGACTATGGCAACATTAGCCTCATTTGAAACACAGTGTCTGCCAACAAAGAGAGGACAGCCTTGTGGAAGGAAGCATGTTTAGGCTGGGAGGAGGTTGTTATGGGAAACAAGTGGATGAAAACACGACAGCCTGAAGGGGAAATAACTTTTCATTTCATTCTGATTTGAAGTCAAGTGCTGCTTGAGTCAAAAACGGCCGCCCACCAGATGGCCACGTCTGTCACTTAGCAAGGAGCTGGTGCTGTGCATCTCCGGCAGAGGAACACTTTGATCTTTTGCAGAAAAGAACAGTTTTCCACACACAAAGGTCTCGTGTATGTTTTCAAATGACATTTGTTAAAGGACACTGGGGCCACTCCTTTTTTTGGCATAGGATGCAGCTCTGAATTCTTCCACAGAAGAACGAATTTGGGTGCTTCTCGTTTGCAAGGCAAACAGCCATTCCAGTTTCCAGGAACTGAGAGGTTCCCTGGGATGCAAGGCTGGCAAGGCTAAAACCAGGGCAGCTGGTCACCTGACTCCCAAGAGGCAGTAGCCTGCATCTAGTCCTACCTGGGACTCTGGCTAGCCCTGTCTCCTTGAAGAGTCTCCTCCCTCCCCTGAAGCTGAAGGTTCTTCTCATGGGGGGGTTAGGGGGGGTGGGTAAGGTGACACATACCTGTGTCCCTGCTGGGGCTGGCACATGGGTAGGCAGCAGGTTGGGTGTGAGTGGTGAGTCACGGTGAAGAGTTTTGTCCAGGGCTATGGAAGACACACCATCAGCCCAGCAAGCATTTGGATACCTACTACTAGTATGTGGTCTTGCCAAAGTTCAATCATCCTACTGTTTAAATACTTAACCTGCAATCTTAAAACACCTTTGACATCTTTAGCAGTGTGCCCAGCACACCCTGTGGTTGACTCCTTTGCTGTGCAGAGGTGACACTGGCTCTTGAAGAGTAGCCCCGAGGTCCCTGGCAGCCCCTGACATCTCTTTTGGAGAAAAAAATCTCCTGCTGGAAGCCAGTTCCAGCATGTCATAATTGCAAGAGTTTCATCAAAAGTTTGATGGAACTTGGGGACTCAACAAGGGCGGTGTCACATATGTTATTGCCTGTTGGAAATGGTTGAAGCCATTTCCCCAAACCTGAAAAGGATGATTGTTTACTGCCAGAAAGCTCAGGGCATCTCAGTCTACATGTTATTGCCTCCTTTTGGCCAAACACCTGAACAGCTGAAGGCAATTCCCCAATCTGACAATGGATTCTGTACAGAACCCTACCCTTTGAAGTGTATATCTCCACCTTGCCTTAGGACAATTTGTATTAATAAAAAGCAAGGGGTCCTGAGACAAGGAGAACTTAGTTTCTTTAGCTAGGCTCCTCTGACTCCCAATGCCTTTCAAAATTATCTTTCATATCTGGACTCTTAAGTTACACACAGCCTTTCTCCAAATTGCTGAACCCTTCTTAATGCTGGAACAAGAACCCCCTTACCAATCTCCTATAAATGGAGTTGCTCAGCTATCATGGCCAAGGACGCTTGATGAGGATGTAGGTTTCAAGTGGACTTAAAGATGAGCCAGGCTATACAGAGATTGCTTGTGGTTAATGGATATGCTTTAAAAAACCACAATGCTAAGAATATTATTATATTATTATTGAGTATAGGTTGAATGGTTGCAAGCTAGGTACTGTACTAAAAAGAATCATCTTCCATATAGTAGGGGGTTTAAAATTAGCTGCAATATTGGGATCATTCTTTCACCCTTCAGATGGCCATTAAGGAAAACAAAAAACCTTAAATGTCAAAGCATAATGTGACACCCTTCTGAGTCTATTTGAGGTTTGCAATAATTTAGATTAAAAAAACATTTTAGTAAAGATTTCGTCTCAGAAAAGATTGCTTAGAATAATTTTTGTTTAAATCAATGCTGTTTCTGAAGTTGAAAATTAATTTTTTTTCTTAAGCTGTTTAATGACAAATTTTCACTAATAAATTTAGTAATTTTGGTATAAAAATAAGAGTAACTATTTGTGCTTATTTATGAGCATTTATTCAGTTAACTCATAAGTTAAACAAATGGGATTCAACTAAACAGTAACCAAACTTAGAAACATCCCTGACTGGTGGTTCAGTTGGTTGGAGCATTGGCCCATATACCAAAAGGCTGTGGGTTCAATTCCTAGTCAGGGCACATACCTAGGTTGCAGTTTTGATTTCAGGTCAGGGTACTTACGGGAAGCAATGTTTCTCTCACATTGATGTTTCTCCCTCTCTCTCTCAAATTAATAAGAAAACATATCCTAGGGTGAAGATTTAAAAAAAATGGAACTTAATTAAATTCCCTTAAGTGTTTAAAAACTCTGTTCTTGAAATTTAATATATATGAACACTTTATATTCCTGACAGGATGGACTTATAAACAACATGCAAATTCCTTCTAAGCATTTAACTCAGCTCTTACACATGTAAGTAGTGATTTGTTATATCATGACAAATATAACAAATCAAGTTTTCTTACACGATCAAACACAAATTCTCTTCTTTCAAATGAAAACCACACGTCTGCGATCAACTAAAAATTTCAAATCAAACCCCAAAGCCAATATGTCACATGCTCAGCTGTGCTGAAATCCCATAGGTGTTTCAAGTGATTTCAAATGACACAGATTGTTTTAAAGACAATGATTACACAGTTCATTCCTAAATTCAACACAGAAGTACTAATATTTTGGGTTAGATTTGCTTTATTATCTCTAAATTGCTTTCTTCATTTTCCTGTTGACAAAGTTGTTTAATTGTCTGGGGGCGTTGACTTACAGCTGAGGCTCAGTTCTGAAATGTGGTTTGAGATCCAGGTTATGTTCCCCGTCTGGACCCCAGACACAGGATCTGGGCACCACGTCCAGAATGATCTGCTCACAGGGAGATAGGATTTCTAAAGGCCTACTTTTCATGCATCCTTATGTTTTGTGCGGTCTTCCTATCGACTTTAAAAAATTAGCAACCTAATAGTTATTAATCCCACTGCTTGACTTGATCAGACCTTGCTATCCTCAAGGTGCACCTGCCTTCTGTTCTGTCTGCCCACATTCTGCGTCCCAGGGCAGAGGCTTCCTCACCCCCAGACTGAAGGCTTGGTGCCGTCCTGGATGGAGAACGCAGCAGGGTGCCTACCCCACAGGTGCATAGTGGGTGTATTTGATTGTGTCTTCCAAGGACTGCTTTATTATTATACCCTCACAAGCTAATTCTCTCCTTCTCCATCTGTCCTTACAGTTTTCCCATTTGTGGTATTTGGTTTCCTTTGAAGTGATCAAAGCTTCGTCTTCTCTTTGTTACTTGAGTGAAAAGAACTACTTTTTTACTGATTATCCCATAACACCATAGATAGCATTGAGTTGTTTTGAAAACAAAAATTCCCTAACATGAGTGCTTTATTCCCTTTTATCTTTACTTACCATCTCCCTTTGCCTCCTACTACTCACCCCCAAAAAAATCTACAGAGGAAAAAACGCCTCCATTATTCTGATTGATCCTGTCTTTTTGGACTTTAGTCTGCTGAGTGGGTCCTTTGCTGAGGTCTCAGTGGCCTTCATGTTCTGTGTAGATGGGCAGAGGAAGGTCTTTTCACGAAGGGGCTCTCTGTCATGCTCTGCTGTCCCTACCAGCATAGCAAAGAAATATGGGCTTCTTGCTTTAATTGTGGGATCCTCTTCTCTTCCAAGAGCATACTACACTTGGATTTGAGGTAAAATGAACATTGTAATCAAAATATCACCAGTTTTGCGAGGAACCAAGATGGTGGCAAAGTTAAACAACTAATCTGCTGCCTCGCACAACAATTTCAAAAATACAACTAAAAGACAAAACATCTACCACCCAGAACCACGGGAAAGCGGGCTGAGTGGTAGATTTACAACTAAGAAGAGAAAGAAGCACAAACGCTGAAAAGCTGAGGTACGGAGGCGCGCAAATCAGGCTGGCGGCGGGCGACTGGGCGCGCGGCTTTTCTTCAACCCGCAGGGAGACAAGCTCCCGATCACTCTGAAATCCAGTTTCTGGGGACACGAGGGGGACCCAGACACCTACGGGGAGAAGCTGGACTCTTGGCCATTGGGTCGGAAAGTGAGAGTGACTTTTTTGCAGAGGTGTGCCCAGCAATCATTGTTTTACTGCGCTGGAGCGCTGGACGGAGGGACTTGGAAAAGCGGAAAGGCAGAGACAGCTGATGCCAGCCATCACCGTTTGCCACGCCCCAGCCTAGTGACGCCCTGAGACCCCGCCCAGCCCTGAGGCCCCGCCCCGCACATTCTACAAACCCGCCCAGGCTCCACACAGCGGCTTTTGCATATAAATGGCCTGTTCTGTGGCAGCTTACCCAAATAAACTGCAGCTCCAGTCAGACTGCTCCAAAACCACCCAAGCAAAGGAGGAGAAAACTAGTTCTTGCTGTAGCTCCTGCTGGGGGACACACAATACACAAGGGTACACCAAGAGTGTCCACCTCAAGTAACTGGGAGGCTGACCCATTGAACCAATAGAACATCTAGTACACAAAGCTACCCTACCAATTCAGGGAAGCAGCGAAAATGAGGAGGCAAGGAAACAGATCACAAACCAAAGAAATGGAGGAGAACAAATGACTGGACATAGAGTTCAAAACCACGGTTATAAGGTTTTTCAAGAATTTCATGGAAAAGGCCGATAAATTCAATGAGACCCTCGAGGATATGAAAAAGGACCAACTAGAAATTAAACATACACTGACTGAGATAAAAAATATTATATAGCCAAAACCGGTTTGGCTCAATGGATAGAGCGTCGGTCTGCGGACTGAAAGGTTCCAGGTTCGATTCCGGTCAAGGGCATGTACATTGGCTGCGGGCAAATCCCTGGTAGCGGGTGTGCAGGAGGCAGCTGGTCAATGATTCTCTCTCATCGATGTTTCTAGCTCTCTATCCCTCTCCCTTCCTCTCTGTAAAAAAATCAATAAAATATATTTAAAAAAAATATATTATACAGAGACCCAACAGCAGACTAGAGGATCGTAAGAATCAACTCAAAGATTTGGAATACAAAGAGGCCAAGGACACTCCTCCAGAGAAGCAAGAGGAGAAGAGAATTCAGAAAGTTGAAGATAGTGTAAGAAGCCTCTGGGACAACTTCAAGTGAACCAACATCAGAATTATGGGGGTGCCAGAAGAAGAGAGAGCAAGATGCTGAAAACCTATTTGAAGAAATAATGAACAAAAACTTCCCCCACCTGATAAAAGAAATAGACTTACAAGTCCAGGAAGCACACAGAACTCCAAACAAAAGGAATCCAAAGAGGACCACACCAAGACACATCATAATTAAAATGCCAAGGGCAAAAGACAAAGAGAGAATCTTACAAGCAGCAAGAGAAAAACAGTTAGTTACCTACAAGGGAGCACCCATACGATTATCAGCTAATTTCTCAACAGAAACCATGCAGGCCAGACGGGAGTGGCAAGAAATATTCAAAGTGATTTATAGCAGGAACCTACAACCAAGACTACTTTACCCAGCAAAGTTATCATTCAGAATTGAAGGGCAGATAAAGAGCTTCACAGATAAGAAAAAGCTAAAGGAGTTCACCACCACCAAACCAGTATTATATGAAATGCTGAAAGGTATTCTTTAAAAAGAGGAAAAAGAAGAAGAAAGATAAAAATTATGAACAACAAATACATATCTATCAACAAGTGAATCTAAAAGTCAAGTGAATTAAAAATCTGAGGAACAGAATAAACTGGTGAACTTAATAGATTCAGAGGCATAGAATGGGAGTGGATTGATAATTCTCGGGGAAAGGGGTGTCTGTGTGGGAAGTACGGGAAGAGACTGGACAAAAATCATACACCTATGGATAAGGACAGCAAGGGGGAGGTAAGGGCAGAGGGGGGGTGGGAACTGGGTGGTGGGGAGATATGGGGGGAAAAGTAGAAACAATTGTAATCTGAACAATAAAGATTCATTAAAATAAAAAAACAACAACAAAATATCACCAGGTTTCAGGTGAAATGTGAAGCTGGGTGGAGGAATATAGGTCATATTAGGGGCCTTCTTCTTCCCAATGAGTCCTATCTTTTATCTTCCAAAGTAGAAGTCAAGATTCATATAGAGATCTTTTTTCAACACACACACCACTTTCCCTGTGAGATTAATGATCGCTGCCATATTTCCTCCCTAGTTGTGAAGCAGGAGTAGTCACTTAGGAACTTCCCAGAGATGCGGTAATGACACCTGAGCAAAGACATATGGGCTTGCCAGCATTTACACTCACTTTTGAATTTTTTATCCTTTTGGAATAAAAGGCCTGTTGTCAGTAGTTGCAGCACAAATCATTTTTCTACTTCAGAAGTCTGGTTGATGGTTGCCAGCATTTGTAACCCAGTTCAAGATGGTTAGACATTTCAAATACATACAGAAAGCCTTCTTGCACCAGTAGTAATGCCATCCAGCTCTGGGCTCTAGGTTGTACAGAAGGTTCAATCTATGTCTATAACCCTGATACTGAACAGGTTTTTAAAATGACAGTGGTTCACCATTTCTTCAAATTACTATCTGTGAATATGATGTTCATGCCTATTTACATATTTTTCTACAGATACATATGTATGTGCATACATGCACATATGCAACTCTTAAATTATATTCCTTTCATTATATTTAAAAGCAAATATTAATTTTATATATACATATACAAAAGTATACAAGTATATAGAAAAATACTTAGATGAAATCAGAAATGATGCTAATAATACTAAATAGCTAAATACAATTCCAAATATTCTGCAAATTGGTGGAAAATGTGCATTGGAATGTATCTTCCACATGATGATGTCTTAAGCTTGCTGTTGGTCAGGAAGCAGCCAACACCATTGGCATTGCCTGTGTGCAGGTGGACTTAGTCTGGCTGTCACACTGATGGTGCTTCGGTGAGTGTGTTGGTAACTCCATGGTTGAGTTTAACTGACGTTTAGAATATCTCCAAAATTTACATAAGATTTGGCATTTAAAGGAAAAGCTACTAAATACATAAAAGGCCATGAAAACAGAGCAGTATAAATGTGTTATTAGTAGAGCAAATATTGCTCTTCAGTAGAATAAGCATATTTTCTAATTTCTTGCAAAGTGACCACCAAAGGTTTAATGACAGATTATAATATTTGTTCAAGATGTTCACTGCTCCTCCCTACTGGATCCCTCCTTAAAGGCCCACCTTCCTGCATTTACCTGTAGGTGGAGGGTACTACACTTCCCAATCATGTCACACTTGACGATGTGATTTCCTTTGGTCAGTGGCGTGTGAGCACAGTGATGTATGTACTTCTGAGCACAGGCCTAGGAGCCATCACAGCCTTTGGCTATTCCATTTTACCTCAGCCATGAGGATGGTATGTCTTTGATAGGGGATGTTTCCTCAGCCTAGACTCTAGAATGAGGGCCTGTGGAGCAGAGCCACAGCCAACCTGCAAAGCACATGTCATGCCCTTAGGATTTTGGTGGTGTTTGTTACTGCAGCATAACTTATCAAAAGCTGACTAATAGAAAGACCTAAGAAAAGAAGTAGGTGAGAATGAATTACTACTGATATGTATGCATAAGGATTGACTAGTGCAGGGAAACCAACATGGCCAAGTCAGGAGAAATTGCCAAATCCCTGAGACTAGAATAAAGGTGTTCAAAGTAAGGAGAGACAGGTGTGACAAATTGTGCATCTTACACACAGACTGTCATTACGGCATCCTGCTGTAGCTCAATTTACAACTTATTTTTCTTTGTCATTAGAAAAATAAAAGTGTGTTTTACAGTCAGTGTTGTTTTAGAAATAATCCATGAAAAGTTTCTGGTTCCACTATGAGGCGCCACATTTTGTCTGGCCATTGGGTGGGGGGTAAGGAGGGCATCCTGTTCACACGCTGAATCACTTGTGCCTATTTTTCAAGCATTTTGATCTAAAAATCTGTCAAAGAATTTGTTCATTTTAATTAATGAAGAAAATGACTATGCATATGTACTAGTATATCCTCCAAATAAGGCATAAATTGTGCCATTTTTCTAAGCAACAGTTCGACTATTCCTGGAGGGCAGAGCTAAGGCTGCCTGTCCTTGCCTGGCTTTTGAAGTCACTACTTTGTATCAGATGCTCAGGAGGAAGCTCTCCCAGCCCTGGGTTGATGCTCCTTTTTTTGTATCTGGGTGGCAATTTCTTTTAAGCAACGAATAAGCTACTTAGGGAGTGAGAGCCGAGTAAGGCAAAGGAATAGTATTCGCCAGCTCATTTTCTATGTGCTTGGAGTAGGAGGGGACAGGTGTTAGCTTTATGAAATGACACCTATAAGAAGATATTCAGTGAGCACAGATGTGTGTCTGAAAATGCATGCATTGTACACACATAGCCCTTGTTATAGGGTGGGGAGGCAATTATTAATTTGAGATCATACTTCCGTTTTTCTTTTCCTCTTAGTTTTGGGTCTATACTATGAAGAAAATTTACATAGAAAATGTATTCCAGGTTTAGAACACAGAACATTTTTATTTTTACTTACAGTCCTCTCTCTGCATTGTTTTCTGAAATACCCTGCCCAATCGCTTCTAATGAGTTGAATGTTGTTTGGCTGAAATCAACCCACACAAGATGCCACGTTTCTCTCGGAGATGAAAGGCAAGGCCGATAGAACTATAATTATATTTCCATTTGGCTTCCTATCACCCTCTCATTCCTATTTTTGAAAAGGAGACAAAGATCTTAATAGCAGTGCTTCTCTCAACTGTTGGAAACTCTTTACATGTCAAGAATTAACTCTCAAAGATTTTCAGGTCACAAATAAGGGTTGGCCAGACTTGGTGAGTGCCTGCAAGCTAGTGGATCCCAGCAGGGACTGCTGGTGGCTTTGAGCCATATCAAGGATGCAGAACAAAAGCAATTGGATATAGGCTACTTATATAGCCCCGACCTCACTTGCCCAAGTTGATACAGTCAGTCACCAATAAGCTAGCTGCCCATAGGGTGAAGGGTCAAATGAGGTTCAGAAAGTCAGCTGGTATGTTTGGATGTGGCAGGCAGCCAATTTAGGTTATGCAGGCAGAGGGCTGCCGCTTAGGTCCCTGAACTTGGATTGAACATGCAAATACTTATTCGTGTGAGTCTTTTGCAAGAAACCATTAAGCTCTCTGGTCTATTCTAGTTCACCTGCAATATGAAGGGCTGAAGGAGGTGATCTTTTAGCTTCCTCTGAATGCTGACCCGCTCCCCTTTCCCCTTAATTCTGCTCCATCCTCACCCTGTGTGGCTGTTGACAGGCCTCCGCGGGCGCGGCATGTGCCCAGCACAGCAGAATCACCTGGCCTGTGCCACATTCAGCTTGACAGGGTGGATAAAGCACCTGCCATCCAGGCGCTCTTGGTTACATTGCAGTCGTTCTGCAAAGTCAGAGTGCCACTCGATGCTGAGAAATACTGGGCAAGGGCTCCGTCTTTAACAACACTCATTGCACGTGGCCGAGGTCTGCCCTTGCTGGGACACCCGCACCATTTGCTCAAGTGCAGACATTCTGGGGGGCCTCTCCTTCAGATGGATTGTTTGTAAGGAGCTCTGACAGTGTCTCTTGCCAAGTTGCTGGCCAGGAGTAGCCCCAGGGTTGCTTAGCACATAGGAGATGTTAGGTCCTTAATTGTCTGGGAAGACAGGGAATAAGTGACCAGATTTTGATATTTCTGAAGTGTCACAGCCATTTGGCTACCAAGATTGCAAGAAATAGCAGGATCAGCAAACATTTGCAGCCATGTGTAATAGGGCATCTCAACCTCCCAAAGGGAAGGGATTTCTGCTGTGGGACCGCTGGTGCAAATGGAGTATCTTGTTGGGAAAGAACAAGTATCTTGTTGTGCATCAGGCTGGAAAAAAGAGCATGGCTACTAGGATACTTTTATGTTACTTGGCTTTCAAAAATAAGGGCAAAAGGTGGGAAATGGAGACAAACTTACAAATGACATGCAAAATGCAACTAATCTTATATCACCCTTCTTTTCCATAATGTTCTCTTTCAAGCTTTTGGTTGCTACAAAGCAATTTTTTAAAAAATGGGTATGCCTGTTAAGACTATATATTTCTCAGTATTATAATTGATGAGTAACTGATACACCCTAATGCTGTCCTGCTTCCTAACTTCATCTTCCAATCACTTGTTGACTGTGATAGCCAGCTACTGGCCTAGATGAATGGAATCCAAAGTGAATGGGGGCAGGTGGGCAGAATCTCTGCTTTTATGGTGTTCACTGAGGTCAACTGGAGAAGCCTGCACCAAAACAGACAGCACCCTCCTCTGAAGATGCATGATTACATTATGAAAATATGCCTACAACAGTGTGTGCAGGAATCTCTGAGTAATTAGAAGCATATAGAAGGATACTCACATCCAGGTGTCAACATAGCTCACCTGGCAGGAAAGGGAGGTGATAGGGGACTGAAGAGGATGTAGTAGCAGGTGAAAATGGCATGTAGAATAGGATCTCTTCCAGGTAAAAACGTGTGTGTATATGTTTTCATAAATAGATGCATTCATTTTTTGTTGTTGAAAAAGATGCGGGCTCTTTAACACGAGAGTCTGTTTTGGGTGAATTATGTATTCCAAAAATATATGTTGAAGTACCCCAGATTGTAACTTTATTTGGAAATAAGAAGGTTGCAGATGTAATGTTAGGTTGAAATGAGGTCATTCTGGAGTAGAGAGGCCACCTCATCCATTATGACTGGTGCCCTAATATGAAGGTGGCTACGTGAAGGCAGACACACACAGAGGGAACACCCCGTGAAGACAGAGGCAAAGACTGGAGTGATGCCAATGCAGCACAGGGAGGAACGGCCTGCGTTGGTGACTACCAGGAGAAGGAAGAGGTGAGGGAGGCTCCTCCCCTAGAGCCTTCAGAGGGAGCAAACCCTGCCCACACCTTGATCTTGGACAGCTGCCTCCAGAACTGAAGTTTGTGGCACTGTGTTCTGGCAGCCCTGGAAAACAAATAGTGACACAATTCTTGATTCTATTTTATAACCTGACTCTCTTATTAAACAAAATATTGCGAGCATCTTTCCAAGTCATTAAAGTTTCTGCCACGATATCCAAGATTACATTTTATTTCTCCTCGGAAAGCATGACTGCATTTTGTATTGGGCAAATTGACCTTGTAAAGTGAACTCTGGACCCTCTGCTCCAGTCGGCTTCTCAAGCACAGGCTGGGGATGCAGGATGGGACCTTCTCACAGACACTCAAATGGAAGGTTGGGGACTCTGCCCTATTCCTACTATCTGTCCTCATCTCTCCTGTGTCTGTGGTGAGTGCCCCGCACACTCCAGGCCTTTGCCCAGTGCTGGCAGTGCCACACATGCCAAGGTGTTCATGAGGTTTGTCTTGGCGTGTGGACTCTTGGGGGACCTGCCCCTGGAGTGCTGGACCTGCAGGAGGCCGTGGGGCCTGCAGGGGGCTGTGCGGACAGACCTGGGCCTGCTGACAGTTCGAGGTGGGGTGGTCAGGGGCTCTTTCTTCCCAAAAGGAACCCCTGAAGGTTGGAGAGATGCTCAGAATCAAATTTATATTTTTTATAGAAAATTAAGGAATAATGTTCATAGAATCTCCTCCTGTGGCATAAAATGTTCAGTACCACCTATGTTCTTTACGTTTATTAATTTGTTTAAATCTCATGACATCCTACTGCCCTAAATAATGTTATCATTCTCAGTTTGCCTGTGTAAAACTGAAGCCCAGAGTGGTTAAACCACTTGCCCAAGGTCATAGAGCAAAGAGATGGAGCTGAGAGTTGAATACAGGCAGCATGGCTCAGGGACTGGGTTCACCACCAGACAACACTACCCCAGAGGACACCAGACGACACTACCCCAACCCTCCAGACACTAGTGTTGAGTGGATCTCCGTCCTAATGCTTCACACCCAGTAACTCATTAGTTGTGCATGGTTTCTTCTAAAGCAGCAGTCGGCAAACTCATTAGTCAACAGAGCCAAATGTCAACAGTACAGCGATTGAAATTTCTTTGGAGAGCCAAATTTTTAAACTTAAACTTCTTCTAACACCACTTCTTCAAAATAGACTCGCCCAAGCCGCTGTATTTTGTGGAAGAGCCACACTCAAAGGGCCAAAGAGCCACATGTGGCTCGCGAGCCACAGTTTGCCGACCACGGTTCTAAAGTATGAGCTTGTGAACTGAGACCTATCTTGGCTATGTGTATTTTTAGCAATATTGTGCCCTTTCTGAAATGGTAAAACCGTTTATTAATGGTATTATTAACTGCATGTTAATACAGTTTTGGTCTTCACATTCTATAGCACTGAGGAATAACCAAGAGAAGAAAGAAAAAGTGAAATGACGTTATTCCATTAAAAAGGTACAAACTACTTTTACTCCAGTGGCGATCAGGCCAAGAGCCCTCTTCAGTAATTTGAAGTGTGATGTACATGAGGAAGGATGTCCTGGCGGGTCAGGTTCAAAGGTGATGACGTAAAACTCAGGTCCCCCCAGCCGAGTTCAGATGGATGCCCTCTGGAGGCCTCTGGCTCCAGCAGGATGACTGGCACCCTGCAGGCAGCCAGCCGCTGCGTTGTTAAGCTGACCAGATGCTCTTAGGAGCAGCTCCTGTTTCCAGGCCACTTTGGCCTGTTGACGATATTGCCTTTTTAAATAGCAAAGGAGTTAAAGTGGAATCATTGAGATTATTTTTCCAGATGCCTGACTGATACCATTTAAGTGTATGAGGAGAGACACAACATTGTAACGATTCTTTAAAGCGAAGGGGAACTAGGCCATGCAAGCTTTTAAACGGCAGGATTTAAAAGTTAATGAAGTACTCAAAAGCCAATAGAGTGAAGACACGGAGAAGGCAATGGGGCTGCAGCGATTTGATGACAGGAGACAGGCCCCCGTGTAGCCGTCATGAGGGGAGGACAGAGAGCTGCAAACCACACGAATGCCTGCTCTCTGTCAACTCCAGCAACAGTCGTTAGAAGGCCAGGGAGCTGACCTCTTGTTCAGGAGTTCCTGTTCTCCCAGCCGGCCTCATTCCGAGATGTTTTCCTGTGTTTTTGAAAAATTTTTTTATTGCAGCGTGTAAAATATTAGCCCTTTTGCCCCATCCGTTTCCAGATAAGATTCACTCTTTCTTTCCCCAGAGGATGTTTTTATAAGTAGGAATCTGTTTCCTTGACAATGCAACATTTAGTTCCAGCAGAATGAAAAGAAAAAGTTTATTGCCTCTAAACGTGTTTCTAAGTCACGGATGAGGTAGACACAAATTCTAATCTGCATAACTATTAGTCTCCCGTTAATGTGCGCATCCTGACGGAAAGACAAGGTCCCTGGCGGCTGGCGGTGGAGCAGCAGATGGATGTGGAGCTCTGAAGTAACGCTGGGCTGGATTCAGAGAGGCCGCCCCCTGCCTTGCCCAAGGCCCGGATGTTCAGGTCAATCTCAGCAAGAGCAGGACTTAGCGTGTGGGTGGGATCCGGAAGAAATTAGCTTCATGTGAGCATCTGGTGCTCAAAAGGGAAAGGGCAGAGTGGGGGGATCTGTAAACTGCATGCTGTGTGTTAAAGACAGAGTGCTCATTTAAAAAATCTCCCTGAAACCAGCGAAGCTCAGCCCATGGAGCCTGGGAGAAGAGAACGAGACATTATAACTTGCAGAAATTGGCCTTCCTTCCATCTCTGTGGACCCTCATTGGTCAGAGGAGCTCCACTATGGTCTGAATGTTTGTGTCTCCCCAAAATTCATATCGGGAGAAGAAGGACTTCAAAACAGCAGCATCAACTCATCTGAGTTTTGCCTGCTGGTCCCCACAACTGTGTTAGCCAACTCTTTAACATCAATTTCTTTAGACACAATTTTTTTAATATCAATTTCTTTATATGGGGTGGGCAACAATAGGTTTACAGTTGTTCATATGGAAAATGATGCAATAATTAATTAATAATATAAGAATAGACTCTGTTTCATGTACAACTGTAAACCTACTGTTGCCCACCCCTGTATACACCTTATTTAGAGTGTTTCAGATAGGCGTTATTTGTCTGGAGAGCCCTAACTGATACAGAGCGCATTAAAGCTATGAAACGGGTTGAATTTGCCAAGGGAGTGGTATAGGTAGGGAAGAAGGGAGAGGCTCAGAGCTCTCCTCCTGGCACAGAAGGAGTGAAGAGGGCTCTGGCTGTGTCCAGCACAGCGCCATGCAAAAGGGATCAGAACTGACCTCTGGATTTTGCAGCTCAAAGGGCCTGGACAACAATGACAAGGGCCTGGGTAGTGGCAGAGGTGGAGGTGAAAGATGGGGTGTTGGAGAGAATGTGAGGAGAGGAATTAGGAATAGCTAAACAAAGAAAGCTCTTTTTTTAAAAAAAAATTTTATTGATTTCAGAAAGGAGGGGAGAGGAGAGAGATAGAAACATTAATGATGAGAGAGAATCATTGATTGGCTGCCTCCTGCACACCCCCCTACTGGGGACTGAGTTTGTAAGCCGGGCATGTGCCCTAATCTGGAATTTAACCGTGACCTCCTGGTTCATAGGTCAACGCTCAACCTTTGAGCCACGCTGGTTGAGCCAAAGCTCTTTTGATGAGAATTGCTATATAAGGGGCAGAGAACTGGGGAATGGGTGGCTATTAGGGTGATAAGGGTCAATCTTTTTTGGTAAGATGAGATGAATAACAGTAGGTTTCTATGCCAATGGGAGTGGTCTCATAGAAAGGGAGAAAGATAATGACAGGAGAGAAAGGAGGCCTCGGTGGAGCAGTGCACTTGAGTAGATCAGAGAGGATGTGGCACAAGACAGTTGATCTTTGATGAAAATATGCCTTTATTTCTAGTGGTGATTGTCAAACTTGCCTAGTCATCAGAATTCACCCAAGGGCTTATTAAAACACAATTTGGGCGGGCGGGGGGGGGGGGGGAATAAAGAGGGTAATGAGGATCAAACATAACATGGTGATGGAAGGACTTTGGGTGGTGAGTACACAATGCAATATATACTAGTAGATGATGTATTATAGAACTGTACACCTGAAACTTTTATAATGATAATAACCAATGTTGCCCCAATAAATTTAAAAGCACAGACTTCTGGTCTCCACCTCCAGAGTTCTAATTCAGCAGGCCTGTGATGTGGCCTGTGATTCGCTTACAGGTTCTCAGGGGACCCTGATGCTCTCCAGGACCACACTCTGGGAACCGCTGACTTAGATTAAGCTGATGGAAGGCAGAACATGTAAACACAGAGCTTGAAAGAAGAGAGCTGTGGTGGAGAGAGTCTGGACATTTTCCTCCAAGAGCTTCCAGTTCCTGATCAAGTAGAAAGCCAGGTCATTATCTGAAAGTGGGAACAGAAGGGATGCTTTGGGGACTATGGGGAAAGAGGAAAAGCTGGTGAAATAGTCATCTAGGAGAAATGGGAAAGTGAAGAAACCAGGATTTGACATCACTCAACCACTTGAGTTTCTCCGTCATGAATTTCAAGTGAGATCAGTAAACGTGTTGTGTTTATCTGCAGCTACATGCAATTTGCAGAGTTGGATTCCAGGATAGTGGTTTTGCTATGCAAGAATGACAAATTCATGAGGGCAGGAGAGTTGAGGATACAGGCAAAGAAAAATTGTAGTGACTACCTAAGGAATGGGAGGGAAGAAGGGGAGAGAAGCAATCAAGGAGGTGATGGAGGGAGGAGAGGAGGAGTGGCTGAGGCTGGGTGAAGGAGTGGAGTTTGTGGAACCAACTAAGAGGCTGCAGGTTGAATATGTCTATAGTATATAGTATACATATGTTGAAATTGCCCAGAATAAATTAAGAATGGTACTGGGAGTGTGACACCGACACGCAGTGAAGTCTGGTGCAAATGGGAGGGAGAGTTGACAACATTATTAGGGTTAGTGGGTAATCAATTTGGTGACATGCGATTCCAAGTCGGAAGGCTTCATGGAGTAGAGAAGGGAATGATAAGTGTGGGATCCCCTTTCCACATCCCGCATGGTTCAGGGTTCCGGTTCAGGGTTCGAGTTCTGGAGAAGGGCCGCACACAAATGAAAAGAGACTTGAAGAAATTTAATTTGGCGATATGGGGGGCCAGGCGGTAGTCCAACTCGAGTGGGAGAACTACTACTTGCTCTGGTCCTGCCATCCTTTTTATTGAGGCTATGGGGAAAACACCCATAGCGCTTAGGCAGGAAATAACAGAAATTTACATAGGACAAACAGAGGTGGAGGCTGCTTCAGCTAACAATGTCTCAACTAAAGGGTAAGTGGTTAGAGAAATTAATGTTGACCAGCCTTCCTGGCTTCCTGTCAACATCTCTCTTTTAGTGAAACTGATTGGTTTCCGGCAGATAAGTGCTGTGAATGCAGTACAATATGGCAGTGATGTGGAGAGAGTGGGACAGGGCCAGAATAAGATGGTGGAGGGAAATCCCTCTGAGCAAGTGGTAGCTGGGCTGAGGCCTGAAGGACAGGAAGAAGCCAGCCCTGTGAAGACTGAAGGTGCGATATTACAGTTGGAGAGACTGTGCAGGCTTGGAATTGAAGCATGTGGGAAACACCAGGGTGGATGGGTGGCATGCTGGCTGGCTATGAACCAAGAGGGGCCTGGGAGCAAAGGCAATCAGAGGTGGTGCAGGAGAGAGACCATCCATGCCTGTGGGCCCCAGGAAGGAATGTGGACTTGATTCTAATAAAAAATGGAAGCTAAGGCAGGTGTTTAAGCAAGGGAGTAATGTCATCCTTTTTGTGTTTGTTTACCCTGGCTGCCACATGGAGAATGGACTGTGAGGGAACAAGAATAGAAGCAGAGAGACCAGTCAGGAGGTCTGCTGAAGACCAAGACCCTATGAGATGGTGCTTGCTATATGTCAGTATTATCTTGTTTAAGGTCTTCAACAACCCTTGTGAATTGGAAATGTAATTTTCCCAGTTTTGTAGCTGAGTGTAAGAGGAAGAAGAGAGAGATGAAGATGGAGCCTGAGGCACAACAACCTCAGTGTTAGTGAGAGGAGATTTCAGTCAAAGAGACAGAGGAGGAGCAGCCAGGGAGGAAACCAAGACAAGATTCTTTGAGCTCCTGGTTCTACCCAGGTCCATAACTTCATTCTCCCACCCCAAGTGACTTGCTAACTCCCCCGCTCTGTGTGCTTTAACCTTTGCCAATGAGTCATCAGCCCAACTCATGGCCCTGCTTCTCTGACTATTGCCTGAATGTGGAAATAGTGAGTGACCACTGATCTGGCTAACCCTCTACTGTTAGGGTTTGTAGGACAGATGAGAAACCCAGGCTTGGCAGGATAAAGGCATGAACCCCAATGTGTGAAGTCTTGCCCACCTTGAGAACACCACCCAACTTTGTATTCAGCCAACAGTGGTGTTAGGGGAATACCACAGGCTGGAAGATGGATGTTGATCTGTGGTCACAGCGTTATAAGGGGTTTATATGACAATCCCACCCAATGGCTCTGGGATCCATTGGGAAATCCTGTCATGGGCTGTTTCGTGTTTATTGTTCTGCCTCAAACCTTTCAACGTCTCTGTTTTGTTTTCCCTGAAAGAAATCCCCATGAAGAGGGCCCGAAATCTGCCTTTGTCTTGATCCTCAGCCAGCTCCAAATATTAAAAAAAATATTACTTCCTATATGTTTTGGCTTCACATAGAAACTGATTCAGAATCTAAAGTAAGCATTTGTAAACATTTTAATAGTATCTTTTGCATTAAAAATATTAAACATCTGCATATTCAGGGTTATCTTGTTTTTGTTGAAGGTTTTTACTGAAAAAATTTGAATATTCCATATGTTGCTTTCCTGGATGGATAATGATTTATTCTAAAAATTACTTTACAAGATCTTTGGGTTTGTGCTGTTATTCCTGTATAAAGCTGAACAATTTTATTTGGAGACAATGAAGAATAAATATGAGAGGCCAAGTAGGATTCTGACTAGGATTAACAGCCCTGGGTGATCATAGAACGCCAGACAACAAGAAATGTAATTCAGATAAAAAATTAGCAGAATGAAATGAAAATGTATTTCTCATTGCCTTAGGACATCTCTATGTGCATTTGACACATTGATGCTTTTGTTTTAGGGTAATCTACTCCATGTCCTTGTGGGACATGAAAACACAGTTTTAACAAGAGGCTGTGAATTGATCCCCGGGCACTGATGGGAGAGCTTGCTATGGAATTAGGAACGGGGTTGTTTATTCTTGTATTCGGTCTTCCATTATTTTCATCTCTGTATGTCTTGTGTTGTGTTTCTGTCGCCATCAGGATGGCTCCGGCATCCACCAAAGGGAGGGTTGCTTCCTGCATTTGGAAGCACCTTCCAAATGGTGGGGGCACTAACCATCAGCAGTGTTAGTAGGGGAGTCCCATGCCTGAGCCGGAGCAGCAATTGAAATACTAATCTGGAATGGACTAATTTATTTATTTTGAAAAATCACTGACTACTTCCATGGCATGTATTCAGATTTGGCTAGCATTTGTTCATGCCTACTTTGTGGTAGAATTGTATTTTACACTTAACATTTGTTATTTTAATTAAGTTGTTCCATTTAAGCCCATCTCAACCAAAGAGCATATATTATTAACTGAAATTCAAAAATGAGCCATGAACTTGTTTCTGTTAATACAAACATAAGTGATAGTCACTTATGTGACTTCAATGTTCTAAGCCTCATGATGGGCACTTCATTTGTTCTTTTATTTAAATACTAGAGGCCCGGTGCACGAATTCATGCACCAGTGGGGTCCCCTGGCCTGGCCTGTGGGATCGGGTTGAAACCAGCTCTCCAACATCCCCTGATGGGTCCCAGATTGTGAGAGGGCACAGGCCAGGCCAAGGGACCCCACCCATGCATGATAGGGGCCGGGGAGGGAGGTGGGAGGTTGGCCAGCCAGGGAGGAACCACGGGATGGCTCCAGGGTATGTCTGGCCTGTCTCACTCAGTCCTGATTGGCTGGAGCCCAGCAGCAAGCTAACTTACCGGTTGAAGTGTCTGCCTCTTGATGGTCAGTGCACATCATAGCGATCAGTTGAGTGGCTTTAGCATATCATTAGCATATTACGCTTTGATTGGTCACAGGTGACCAGATGACCAGACACTTAGCATATTAGGCTTTTATTATATAGGAAGTTATAAGTTTTGTTTAAATAATTTTATTTAAATACTAGTAGCCCTGCGCATGAATTTGTGCACCAATAGCTCGCCAGTAGCTCGCTGCCGCCCTCCAGTAGCTCTCTGCCCACTGCCCTGCCCTCCTGTAGCTCCTACCACCCCCCTCATAGCTTGCTGCCCTGTTCCCTCCTGTAGCTCTCCGCCGCCTGCTTGTAGCTCACTGCCCCACCCTCCTGCTGATCTGTGATCCAGTCATTACGTGGTTGGTCATTACGCTTCATGGCATAATGACCATTTGCATATTACATCTTTATTATATAAGATACTATTTTTATTTTTTTAATAAAGCTACATGTGCTTTACAGTAATTTTAATAGTATAAATAAAGTTAAGGTTATGTTTCTGCCATCCAGAGGCAACCATTATTAACTCATTTCTGTATTAGCTTTCAGCCTTTTTTAGGGTATGTGTGTGCATGTGCACGTGTGCATGCATGTGCTATTTTAACGTATTTGGGTTCATACTGTAAATACATTTTATATTCTACTCTTAATCACTTGACATTGCATTGTGAAAATGTTCCCATATTGTTAAATTTTCCCTAAGCATAGTTTTTATGAGTAATCCTATGGCTATATCATAATTTAATTCCCTTGCTGTTCAGGTGGTTGTGAATTTCTTAACTTGATTTTTAAAAGGCACTATAAACAATTTTATGCATAAATCTCTGTCAAAACCTCTGGCTCTTTCTTTAGGCATGGCTCCTAAAACCGGGGTTACTGGGCCCACGTGTGCTTTTGTTTGATGCACCTGGAGAAATGGCTTTGCATATCAGATGCTTCTTTGAGTCAGGACACAGGGTGTGAATGACCTGGTGTCTTCACACCTTCTTTGGGGTTGACAATGCTTGAATGTATGTTTTTATGTGTAAGGGACATACGTAGTAGTGAATACTACATTCTAATTCTTTTCAGATTTACCTTTTTCTTTGCAGAAATTCTTGCTAGACCCAAGCCATAAGCTGACAAGCTATGAGTCTTAGTTTTGTTGGAAGTGGGAATTTTACCTTTAAGGTCGTCTTTACAGGTATTTTAATAAGATGTCGGGAGCAGCTAAAAAATGCTAGCCAGAAATTATTTTAATCTTAAAAAACCCTGTCCTACCAGGGCACTTTAAAGATACTTTCGTAGGTGATCTTTGAAGTTTCTATAGAACTAAGTGTTTTCCGAAAAAGCAAAGAAATGTGGCATGACAAATATGCAAAATAAGTCTGTAGGGGGACAGAAGAGTGATTGCCACTTTTATGAAGATTTCAAATGCTACCCGTCTAGTGTGCTCAGTGGTTGAGAGCCAACCTATGAACCAGGAGGTCACAGTTCGATTCCCAGTCAGGGCACATGTCTGGGTTGCGGGCTTGATCCCCAGTAGGGGGCGGGCAGGAAGAAACTGATCAATGCTTCTCTCATCATTGATGTTTCTATCTCTCTCTCCCTTCCTCTCTGAAATCAATAAAAATAAATTTAAAAAAAAGATTTCAGATGCTTGATTTATAATCCTTCCCAGAATTAGGTAGAAATAATGATGACTTTTACATTTAATTTTTCAAAACCTAACTTTGTCTCCTGTAGATTCTCTATCGCCCCTCTGCCCCCAAGGCCCCTTGCTCTCCTGCCATCTGACTGTTGAATACATGACCTTTTTCTGTATTTTTTTAATAGCCTCCCAATGGAAATCTAGGGAGGATAAAGGCTAGGAGGTCATTTCGATTTTCCCTTCAATCTTTTGTGCCTTCTCTTTTATCCTCCTTAAATTGTGAAGTAATTAGATTCTTGCATTTTCTTTTTCGAACTTCTACAAACATTCACTTTTATTTTCCAGATTATTTTACTGGCTGAACAGTGCTCCTGTAGATGGGTTAGGAGCCCCACAGCAAGCCATTTGCAAATGGTCTGTTTTCCGTTGATTTCCTTCTCCTTTTTCCTAGTCTGATGCCCCGTCCCTGTGGTTTTCGGTCTATAACTCTTTGTTGCATGCTGGGCTCGCAGTCCTTTGCTCTTCCCATGTTTGCCTTTGTTCTCCTGATTCTTTTTTCTTTTCTTTCTTGCTCTGCCCTTTTCGGCGCAGTTTTCAGATGTTGCACATTTGGCCCATTTATAGACTATGACTTCTGATAGTTTCCTTTTCTAGGTTTTCATTGGAAACCTCATGACTTTCTTGATTCTACTTCTTCTGTTTAATTTTAAATCCTACAAAAGTAATTCTCTAAAGGTTAAGCTTAAAAAGGTTTCTATATAGACATTATTAAGGAAGAGCAAAAGTGAATTTTATACTCATGCTTCATCAGTTACCTTCCGATTTTACAAATTCATCGATATTTTTGTCTCTGAATTGGCCACATATCAAGGAACTTCTGGAAGATTATCTTTTGTCATCTCGATATATTTTTGTGGAAGAGAATTCCATTGTGTAATGGCACTGGGACATGTTTATTTCTTTCTTTCTTTTTTTTTTTTTTTGATGGGAATTCCCAGAAGAGAATTCTTTCTGTTTCCAATTCAGGCAAAGCTGCTCATCCTGGAGGAAGTATTTCCTGCATAAGGTCAGAGACAAGGGACTCTCACAAATTGCAAATCATTCTTGCCTGCCAGAGGGTGTTTTTGAAAGAGACTTTCTCCCCACATGGTGTGAAGTTTGTCACCTTTCCTTTCTGAATTCTAACACAAGGGTGTCAAGCCCAGATTTGTTAGCAGCTTTGTGCTTTTAAAAATGGGGACCGAGGGGAAAAGATTCAGCTCATTGCAAAATTTCATACAGAAACTCATTCTGTAAAGCATTCCTGGACAACTACCACCTCTACGTTGTGATGCACTTGGACATTAACCCACATAGTAACACAGACGGTGCCTTCGTTGTGGCTGGGAGAGATGCATTTTAAGTCTATCTGTGTTCATGAGAGATACTGATCTGCAGTGTTCTTTTCTTATAATGTCTTTATCTGGTTTGATATTATGGTAATGCTAGCCTCATTTCACAAGTTAGGAAGTGTTCCTTCTACTCTATTTTCAGGTAGAGTTTGAAGAGAATTGTTATTATTTCTTCCTTAAGTGCTTGGTATAATTCATAAGTGAGCTCATCTGGGTCTGGTACTTTCCCTTTTGAAAGGTTATTAATTTAATTTCTTTAATAAAGACAAGCTTATTCAAACTACTTCTGGTATTGATAGGGGTTACAGTATTAGTTTTGATAGTGTTTTTTAAAAAAATCTTTATTGTTGAGATTATTACAGATGTCCCTCTCCCAACCCCCCAAAGTCCCCTCCCCCTGGTTCCTACTCCTCCCCAGGCCTTGGCCACCCTATTGTCAATGTCCATAGGTAATGCATATATGCATATAAGATCTTTGTTTAATCTCTTCCCGCCTCATCCCCCTTCTCTTTGAGAATCCTAGTCTTTTCCATTTCCATGGCTCTGATTCTATTTTATTCACCAGTTTATTCTGTTCATTAGATTTCTTATTTGTTTATTTTGATTTTTAGATTCAATTGTTAATAGGTATGTATTTGTTGCCATTTTGTTAATATTTTTTATCTTTTTCTTCTTCTTCCTCTTCTTAAAGACTATCCTTCAACATTCTATATAATAAAAGGCTAATGTACAAATAGACCAAACGGCGGAACAACCGGAACAACTGAACAACCAGTCGCTATGATGTGCGCTGACCACCAGGGGGTGTGTGCGGAACATGGTGGGCTTCGCTGTGGCAGAATGGTGGAGCAGGTGAGCAGGGGTGCCAGACCAAGGCAGGGTGCTGGTCACTGTCATCAGGGCGAGCCTCTGGTGGTTACTGAAAATTCTTTGCTCCTGCATGCCTTGGTTCCACCTGGCGCTTGCACTTGCTGCCAGCGCCGACCCTGCTTGAACCCTCTTCCACCACCGAAGGCGCCATTTGCACCCACTGCTGGTGCCTGGCGCTGGCCCCAATTGCTTGGTGCCATCGGTGGGTGCAAGCTACAGCTGAGGCCCCCACCACCCCTCAGAGCTTCTCCACCTCCCCCTGCTCCTGAGGGGCGATCGGGGCAGCAGCTGCCACTTGCACCCACTGACAGTGCCAGCCCCGCTCATACCCGCTGCTGGTGCTGGCCCCAATCGCTCTGCACCTTCAGCGGGTGTGAGCAGAGCCGGCACTGTCAGCACATGGAAGTGGCGGCAGTGGGAGAGGGGCTACTGGCAGATATGTGACTGGGGGCCACAGCGGGAGGGGCCAGGTGAGGGCTCAGAGGATGGGCCGAGACCCACCCCTGTGCCTACAGCAGCCTCATGGCCCACAGTTCCTTTCATGCACTGGGCCCCTTGGTTTCATATAATACTGGTTTGGTGGTAATGAACTTCTTTAGCTTTTTCTTGTCTGTGAAGCTCTTTATCTGACCTTCAATTCTAAATGATAGCTTTGCTGGGAAGAGTAATCTTGGTTGTAGGACTTTGCTGTTCATCACTTTGAATATTTCTTGCCACTCCCTTCTGGCTTGCATAGTTTCTGTGAGAAATCAGCTGACAGTTGTATGGGCATACCCTTGTAGGTAACTATCTGCTTTTCTCTTGCTGCTTTTAAGATTCTCTCTTTGTCTTTAGCCTTGGCGTTTTAATTATGATGTGTCTTGGTGTGGTCCTCTTTGGGTTCCTCTTATTTGGGGTTCTCTGTCCTTCCTGGATTTGTAAGTCTATTTCTTTCACCAGGTAGGGGAAATCTGTCATTTCTTCAAATAGGTTTCCAATATCTTTCTCTCTCTCTTCTTCTGGCACCCCAGAATGTTGGTACACTTGAAGTTATCCCAGAGGCTCCTTATACTATCTTATATTTTTGAATTCTTATTTCTTTTTGCTCTTCTGGTTGGGTGTTTTTTGCTTCCTCTTATTTCAAATCGTTGATTTGATTCTCAGAATCCTCTAGTCTACTGTTGAATCCCTGTATATTATTCATTATTTCAGTCAGTGTATGCGTAATTTCTGACAGGTCCTTTTCCATTTTATTGGAGATTTCTAGAAGATTATTAAGTAACCTTATAATCATGGTTTTGAACTCTATATTCAGTAATTCACTTTCTTCTATTTCTTTCATTTGTGACATGTTTCTTTGTCTCTGCATTTTGGCTGCTTCCCTGTGTTTGTTTCTATGTATTGGGTAGAGCTGCTATGTTTCCTTGAGTTGGTAGAGTGGTCTTGTGTAGTAGGTTCTATAGGGTCTAGTGGTTCAACCTCAGTCACCTGAGTTGGGAGCTCTAGGTGCACCCCTTTGTGGGGTGTGAGCACAGTCTTGTTGTAGTTGAGACTTCATTGCTATTGATGTCACTGGGAGGAATTGAACTCTAGGCCAATTGGCTGTGAGGACTAGCTGTGGCTACAGTTGAAGAACTTCTGTGCAGGAGACACTCCTATGGAGCAGGACTTGCTTCAGTGGGGCTTTGGTGCTCACTAAGTCTGCCCCTTGAGTGTGTTGCTTATGGATACGTACAGCTGTAATCTGGCATGGTCTGACACTGACCACTTGGTACCATGGCTCTTGGGTCTCCAGGGAGGTGCAAAGTCAGCTACAGCAGAAGCTACAGAGAGATCTGCATATTCCTCCTCTTTTTTTTTTTTTAATGTATTATTTTCAGAGTGGAAGGAAGAGGGGGAGAGAGAGATAGTAACATCAATGATGAGAGAGAATCAATGATTGGCCACCTCCCGCACGCCCCCCCACTGAGGACCAAGCCCACAACCTGGGCATGTGCCCTGATTGGGAATTGAACCTTGACCTCCTGTTTCAAGGTCAACACTCAACCACTGAGTCACACCAGCTGGGCCAGATTCCTCCTCTTTGTATTGGGTTTGGAAGTGCCCAAATGAGGCCCAGCTGTGAAGCAAGGCAGGCTGGTGCTGGGGCTGGATCTTGGGCCTTGTATTGATATGTGTGAGGCTCCCTGACCCAGCTGCAGCTTGTTTGAGAGATTTTAGCCTGAGTAAGGATAGACCATTCATATGCAAAAGCTGCTGCACACAGCTTGGGTTAGGTTGTAAATTGGATAATGTGGGATCTGAGGGCATAACCAGAGCAGAGCAAACCAAACAGAAATGGCTTCCAGTCAGCCCTGTGCGTGGGGAGGTCCCAGCATAAGAACAGTGATCCCTGTGAGCACCTCCAACTGGGAGAAAGCCACCCCCAGTTCCTCCTCTTATGTGTCTGTGTTCCCCAGAGCCTTGCCCTGGTGCTGGAGCTCAAAGGAAGGACCTTATAAGTTCAGTTCGTGGCCTTTTAAGAGGAATAGCTGGATCTCTAGCAGCCTGTAAATCACTGAGCCCCAATCCACACTGGTTTTTACTGCCTGTAGGGACTTATTTTCCCAGCTCTGGGACCCTGGGATGGGGGTGTGGTGTGGGGTTGGGACCCCTGGCTCCTCTGAGTGGCCTCTGCAGAGACGATCTCCCTCCTGATTAAAAAAGCAGCACAGGTGGGGGCCAGCCCAGCCCATTCTGCATCTCTGCCCCTCCTACCAGTCTTAGAGTGCTTTCTTCTTTACTTCTCTAGTTGTAGGGCTTCCATTCAGCCAATTTCCCAGTGGTTCTGGATGATGATGGTTCTTTATTTTAGTTGTAATTTTGATGTGGTCGTGGGAGGTGGCGAGTATAGGCATTTACCTATGGCGCCATCTCAAATCTCTCAGTCTTGATAGTGTTTTTTAAGGAACTGGTCCATTTTATCTAAGTTATACAACTTGTGGGCATAGAAGCATTTATAGTCCATGGAATCTCCTTTTTCATTTCTGATATTGGTAATTAGTGTCTTCTCTATTTTGTGTTGGTTACTGTGATGAAAGACATTGAGTTTATTGATCATTTCAGAGAACCAGCTTTTGGTTTTATTTTCTTTAAGCCATTTGTAAGAAAGAAGGAAGTAAAAGGCAATAGGAATGAGTAAAGGGAACTGAACTTTGGCTCATAACTATTCTTTTGTGAAGATGAGTATACAAACTCTAACTCTCAGGCCAGGTATAATGAACTGTGTATCATAGTCAACTTCCACTTTTAAAACAGTGACAACCTGGTTTCTTTTAAATGTCATTGCAGCCCCGTTACAATGTGGATGACCTTTGCTTTAAAGGCACGAGTCGTGTACCATTTAACAGAAAGATTTAATAACTGCTCTTTGGTTGTAACTTTTTTTCCTAAGAAAAGAAATCTATACATGATGATTTCCAAACTTTAGTTTCTGTAAGAATAATGTGGATATTATTTAAAGTGAACATTACTATGATTGTCTAATCACTATGCAGTACACTTGCAACTAATGCAAAATAACATTGAATGTAAACTATAATTGAAAAATAAAATAAAAAAAGATACTTGAATCCCACTCAAATTTTTGTTGATGTTTATTGTGGAAGGGACCAGAAATTTACTAATTATATAAGCACTCCAGGTGAGTCAAATGCAGTGGCCTAATAACCTTCCATCAACAACATTGCTATTGACCTTGGAGCTGGAAAGGCCCTCAGAGCAATCCCATCTGACCCTCCATTTTGTGAATGAGACGCTGGACCTCTAGACTGGGCAGGGCAGAGTTGGTCAGCATCAATTCTGGAAACTGAGCCCCCGATTTCAGCCTCCTAGTACAGTCATGCACAACTGCAGGGCATGGGTGACGAATGTTCAGCTTGGCCATCCACCTCATCTAGCCAACTAAACTTTGAATGTATTTTAATAATTATAAAAATCAAATTTTAAATAATAGATGTTTTTAGTTACTTTAGACATTACAAAGAGCATATGGTAAATGTAATGTTTCATCCATAGGATTAGGAAGCAGGGTCACCACTGTCTGCATTGACATCTTCATTCCCAGCAGCTACAGCTGGAACATTATGCTGTTCACCAATCTGGCTGAACATTCTAGGTGTAGATACTTAAATATCAGAGGTCCCTCATTAATGATGAGGAAGACTAAATCTTGCACACCTGCTTATTTTTATGAAAGTCATGATTTTACCATTTGAAAATTGTTCTTTACTAGTTTGGAGGTGCCATTGAGATGTTAGTGAAGCTGGAGAAGGACACGTCATGGATGTGTGAAGCCTGTGTGTGTTCTTTATTGTTTTCCAAGTGACTACAATTTTAACATTGTTAGTGTTCAGCTTCATTCTGTTCCTTTCCCTGATTTGTTTTTGTTTCTGGTTCACATGGATGCTACTTTATTCCCCATTGGAGTCCATAGTGATGGGAAATTTGGTTCTATCATCTAAGGTTTGTTGATTTCTATGAATGAAGGATAGTGACCTGGTCTCTATTGGGTGATAGACAATAGATAATTTTTTAGCCCTTTATGTTTGTTTGTCTAGTTAATTAAGAATTTCTGGGAAGGAGGACAGATCTTTGAGATCTGGGCCACAGAGGTTGGTGTTCTTTTTAATATATATTTTATTGATTTTACAGAGAGGAAGGGAGAGAGATAGAGAGTTAGAAACATCGATGAGAGAGAAACATCGATCAGCTGCCTCCTGCACACCCCCTACTGGGGATGTGCCCGCAACCAAGGTACATGCCCTTGACTGAATCGAACCTGGGACCTTTCAGTCTGCAGTCCGACACTCTATCCGCTGAGCCAAACCAGTTAGGGCCACAGAGGTTTTTTTGTGTCGATGTTTACTTGAGACCTCGGTCTGGTGTAGAACTGAAGCTCTAAGTTCTCTCTGTGTTCTCACGTCTATGTGTCTGTGTATATAATTGAGAAAGGCTTTTTCCTCTCATTGTATTATTAGAATTTTTTCTATTTCTCCAGAGGATATTAATAAATCAGGTTGTTATGTCTCTTAAATTAAAGATGCTTTCTTCTGATTGTTTATAGAGATAAATATACACTTATAAATCAAATATTTCTAAAGCTCCCTGAAAATAATAAAATTGAATTTCTAATAATTTAACATTAAAATAACATTAAAAAGTTATTCCACTAGATCAGAAATATTTTAAGAATCCAAGTTTACATAGTTAAGATATAGTTTTGGCAAATTGCATTTGTTTAATAATTATGGTTTTCAAAAGAAATCTATGACTTTTGTCTGATTTATCAGTAATACACACACACACACACACAAAACAAAAAAACACAAACACATATTCTTTTACTTGGTTGATTTTCTCATTCATGAGGGAATAGTGAGTCTGAATCTCCAATAATTATAAAGGTTTCACAAACAAATAAGCTATTTATACTCCTACACAATGTTAAAGATTATGAAAAGCAATCTGTGCTCAACTAAATGGAGTCATTATTCTAACAAAGTTTTTGTATCAATAGTAATTATGTTTTGTAGTATGTCAGCCTAAATATAACTTTCAAGGTCTTTAGATAATTTAAAACCTTAAATGAATGTTAAATTGAGCTAATTAATGAATAATTCTTGAATACCTAGATATTTTTTAAGCAATATGGAATACTGAAATATTGTTGTCTAAGCATAATTTTAAGCTTTATATTTCTACATGCTGTGAGTCAATATCTTTAGGTCATGTTATTGAATGTGTTCATTTTTGCCACTTAAGGAAGGTATAGGGTAGCTATAGAAAGATGTGTTGAATATAGTCATAAGCTATAGTATTCTGCTAAAATGCTACAGAATGGCAGACAGTTCTCAATCATTCACCCTCTAGTTTTCTCCTGAAAGAAAATTTTCACCTTGGTCAGCAGTTATAATTAATGTAAATGTTTGAGACTAGGCGACAAACAATAGTGATAGAGAAATGAAGTGGATATTTACTTTTGTTTTATAAGAATCCTTTTGTTGTGAAATATGAAAGAGCTTTGTAAAAGACAAGACCTGGAAAGTATACTTTATTTGCTTCAGTTTATAATAAGTGGATCTGAAAAGGAAGCATAAAATAAGTTAAAATTTTAGTGAAGTTTCCTCATTTTTGATGGGTTTGTTTCATTGGTTTACTGATGAATGCCATCATTTACAAGACGAAAGATTATTCTTTTTAAAAAAATATATTTTATTGATATTTTACAGAGAGGAGGTGAGAGGAATAGAGAGTTAGAAACATCGATGAGAGAGAAACATCAATCAGCTGCCTCTTGCACAACCCCTACTGGGGATGTGCCCGCAACCAAGGTACATGGCCTTGACTGGAATCTAACCTGGGATCCTTCAGTCTGCAGGCTGACGCTCTCTCCACTGAGCCAAACGAGTCAGGGCTGAAAGATTATTCTTTACCTTCTGTGAATCTGTCTGCAGAGCAAGAATCTGTGCCTATCAGAACAATTAACTGTGCTTCATACTGACTTTATTATGTCCTTGATTGTTTAAAAACAAACAAAAAACAAAGAACAAGGTTTTCTCACTTGTGAAAGAGCTAAGGTTCTTTACAGGTATATTATTTTTATAGGTACTTTGAAATATTTTATTGTCACTTTGATTAAATAGGTCACCATGCAGTTGGTTCTCAGGCACCTGTGATCCAATCAAAACCAAATACCCACATATCCTCTGACAACTGCCTTTGCCTTACCAAGATCCTGTATTTAGAAAAAAATTCAGGATATCTTTTATACCTAAAATTACCTTTGAGAATTCCCAAAGGCCCCAGAGCAATAGCAGTGATTTATTTTTCAACTTGTAAAAAGGGAAACACTAGAAATGATTAAGTTTATTTGATGTGCTATGTATGGCTTAAATTAGCTCAGCGCTATTGCCAGAGCAACATGGGATAAGTTGTCAAATTAGAAGAGACATTTAGCCTTCTCTTGAGTTTGTTGAGGTACGATATTAATGTAAATATTTCAGAAAGTCTGTGCCTTATGAGAAGGCTCAGGAGGTTCGCCTACTCTCAGGGGACACGTTGATCCAAACTTTATGAAATAATTATGTACAGTACTCCAGTAGGGAGGTTAGCCTCCTGCATTCTGGTATTGTTGATCATAGTAATAAATTAACCACAGTCATCCAGTCTCTGTCATCTAGAGTTAATTTCTGTTTTATTCTAATGCTTGCCCAAAGGCCCTATCATAAGGTCCAGGCTGGCGATTTTGACTTATCTTAGATCCTCCTGAAAAGCACTATAGCAGGTACTTTGAACCAGTGATGCTTCAAAGTATAGACTCTTGGGTACAGGTTTCTGAACTGACATTTTAAAAATGCTGTTAAATTAATAAACAAAACAGAAACGAACTCATAGATACAGAGAACAAATTGATGGTTGCCAGGTGATGAGGGGGATTAGGGGAATTGAGTGAAAAAGGTGAAGGGATTAAAAAGTACAAATTGCCAGTTATGAATATAGCATAGGGAATATAGTCTATAATATTGTAATAACTATGTGTGGTGTCAGAAGGGTACTAGAATTGCCTGGGTGTTCACTTCATAAAGTATATAAATGTCTAATCATTGTGCTGTACACCTGTAACTAATACAATATTGTATATCAACTGTAATTGAAAAACTGTTGTCAAACTGGACCGAGGTAGGATCTCCAGGGCGCTTCTTAGTCTGGAAGCACATGGCAACAGAAAGCCTGCTGTGATCCACGATCATGCAGAACCAGAGACTGATGTACTGATGAGAGAAACTTTGTGATGATCAGTTGCTTGAAATTTTGTTGTTGTTATGTTCATGTTCTATTTTTCATGTATATATTAGAAAGCTCTTTCTCTGTCTTTCTGAATCATTGCTAACAGCTAAGTAGACTGATTTTGTGAAGGAGAATGAAACATTATTCAATGATGACTGATTCTCATGGAGGCCCCCACCCCTGAATTTATTAGCTCTTACTGAGTCTCTTTTCTTTTCATAGCAATATAGTTATTTCCATAGGTTTAGTATACTAGTAAATATATCTGCCTTCTTTACCTGAATGTAATTGAATTATGCAACCAAGGCCATTCAAGGACTGTCATATTTGAATTCTCATTTAATCAGGAATGACAAGGTATTTTAAAGAAAAATAGTTAATTTTTATGATAAACCTAGCTTAGAAGGTAGTTTCTGTCAGGCCAAGAAACTTAGCAAGTTTTTCAGACCTTGAGAAGGGAGGAATTCACCCAAATTTCTAGGTACTACAGTTAAGTGGTGGAGTTTCTTAGAATTGGTGTCCTAGCTTCTGGATAACTAAGATAGAGGCTTTTAAAAAATAACATTCAGTCTCCTTATGAAAACTTGTGTGGCCTTAGTATTAGCTCAGAATGTCAGAGATATCAATGTACAAAGCAAATATACTTAACTAGTGGCCCAGTGCATGGATTCGTGAACATTGAAAGGAAATTGATAAGAAGAAATATTTTAATATTGCTATTCGCGTCTTGCTAATGAAAAGAAAATAGGATTCTACCGAGTCTCCTATCTACCTACTCCAGGACTTCTGTGAAGATCAAATGAGATGAGGCATGGGAAAATGCTTCACAGACATTTGGTTAACCAGTAAAATGTTTGCATCTGGCTATAAAGCAAGTTGGGTTCCTGGGCTGAAGGAACTCCAAGGATGCTAGTTGCAAGGGAGAAGAATCGGGTGTTGCTACATGATGTCATTCCCCAGTGCCCACAGCCACCATTTCTGGGCTGGGCTGGGCTGGGCTGTGGGCCACATTTTGTGCCATGGGGTCTTGGCAGTGTTGGCTGTAATTTGGTGGGGTTGTCACTCTGGGGTGGTGGTGGGGCCTGTGTCCCACTGGGGAGAAGTGGAGTGTTGGTTTGATGGCGCCAGGTCCGTGGTGCCATTTATTTTTAAATGGCCAGTGTGCGTCATGGCAGCTCCTGAATTCAGCGTCTGCCCCTGGTGGTCAGTGCACATCATAGCTACCAGTCGGACGGACAGATGCTTAGCCTTTTATATATATAGATTACCCTCTTGCAGCCCCTATGGAAATATGCAGACCAAACCTATTGAGACCAGCATTTTTTTCTGAACATGCATAATATCAGGAGATAGTGTTTATGATCCTTAGAGCAAGCTTGTTGGGAAATGTTTTTGGAGATTTATAAAGAGGCAAAAGATTGTGGGCTGCCCTTTCACTAGAATGCCGGGAGTTGGCTAGATCCTCTGGTGTCATCTAATTCTACAGGCAGCCGTGCCTCTAATTGTCTCTCACTAGGCTACATTGCAGCTCTGTAAACTGTAGAAAGCTGGTAGAAATGCAAATGTCTCTTGTCTATAGGAATGCAATACATTTTTTCTGGTAGAGATTTCTACCCTGTAGAAAAGATGGTCCAACAAAAATTACAAAAATTTTGCGGTCATTACAAAAATTACATTTTAGCCCCAGTTTTGCATCTGTCAGCAAATTCATTTCAGCATTTTTTTTTATTCTTCTCTGAACCAGTTAAATATGTTCACTTTATATTTGTACAGCAGTCATGGTTTTGTTGATTTGAAGTTATCCCTTTTGAAAAATCATTCTTTACTAGTTTATAAGTAAACCAAGGCCTGGAGGTAAAGGACTAGTTGTACAGGGAATCAGAGGCTGGGCTGGAGAACTGCGGAGTTCAGAATCATAGTCTCATGACTTGGTCTGGCTCATACTGTTCCCCCAGCACCGAGCAGGTCATTGGATGAGTCCATGCATAGAGCACCCTGATAATAATTCTGCTTTTGAGGTATGCAGGATTGGGGTAATGGACCATAAACTTTGGAAGTGACCCACCTGACCAATCTCATGTCTCATCAAAAACATTTTAATAGCTAAAGTGAAAATTATAGGAAGACAATACTGGGCAAGATTTTATAGATGATATCTTAATGGAGTTCTGTCTTACATGCAAAAACAAGTGTGTTAAGTGAGGGGCTCGAGGCTGTGACACGGGAGCCAACATTCAAGTGGCGACCACAGGAAGTGGGAAGAGGAAAATCAGACCTGAGAGAAGAGGATGAAAAGGACAAGCAGGTGGCCTGTGGAACTACTTATAGTCTGGAGCACAAAAGTTCCTTATACTTATTTTCTGTCGTTGCCAGAATACTGCATAACAGGTCACCTGTTCTGGTGAGAATCTGCACTCTCTATGACAATGGGAGGTGCAGTCATTCTCACCCCAAGTGCACTCTGAAATGCCAGAAATGGGAAGTGTTCCTAACCTAACACAAAACATTTAAAAGAAAAAAAAAAAAAGATTCCCCGTCTCTGATGTATGCGTGTGGCTGTTGATCATGCTTCTGCACCACCATGCTCTACAGCACGGTGAGGACTCCTCCGGTTAATACTGCATAAGGCCTGTGACTTGCCTGCTTACTCTTCTAAAGAGCGGAAGGTTCATCTGCTCTAACCTGAGAGGAAACAGCTATCTCAGTCTGATCGCCAATTTGGGGGTTAATTTGGTAATTTTGTATTTGACCGTCCTTTTAAATGTTTTCCTCTTTCCTTTGATTCCATGGGAAACTACCAACTGTAGTAGTCTGACATCCTAAGCCTTCCCAGACTGGTTTCTTGTGCAACTTGAAGTTGGAAGAAATGAAGACTTTATAAGATTATCTGCAGTGCACTGCCAAGTATTTAATGCACAATTAGTCAAAGGCCCAATTAGAATGCCAGTAAAACTGAACCTATGGTTAATTAAAGCAACTGGACAGTGAAGCTGAAAGCTGGTGGTTTAGGTACCTTAGGACATTTAAGTTTGAAAGTTTGGTCCATTAAGAGTTGCTCATAACCATTTTAAAGTTCGTTCTTTGGACAGGAGTTTGTGCAGCACAGTTACTAGTTATTTGAATCGGTGTTTTAGCCTCTTGGCTCAAAGTTGAATAGTTTAACTAAAATGTGTCTCATTTGGAGGGAATTATTGTCAACTTCTATGCTTTATAGAGTCATTGAGAGTAAAATGGAAATGTGAAATGTAAAGCAAGTGATGGGACACTATTGAGTATATAATGGAAGAACATACAGAAACTATAATTTATAACAGATATTTCTATGGCCTTCTAAAAATGACAACTTCAAAAATTAGGAAAAATGAGATGAAGATTTACACACTCCTATCAAGCACCAACTATATGCTAAGTCTTCATATGAAGACAATTTTGTTGTTTTATGAGACTATACTTTATTTATTTTATTTATTTTTTAAAAAATATGTTTTATTGATTTTTTACAGAGAGGAAGGGAGAGGGATAGAGAGTTAGAAACATCGATGAGAGAGAAACATGGATCAGCTGCCTTCTGCGCACCCCCTGCTGGGGATGTGCCTGCAACCAAGGTACATGCCCTTGACCGGAATCGAACCTGGGACCTCTCAGTCCACAGGCCGACGCTCTATCCACTGAGCCAAACCGGTTTCGGCTATTTTTTCTTATTAGACCAATATATTGACCAGAAATGATCACAGGATCATCAAATGTTGGATCTGAAAGAATCACTGGAAATCATTATGCCCATGGTTCTAACCTTTTTCTTGAGAATGTTTTATGTTTTATGAAAAGCTGTGATTCCTGTCTGTAAAATAATAATAATAATAACCTATGCAAATATATTCTAAAATTTGCAGTTTTAGCAGATTTCATGAGATATATTCATATATCATGGGTGAAAAAACCCTTGATCCAGTTGTGTCAATCTATAATAATAAAAGGGTAATAAGCTAATTAGACTGGACAGCCGAACAACCTTCCAAAAGTCATTCCAGACATCCTTCCAGATGAAGCTGCAGGGGGGGGGGGGTACAGAGGCAGAGGCAGGGGTGATCAGACAGGCAGGCAGAGTGGTTAGGGGCCATCAGGCAGGCAGGTGAGCAGTTAGGGGCCATCAGGCAGGGGCGAGCAGTTAGGGGCGATCAGGCAGACAGGCAGAGTGGTTAGGGGCGATCAGGCAGGTGAGCAGTTAGGGGCAATCAGGCAGGCAGAGTGGTTAGGGGCGATCTGGCAGGCAGGCAGGCAGGCAGGCAGGCGAGCAATTAGGAGCCAGCAGGCCCGGATTGCGAGAAGGATGTCCTGGATTGCGAGAGAGTGCAGGCCAGGCTGAGGGACACTCCCTCCCATGCATGAATTTTATGCACCAGGCCTCTAGTTTACATATAAGAAGCCAGATTAGATGTGGCTAACGGTGTCCAACCCATGACTGGGAGAGCATGGACTGGGATCTCCTGACTTCACTCATCATCCTGAATGCTCTCGGCATTTCTAGACTGTTTGGTATTGGGTATTATGCCTGCCTCTGTCTTGTTGTTTTAATCAATCAGCAGACAAAGCATTTTAAAGATAGTAATTGCATTTCTGCCCCTCTGTGACAGTGGTATAATAATAGCTCTTTGAAAGCTGCTCTACAGCACGGTGAGGACTCATCCGATTAATACTGCATAAGGCCTGTGACTTGCCTGCTTACTCTTTTAAAGAGCTGAAGGTTCATCTGCTTTAACCTGAGAGGAAACAGCTATCTCGATCTGATCGCCAATTTGGGGGTTAATTTGGTAATTTTGTATTTGACCGCTGCTTTTGGATGTGCTCCAACTGTCTGCAATCACACCCAAAAGGAAGCATGATGAGTTATGTGCTGTTTCTAATAATGAAAGTGGCAAAGCAACCATTTTCTCTCTAATTGTCATGTAAATTCTGTTACATCTGTTGCTGGGCTTCTGTGACAGAGACTTCTGGTCTTCACTAAGATTGGGTTCTTCTTTCTATTGGGTAAGCGAGAGGATTAAACTTCCCAGTCCCATTGTAGTTAAGCAGGGCATGTAACTAATTCTGGACAGTGATTTCAAATGGAAGTGACGTGGGCCATTGTTCAGATGGAGCATTTAAGATCTGGGTAATGGAAAAGTGTTTACTAAGGGGATGGGCTGGATAGTAAATTTATAAAGGTGTGAGCTGGTATTTAAGAAAGCAGCAAGGCATGGTAGTACACTCTGGGTCTGGTCACAGAGGTGAGGCATTATAGCACTTGGGCTTGAAAAGATAAGACAAGAGGGCAGTTACCAGAATATGGAAAGACAAAGAAAGAGCAAGCTCTGGGCCTCAATAGAGAGATGCAGCCAGGCCAACATCACCCCATAGCTAGTGATGGAGGAGTAACACCGTGAATGCCCTCAACTTCTACCCTTAGGTCTCCTCTGGTCACCCCATTGGTCAGATCAATGAGAAGCCGGAGGACAAGATCACACAGAGCAGCTTCCTGGAGCCCAGAGCAGCTGGAGAATGCTGGTGAGGGGCTTTCGAAGGGCAAAGGGAAATGTCCCCCCAGGAACCATTCTGCACTCTGCCCTGCCATGGCCGTTATGAGGGGACACAGATTTAGAGAAGCCTGGAATGCTGGGCCCTTGCTTGGAGGACACAGGTCCCGAAGGGTTGCTGGGTCCACCAATAATTTTACATGAGCAAGAAATGATCTTGTGGTAAGCCAGTGAGATTTTGTTGTTGTTTGTACGTGACTCTGAAGTGGCACTTTGCAGGAAAGTAGTTTGATTCCTCTTGTTTGTGAGCAAGATAAGAATCCCTTCCACGGATGGAGGGAGCGTGAAGTGCATCACCTTGCTTCCTTATGGATTTTCAGAGCTTCACTAGCCTGTCAGGGGATTTTGGTACTGGCTCAAGTGTCCACTATATCAGGTGGTCAACTCCTCTTCTTTCCTTTTGGAACCTTTAATATCTGGAGATTTAATGCCTAAAATATGCATATGCTGTACATGATCAATAATTCGAATTTTCTTCAGTGTCTGCCACAGCACTGTGCCACTCTCAGTTTCTCAGAGTTATTGATCACCCTTTTATCCACTTAACCCTTGTCCTTTTATGGTGGCAGCCCTCACCACTTGGGTCTACATTCCAATGGTGATGGCCACTCTGGGCCATTCTCCAACGTTGACATCACATTCTACAAAAGTAGCTCATGTCTTATTGATGAGATGACTGTGTCACAACTTAATAATGTGCAAGTTCTTTCTCCCTGTCCATTTTCACATTCCTGTCCAAGTCTTCCAAGAAAATGTCTGTACTTGCCAGAACTGTTCCTGGATTTTTGTGTGATGTAAACTTATGAATCAAGAGACTGGGTATAGGGGGAAAAGACTGAGCAGTAGGAAAAAAAGATAAAGGATTTTACTAAAGAGCTTCAGTTTATCTTCATAACAGAAAGTACAAGAGCAGGGGATGGGAAGAGGGAAGGAAAGTGGTCACAGGTTGGTTATGGAGGGGCCTTTTTGGTGTTTGATGTTTGAGAAGTTCTGGAGAAGCTATAGGAGGAGTAAGAAATTTGTGGAAGAATAGGAAGGGGTTGATATTTTCCCCATGTATTATGAATGAGCTCTTTCATAATGTTGAGCATTAAATGAGTTTGTAATCCTTTTTTAAAAAATTGATGTATGTTTGACATACAATATCCTATTACTTTAAGAAATCTCTTTTTAAATCACTTCACTGCACTGGAAAATTCAGACCTATGCTGAGATGATACCTTGAGAACTTTGGATTTATTTGTACTAAAAACTTGGTTTAAATGCCAGAACATCTCTCTTTTCAAATTAAACATTTAGATAACAGAAGAATAAAAAGCTAGCAGATGGCAACTATTTCTGTTTCCCTTCATCAGACCTAAAAACTCACCTGCAAACTTGTACATCTATCCTTTCCTCACTCCCTCCCATTAAAGTGGAAGACATGTCTTAGACAGCCATCCCCAGCACATCCCTGCAACTCCTGTTCTAGACCCATCCCCACTCCTTAAGGACCATGTGATACTTGTTATCTCCTTGCTGATCTGAATCATCAACCTCATCTTCTCTATTGGCCTGTTCAGCATTTATCCCTGTCCGTGCCCGCGCCCCCTCAACCCCCCCAAAAAAAAGACAGATTTTTTTTTTAATTTCTTACCATTCTATTTCTTTTCTTTTTTTTGGGGAGGGGGTGTCAGGCTTCTTGAGAATTGTTTCCCATTTGTTTTCTCTACTTCCTCACCTTGTACTCAGGCCTCATTAATACCCTTCAGGGTTATCTTTGTCTCCACCATTCCATTAAAAATATTCTCCTTCTGGTCCCTACTGGTATTCATATTGCAAAATACAATGTCCACCTTCCATCTTGCTCTATCTCCCAGTGGCGTTTGGCACCTTGGATTACACTCACCATCTGAAATCTTCTCTGTTAGCTATCATAACACTGAATTCTCCTGTGTATATTTTTTCTTTTTTTCTATCTCTCTGGCTATGAACTTAGTCTCCTGTGTAGATTCTTCTCCTGTCCTTCCCTTAAAAATAGTATTCCTCAGAGTTCACCCCTAGATTCTTAATCTATGCACTTATGTTGGGTGTTGTCATACCCAATGATTTCCATCTGCATTTATGTAGTGATGACTCCCAAATCTATGTTTCTAATAAAATCTCTCCCTTGAGCTGAAGAGTGATATATCCAATTACTTATTATTATCTATAGTCACTTATTAACACCTCCCCGATTATAAACACAACATGTCCAAATCCAGACCCATTATATTATGACCATCCGTAATATCTCATGTTCCGTACCTTACCAAATGATTATCACCCACACTGTTGTCCAATTCCCATTGACTTCTTTCTCTCCCCCTTCAGTTGCCAACTTCTGTCAACACTACTTCCTAAACTTGCTTAGAATTCATCCTCTTTCTATCCCCACTGCCACTAAATCCCTTCCTGCAATTAATGCAACATTTTCTACTTGGTCCGCCTATCGCCTTTTCCAACCAATTTGTTTTCTCTACAGTGCCTAGAATGCATTTTCACAAATACAAATGTTATTCTGTCACTTGCTTGGTGTTTCTTCCAAATCATATAAAAGTTCCTTGTAAGATGAAATTTCAACCTATCATTTCAGCCTCATCTCTTGAACAGAAATCTATATTTTGAACTTTGAACAATAGGACATATCTTTGTCTACTGCACTGGTAAATTTCAAAGGTTTTTCTGAAACATGACCATGGCTTTGTATAAATGTTCAAAAGGCATAATAACTGAGTCAAAATGGAGAATTTAAATGTGATAGGCACTTTCTGGATCTTGAGATTAGGGGTAAAAATTGTTGCCTTCTGTGTAACCTCACACAGTCACAGTTTCCACGGGTGTAGATGTGAACATTTTGGGGAGCCATTAGTCTGCCTACCACAGCTATGAACAACCAGACTAAACTTTCCTCCCCCACGGAACTGATAATTCAATGATATCATGTGAGACCCAGCGGCTCCTCAGTATACGTCCAGCTTGTAATAAATCATCTCGATTATGAAGTTATTTCCCAACTCCCACTGGCAAGTTTTAATGAACTATACTACTCTTTGGGGCATGAATGTTTCTGGTTTTCAGGGTTGTGATCTCACCCTGCTGAAAAGAATATCTGGGTTTCATCCAATATTTTCCCCTTCCTATATCTTATTTTATGTAGAAAGTAAAGAACATGGCATTTAATCATTTTTCTTACATATTTGAGAAGAGGAGGGTTTGCCGAAGTATGGAAATTCCATAGGTATAATTAACACAAACACAAAGAATTTGATGTCATATCTCAGAACTTAAGAAGTATCAACATATGTGCTTTCCAGGAATCAGACTAACGTCCAAAGGAGGGAGAAAGCAGCATGTCCTGAGCTGGTGGTGGGCAGAGAGGGAGAAAGGAATGTCGCCCTGGTGGAGGAATTGCCGGCAACTTGGGTGCAGAGCAGTCTGGTGTGACATTTTTGCCAAAGTATTCAAACATGAATGATCCAGAATAGTAGGTGATGCAAAATTATATGCATTTGGCTTTTCATGCTGTTATTTTAAAAATATTTTCTTTGAAATTACATTCCATTTCGGGAAATGTAAAAATGGAATTGCATGTTCTAAACATAAAAATGTGCTAACAATTTTATGTATTTTTAAAATCGGTTCCAAATGGAACATTTCCCCCTCCTCTCCACCTCATCACTTGCCTTCAGTTGCATCCACCCAGAAGCATCCTTCAAAAGCTCTGTCAAGAGAGGGCGGGTGAGGGAGCTTAAGATCCTCTGGAAGCAAGTGCCAATTGCATGTCATGTACAATTTGTGACATTGCTTAGGTCCCATAAAATATTCATATTTGTGCAATTTTGTGTTTGTAATCCACACTCATTTATATTTTCATGACTTACTGGTAATGACACTAATTATGCAGTTGGCAGGGAGACATGAAGTGACAGTTTTTGATGATTTTGTCAACAGTGGGATGTTTGATTGTAAACTGTTTCCATCAAGAAATCCTCCAAGTTAATTTATTTTTTCCTTATTGTCAGTAGAAAAGAATAGCACTGCTCAGTGGAGACTGTGAAACTTAGACATTCTCGACTTCATTAGCATCCAGAGGGGAATCCTGGGAGAGAGAGAGAAAGGGAGTTGCCTCTGGCACTAATTAATGGTAAAAACAAACCACGCAGTTGGTAAAGTTAATCTGGAACTTTCTGCAAGCATAGTCTCTTTTGTGGGGTGTCTGCTTGGAGAAAACGGAGAAGAACTGAGCTCAGGTGTTTTTCTGCTTTACCTACTGCTTTCGTGGGTCAGCAAATCCAAGTGTATGCTTCTGATCGGTTCCTGTCTCTCAGACTCCCTACCTCACCACCTTCCCCTTTTCAGTCCTAATCTAGACTAGCATCCTCCATTTATCTTCTAGGTTTTCTCCCTTGCCATTTCAGCTTCTGACAGGTAAAGATTTTCTTCCTCTCCTGTGGGTGACAATGGCTTAGATTCAGCCAAGCCTCACCAAACCGATGACACCTCTCTTTTCAAGTCTTCATGGCACATGCGGTTATTCATGTGGCACCTGGTGACAGCAGAAATTCGACTTACAATAAAGCCCATTTATAGAGAAAAAAATATCCAAGTGTTTCCCGTTCTTAAGAAAATCAATATTAAATCTTGCAATCCTCCGCACACGCTCCCACCTCCCAGATTTTAGCTATGGAAGCGAGAAAAACTAGGAACCTAAGGTTAAATTTAACGATATTTTGCTCTTTGGAAATATTTGCCCCCCCAAAACAACAACAACAACAACAATAACAAGAAGAACACTTGGTCTTTTTTCTGTGTTTGCATGTGGCTGGCAAAGCAGGTACGTGTTACGTTAGGGAACAGTGTGACTTTTGCATGCAGGTCAGTGTTGTGGGTTGGAACAGGAGATAGGAGATGTGGCACCCACTGACCCGCTGTGGGCCTTGGGGAATCTCTTAATTGACTTAAATATCTGTCTCTGATTACTCAAATGAGGGGATTATGTGGCCCGTCTGACTCCCCCTTCTGATGTTAAAGTTCTGTTCGGCTGTGAGTGCAGGAGGAGTGTGTGATTGTCTGGCCACCCTCAGGGACTCCGCATTAGCAGTGATTTGTGGTGTTGCAGTGGCGGGAAAGACATAATGATCCTACCCAAGTGGCAGGGGTGGTGATGAAGAACGGCATGGGAAGAGAGAAATACCTCATTCCCGTTCAGGATTTAACGGGAGGTTGCTTTGGGGCTAAGCTCTGTTTATAATAAGGCCCACCTGGGACTGATTGCATTGTTAATAAATGTTTCTGAGCTCCTCTGATGCCACCAGGATGCATCCGAAGAGCTAATTACTCAGACTTTTGTTTAATGGCGCTTATCTAAATAATTTAGGAGCTTTTGAGTGAAAACAATAAAAATGCAAATGATCATGGTGCACTGCAGCGTAATAAGGATATTTTCATAATCAGAAGTGAAGGAGTCGCAGAGCCAGCAGCAGTAGACCCGCCATGGGTGTTACCTGCTCTAGACTTCTGTCAGATTCAAGGCACTGGGACTCTTGTTAATGGGAGGTGTCCCTGATCCCCTTTTAGCATCTGCCCCTCCACCTCCACCTGCTCTGGAGTGTGTGGGTGCTCCAGCAGCTGCCCTTAGGTTTTGGAAGGCAGTTGGTGACAAACTCCAGTGGACATCACAGTGCACTAAAACAACTCTACAAATTAGCTGGTTGTTGATCTACCACGTAAATGTGTCTTTAATTAGGTTCCTTTAATTTGTGAGGTTTGAAGTTCTTAGGGATGTGCATTAGGCCAGAGATAACTGCTCTGTGGTGCCTTATTAGTTCCACTGAAAAATGATGCATGAAATAGGGCTGCGTGGTAGAAGCACTGGAGTGAGAATTGGAGGACAAGACTGTGTTTCTGGCTTTGCTACTTATTATCGGAGTCTTTGGGGGCAAATTGTAGAATCTCTCAGGGCCTCATTGTCTCATCACTTCTATTCACCTACAAATCAGTCCTAGGAAAAAGGTTTAGAGTCAAATATGTGAGGGAAAACCTGAACCCTAGAACACCCTCTTAACAAACCCGTAACTTATATTAGTGTATCAAAGTGTCTGAGAAAACTTTGACACAACATTTGCTGAACTTATTAAACAGTGAAATCGTATTTGATGACATTCTATCACCAAGGAGCATTCTGAAGGAGCATGGGGCTAGATGACCTCTAGAATCAGTCCACAAGGTGTGATTTCTGCAAATTTTGAGAAAAGCTACTGAGATATGAATTAAATCCAATAATAAAGTTAACCTGCCTTTTTTTTTTAAGCCCTTGAATTCTGAAAGGACTCATTTAGTTGCTGTATTTCATAGAATCTGAAATGCCACGGGTTATAAAATGTACCATTATTTTATGTATTTTAAGAAAAAATGCTGCTAGTTAAACTATGACATTGGCTTCAGTGATAAGACTCATCCTTGATTTAGAGATATCTTAAATCCCTTGATTTCAAGTTATACTCATGTATTCAGAGCTAGAAAAGCTTTTGCCACCAGGCCTTGAACAAGGGAGAGTGAAAAGGGCATTACAAGGAGATTTTAAACATTAAAAGACCTTTATGCTTGAATCTCTTAAATATAATTTTTGCATGAATAGCTTTCACCATAACTCTAAGGAATTGTTGGGCATCTTACTCATGTTTTACAGATTAAGCAACTAGGAGGTAACAAGGTTGTGTATCACCAAGATGGACAGAGTAAATTCCAGCAGGGTTTTTTGATGCTAGTATGGATTTATATGGCTTGTTATAATTGTAACTAACTTTAAAAATATCATTATTTATTGGTCCTTAGATTTACCAATTCCATTTTCAAGTAAGTAATCTGACATCTAGTAAATAGTTCTCCCTGTGGCGGGTTAGGTAATGCCCCTCCCCGCACTGTCCATCACCCAACCTGCAGAGGGCAGACTCAGGCTGGAGAAGGTGACAGGGACCAGAGGAGCCAAAACACTGCTCACTGTCACTGCGAGAGCTACCACTTCCCCAGAAAAATGTGCCAAAGAGGAAAGACAACTGCATCTGAGCGCAAAGGGACAGGGGGCACGCGCTCCATAACCAAGGGAATATCAGTTGGTCTCTTGGCAGTAAAAGCATGGAAGCAAAGAGACCATGCTTCCTATTGAAGCAGTTAAAGGCAGTCCTCTGTGTTTCTAATGTCTAGTTAGCTTTTTCTGGAAATAAGCAGGCATTGAGGAAGGTTTTCTTTTTCTTTTCAATTTATTTTTTTCAAACTGAGTTAATATAGCCAGAAAAAGATACGATGATGTTAGATTGGCTTTTTCCAGCGGCTGACTTGGGAATTATTCCCAAAGCTTATCTCTAGTGTGTGAGAAAAAAATTAGACTCAGGACTTGGCATATGTGCACAGAGGCAGGGAAGTGCCCCCGGGGAATATTTGAGGGTTGTCTAAAGACCCGATTGCACTGATGCTGGTTCTCTGTGGGCCTTCTGCAGCTGACATTGGGTTTATTAGTCATTACTTTGAGTCAAGACATTAAATGCCAGATTTCAAGGCAAAGTTGGTATCACAAAGGGTAGTACAGTAAGTGTTATTCCCCACACTATGGTAGCATGAATTGGTTCATCCAGCAAGTTGGACACCTATTAGTGCCCTGAAGAAATAGAAATAGAAGGTAAGTTTAAACATAATAGTCATTGCTAGATTGGCTAGTGCCAGCAACCATTCTCAAATTAGACTAAATAAAGGCGATATTATTAGAATTAATGGGTTGCATTTTGGGACCCAAAGTAAGGAATGTGCTTTGTCCTCAGGAAAGCTTGGAGCCAAGGACTTGACCCCTGCATGACCTTTCTTCTGACCAACTCTCTCCTGTCTGCTTCCTCCACTTTTCAGTTCATTTACCAGGAAACAAGGCACCTACCAGGTCCAAGTTATACCTCCCCTAGCTCAGGGCACATGGAGACCAGCTTCTAATTCTCAGCCATAGTTCCAGCCTGGTCCTGGTTGGATCAGGTTCTTACCTTTAGACATAGGAACTCTAATAATGGGATGGTAATAACTCCTGGAAAAGTTGTAATATGGGGGAAAGTAAAAAAAAGTTACTGCTCAACTTATAGGAGAGAGAGAGATGAGAAGGAGGAGGAGGAGAAGTGGGAGGAGGTGAGGAGAAATGGGAGAAGAATAAAGGCAGATTTGTGAAATGATTATATTCTTTTAACCACAAGAATGAGGGTGGCTGGAGCAACATGGGTTTCCAACTAGATGAGAAGATCAGGATAATGATCTCCTCTGTGTCATCCTAGAAATACAGACCCCTCTTATGGAAATAGCATTGCAGTGAGACAAAACACACCCAAGTGAAAGAATCTAATCAGAGGCAGTTCCACTGATGAGAGTCAGCTCTGACTTCTGAATAGAAAGGTTCATTGAGCCTCTGACCTACAGAGCCATGGGATGCTGCTAGTTTACACTGGTTAGGTCCATGTGAATAGTGAGTCACCCAGCTGCAGGTCCACAGTGTCCTGCCTATTCAGTCTGTCCACACTGCCATCTGGAAGGAGCCAGGGGACAAAAGACGGCCAGAGCCATGGCTTACAGTCAGAATCCCTGGGGAAAATGGCATCTCCTGCTCAACCATGTGCCCATTTGTGATGCCCCAATAAAGACTCTAAAACAATGAAAAAGGTAGAAAGAAATGTATAATTGCTTATATCAAGGTCTCAAAACATATAAATGGAAAGAGTTGAATGAAGGCCCAAGTGTGAACAGTGTAGGGAAACTTGTTAGTGGGGACAGGACCATTCCTGCCATCCCCACTCTCTGCGACCTGGCATGTGATAAACCAGAGAGATTTCCTCTTCTGTCCAGAGTGACAGGTACACATCCTTTTTGCTCGGCCCTCAAGTCTTATTCACAAGACTTCATAGGAAGGAACTCAGGACTGAAATAAGAAACTGTTGAAAAGACATGCGCACAGTGGGCACGGAGTTGGAGTTTGTTATGGATCATGCTGACCTTAGTTTGGATTCCCAAGAAGGTCCTGAGACAAGGGTTTGAACACAAATACTTTATTGGCCATCCCAAGAAACACCAGGTAGGAAGTGGATTTTGCCAGGAACAAAAGGGATGAAGGCTGCATTTACAAGCAAGTTCCCACTGTGGCCAAATGGAGCACAACCCCGTTGGGAAATTCTAAGAGATACAGTAGTGTACAAGATATGCCTCAAAGTTATCCACAAGAGGGATGAGGTTGCTGGGGTGTAGACTCTGGACACTTTGGGTCTGCTTCACTAGAGAGCATATGGGCTTGTGGTGGGACCTGGACCAGTGTGCGAGGGCATGTGAGTGGTTTGATGGCACCTGTGCACCTGTGTCTCTCTATGGTTCCACCACCAGGGAGCTACATGGCAAGCTTTTTTAAAGAAGGTTGGGGTCTCTCCAATACAAATTTTGACTTTGCCATGGCAAGTGAGGTAGAAAAAGAGAGACGATAAGCAGGAGTTCAGGTTCAACAGCACCTGTATAAAACTTTGGGAGAAGCAATGAAATATTCTGATGTTTTAATATGAAACTATGCACTTGAGAGCTAAATCCTAGAATAAGGTGAAACTAGTTAAAAAGCAAATAACACAAAAGGATTTGTGAGGAATTTTCAGCATAAGAGACAAGGAAACTGTAAGTCTGCAAACTGGGATGAATGGGGCCTTGGCCATGGAGACAAAAAAAACCTGGGTGCTCAGGTCCTAAGATGCTGTGTCTTATCTGTCACCCATTGCAGATAGTGGCACAAATACTAGGGGGAAAGACAGCGGTTTCGGGGCTCTCCACACAGCGTGACAACAGGATATTGCATTATGTGGGATAACTTTGCAGGTTCTTCTGTGAAATCACACATTCATCGAAAAGTTCTACTCCTTGAGGGTCAAATATATGGTGATGGAAGATTTGACTTTGGGTTGTGGGCACACAATGCCAGGTGATGTATCATGGAATTGTACACTTGAAACCTATATAATCTTATTAACCAATGTCACCCCTATAAATTTTATTAAAAATAAATAAATACCACACACAAAAGTTATATTCCTAAATAAAAACAAACACTATTCAGGTCAGTCAAGAGGAGTAAAATTATATGCTTTATTATTTTGGAGTAGCAATTTCTACCTTAAATTAGGGTTGGGGCTTCGTGCCAGGATTGGGTGTGGGCTGTGGAGTAGGTGGGCCTGGCTTATAGTCCGGGTTGCCTTGGACTGTAAACCCAAGATAAAAATGTATGCCCCTCGCAGGATGACGGGGGAGCGGGGGGACGGGGTGGGGAGGAAGGGTTACAGGGCCTTTGCAGGATGAGCATACAGCATAGCACTTGGTAAGTAGTGAGGGTACACTACAGGTAGGTAGTTTATCAGAGTTTTTGTGATTTGACCAAAATTTGTGAGAGTTTTTTGTAAAAATTATTTTACCAGGTGTCTGTTATGTATTTTCTCACACTTTGGCAATTAAAAAAATCTTATAAAATTTTCTTTCAGTCAGTTCTTAAAGAAGATTCTCAAACATTATTTTGATTCAGGTATAGGGTCATGAATGGAGACGGTAGAGTTGGTTTGTTTCAGCAAAGTTGATTCCAATAAAAGGAAGGTGGAGAGAGGGAGGAGGCTATGTTCCCATCGATAAGACAAAATGCTTTGAGATATCAAGCGGTAGGCAAAATTTAGGAATGATGATGTGGGAAAGAAAACTACTTCATTAAAGTTTCAAACTTCATAATAAGCTTGGATCAGGAAAACAAGCAGTGCAATTTTTCAAAGGTTACTTTTTCCTCTTTTTGGAGGTGATGATAAGAGGCTTAAAAATTAGATGTGAAAACCTCAGCCTGATTGCTACTTGCAAAACTGAGCAAGTTGGCTGTGTTTTGCCTTCCAGGCATGATTTCCTTGCATGTACAAATTACTGCGTCCTGTGCGTGGGATTTATTAAGGGTCAGTTTAACGCCCAGAGGCCCCAAACTTCCATTTTTGAGCAGTGAGGTAATAGTTGCCCAACCAGAGTGTAAGCTGCTTTGAAGCCAAATGCAAATGTTTTTCATTTCTTCTCCCCAATGTCATATTTGACTCTTCTTTTAAAATTTTCCCAGATCCTCACTGGGTTCAGACCTGTTAACTATTTTGAATCCTGAATCTTTTTCAATGAGCATCAGCAGTTGCCTTGCTTGAGTAACTCCAAACTTTTTCTATGAAGGGCCTAATGGTAAAAATGTTATACCTTCAGGTTATTTGGTCTCTGTCACAACTACTCAACTCTGTAGCTGTCACGCAAAAAGCATCCATAGACAATGTCCAAATGAATGGCATGGTTTTTGTTCCATTTGACCGTGGACCGAAGTATGCCACCCCCTGAATCATACCATTAGTAAAGTCTAATGGTTTCTATTGAATAATTATTTGGGGTTGCAATGGCTATTTTTATAGGTAAAGTTGGCTAGGCTATAGTATCCAGTTATTTAATCAGACACTAATCTAGGTGATGCTGAGGAAAACATTTTGTATGTTTGAAGTGGTTAACATCTACAATCATTTGACTGTAAGTAAAGGAGATCAGCCTTGATCATGTGGGTGGACCTCATCAAATCAGTTGGAGAGAGAGAGAGAGAGAGAGAGAGAGAGGGAGAGAGGGAGGGAGAGAGAGAACAACCTGAGGTTTTCCTAGGAAGAAGAAATTTTGACTCAAGATTGTAGTATCAACTTCTTCCTGGGTTTCTAGCCTCCTGGTCTGTCAAACTCATCAGCCTCTCCAACTGTGAGCTAATTTTTATATATGTATCCTATAGACTGTTTCTCTGGACAACCTGACTCATATTGGAGAAATATGCTTAATTAATTACTTCTTACCCTGAAGACTCATCCTCTCTTACTGTCTTTACATGTCTTTACATATGAAGTCCCCTCAATGATTTCCCATGCCACTCAATTAATCCATGCTTTCTTCCCAAGCTGATTTCTGCTGATCTTTCCAACTTCACTGCAAAGCTGTTTCCCTCAGTGCTCCAAGAACACGGGCCTTCTGGACACATCTCTCAAGGCCACTCCTGTCCTTGCCTTGGGGTCTTGGATCTTTATGTTCCCCAAATCTGAAACAATTTTCTGGTTTGTGCACATCAGCCCTTTCTCATCAGACCTCAATTTTCATATCACTTGCTTCAAGAGGTCTTTGCCAACTACTCGATATACCCTTCCATTACTCTCTCTCGTAGCATTCCTCATTTTTAAACAACCCAATTTCTAATTATTGTGTTTATTTGTTTACAGTGTCTTTTGTACTAAAAGGTAAACTCCATGAGGGAAGGGCCTAGCATGTCTAGTTCAGTGTTTATACTCCAAAGCTTAGTGCAGTGTTAACTTGTTGAATGAATAAAAAAGTGCCAGTGAGCCCAGCCGGTGTGGCTGAGTGGTTGAGCATCTACCTATGAACCAGGAGGTCATAGTTGGATTCCCAGTCACGGCTAAGTTGTGGGCTCCATCCCCAGTATGGGGCCTGTAGGAGGCAACCAGTTGATGATTCTCTCTCATCATTCCTCTCTCTCTCTCTCTCTCTCTCTCTCCTCTCTCTCTCTTCCTCTCTTTCTTCTCTCTCTCCCTTCCTCTCTGAAATCAATAAAAATATTTTTTTTTTCTTAAAAAGTGCCAAAAATATGTCAACAACTAGATGAAGTACCAGGGTTACCATGGTTTGCAAAAAAACAGACAGAAGCTTCCTGCCCAACAGAAGCTTCTAGTCTAGTGGAGAAGACAGTCACTTACTGGAAAATTATACAAAGATAAAATAAAAATCATTTAATTACTGCAGAGAGACACTCATGGTACCACATGAATGCATAATGGGAACTGTGACCTTTTCTGGGGACAAGCCACACTTTCTGGAAGATTTCTAACAATTGCATTTGAAAGATGTGTAGCAATTTATTAAATGAAGAGTGTTGAAGGAGCATTCCAAAAACTGTAGGAGTACAAATGCCTGGTGGCAGCGGGTTCCTAGAAGACACAGAGGGGTGGCCAGCATGGCAGAGTACAGAGAGCGGGATGTTGAAACTGAGCGTGGTAGGGCAGACGTGGGATGTTAGTCATCACCATGAGAACAGCAGAAGATGTGAGGAAGAGGGAGCCATGAGGGAGGTGCCATATTCAAATGCGTGTTTCCTGAAGTTCAGTCTGGCTTTGGTGTGGGGGACAGACATGGCTGAGGGAGGGAGAAGTGGAGGCGGAGAGGTCTGTGAGGAGATTTAAGCAGAGATGACATAGCCATGAATGAGTGGTGGTGGGCAGAGAGAGGAGTCATCAGACCAAGAGAAGCAGAATGTCAACAGGGTGCGGCAGTGAACTGGCCGCAAGGAGTGAGGGAGAAGGAGGAGAGGGCTCCGGGTGTGCTCAGCTGGGGAAGGTACTGTCCACTGATGGACATGCATGGGAGCACAGGCTCATCCATCACACCGTGGCGTCTCCTCTGGGAGGTGGGATGCTACCCAGCTCTCCTCAAAGCCAATACAGCCCTGGGTGTCTGAGTCCTAGCAGGCCATTTGTCCTGCTGGTGGGCAGCTCATGAACAGCGAGAACATGCTGAACCCCTGATGGTCTTTACCTGCAAAACCAGCGTACCTGCCTGGTTTTGCAGCTTTACCTTTATGTAAATCATATTTGATACCAAGCCTTGCACTTTATTTCCAAAAGTCATTTTGTGAAGATCAGGATTTTGTAACAATTTCCCTTTATTCAAAGCCAAGCTGTTGTTATCTTCCCATGCCTAATTGTCAACCTCTCTGTTAGGTTCCAAGAGACAGCTGTGGTAGAGAAACCAAACTTTGGAAGAAAAACCTTGGTGTTGCTAGAGCCTCATCTTCATATCACAGCAATATCTGGAATCTATCTGCATCAAAGCCATCTTTGTATCTTTTGCAAAATTAAAATCTAGAGATATATATAGAGCAATAGCAAGCATTGCCACTTTTTTCTATGATTTTATATTGATACTAGTGGCCCGGTGCATGGAAGTGTGCACATTGAAAGGAAATTAAATCAGGCTCCCTCCTCTGTGGTTCCAGGGTGCATCACCTGAGAAATGCCTCTGCCAAGTCACCACAGCTTGGCAGTAAACCAGATTCGGGGCCAACAGTGCCCCAGCAACAATGTAATCCATGGCTGAACATGCAATGGCATGGCCCTGCAAGGAATCAGGCTCCCTCCTCTCTGGTTCCAGGGTGTGTCACCTGAAATCCGCTGCTGCCAAGTCACCACAGCTCAGCAGCTCCTGTGTTGAGCATCTGCCCCCTGGTGGTCAGTGTGTGTCATATGTACCAGCCGGTCAGCCGGTTGGATTGTCACTTAGCCTTTTATATAAATAGATACTAAGAGTATGGCTTTAAAAAAAATAAGGAGTTACTACTTATATATATATATTTTAGTTTCTTTATTGATTAAGGTGTTACATATGTGTCCTTATTCCCCCATTACCCCTATCCCCCCCACTTACTTATATTTTTTATAAACTATTTCCTCTCCCACCATTTCCTCTTCTGAATTTCTGCCTCCTTTATCTACCTGTCTGCCATTGTACCATTTGCACAGTTTCATTACACAGGATTATAGGAAGATGTCTATGGGGATCACCATGAAGAGTGAAAAAAGTCAGGGGGAAAAGCAATGCTGCTCAATAAACTAACTCAAAACATGATACACTTTCCACTTTTCCGCAGAAAGGTCACTGAGTCAGCCCACATATTGGCAGATTGTCGTCTTCTTTCTGTCCAGTGAGTGTTTGAGTATGAAAGTGTCAGTATTACTCTGAAATAACAGCCACTGGTCATTAATCATTAACCTTGTAAAGAATTGCTAGGCTAAGGTAGACTTTAAAGCACTTGGAGAAATGTATGTGCCTCATTGCTACACTGCCTCTGGTTTTACTTGAGCCTCGTCTAACCTGGTTTCTCCATTCCAGGTTAGGAAGAGCCTTGTGCCAGGTTTGGTTTCTAGAAGCTTCTTCACAACTTCTCAGACATTCTTGGCAGGCAGGGTAGTAGTAGTATGTCACTAGGAGATGTATCCAGGAATAAACAGGGGTCCTAGTTAGGGGCAAAGTGGTGTCACATGTGGTCAGTAAGGCAGGAATTGAAACTGGTCATGAGCATGACTCACTGTGCAGGTTCATGGTCAGGAGGCAGAAGTCAGGATGCTCTACATGCGGGTACCACCGAGGGACCAACCCTCGTTCTCCAGGGACTTCCCTATGCTCTCAGAGACTGAGGTCTTCTCATCCCTCAGGCAGGGGGATGCGTTCCTTCTTTATTAGACCTTCATTTCTGTGATCTTGGACAGCCATGCCCTGCCAACTACATACACACATCCATGGCGAGCCTGGTCTGTGGGTCATTCACACCTGGATCCACCATGGCTTTACCTCAGGGTGTGAGTATTCACAAGATGGGCTTAAAGGCAAGAACCATATGGAAGGGCCTATATGGCTTAGGTGGATGCTCAGGCTTATTCCTTTCTGAGTCTGGTCTCCTGGGCTGACACCGACCTGCCTCCTATCTGTGTTAGGGGGTCTCTCCTCAGTCCTAAACCAGAAAGCAGGTTACACTCCCCTCTGGGACTCAGTTTCCCTGCTGGGTCAGCATCTGATTCTTCCTTATCTGGGATCCATGAAGCCCCTGGTTTTCTACAAAAAGCAAGTGTATTGAGTCTTTCAAATTCCAGGCTCCCAGATCTTGGCATCTGGGCTTGGAAGAGGATAAGCAGAGGACACAAACGCTCCTCTGATTTCACTCTTCTTGGCCAGGGCTTACTTGGGAATGGTCTTTTCTGTTCCTTACCCCCTGCATCCCAGCAGCTCCCATTACAAATTCACAGTTTACATCCACACAGATTGGTCCTTGCTGGGAGGTGCAAGCTTCCATAAATCCGAGTAAATTAGTTTTGTGCACACTTGACTTCTTAAAGAGTCCTGACCTTTTTTTCCCCCTTGAGTATTTGAAAACAGAAGACACACAATGGTATTCTTCGACAGTGACAGTGTAGGGAAAGTTGGATTATTTTGTCTATAAGCACGTGGATTTCAGGTAGTGCAAATACTGTGTAAACAGTGTTGTATTGGAACTTTCTTTGTTATTGCCCTTTCAGTCATGATACCATCAAACGCTGTGTTAAAATCCAATTCAATGCACCTTCATTTGCATATTTCAGGCTACACAGGTGTTACCAGTATCTGGGTAGATTTCAGTCTGCACTGTTTTGGTGCAAGAAATGATCCCCCTCCCATAATTTAACTTGGGACTCCATTCCATGGGGTGGTAAACATGCTTGCTTACTTGGGGTTATCTCAATATTTCTGGTATGATATTTAAGTTCTAGGGGGGGGGGTTGTGAGACATGATGGGGAGGACCTATCTGGTACTTGTTTGTCCAGAATTCTCAGCAGCTCCTGTTGTATCTTTGATCTTTGCTTTCCAGGCCTCCCCGTGTCTCTGCATCATCCCCCATTTCTGCATGACTCATCTGTAGATCTGGTGACTGCCTTACATCTGTTCTGCCTCTTCCTACACACATACACACTGGGCCATTGCAACCTCAAGAAGCTAAGTGTGGTGGCTTCCATGCCACGCCGGGTGCCCTGAGTATTAGGCTGTTTCCACACCTCACTGGGACCCCAGTGACTTTGCAAGCCTGCCTCAGGTCCTTTAGCAAGACACCCATGCAAGCATTTCTACTCTTGGTCTTGCTGCTTCCTTAGGCTCTACCTGGGCCAGACTCAAACCCCCAAACATGCTGAAATCCTTGTTAGCACCCTGAGGTTCAGTCTTCAGAAATCCCAGTGCCACCCTCTGCTTAGAGCCCTCCCAGCATCTTAGCTCCCATGCATTCACTCTGATTGTCCTCCCTGCAACCGAGGCATCCTTATCTCTCCTGGGAGCAAGGGTAGACAGGCTTCTTACTTGGATGCTGGACTTGTAAAACTCCAGAACATTTTCACTGCTTTGTGCTGACACACTTATCTGTGCTCCTGAATTCTTTCTGGTTACCCAAATGGAGCAGAGGGATAAAAAATCCATTATGGAGGGGCAATGCCAGTTAATACTGAGAAGTATCATCTGAGACAAATAGTGCTTCTTTTCATCAGCTCTGTGTTTTAAATGACCATTTATTGGGAATGTCCACTTTCTTACTAGGGTCCTAAGAAACAAAGCTGAATATAAGACAATACCTCCTCTCAATTCAGGAATGGGATGAAAAAAATGAGCTGACTCAGTGTGGAAAGCTTGATAATAGGGTGTGAACAAAGCAATTCTGGTGGTGCAGGTGGGGTCATCTGGGTGCCACCTGAGTGTCTGCATTGTTTCTTGGGTGTCAGTGTGGTGCTCAGGAATCGCTGTGTCCTGAATTTGAAATTACTGCTTTTACCACTGATATGAAGCAATTGGGTCATACTTCCCGAAGCAATGGAGCAGTGCAATTTGCAGATCCCATTTTAAACACTGAAAAGGTGTCCCTCAGCTGCTCACAGCTTACATGAAAAACTTCATCTGTAGATGCACCAGCGTGAAAACAGAGCTTGAATGCATTTGCTGATTTACATTTCCTTATCTAAGGAACACTTGCTTGATGAAGTCTTACCATTTTTAAAAAAATATTTTTTATTTTAATATATTTTTATTGATTTCAGAGGGAGGGAGGAAGGGAGGGAGGGAGAGAGGGAGAGAGAGAGAGAGAGAGAGGGAGAGGGAGAGGGAGAGGGAGAGGGAGGGAGAGAGAGAGAGAGAGAGAGAGAGAGAGAGAGAGAGAGAGAGAGAGAGAAACATCAATGATGAGAGAGAATCATTGATCAGCTGCCTCCTACCTACTCCCACATTGGGAATCAGGCCTGCAACAACCCTGGCATGTGCCTTGACCAGGAATCAAACTGTGACCTCCTGGTTCACAGATCAACACTCAACCATTAAGCCATGCTGGCTGGGCACTGAAGCCTTACTGTTTATCCTCTCTGTTTAGAAGTTCCAATTTTAATTTGGAGAATCTAAGAGCTATCACACCCCACAGGTTCTAGGATTCCATCACCTAGTTTACCCCATTCTCTCAGGAGTCCCCCCTCTATCACCATGTACACCACATATTTAGGCAGCTACGTGACCCAGTGCCCCCCTTGGCTGCATGCTACCCACAGAAAAGCAATGCCATGTTCAAAACAGACAGCACAATGGATTGTCTCCCTTCCACCCTGGGCTTGGTGTCTACCTTCACAGAGTCCATAATTCTGAACTCCCTGATTTTATAACTACTCTAGAAGAATTACATTGCAATCAGGATTTTTTCCTAAATTATAAAGTCCTCTGAGAGAGGTTTTTCCATATCCATAACGATTTTCTAACTCTTCACCTAGCATCTAGCCAGGTAGCTGCAAGTGGTTTGCACTTAGGATTTGGCCCTGGAGGCATATCAACAGAGAATACCTGCTTGTAAATGTCTGGCAAGAAGAAGTTGTGTTTACTGAAGAAATGAGGTTATTCTTATACTCAGCCTGATTCTATAATATCAGGGACTTATCAGTTATTCCCTGTCTTATGCACAAGCATATAACTTGCCTCAAAGGCTCACCAGAAAATGCTATATTTATTGATAGATTTGCTTCGGAACAATACAAAGACTACATTGTAATCCATACATGGTGGGTCAGAATTTAATGTAGATTTTTTCCCCCCTTTGGAAAAAACAATTGGCCAAAATTTTTCTTTTTGCAGATTGATTATTTATGTTCTATCTCTTTGTGGAGGATGATGGAAATGGCTTAAGAGGATATACTATTTCAATATAATAAAAAATTTAGCAATATATAAGAGAAGCATTTTTGGGAAGCCAACTAAAGAACAAAGAGTCCAGAATTAAAATAGAGCCAGAGGGAGGGCTGCCTGAGAGGATAGTCTTACAGGTGGAGGGAGGTGAACCATAACTTGGTTCTGCACCCGATGTGGCCAATGGGAAGGTGCAAACGAAAGTAGCCAGAGTTTAAAATCAAGAAAGCTTAAACTGGTCAGGAAAGTAGCTGCTCCTCCTAACATTAAGGGAAGAGCTATTTCTCCCTTAAGTCTTCATGAGGAAGCCTTTCTGTAAAGTGATGAATGAGATTCTCAGTCACATGCCTGAAGGTCTGAGATGTGCTCCATGGTCCACGGGTCAAAGGTTGTGAGATCATTCCAAAGGGAGAAGGAAAGAACCGGAGAGGGCAGTCTGCTTTATGTCCATGACATTATTCCCGGTGGTACTTTGCTGGGACACTACTCCTTTCTTTCCTTTCTCATGAGTCCCATATAAAAGCTTCCCCTAGGACCGAGAGAGTGGACAGCATTTAGAATGCAGTGCCCGGAAGCACAGCTGGCCATCGCACCAGACTGGTGGTGTCATCCCTAACCAGTGCCACCAGGGGGGTCAGCAGGTGAGAGCAGGTGGCAGGGCTCCTCGGTGCCTCTGGTGAGGTGGAAGATTCTGGTTAGGCAATTATAGGGTGTTCCCTGAGGGTTTGGGAAACCCAGACGAGGAGAAAGCAAAGGGCTGAGGAGAAGACATGTCCGTGGGGACAAAGCCCAGCGTAGAATGGTGGTTTTCAACTGAAAGCAGTTTTGCCCTTCAAGGGACATTTGGCAATGTCTACAAACATTTTTCATTGTCACAAGCTGTGGGGAACTGCTAGCATGTGTTGGATGGAGGCCAGGGATGCTGCTAAACATCCTACAATGCACAGAGCAGCTCCTACAACAAAGATTTATTCAGCCCAAGATGTCAGTAGTGCCGAGGTTGAAAAACCCTGCCTTAGACACAAGCACAGAGAAAACTGGGCCCTGAGTGGAGTGACAAGGCCCTGAGATGTAGAAGACAAAGAGAAAGCAGAAATAGTGGGTTTAGCCCCAAATACAAAAATTGTTATTAGAGAAGTTGAGAACACACACATGAGCCAAAGGTAAAGATATACGAAGACGAGCTTTAAAAAGTTTGATAAAGGGCCACAGGGATATTTGAAAAATTCAGACATACACAATCAGGTAGCGACTCATAGGCTTTGCCCAGGTGACCTATGGGTGCTGCAGAAATATCTCTGGAGCTGATACTTAGGGGTGGGAAGTAAGGAGAGCATTCAGTAACAGGCTGAGTTGCTACTTTGTGCTTAGTATTCTGAATATACCACCTCATTTAATTCTCACAAAAATCTTGGCAGGTAGGCATTGTTATCCTCACTGCATAGATGTATTAACTGAGGTTCTGTGAGGTTAATACCTTTCCCAGTGTCACACGGCTGGCAAGTGGCGAGCTGGGACAGCTGCCCAGATCTGAGGTCCTACCCACACTCTATGCTGCCTCCTCTGGAAATCAATAGTGGGTACTATTGATTTCTTGATGGCCTATCCTATATAATAAAAGCTTAATATGAAAATTGTCCCCTTGACCAGGGGGTGGAACTGGCAGTGGCCCTGGGGGAAGGGAGGCACCCCCTGCTGGCAGCCACTTAGGGACCCTACTTGTGCATGAATTTTGTGCACTGAGCCTCTAGTGGTGTTATAATGATTGAAAAAGAAAAGATAGGAATTTGTGATATTTGGTGAATAGCAGCACATCTTAAGTGTGGAAATATATGCTCTCCAAGTTCTATCTGCTTAATTGTAAAGTAAGAATCTCCAGATTCCCACTTTCTTGATCCAGGCTCACTGTTTGGGGAAATTATTTTAACTCTTTGACTTATTTTGTCTTATAGTTATGTCCATATCGCTGAGTAAATATCTTCTGTCACTCATTAATAGGTCAATATTTGACTTTCTTTGTTGACCTTCTATTATGATAGATAAGAATTTAAGCTCAGACCCGCTTCAAGTGTTCTTCCAATGTAACTTTTTACTATTTATTGAAGTGAATGTGTAGTTGTGTGTGGCATTGAAGACACAAACATGATAATGACAATCTCTCTCCTTCATGAAATTATATCACAATTGGAAGCACATGGGATAAGCAATACCTTACAACATGGTAACTTCTGTGAGAGAATAGTTCAGAGGGAATAGATGAGATGCCTGATTCTCCATAAAATGCTTGCGTCAAGTTTTAAAGGATGAATAGATTTTTCCAGAGTCAGAAGTGGTGGTGTGGTTAGAGAAGGAAATGAGATACTGGGTTTCAGCAGAGGCAGAAATGCACAAAAGTTTTAAGGCCTGAGACAGAATAAGCTATCCAGAGGACCAGTAAGCAGGGATTAAGTACAATAATTCATATACAACACTTACACATAGTACAGTACCTGACAAAGAGAACAACTAATAAATATGGGGTGATGGTTTTGTTGTCAGTGGTGGTTTTGTTGGTAATCATTTTGGTGGTGGTGGTGGTTGTGTTGTTGTGGCTATTGATGGTGATTATGTTGTGATGGTTGATGGAGGCCATGGTGACTTTGTTGTTGCTGATGGAAATTGTGGTCATGGCCTTGTTATTGTTGGTGCAGATGGTTTTGTTGTTGGTTTTGGTGGTCGTGGCTGTTGGAGGTGGTTGTGTTGTTTTGGGTGATGGTACTGCTAGTGGTCTTGTTGTTATTGTTGTTGGTGGTTGTGATGGTAGTGTAAGAAACTCTTCATGGCTAGAGCATAGGAAACAAGAGTGGCAGGAGTTGAGTTTGGCCTCATGCCTTCAATTTGATTGTTTTCTGTTCATAAAAATGTGCCATTGGGCCTCTGTGAGACAATATGAAGATAGATAATAAGATTTTCTCCTTTAGAATCCATAATGACTGGTGCACTCTCCCCTTAGGAAAAGACTACAGGCCTGTAATAATTAGTGGTAAAATCTTGGAGCCTCGGAGCTATAGACCTCAGCTGTCTTCTGATAGAGAATAAGCACAATCTTCCTGGCAACAACAGAGAAATATCGAAATTCTCCCCAGGATTTAAGAAATTTAAAAATGTCAGTTCATCTGCAAGCTGCACTAGCAAGCTTGGAGCCCTGGCACAGCAGATGGTGGCAAGCTCCCAAGTGCCAATTTGACCTCAGACTGAAATATTTCTATGCCCAATCCTGATCTCCATCCTGTTTTCACTCTCATCCATCTGCTTCGAAGGTAGATTGCCCATTCGAGAACTGGGCACTGTCTGTGTCACGCAGCAGAACTGCAGAGCAGCAGGCTGCTCCATAGGGCCATTTCTCAGCCCAAATGACCACCTCCGTGTAAGCAGTAGAGGCAAAGCAGAACCGATGGCAGCTGTCTAGGGCCTCATGTGGAGTGATGGTGCCGGGCATATTCCAAGCACCACTATTTCAGCCTTAGCATCATCATGGGCTGTGAATATGCTTGCTCAAGGGCTTTTGACATTCTAAATACTAGGTGGTATTTTTCCGTAGTAAGCTTAGATGGTTGTGTGCAGGATCAATAATGCAGAAAATAGCTCAGGCGGCGGAAAGAAAGAAGATAGAATCATAGCTACTGAATGCAAGTAAAAAGAATAAGGTGATTTAAACTTCTGCTTTGTAAATTTGAGTCTACCCCATGATGCTGAAGCTTAGCATTTGTACTTTTCGGAAGAATACTTCACTGCAGCCACTGCTCCAGAGGGCAGGTGTAGACAGCATGCAGGCATTGTTTGTACTGGAGAGGAAGAGACCAATCTCTCCCTCTTACAGGGTGTCTAGTCTCTTCTGTATCTCTTCCCGGAGACTTCTTTTCCTTCCCTAGAGAGTGCGGGCAAGCACCCTGCTTCCCTCTCTTGGTGATGGAGGGAGAATCCACAGCAGTCTTCTCCCTGGTTGGCAAATCTTGTTTATACTCATCTGCTTCAGTGAACTCATGTATTCACATATATGTATGTGTGTATAGAGATATGAAACATATAGCATATATATGATATATATATGCGCATATAATACCAATATATAAGTTGCATATTGCACAAAAATTGCATATATTATGCTAGACACACAGTCTGGTCACCAGATTGGTTCTTTGGTCCTTTACTGAGTCCTGAAGGAATGTGTTTATCACTTCACTTTGGAAAAGGAGGGGCTTCTTCCCCATTCATTTGAAGCTTCAGCCAGAATTCTGAACCAAGAGGCATGGTGTCAACCATATTCTGTTACAAACACTTCCTACCATCTTTGCTCATCTCTGGTGTGTCAATCTCTATTCCAAATGCTTGAACTAATTTCCATATTGTTGCTGTCAGGGGATTTTTATTGATCTCAGTTTACAGAGTGGGGTTCAGGGAGGCACAGCATCCTGCTCAGATCCCATGCCTGGTGAGGCAAAGCCTGAGTACGGCTGGAGTGCGGTCTGATACCACAGCCCGTGTTCTGTACTGCTCTCAGCATCAGATGGTTAGACAGCACAAATGCATCTGCTCAACTGAAACAGACTTCATTCCCCTGAACATGCTGGTTAAAAAGTTCAACTGGGACACTGTGTTATCATGAGTGTTGGTGTGGATAACACTATATTCCCTAGAAACCATGGAGATATATCTACATCCCATTTACAGATGCAATACCTCATAAAGACTGTAAACTATTGCCCCTCCAGGGGGGAAATTGGCCAGCCCTTCATTGAGGACCTGTTTGAATTTCTGGTGCGTGGATTTTTGAGCCATTTATGCACATGAGGAAGATATTGTTAGAAGCATTTGGCATGTGTGCATGTACGGGTCTATGCTCGGTGAGGAAAAGCATTTGAAGGTGTGAACCTGTCATTCAAAGAGCAGAAACATTGTCACCATTGCTTTTATATGTTGACATAAAAATATTACTTTATTGATCTTAAAATAATTTTTATTTTTTAAAATTAAATTTATTGAGGTGACATTGGTTTATAAGACAAAATAATTTTTAAACAGATAATTATAACTATAGTAGGAACCAAAGGAATTCTGAACCTGAATTTGTTCATTGTTCTACCTTTTTGTAGATATAAGCTAGTATTTGGTCTTTACTGAAACAACCATAAACTTGACCAGGAAGATCAGAAATGATCAATTTCCCCTGTTATTTTAACTCCCCTGGCTCTCCTAACTGTACCATGCACGTTTTTCCTCACTGACCTTCCAACACATTCCCAGCTTTCATGAGCTTTGTACTTCAGTTATTAAATTACAAAAGAAATGGAGCAAAAGGACTAAAATATATTTCTCAGAAATACAGCTGTGCTAGCAACGGGCACCGCATGTGAAGTATGCCTCTTATCCCACTTCTCCTCATCATATTTCAGCAAATAAATCCGACTCTCTGTGGAACAATTTTGGTGTTAGCACAAAGTAATTCAAAACAGTGGGGGGTGGGAGACGCATAATTATGACCAGCAGAAGACGCATTTGCAAAAGCTGTGCATGAAATGATTTAGTTAGGAAAAAGCTTTGCCAGAAGCCCAGAAAATCCTTCTGTTTCTCCCTAAATTACAAAGCATTTATTCTGTCCTACAGTGATTTGCATGATAATTTCATAAAACTAGTTTTGCCTAAAATTATTCTCTCTTACTTTGTCCTTCTCAGTAATGATATGTTAGGATTCATCAACTTATTTATTCACTTATTGGACAGAATAAGAGGAAGTTCCTCCTCTGGATAGCCACATCAAGGAGGTCATTACATTCCAATTTAACATGTAGATTGAAGGTGGAAGGCTGCAAAATGAGCATCACCAGGGAGAACCACACATCCCAGGCTGCATGGTCCTGGGAAGCATCCTAGACAAGGTGATGGTTGCACTGAGTCTTAGAGGAGGAGTGGGCATTACTGAGGGTGAGGTAGGCAAAATGTCATGGGTGGAAAGGATGGCATGGCCAAGGACATGGAAGACAGAGTCAGGAACTACAGGAATGTGGGAAAGTGGGTGCCTTCGTCTGCTCAGGCTACCATAACAAAATACCATAGACTGAATGGTTTAAACAATGGAAATTTATTTTCTCACAGTTCAAGATCAAGGTGCCAGCAAGGTCACTGTCCGGTGAGGGCTCACTCCATAACTTGTAGATGGCCACCTTTGCTACAGGTCCTCACATGGCATTTTCTCTGTGTTTCTATCAGCTCTATTCACCCTTACAAGGACACTAATCCTGTTAATGAGGGCCCTGCCCTTATGACCTAATCTAACCTTAGTTACATCACAAGGGCTTCATTCTCAAATACCGTAACCCTGGGGTTAGGGCTTCAACATATGAATTTTGGGGGACACAATTGAGTTAATAGTAGTGTATGAATAGTAGTCATGTTTCTCCAGAGAAACAGAACCAAAATTTGTTGAACAAGCCAGAAGCCAGAAAATGCAAATAAGAATTGGTGTTGCAGTCTTAAGTCTGAATTCAGCACGGTAGGCCAGGTAGGCTGGAAACTCAGGCACAGTTTCTGTGGTGCAGTCATGAGGCCAAATTCCTTCTTATTGGGGAAGCCTCAATCTTAGCTCTTAGGGTTTTCAACTAATTGGATGAGGCCCACCCACATTCTAGTGAGTAATCTGCATTATTCAAAGCCCACCAATTTAATTGTTAGCAACATTTATAAATATCTTCATTGGAACATCTGGACTAGTGTTTGACCAAACAGCTGGACACCATTGCCTAGCCAAGCCGACATATAAAACCCTCACAGTGGGTGATGAGTCAAAGAGGGATGAACATGATAAATCATTGGCCTGGACTGGATTCCTGAGAAAATGGACTGTGTCAATGAACCACCATTGCTCTGGAGATCTGGAATCATAAACAGAGATGTCTAAAGGGACGAGGCAGGTCAGATAAGAGAGATAATTGAGAACTGTTTATATTTCTTACACATTTTCTTTTCATATTAAGCACATGAAAACTTTCTTTTTTATGAAGAAATGTGTTCTCCCATTTTTAAAGGAGTCATTTTAATCTTTCTTTTATTTCCCCATTTAAAAAAATCTTTATTTTTAAATCTCACCTGAGGATATGTTTTTATTGATTTTAGAGAGAGGAACGGAGAGAGAAACATCAATGTGAGAGAGAGACATCGATGTTGCACCCTGACTGGAGATCAAACCTGCAACCTAGGTATGTGCCCTGACCAGGAATCAAACCCACAACGTTTTTGGTGTACAGGGTGATGCTGTAACCAACTGAGGACTGTTTTCCCAGCAGGACTGTTTTCCCATTTTTTATAGGGACGTGAGTACACAAGAATATGTCTGTGTTATAACCAAAATAATGGGACAAACAGAGATTAAAAGGTGGCAACTATCGGGTGTCCTTTCTACTGTTGAGGGAATAATAGTAGAGGACACTCAGTGGCCTGGTCAGTCCATAGTGTTCTGTGAACTTGTGGAGCTAGTGTGGACAGATGTTCAGATGTTTATGTGGCATCTTCCAAATTAGAAGTGGCAGTTCAAAATATTTAAAAGGATCCTGTGGACCAAAACTCACCTGCTGGCAATGCCAGGTCCTGTGCTCTTGGTGGTGTGGACCATTTACAGGTTTTAAGCAGGACAATTTCATGTTAAGTGAATCCATTATTTATTGCTGAATAACAAATGATCCTCAAACGTAGTGGCTCAAAACATTGAACAGTTATTACCTCATGGCTTCTGTGGGTCAGGAATTGGGGAGCAGCTCAGGTGGGTGGTTTTGGTTTAGGGCTTCTTGTGAGATGTTATTCAAGATGTTAGCTGGTGCTGGAGGATCCTCTTTCAAGCTCACTCATGTGGCTGGTGGAAGGAGGGCTCAGTTCCTCCCTCTGTGGACCTCTCATAGAGCTGCTGAGCATCCTCAGGATGTGGCAGCTGGCTTTCTCAAGTGAGGGATGCGGTAGACTGAGATTATAGACAGTGAATTTATAATATGACCTCAGAAGAAATTCCATCACTTCTGTCATATCCTATTGGTCACACAGACCACCCTGGAACAATGTGGGAGGGACCAGACAAGGATGTGAATATCAAGGGGCAAGGATCATTGGTGTCTGGCTATCTTTAAGTCTGGCTATCACACAAAATATTGGGCTAGCATTTGTGTAGAGGATAAATTTGAGGAGGATACTGGTTCAATAGAATGATGATGAGGAGATTTGGCAATTAGAAGAAAGAGAAACTGAATTGACAAATACTTAAAAAATAAAATCATCAGGACGTTATGACTTTTCAATGACTCATTTCTAATCAATGAGAAAGTCTGATAGAAATTTTTCTGGGAAAAACAGTTCAATCCTGAGAAAAACTAAAAGAGCTGAAGAATGAAGGCACCTCCATGGTTGAGTGTCCTCCCATGCACAAAAAGGTTGCTGGTTCCATTCCCCTTCAGGGCACATGTTCAGGTTGCAGGCTCAATCAATCCCCAGTAGAGGGCGTGCAGGAGGCAACTGATGAATGATTCTCATCATTGACGTTTCTATCTCTGAAATCAATAAAAACATATTTTAAAAGAAGAAGAAGAAAAGAAAAAGACTGCTTATGTGTGTTTTGTGACAAAGCCTCAGCGTAGGTGGTGTGTGATGGATCCTGGAAATGCTTTAATCAATGCATGTGAAAGTGAGATGGTACAAAAGAGAGACATCACTGTCTCAACGTGCATTGCTTTATGAGGATTTGCATTTTCTTCTCCCTCTTTCTGTGTATTTCTTTATATGGTAAGGTGCCTTTGAAGAAAATGGTGTCTCCATTTTTGCAGGAGAAAACTGGGTAGGAGAGATGAAAATTAAGTGAGCAAAATTGAATCCACCATGTGACACAGTATTTCAAGGCTGCTTCTTTGAGAGCTGAAGGAAAGTGACAGTCTGTAGCCGAGTGGAGTGGTTCTGCCGTCTACATTTATACGCTCACCCTCACTTCAGCGAGTAGCCGAAAGCCTCAAAGTGCCTGATGGTCCGTTAGTTTTATTTCAAGAATATTCCATGGGCCCTTCTTTTTTCTCCTTTGGACTTTGAAGTTTATTTTGGTTTTTGAGGCTGCCTGCGGATGATGACATACCCTGGTAGGAGCTTGCATGGTAGAGACAGAATATTTATGGTCGAGTTCTTGGTCCCTCACTTTCATTGGACACTACAGATAGAGTTTCACACGGAGGCCCCACGAGTGAGCTCAGCCAGCAATCACGAGAACAGTCCCAGGCAGAGTCATATGTGTTTGCCGTGAGAAGCTTGGAGCAAATAGTGTGATTTGGACAAATAACACCATAGGGGTCTTGGCGGGGTCTTCACGGCTCTGGGTACATTAGTTAATCTGGGTTATTTTGTATCACTTCCATCCACAAGCAGTGCCAGGATTCTGAGTGTTAGATACTACAGAGCTCAGGGAGGGCTCCAGCCAAGAGCTCCATGGTAGCTGCTGAGACATCACTGCACTCTCTCTACCTGCTTCATTCAGGTCAGCAAGCTCTCTGGTCTTCTAAGCTGACTTGGGCTGTGGGAACGCCTGCGAGAGGCCTGAATGATGAGGACCAGGCGTGTCCTGCCATAGTTTCCTCTCAGGGTGTGGCAGCTCGACCTGGTACCTGGCCTGCATTCTGGAGGTCTCTGTTCTTTTCTCCTCCTGCCTCCTCACTCTTCTCCCAACTTTGCTGCCAGAGAGAACCCTTCCTTAGTCTTGAGGAAATCCTTCTCCTCTCTGCCTGGAATCCTCTCTGGGCTTTGAAGCTGATATTGCTGTTAGAAATAAGAAACTTAAAGGTATTGGTAGTTTTCTCTCCTCCACACTGTCACATCCCACCCCTGGCAGTTATATGCAGAGTCACTCATACACTTATGTTTCCATGAGAAGACTCTGGGAAAGAGGGAAATTAAGTGAAAAAAAAAAACCCACATGCAAGGAAAACATTGTTTACTATCTCAAAATAGTGCCTAAATATCAGGGCCTGCTTTCCAGAAGCCCAGCCATGCAAGCCTGAAGCTCCCTTCCCACCAGTAGCCAATGGAGCCAGCTTAGATGCTCTCTGCTCTCCATCAGGTAGCATGGGGTGAGTTCTGAGCATCTACATACTCTCTGGGCTCTAGTTTTCTGCCCGCCTTCTCCCTGCTCCCCTTCCCATCAACTTAAATACATAGGGGTCTGCAGGGCTGTACAACTCAGCTCCTGCCTTGGGTTCTGATGGAGTTTCTCCCTTGGTGAGAAGTGGTTTTCCCTAAGCCCTTACCTAGTTGAGTGGAGCATAGCTGTTCCCTCTAACACTCACTGGCCTGGTCCCCACCAGTGATTTGGGTTTTGCACAGAATATAACAACACAGTTGTAACCATGACACTGTGCTGTCTGTAACTCCAGAATTTGCTTAACACTCCCATCTGTCCTTGGGATGGTTCCTCCTTGTGTATGTTTAGGCCACAGTGGAGCCTCATTTAGTCACTGCAGTTTGGGTTGCCGGCCTTGAAGACCAGGCCAATTCCTGGTCCTCAGTATGAGTACAACTCAGCTTCCTCCCTCTGTAACCTCAGCATTTCTTAAAGTTGGAATGAGCACAGTTGAATTCTTGACATGGAAAATGATGCTAGTCTGTAGTTGCATCCTAGGATTATTTGTTAGGGGTTTGGGCAGGGCTTCAAAGCCAACAGCCATCTTCCATGCCTAAGGAGATAAAAACATTACATGTATTTCTAACAAGCCTGTTTTAGAGAACGTAGCTTAGGTATGGGGGCCAGAGGGACTTGCTAGTGCCTTCCTCCAAACTTTGAACCTTAGAAAAGCCCACCCAAAGGAAATGGTCCCCATAGAGGAAACTTGCTCATCCAGGTCCCTGCATCTCACTGGACCAACAGGGTGACAGTCTTGTCCTGGGACTGTTTCAGTTTAGTCCTGAATCCCTGTATCCTATAAACCCCTCAGTCCCAGCATGCTGGGGCAGCTGGTCACCCTAGACACACCCACCTCCCAACCTTAGGACTGAGTTGACCAAAGTTATGATTAGGATTTGGGAGCTTTTAGGCACAATCAGGCAGAACCAAATTTCATTTTCGGTTTTCATCTTTGAAATAGTATGACTTCTTTTCACTAAATAGTTATTAGGAAAGCAATATATGTATGCGCTTGGGGAATAATTTAAACAGGACATAAGAGTACAGTGTAAAAGTGAGAAGTCACCCTCCATTTCCACCCTCAATAGTTTCCCAATGTTGGTGTATTAATAGTCCTTACATATAATCTTCTAAGTTGCTTTTTACAGTAATATATTTTGAAGTCCTATCCCAAAGAGTACATATAAATTTATCTAAATTTAGAAAAAATGATGGTATAGTCTTCTTCCCACTAAAGAACAATATCCAATTGGCCACTAGTGGATATTTAGCTTGTGCTTAGTTTTCCGCTGTTACAAGCAATCTGTAACGAATAATATTGTAAGCACATTTGTGCACATACACCTGTCGGAGTAAAATGATAGGAGTAAAATTGCGGAGAGTAAAATGATGATGGTCCAGGGTATGTCCATTTTACATTCTGACAGTTGTGTACACCAATTTACATTCCTATCAACAATGCATGAGAATGACTGTTTTTGAACTCTCTTATCATCTCTGGGTATTATCAGACTTCTTCATCTTTGCCAATCTGATAGTGAAAATGGGAAACTATAATTTTATTTGCATTATTTTAATTTTAAGTTAGGCTGGACCTCAGTTTTATATTAATTGGCCACCTGTCCAACTTTTGTATGTGTGTACTAATTTTTTATACCCTATTTTTTCTTTATGCAATCCGCATGCTTTTGATTCTTAAAATCTATAGTTTTAAAATGATTTTATTTGGTTTCTTCAGCATGAATTGGCTTTTGTTGTTCTTTGAGGGTATTGACTATTTACATTTAAGGACCTAAATCTCACCGCAGCTCAGGAACAGCCAGCCAGCAGCTCATGGGATCCATTTCACATTACCAAGTTAGATTTGTTATATTTAATTTTTTTAAATCTCAATAGAATTGTTTCTTCAGGAAGTAGATAAATAACATGGGTCAATTAAAAAAAGAAGATACTGTGGGGACAGGTAAGTTTTTAGGGAAGAAATGGTAATATAGAAAATTGGAATGCACATAAGACAAAAATCTAAGAACCCTTAAGCTCATGGGGTTCAACACTTATGATCTAAATTTATATTTCATTCTAGCTTCTTCTAGTTATATGGAAATCACTCCATTTATTTTCTGTCCTTTAAGTTCTTCATCAGAGAGTCAATTAATATTTCTTAATTTAATCTAAATAAAACATAGTACAATTAAAATTTTTCCAGACTAGGGGTTCAGGGTAGATGAATACTTAGTGTGATTTTACTATAAATTAACTTTAGACCTTTGACCGCTTTGGAATCAGTTTCCATTATTGTAAAGTTGAATCTTTCAGCCCTAAAATGTAAATCTTAAGTGATATTAGTTGTTGTCAAAGCATGGGTTACATCTAGTAGCTGAGACACTTTAATCTCTGAAGAATATGAACAAAATCTCCCAACAGCCTCCTTTTTCAATCAAACCTGACCTAGGGCAGTTGTGGGAACAAATACAATGTTAGCAAGGCTCTGAGTCTTCCCTTAGAGAGTGACTGAATGCCAAGTTTCCCCAAAGACCTGGTCTTTTATATTTTGAGAATGGCCGCATGGTTTCTGGTGGCCTCTGAGGTTCTGCTCAATGGCTGGCCATCCTAGCTTACCAAGGATTGGTCCACCTCACTCCTTGCGGTCATTCCTGCTGAGTGCGGTGATTTTTGTGCATATGTGGTTGGTTATTTTCTCTCTGGATGTTCTCCCTCTTGTCTCTGTGTGATCTTCATTGCTTCCCCCAAACGGGTGCTCTAGTAACTGCTCTATGAAGTGAGGGCTCCCTCAAGTGACTGTCCTATCAGAAGCCCAGGTGACCAGACTGACAAGATCCTTTCTAAAGCACTCCTTATTGTTGTAGACTTAGAGTCTCTATTCCTAACTCACAGTTTTACACCTAAAAGTGCCCCTGCTACAGATGACTGTTAATGGAATCCATGCCTTATTCTCCTCCCACTTTTGATGTCTTCTCGACCCAATAAGAACTGTCCTCCAGCTGTTTGAAGAGGGAGTGCCCTTAATTTTGATATGATGGGCACTGACTAGAATCCCACATCTCTACATCTTCTCTTAGGAGGCTATCACCTAAGTCATAGTTCGCAATTTTCATTACTTGATAAATCGTACCTATAAGGGAACTAAAGTAGACATAGTTTCTGGTCCAGAAACCTCATTATTTCAAAATTATGGACTTGATGAATGGTTCCATTTCAGTGTTAGAAAATATACACTGCCCCGGCTGGCATGGCTCAGTGGTTGGGCATCAACCTATGAACCAGGAAGTCATGGTTCAATTCCTGGTCAGGATACATGCCTGGGTTGCTGGCTCGATCCCAGTAGGGGGTGTGCAGGAGGCAGCTGATCAATAATTCTCTCTCATCATTGATGTTTCTATCTCTCTCTCCCATCATCTCTCTGAAATCAATAAAAATATATTAAAAAGAAAACATACACTGGATACTGAATTCATATCATTTTAAAAATCAACTCACTTAGAATCTTTTTTTTCTTTTTGGTTAATCCTCACCCGAGGATATTTTTTCCATTGATTTTTAGAGAGCGTGGAAAGGAGGGTTGCGGGGGATACAGAAAGAGAGAAACATCAATGTAAGAGAGATGCAGAGACACATTGATTGGTTATCTCCTACACGAGTCCTGGGTGGTACGTGCCCTTGACCAGAATCAAGGCTGGGACCCTTCAGTCCACAGACCGATGCTCTATCCACTGAGCGAAACTGGCTAAGACTCACTTAGAATCTTGATGAGAAGACAGTGATGAGAAAGATGATGTAAAAATCCTCAATGTGATAAAAATTTTATGAGTTAGTTTTGTTTAAGAGGGAATAAAATTTTGTTTTTCACACACCTGAATTTCTTTGGAGGCTTAAAGGACACTAGAACAGATTATCAGAGAAATAGGGGATGTCTTTCTCTGAAGAAGTTTGAGCTAATAGGCTCAGTTCTTTTCCATCAAGATGTGTAGGTGTGGTTCTTTCTTGGGTGGGTGAGACCCTGCTAACTTTATGTTGATATGAAAAATAAATTAATGATTACTTCCAACAGTGCTGCAGGCATTCAGCTAACGATGTCTTTATAGAGGACAAAGTAGTCAAGAATCAGAAATAGCATGCCACAATGAAAGGGACCTGGGCTTGGAGAAAGAAGTAAGGCAAATGGCTGATGAGCAGTTGACTCACAGCATATCAGGTTCCCATCACACGGCAGAGCACTCAATTCTCCCTTAAAACTACTGGCCTGTCACTGAATTCCACGTTGCCTGATTCTTACTTCTCTTGGCATGATTCTCATTATTTGTTAGATGGGACCTATAATGGAACTAAAATAGACGTATAGTTTCTGTGAGTAATTAAGGTTCACGGGACACAGAGACAGAGTTTTAAAAGCCATGGGAAAAAAATAATCACAGAATGCCTGAGACCATGTGTGAGTTTTGGTGATAGAATATGACTTTGGCTTTTGATGTGAATCTCTGCTATTTGGTCGTGGCTCAAGGGCATTAGGCACAAGTAATGAAACAGGGTTGTATCATGTCAACTCATAGAAACCTACCCCAGAGCAATAAACACCGTTAGAAGCAGGAAAACTGCCTCAGCTAGAGATTAATGGGAACAAGAAAGCATCAAAGGGACCTGATCCGGTCCATGCGTGTTCAGCTACATCCCTTTGATTTTGGTCTGTAGAGTTAATTGCACCTTTGATTGGACTTACATCTTAGACCATTTAGTAAATGTTTACATGAACTAGATGCTTCTAATCATTGTGTTTATTCCATAGTTTGTGCGTAATTTTGTGAAAAAATTTATTTTCATGTGTCTTGGTTTATTCTCTCTGGCTTTATAGTTTATCTATAATTATGATTTTAAAAACAGCTTTATTGAACTATAATTGATATACAAAGAGCTGAACATATTTAATGTATACAATTTGATGTTTGGACATATGCACATACCCGTGAAACCATGACCACAATCAGTAAACAAAGCCATCATCTCTGAAAGTTTCTTGGAGACCTTTCCTTTTTATTTATTTACTTATTTTATGATGCTAAGAGCCCTCTTAACAAAGTTTTTAGTGCACAATACAGTATTGTTAACTTTAGGCACTAAGTTGTAGAGCAGATCTCTAGAACATACTGGTTCTTGCGTAACTGAAAGTTTATACCATGAACAAGTCCCTATTCCTGCCCTTTCCTCAGCCCCTGGAAACCACCATTCTACTATCTGTTTCTATGAGTTTATTTTCGATACCTCATACAAGTGGGATCATGCAATATTTGTCCTGTGTCTGGCTTATTTCACTTGGCATAATGATTTCCAGGTTCATCCATGTTGTTGCATATGGCAGGATTTCCTTCATTTTCAATGCTGAGTAATATCCTATTGTATATATAACTTTGTTACCCATTTTATTTATCCACTAGAGGCCCCGTGCACAAAATTCATGCATGGGGTGTGGTGTCCCTCTGCCCAGCCTGCACCCTCTCCAATCTAGGATCCCTCTCACAATCCAGGACTGTTGGCTCCCAACTGCTCGCCTGCCTCTGCCTGATTGCCCCTAACCGCTTCTGCCTGCCAGCCTGATCACCCCCTAACCACTCCCCTGCTAGCCTCATTGATGCCTAACTGCTCCCCTGCCAGCCTGAGTGCCCCTAACTGTCCTCGCCTGCCGGCCTGGTCACCCCTAACTGTCCTCCCCTGCAGGCCAGGTCCTCCGCAACTGCTCTCCCCTGCAGGCCTGGGTTTCCCCCAACTGTCCTTCCCTGAAAGCCTGGTTGCCCCCAACTTCCCTCCTCTGCCAGCCTGGTCACCCCTAACTTCCGCCCTGATCACCCCTAACTGCCCTCCCCTGCAGGCATGGTCACCCCTAATTGCTCTCTCCTGCAGGCATGGGTTCCCCCCAACTGCCCTTCCCTGCAGGCCCAGTCGCCCCCAACTTCTTTCCTCTGCTGACCTGGTCACCCCTAACTGCCCTCCCCTCCTGGCCTCATCACCCACAACTGTCCTCCCTGCAGGCCTGGTCCCTCCCAACCACCCTCCCCTGCTGACCTGATTGCCCACAACTGCCCTCCCTTGTGGGTCTGGTCCCTCCTAACTGCCCTCCCGTGCTGGCCATCCTGTGTCCACATGGGGGCAAACATCTTTGAAACATGGGGGCAGCCATCTTGTGTGTTGGAGTGATGGTCAATTTGCATATTACTCTTTCATTAGATAGGATTTATTCTGTGATGGACACTTAGGTTGTTTCCATGCTTTGCTATTGAGAATAGTGCTGCAATGAACATGGGGGTGCAGATATTTCTTTAAGACCCTGATTTCAATTTATTCTTTAGTTTGTACCATCTAGCATTCCTCTTGAAATTCCTCCTGTTGGGTGCTGTGTACACTCAGGTAAGCTTGCACCTGTTTCTGCTTAGTTCTTAAGTACCCATGTCTCCTTTATTGTAAATTTCTTTTCTTATAAAAACAGTAATAGCATGTCACTCTATTTTGTACTATATGTACTAAAACATTGGGGAATGGGACAAACAAATTTGGAACATAGGCCCAGAAAAAGCATATATACAAAGTCATTTTCTTTTACAACTTAAAAAATATATACTTTTCACAAAATCTGTGATGTCTGACCATATCTGCATGAAGTTGAGCCACTTATATTAGCCACTAGCAGTCACAAGAATGTCACAAACAGCAGAAGACAGTGTTTTCAGGATATTCTCTGCCTCCATAGGGTGTAAGTACTAAAGATTTGTTGTTGGACTGGAAAATAAAATGTGCTGGATTCTCAGGTGTGTTTACATATCTTGAGGATATCTGTCTCCACCTTTTATGTTTTCCTGTTGCAGCACATTTTTAAAATTTTGAAAGTCAATGGAAAAAAAATCTTTGAAGTTTATTGAAAACAAAACAAAATATTACAACTTTACAGAAAGGTGCTTTTGTATAACCCTGGAAAAATATTAACCAGGAAGTTTGGGATTCCAATTTTGACTTAATGGTGACAACATTTGAGGGTGCCATATATCTTATTTTATAACATTGCCATAGTATTTATGTTTTATCTTTTTTGTTGTTGTTGTTTCAAGAGTTTGTCTATTTCTTTTTTTAAATCCTTACCCAAGGAGAATTTTTCCATTGATTTTTAGAGAGAGTGGAAGAGAGAGGAAAGACAGAGAGAAATATCGATGTGAGAGAAACACATCGATTGGTTGCCGCCTGTACATGCCCTGACCAGGGCTCGGGCCAGGGAGGAGTCTGCAACCGAGGTACTTGCTTTTGACCAGAATCAAACCTGGGACCCTTTGGTCTGCAGGCCAATGCTCTATCCACTGAGCCAAACCGGCTAGGGCAAGCATGTCCAACTCATGGCCCGTGGGCTGCATGCCTCGTTTATTTGGCCCATGTTAGCCTTTGAGTTGAACATGCTTGGGGTAAGGGGAGTTAGTCTATTTTTTAAAGGCAGCTATTAGGTTTAAGTTGAACTCAAAAGATTTCCATTTCAATTGTATTTTCTTTCCACCGTCTTTCTCTTTTTTTTCCTATTTATTGTTCTTTTTGAAAATTTTAGTTGATTGCTTACTTCTCTTTGTTTTATCTCATTTGTAATGATAGTGTTTAAAGCTGTGAATTTTTCTCTGAATACATACTTGACTATGTGCTTTATTTTTTATCTGCTATTCTCATTTTTGTTAAATTTATAGCTTATGATATTGATTTTAGTTTAAACCAATGGTTATATAGAATGTTATAATTTTAAAGTGTTTCCAAAAGTTGTTTAACCTCTTACTTTCAAAGGTAATACTAAAATCTCTCCTTTACCTTGACTCCACCAGGAAATAAAATATTGCAAAAGTATTACTTTCTCTCTCTGCTTTCAGTAATATATTCTGAGACTTTCAAAGCAAATTATTGTCATTAAATTATTATTTTTGGTCTTGCATATGTTTTCTTCTGCACTGCCAGTAGCCCACTTAAATTCATCCACCATATAATTATCTTATTTTCCACCCAATTAATGTGGCTTATAACTTGCCCTAGTGTATATTTTAATTTAGCTCCCTTAAAAAATGTATGTAATTTCCATTCATTTCATCCAGCATCTTTTTCACGGAAGCCTTTCTCTTTGCACTTCTCTCTGCACTGTTTCTCAGGGGTGACATCTGGAGCTTCCTCCTTGCTTTGCCTCCCTCACTCCATTTCCTCAACTGTGCTTCTGTTGCTGTCATAAATATTTGACTGAGGTAGGCCCCCTGGCTGTGTCTTCAAGATGCTGTTCCACTGCTCATTCTGAAGGGCTTTCCCACGCTCTGTTTGGGTGCGAGGGTCTTTCCTTCCTTTCTTCATCCTCAGGTGCAGTCATGGAGACCCATGGTTTCCCTAAGCTTAAGTCTCTGAACTCCACATGCCCTTATTTGCCATCCCCTTGAGTGCACTCCTGCAGCTTTTTAAGTATAGAGGGAGGCTTCATTGACCTTTACAATTTCAATATTCAGCATCTATGCCAATCGTGCCCCCACCCTCCTTAGACTCCTTAGTTCGTTCTGGGGGCTATGCAAGGTCATACAAACTTTCTTTTGGCCTGAATTTATCTCAGCTGAGTTCTCTCTGCCTTGGAGTTGGTATAGACATTGTCCACATGCTGGAAATAGAAATGTAACTCTGTCAGACCTTGTTCTAGGTGGATTTTTTTTTTTAACGAGTATTCCCTGCATCTTCAAGGTTGCTTTATTGAAAAGGGAATTACGGCTTCCTCAGTGCTATGCTGAGATGGCCACAGAAACAATAAAACAATAATAATATTACCACTGGTCCCAGTCACTCAACAGTGGTGGCAGTGAGTTTGTGAAGGCCTTTCTGGCTACTAAGCACTAGGCATGACTGACTGACCTGCTTTATATTTAATGCACTCTGCGTGACAGATGCCATCATTCCCTCCTATTTAAGATGAGAAGGTGACGTGCCCCCCTAAGTCAGCCACACAGCAGGTAAACAGTGGGTTGGGATTTTATCCAGGCAGTTTAACTCTAAAATTAACTCTAATAACCAGGCACTGGAACTAGAAAGGATTTTACATATTTCTGAGTCTACTTCTGGAACATAAAAATAAAACTGAACAATGTCGTGGAATTAATAAAAATCTTTTAATGGTGAACTAGTGAAATGAAATGATGGAAAATTAAAATTCAGTGACTACTAGAGAAAGGTACTAAAAAGAAAGGCAAATTTTTGGAGTACTCCCATGGGATATTAATGATGAAAATTAACCAAACTAATCAATATATGAAAAAGAGTTAAGGAATAATTTTTTTAACGAATTTTCAAGTTAACTTTCACAAACCATCCTCTTCAATGTTTTTGTTATAACTGACACAACTTTCTAGCAAAACATCATGACTTACAACTGAAATTAAAATGAGATAATAATTTTAAAATCTTCAAATTAGATAATAGAGAGCCATTAGAGAGAAATCAGCCCTTTAACATTTTCCTTTGATAGATTTATGGGTGACAAGAGAAGGTAATATACTCAAACACAAAGTGACACCCATTAAAATGTTGGAAGCCAAAATTAGAAAAACAGTTTTATAAGTAGGGTAACACAATCCCATTTTCCTGCTTTTACCTTTATTTTAGAAGAAAGTGTTATTTTCAAGACCCTAGTTTGAAAAAAAAAAAAAGATCCTTGTTTGGTGGCACTTACGCTAAAGACAAAAAGTCACTTTGGATTCATATCTTATTTGATTTGTCACTACTGAAATTTCCTTTGATCTCATCTTAATTTCTTCCATATTCTTGTGAATTAAAAATCTTGTTTGGTTTTGTTTGTTCCAATGGTTACAATTCATCATCTGCTTTCTTGTTGTCAACAGCTGCAAACATCTTAGAGGATACACTTAAAAGGGTCAATTTTGCGACTCATTTATGTCTTAATTTTGGCAAAGGGAATCTAATTAGTTATAAATCTTTCCTTATGAATTACTGAGATGCAGTTTCCCTTCTTCAGTAACTCTAGATCTGGAATAGCTTTGTTAAATTGAATGCCTCTCGGGGAAAGAAAAAAGCTAGTAATTCCTATGGAGATAGACTCTGGTTGATTTTTGGAGGTGAGGGTTATTGAGTTGTAATAGCCAGTTTAATTCAATTGAAACATATTACATTCTAAATTGCTGTTGAGCATGGTAACAACTGACTGTATTATTTAAACTGCTATGTAACAGCCAATACTTTTCACAAACAAATCTCCAAATGGACCCAAGCATCGGTTAGCTGCCTGATGTGATAAAGCCTTAAAAAAAAGAAAAAGGCTATGTATCTGGTTTACTCAGCTGGAGAATAGAAAGCATTGTGAGAGATATCATGCTATAATCAGGCAAGGATATAAATAAGAAAAAATTTAAGAAATTTACTTGCCTCCTTATTGTGCCTCTGTATTAAAAAAAGATCTGAGGAAGGTTTTTAAAATGCCTATAAGGAACCAAGTGTTCTAAATCATCATTGTACAATCTGTCTACCTGTATTTCTATTTATACACTAGAGGCCTGGTGCATGAAATTTGTGCACGGGGGTCCCTCAGCTCAATCTGCACCCTCTACAATCTAGGAGCTCTCAAGGGATGTCCTACTGATGGCTCAGGCCCACTCCCGTGTTTCTCTGCTCTCTGCGGGGCCTGGGGGTTTCACTGTAGCCATGGAGATGAAGCCCCCATGCCCTGCTGTCTGCTCTCTGCCTGCTGCCACCATGTGAAGGAAGCCCCAATGCCCTGCAGTGTGCTCTGTCTGCCAGGCCTGGGGGCTTCGCCAACACTGACACACTAAGGAAGCCCCCAAGCCCTGCTGTCCAGATTCTGTCTGCCGTGTCTAGGGGCAGATCCAGCTTCGCCTCCTGGTCCCCATGAACCCTGGCACGGGGCTGACGGGCCCAACCGCTGCAGCACTGGTGGAGCGGGAAGACTGGATCTGCCCCCTTTGGAGGCAGATCCAGCCTTGCCGCTTGGTTCCTGCAAGCCTGTCCTGGCTCTGTCTGCCCGCCACTTGGTCTGTGCGAACCCCCTTGGGGCTGACGGGCCCAACTGCTGCAGCACTGGCAGGGCGGGAAGGCTGGATCTGCCCCCTCCGGCAGACAGGCCAAGACACTCCAGCAGTGGGGCTGAGGGGACTGGGCGCCGCCATCTTGTAGCTATGGGGGCTGCCATTTTTGTTGCGGAGTGATGGTTAATTTGCCTATTACTCTTTAATTAGATAGGATGTTGAGTTTTCCTTTGATGAGTTAAAGGCAAACAGCCATCTCTGCTTCACCATCAACTTTGTGAAAGTTTTGCTCATGCCCAGGGCTCCATCCACTGACGGGGAGCAGACTCACAAAGCTCTTCTTGTGGGAATAGTTGTGTGGGGTGCGCACAGAGGGAGGAGAACTGTATGAGGATGTGGGGAGGGAATGGCTCTGACTCAAGCCCAGACAGACAAGAGAAGTGCACCCTCCTTTAATATTGGTCTGACGTGACTTCAGTGAAGGTCATCTTCCTTGGCAAAAATATATTTAAATAACAAGGAAGGAAATCAGGGTAAAGGAAAAAAAAAGGTGGAGTCAGGATGAGGCTTCTAGTTAAAGAGGCGAACCGTAACCCAGCTCAATGTCATATGGAGAGAACACACTTTGTTATGTAATTCTTGGCATCTGTACAATGTCAACACTTATTCCAGGAGGCACAGCTCTTTGTGGTGTGCAGAACTGAGAGAAGGTCTTCTCATAGTTTCATGAAGATGGTGCCCGGGATGCCATGAGTGATGATATCCACAGTAGTTCAACCACATCCATTTAAACACACACATACACACACACACACACACACACACACACACGTGTGTGTGTGTATGTATTTATATATATAAAATAACAAACTCTTTTTTAACATTTGGGGAAATTTATCTCATTCTTTTTATTCCTTGGGCTCTTCTCCCTCAGATTTTTATCATAACAAAATATATTTTTAAGGCTTGAGAGTCTTTTATTGGTTACTCTACACACTTCTCTAGAACAAAGAAAATATACATATAAGTTAGCATTTTAAAAATGTATCTATCCACAAGGTTCTAAATATTAAGCATTTATTCTAGGTGAGTTATAATTCCACATTACAATAAGTAATTGATAAATACGTTATATAAATTTTGATGTTATTCAACAAAATATTACTACAAATTCATCTCTTAATAAGATGAATGAAGGTCTTTTTATCCTCACATATCCTTTGATACAATAATTATCTTGCTTACTGTAAGAATGAGCTAGGAGTCAGCATCAATTCCATTCTTATTTAATGTCAAACATTGAAAACCTATGTTCTCATAAATAATAGATGGTAATAAAAGGAATTTTGTTAAAACTTCTTCACTCAATTCACTGAAATTTATATGATCAAAATCATATAGTAATATTCCATCAAAAATTATTTTGAATAACCTTAAAATATGATCAGTACCTTCTTTAACATCACAGAAAGCAAAAAGTTAGAATATATCCGGTAAAAAAAATTGTTATCCTGTTATCAAAAGCTTTCTTGTATTTTCTGAAATATATATTCCAAAATAATATTTAACAAGATTTGTCAAGTGAATTTCCCCCAAAAGTACCTTGTTTAATTTGATATATTCATAAGCATTTGTGAAAATCAAATTTTGTGAATTGTATTATAGTATAACAATTTTTAAATAAAGTGTCCAGGTCTATGAGTACGACTGCACAGGTTGTGTCCTGCACAACTTAACGGGATAACATTTGCGTAGACTCCAATACAAATGGAAGCCCTTGGATGTACACAATGTGGCAGCCCCAAAATGCTTTGTCTTATTTGTGCTTTAAATACGTTTTTCATTAAAATACTAACATGACTCAGTTTGTGGAAATAGCCTTCATGTTATCTAATTAACCAAATGAGTCATTGTCAACCCAATCAAGTCAGCCTCATTTCTGTCAGGGAAAAAAAAAGTCTGACTTCATTTCCAATTAAGCAGTTAGCCGGTGTGGCTCAAAGGTTGAGCATTGACCTATGAACGAGGAGGTCAAGGTTTGATTCCCGGTGGGCTCGATTCCCAGTGTGAGGGGTGTGACAGGCAGTTAGCTGATCAATGATTCTCTCTCATCATTGATGTTTCTATCTCTCTCTCCCTCTCCCTTCCTCTCTGAAATCAATAAAAAAAAATATTTTTAAATGATAGGCATCCCTTGACCAACAATCTTACTCCTGAATTCCAACCTGGACACAGAGATAATTGGGGCAGAGGTGTCTGCTGCAGGCTGCCCAGTGCGTGAAATAAACTGCCTTCAGTTTCAATACCTTTGCCTCCATTGTCCTGGGCTCCTTCTCCTGAGCAGTAGGAAAGAGTGTGCCATGGGCCGGATCTCCCATCTGGTGGCCAGGTCTCTGGGAACTGCCTGGGGATGACGTCCTTACTGCTGGATCAACATTTTCTTTTCCTTTCTCAAGAATAATTGTTGTTTTTCAGTTAGATTTTCACAGTGGCAATAGCTTTGGCTTGTTGTCCTTCCGAAATTCAGGAGAGTTGTCTGTTTTTCAGGTGCTGATAAATCTAGGGGTTGAAGTTATTAAGAAACAGATTCGTCCACCTGCAGTTCAAAGTGGCATTCTGTCTAAAGGGTTTACCTTCATTAGTAAACAATACTTAATTCTGAATGCAGGACAATGCACTGTGTGTTTCTTAAGAATCATTTATGGACATAATCAGGCTTCTTTGTTGGCACTGTCGTGTGGATCACGCTGGACTATGTCATTTTATCACCGGCCATCAGCTCAGGCTGGGCAGTTGGCACAGACACTATACAAAGTCCTGAGGGATCTGTTGCTGATGTGTAATAACTTCTCTAATCTGACTAGACTTTGACACAAGTTACGGTCTCAGCCTCAGTTGTTCAAAATGATAAAACTGCTCTCCAGTGTTTTCCTCCACAGGAAGTAAATATTTACCAAGTTATTTTATCCCAGCTTTGTCTATGAACTTTACCTTATGCTTCGGATAGGTGCTGGTCCCAATACCCTTTGCTCTCCAAGCTCATACCTGCAACAGCCTCGTTGCCATTTGCTGTGAATTCACCCTCCATTCAGTAAGTGGGCCTGGGCAGGGCTGAGTTGTAGAGTCTGTTCTGAACTGGAGTCCAGATCGCAATGGAGGAGGGTGGCAGGGATGTCTCACCAATACCTCACACTCACTCAGTCCAAACCTGAGCTTATTCTGGACTTTGCCCAGAACGGCTTCCTCCTCTGGTCTCTATTTCAGTTTTGGCACCACCTCTCATCTATTCCTTTATTCTTCTAACAAACATTTGAAAATGTGCAACCTAGAGAAAGATAAGGTAACACATGATCTCACATATGTGGAATCTAATGAACCAAATATACTGATGATAAAAAATAGACCCAGAGACATAGAAGCATGAACAGACTGCAGAACCTCAGAGGGAAGGAAGGGGAGGGTGAGTGGGAAAAGACCAACCAATGAACTTGTATGCAAATATGCATAACCCGTGGACACAGACAATGGAGTGATGAGGGCTTTGGGCGGGGGTTGGGGTGGGGGGAGGATAGGAACGGGCTGGAAGAGGTTAATGGGAAAAAAGGAGGACCTATATAATACTTCCAACAATAAAGATAAAAAAAGAAAACAAAATGTGCAACTTATTTTTATTCTATTACTTAGCGTTAGGGTTTTACCAGTATATTTACACTGTAAATATGAGAGGATTCAAATATAAAGTATAATTTCATTGGGCAAAATCTATTTCTAAGCACCAGTGCCAAGAAAGGAATAGTTCTTACTTTCCCCGAAATCATCTGATAAGTTGCTGGGTACTATTCCATTGACGAAGCCTCTTATCCCTTCCAGATATCATGAATGTAAACAAACGTATTTTGTTAGACATTAAGAAAGTTTGGATAGCTGTGGTTGGTGGGGGAACATGGCATTTTAGGGCAGGTGCAAGCTCTGTAGATATCTTCATATTATACATCAGAGTCAGCCATAGATGGCATCTATTTTTTTTTTTTAGTAACTCTGCTTTCTCTTTATTTTTTTAAAAATTTCTTTATTGATTAAGGTATCACATATTTGTCCTCATCCCCCCATTCTCATCCCAAACCCCTCCCCACGCATGCCCCCACCCCCCTGTTGTCTGTGACCACTGGTTAGGCTTATATGCATGGCATCTATTGATATGTCAGCTATAATACCATAGTTACAGCAAGGGCCTTTCAATCAGAGATTGTTTTATCTGTTTCTTCATTACATTGTGATTTTGCTTCGTCAGAGCAACTGCTTTAATAAGTAGAACTCTCTTCAAATCCTTTTAAAAACAAAAGCTTAAAAAAAAAAACCAGAAAATATCTTTTACAATTATTTACCCACCTAGTAATTTTTCTGGAAATAGGCAACATAAAAAAAAAAGGGGGGGGGGAGAAATGTGGTACTTGCATCCTCCCACAACCACATCAAAATTACAACTAAACTATAGAACAACCATCATTCAGAACCGCCTGAAATCTAGCCAAATGGAAATCCTACAACTAAGTACATAAAGAAGAAGCCACATCAAGACTGGTAGGAGGGGTGGAGATGCGGAACAGGCTGGTCCCATACCCACGTGTGGAGGATAACGATAGGGAGGGATTTCTCATCTGCGGCCGTCCCCTCTGAGGAGTGAGGGGTCCCAGACCTACATCAGGCTTCCTAGCCAGGGTTCCAGTGCCAGGAAGATAAGTCCCTATAACTTCTGGCTGTAAAGCCAGTGGGGATTGAGGCTGAGTGAGAGGGAGAGCTGCTGGAGTCCCAGGTGTTCCTCTTAAAGGACCTACATGCAGACTTACACAGACACACTTCTGAGTTCCAGCACTGGGGAAGCGGCTCAAAAAGGCTCAAGGGAAATATAGGAGGAACTGAACTGTCTGGCATCCGAGTGAGAGAGGGAGAGGCAGCTTTATCCCACACAGAAGTGCTGGCAGAAACTATTGTTCCTTACTAAGCCCTTTACCCATAGAGACAGCAGACAGGAGCCATATCCGATTTCCATCAACCTGGCTATCACTGTTCGTCCTGCCCTGGTGATTCTCTGAGACCCCAGCCCACTCAACTTGCAAGTCCACCCAAGTTTGTTTCCAGTGACTTTTCTATACAAATAGCCTGTCTTGGCTCAGGCTTCAGACTTTCCTAAAATCTCTGAAACAAGGAGCATCTGACCTTGACATTCCCTGTACCTCTTGCTAAGTGGTCCCAGGCCTGGCCCTGGTGGCAGCTGGCCTTGCTTTGCAGTTTGACCTCCCTTGTGCACCTCAACTGCTGTTTTTCTCTCACCTTATATTTGCTTATTTTTATTCATTTAAGATAATTTCTACAATGCTTACTTTATTATCAACTAATGTTCTTAGCCTTTTCTAAGTATTAAGTCATTTGATTGTTATAATAATCCGTGAGGCAGATATTGATATTGCACCCATTCTACAGATAAGGGGACTGAAGATTTGACTCCAGGCAAAGTTGCTCAGAGTTTGTGGTCTTAGAAGTTACCATCCACCATCTCACCAGCATCTTCAGATTTCACTGTTTGTACTTCTACAGCCTACATTTAGATTAAGGTGAGTTTTAGGGAGGAAGCAGGACATAGGTCAAAGACTAAAGCAGATTTGGGTTTTACAGTTCTGGCCTGTCCCTTACTAATTGTGAAAAGTATGGGTAGACAGAATCTTGGTCCCAGGAATATTCCACACCCTAATTCTCAGGACTGTGAAAATGATGAGATATCAACACTTGTGAGTGTGTTACCTCACATGACAAAAGGGACTTTGAGATGTAATTAGGGTTACTAATCAGTTGACCTTAAAATAGGGAGATGATTCTGGATTATCCAGGAGGACCCAATATAATGACAGCAGCCCTGGAAAGCAGAAGCAGGAGAGGAAGCCGAAGAGACTCAAAGCATGAGACGTATACCATTGCTGTCCGAGATGGAGGAGGCCAGGCATCAAGGAAATGGGGAACTCAGTCCTACAAGAGCAAGGGACTGAATTCTGCCATCAACAAAACTGAATTTGGAGGCAGGTTCTTCCAGAAAGGAGCACAGCAAGTCAACACCTTGATTTTTACTTCGTAAGCAGTCATGCTGTCTTGGACTCCTCACCAAAGAACTGGTGTTTGAGCTGCTAACTTTTTGGAACTTTGTTACACACAGCAGCATGCTAATACAATGACCTTGGACAAGTTCCTGAACCCTGCTGCGTTTGTCCCATCTGTACAGAGGCGCTAATGGTATGTTCCCTGAAGATTAAATTAAGTCATTATATGGCAGTCTAGTAGGGTACCCAGAACCTAGTAAAAGTTCAATAAATGTGGTCACATTTTACAGGTATAAAAATAATTCATTGTAAGAGTGAAGAATGAAACAGAGAAACTCTGAATGAGGGAAGTGTCACTTTAACTGAATTTCAAGGATTAGACTGAGTTTTTATAGACAATTTAAATTAAAATTAAACCAGTAAAGAATTGTGAGGAGAAAACTCCACGGTTTACCCAAATCCATCATGCATTGCATGCAAGTATGAATTTGCATTTTAATAGGCAGAAGAAAATTAACTGATCTCAGACTGTGGCATCTTCCAGAGGCAACGTTCTGCCCTGGAAAATAAAACAGGAGGGGGAAATGGAACTCGGTATAGAATATATACAGTGTTTTATAGCCCATATGTTCATATAACTGACTGGCATGGGCCGGGCTGTTATTTCAACTCTGTACCATGTGCTCTGTATGAGCAACTAAGAGCTTCACTGTTTCTGTGTAAAGCACATGACTGCACCTAAAGGCAAGCATGGGCTCACATTCCCATTTGTGATTGACACCTGATGCATGGGAAATAATAATAGCTTCTGTTCTTCTACAGAACTCAAAGGAAGCCATGAACTGCAACCTGATTTTAAAGTGTTCGTTCAGAGACTACGGTTCTGCTGGCTTGTTGGGAAATTCTAATGAAGAGGCAATCCTGAGTGACAGGGGAGAGACTGTATTAGTTTCCTAGGATTGCAACAACAAATCATCCCAAATCAGGTGGCTTCAGACAGCACAAATGTAATCTCTCACAGTTCTGGGCGTGGGACATCGGAAATCAAGGTGTGGGCAGGGTTGGCTCCTCTGGGGGCTCTGAGGGAGAATCTGTCCCGGGCCTCTCTCTGGGCTTCCCGTGACTGCTAGCAATCCTGGGGTGCCTGGGCTTGTAGACCCATCACGCTGATCTCTACCTCTGCCTTCACATGGCCTTCTCCTCTGCATTTCTCACTTTTATCAGGAGACTAGTCATTGGATTTAGGCCCAGCTGGTAATCCAGAATGATCTCATCTCAAAATCCTTAACTTCATTATGTTTACAAGACTATCCAAATAAGGTTACCTTTGCAGATCCACAGGAGGTTAGGACTTGGAAATACCTTTGTTAAGTGTCATTGTGCAATGTATTACAGTGACTGTTACCTAAAACCTATTGAGAAATAGTATATAGCTTTATAAATGTGGAATTGTAAGAGAAAATATGAAAGTAAATCCAGAGTGACTAATTTCTATGGGTAACATTTTAAGTTTTATAAATTCTCTAACTTGGATTTTAGATAGATAATATAATCTTCTACATGAACAGAAAAGCTTATTCTTAGAAGAAAGAAAGTTAAATCTCTGAACAAAGTTGAACCATGATAGGTAATTGGAATTTATAAACCTCTCTTTCTTCTCCTTACAAAGTTACAACATGAAAAATAAGAAAATATTAAGAAAAAACTACAATTTAAAAATATAAGATATTTTCTACCTTCATTTCAATTTTTAAAATTTTTTGGACATTTATTGGGTCCAAAAATTCTAACTTGTGGTCACGGTGATTCTATATTATTACTTGTCTCCCTACCCCCTGATTTTTAGCACATACGTTTTTGAATCATCTTTATTTAGCAGAGTTTGCATGAGAATAAGCTAATTTCCAATTGTCTTAATAACTTTGCTTTGAGGTAATACATGTAATAGTGCTTTATAATGTAGAATAGTATGCAAATATAAAGTGAATTTCATTGGCCAAAGTAGGTCATGCGACAACATTGATTTTAGGTAGGTAGGGGAGTAACCAGGGCTCAGAAGGAGAAAGAGCTAGAGTACTTGTGAACAGTCCAAGCTACCACAGCTTAGAATCTGAAGCTGATGTCAAAAGAAATGGTAATGTATTAACTACAGAATGTCCATAGATTTCTTGATGCAGGATGTGGATAAATCCTTCTTTGTCTAATGAAAGGTAATTGGCTGTTGACAAGCAAATTGTGTTTGCATCATTATCTCTGGAACTAACAAGAAAGAAGTAGTCTTCCTATCAGAATTTCTTAAGGAAGTGACAAAACTCCTACCGATTGTTCTTCTTTCTTAACTGATAGATAGTTAGAGAATATAATTTCCAGAGCACTGGTAGTGTTCTGGGTAGCTCCAATTATTTGTGGTGTCAAACTAATAGATCGATGGTGTGTGTGTGTGTGTGTGTGTGTGTGTGTGTGTGTCGTGCGCATATATGTTGTGCTAATAATTAGCAAATATATTTGCATATGTTTGAGTTCCCCTCTTTCTGGGCACATGATAAGACTTCACCTCCCACTCCCTTGAAGTCAGGTGTGGCCATATGACTGACTTTGGACAGTGAACTGGTCGGAAGTACTGGATAGAGGCACTGAATTGCCTGCAAGACACTTAGTTCATTGATATCCTTTCTTCCATTGTGATAACCAACCAGGCATGCTCTGCACAGAGGCAGAAATCCACCATCCTGCATTTCTGACTGAGAAATAATGTGGAACAAAGCCCCTAGCAGACCATGGTGTGCAAGCAGCACGAGGAAAATAAACCTGAGATTCGGTGGTGATGACAGATTATGAAAAAAGCCATAAATTCCTCCATCACTTTTGCAGTATGACTTGTTGCTCTTCTCATTAAGGGGGAGACTTTCTCTCTCCACCCCTGAAACTGGGCCGAACTTGTGACTTGCTTTGATCAAGAGTCTGAGGGGGAACTGAGACGTTCCCAGCAAAGGCCTCCAGGGGCCTCGCATCTCTGCTCAACACTCCTGCTGCTTTGAGTCCACTTTGTGGAGCCAGGGACCATAGGGAGAGACCACGTGCAGAGGGAGGCCTGACTGACAGCCAGCATTCACCTCCAGGCATGAGAACAGGATGCTTTGGATTATTCAGCCCAGGTTGGGCCACTATATGACTGTACTGCGTGAGTGACCCCAAGCAAAACTCACAGAAGAACTGCCAGCTGAACCCAGTCCAAAACTGCTGAACTGTGAGTGAATGAAGTTTAGTTGTTTTGAGCCACTAAGTTTGTGTGGTTTGTATGTGGCAATGGTTAATACAAGCAGCATACTAGTACTAGTAAACTTGCTTATCCTGGTGAATACATATGTGTGTGTGTGCGTGTGGTTGCATGTATGTGTTTTATATAAATCTGTGTATGTTATATATTATACATCTCCATGTGTATCAATGTGTTCATGTATAGTTATGAGTGTGTAATATTTACCTGTGTACATATTTTATTCCTGTTTAACAACAGGAATATGTTCTGAGAATTGCACTGTGACACAATTTTGTTGTTGTGTGGACATCATAGAGTGCACGTACACAAACCTGCATGGTATATCCTGCTACACACCTAGGCTATATAGTATACCACCATCATATATGCAGTCTGTCATTGACCAAAGTGTCATAATAGTGCACATGACTGTACACACACACACACACACACACACACACACACACAGATATATGTACATATTAAATTAATTTTCATCAGACTGGGTCAAGAATGTGATCCAGTTTTTATTTTATAAACAAAGAAATTCAGATCTTCACTGAAATTTTCCTCATTTCTATCAGCATAATTTTGGCAGATGGCGAGATTTAAAAAGTCTTAAAAAATGGACTTGAGGAAATCATTCTCTAATAGCTGATTCTTCTATACACAAATGATATTAAAACCAGATTGTGAATTTAGAAGATTGGTATCTTTGTTTTTCCCTCTTTGTCCTGATGCATTCCAGAATGTGCTACGTAGCCCTTGCTGGACGTGACTGAGACCACCTTCAGGGTCAGGAAAGATAGCAACCATTCCCTTTTGGACTTTCGGATCACGTCACTCCTAACTGACACTGCTGTGATTAGTCAAACTGAATCATCTGAGCTACAGTACAGCATGGAAATTCCCTGAGGCTTTGAATATAGAAAGTTTAGTATAAAAAGTTATAAAGACCTTTCTAAATTATTTCATCTGAGGAAGAGGGCTGCCTTACAAGCAGAAACCAGAGTTCAGGCTGATTAGTTTGTACAAGGATGAATAGGGTTGGTTAAAATGGAAAGGTTTTAATAAAAAAGGCAACTTGCATGAAAACTATGTATTAGTTTTCTATTGCTACCATAACATATGACCACAAATTAAGTGAATTAAAATTATACACATTTTTATCTTCTTATTATTTTGGAGGCCAAAAGTCCAGTGTGGGTCTCACTGGGCTACCATCCAGGCTCAGCAGGTTCCTTTCTGGAGGCCCTTGGAGAGAACCATTCCCTTCCTCACTCTGACGTGGCATAATTCAGTTCCTAGAGGGTGTAGGACTGAGGTCCCCATCTCCTTGCTGGCAGCCGCCCTTACACCCTTGAAGCCTCTCTCAGATCCTTGCACACTGTCCATACCTCCCGATCCTTCTCTTGCTGCCATTTCTCTCACTCTCTCCCCTGCCTTCCTCTTCCACTTTTCAGAATTTATGTAATTAGTTTGGGCCCAGTCAAACAATTAGGGTAATTTTCTCATCTCAAGGTATATAAACCTACTTACTTCTGTAAAGTCTCTTTTGCCTTGTAAGGTGACATTTTCACAGGTTTCAGGGGTCAGGACATGAACATCTCAAGGAACCATAATTCAGCCCCCTCCACCAGCCCACAGAGAGCCTTAGGGTGACCAGAGGTGTGGGTCTAGAGGGTCTGTGAACATGGTGTCTCACTTCCCAGGCTGGGCAGTTTGGAGTGTGAGCTCAGGGAAGGAAAAGATGAGGAAATCCTCATATGGCAGGGATTGTTAGGGCATGTTCTGGGTAAGGAAGAATAAAGTTCATATTTAGGCCTTATTTTTTGTTCATTTGTTTAAAATCAGACTGTTTAGTGACAGACTTTTCCATAATACCTTTTATTTATTCTTAGAAAGCATTTTAACTACCTCCTCCTGTTTGGGGACTCCTTCAGAGAAGAATGCTCGGTGTTGTTCATTTCCCCGCCGTGAGAGCCTTGCTGGGGAATTCGGGGTTCAGGGGGTGGAATCTGAGCCTTGACGTTTGAGTCTCTACTGGGGAGTGAGGCAGCCTGAAGGATTTCCCATAACCTCTTGTCCTGACTCTTTGTGGGGAATGATCCTAACTGGTTCTCGTCATTCACACTAAGCACAGGTGATTGGAGAGTGCTACCAGCCAGGGAACTCACTGGGGCTATTGTTTGGATCTCCTTTAGAGGTAGGGAGATATAAAAGGGAGGCCAGTAATAAAGGGAAGGTTTTCTATTGGGTCTGACCCCTTATGACCTAACAAAAATGTTTATGTCATTTGTTTTTTCTTCTAATAGCTTTGGATGGTTATACTATGGGATCGTCACTAGATATATCCCTAATCCTCAATTTCTCATATGTCAGATAGACCTGATTGGGGAGCCAACCAATGTCATGTGTGTATGTGGTATGTGCACTGGCCACCAGCCTGGTGGTTCTCCAGGGTGTCTTCCAGATGGATGGCCTCAGGGTGAAACTGCTCCGAGCTACTGTGCTGATTGTTCTAAGTGGAGGAAGTTAGCCTAGGATCTATTATTAAACTGGAGGCCTGGTGCATGAAATTCATGCATGGGCGGGGCCTCAGCCCAGCCTGGACCCTTTCCAATCCGGGACCCCTCGGGGGATGTCCAACTGCTGGTTTCGGACTGATCTCTGGGATCAGGCCGAAACCGGCAGTCAGACATTCCTCTCACAATCCAGGACCGCTGGCTTCTAACTGCTCACCTGCCTGCCTGCCTGATTACCCCTAACTGCCCCCACCACCAGCCTGATCACCCTTAACTGCCTCTGCCTGCCAGCCTGATCACCCCTTAGTGCCCCCCCTGCCGGCCTGGTTGCCCCATGCAGCCTGCTGTTTGGTTGTTACTGTGAGGATGTTGTGACCAATTTGCATATTACCCTTTTATTAGTATAGATGTGGTACTGCCATCCTTCCCAGGGGGCAGCTGGTCTAGGTCATGAGAGTGTTAGTCATTATTATGAGGAAGCCTTGAAGAACCCAGGCTCCCTCACTGCAGTGGCAATATCTTTAGCAAGAAGGATGCTCCCTATTCCCTGGGCAGAAGTTCCCTGTGCTCTCCTGTAGTCACCATGGGTCTGGATTCATTTGTCTACTTTGAGAGCCCAGGGATTGGTTTTATCAGTTTTCATAGAGGTTATCAGACTTTGGGGGTTTGAGCCTTGCAGGAAAATTAATAACAGACAGATTTATTAAATCTGAATGCCGATTTGCTAATTTGCCACAGGGGATAGACTTTGCAGGCAGAAGGATACTAGTATCCAAGGCAACCTCTGCTGGAAAAGCAGATGTAGACTGAGAGCAAGGGGAATGTGGGGTTTTGTGGGAGGCTATATTCATATTGTGTCTTCTGCGACTTCTGCAAATGAGGCTCTAGTGATTAGAAGACATGTTGTGCTGTTGTGATACTCCTCTGTTTCCCGTTGCTGTAGACTCCCAGCAGGTTTGCCATGAGAATGCATTGCCTCGTACTCGCTGCAATATAGCTGAATAAGTAACAGTTTCTAAATGGGATTATCATCCAACTCTGCTACCAATTACTTCCATATCAATGGGAAGTCATTTGGGATCAGTTCATTTGATCCATGGGTAACTCATCCATTATTGATTGTTTACTAGATTGAATTCCAGAAAGTAACTGGTTCACTTTATTGCAACACTTACTGTGTCTGCAGTGCTACTCACCATGTGGGTCTCAGACCAACAGCGCTGGCTTGATGGACACCCACGGTCATGGTCTATTGAATCAGGCTTTCTGAGGACCTAGTCCAGGAAATGGTTTTAACAAATCTCTCAGGTGATTCTCCTATGTATGAAACTGTGAGAACCATGGCTAAAATGGTTAAGAGCATGAATCCTAGGGCCAAGATGCCTGGGTTTGAAGACTAGATATCCTTGGGAAAATATTGAACCTGTTTGAGACTTAGCTTTCTCATCTGTAAAATGGACTTAATAGTGATTCTTACCATCCAGAGTTGTTATGAGGGTTAGTGAAATCAACACATGTAAAATGTGTTCTGAACAGTACCTGGCAAACAGGAAGCACATTCTAAGTGTTTGCTATTATTACTGCTTTTATCCCAGAGGAGTTAGAGTGAGAATATAGAAGTATCTGCTTTAGTTGCTCTGATTATCTGAGAGCTCAGTGTCTGAATGGTAGTGGGATGTAGATGGAGTGGCTCAGGATATGGCATCTTTCCCACTCATCTGTTCCAAGGCCTTGATCTGACCCTGGTTTCTTTGAGACCACAGGCCTGCTGGTTTTTAAGATCACTTTTATGTTTGACACTCCAATCCTCAACATCTTCCCCATCTCTTGTCCTGCTAGGTTGACATCAGGAGGAGAAGTGTAGGCCAGTGTGCAGACCACTCAGAGCAGGGATATTTGTAATAGAAGCAAAAGGACTCTTTAAGGGAAGAGTGGATCTCAGCCAATTGCTTTGGATTTCAATCCTCAGTAGAGTGGAACTCCAAGGTGAAGCCCACCTACTAGTATGTAGAGATGACAGTGCTTCCATGTTTAGTGTTTTTGGTTCTTTAAAATTATACCAATAAGGCATGTTAATCGAAATAAAAGTTAGAAAATGCCAGATGAGTGAAAGGAAAAAATTACCCATACTACTGTTGCTGGGAGAAAACAATAATTAATCTTTTCGATGTATGTTTCTATAGGTTTTTCTGCATATATAACATTAACTGGCTATTAAAATTTATATTGTGAATGATTTTATCAATAATCATCATCAATATTAATAATTGTAGGTTATTGTGCATTACTGTTTATTATTGAATGGTATTTCATTGTTAACTCATGACTTAACTAATTACTCCTTTAGGTATTTTTAAAACATTTTCCAATCTTACAACCAATGAGCAATGAGATCTTGTGGACACTTGTCTGATAATTTCCTTAGAACACATTCTTAAAGGCTGGATAGCTAGGTCAAGGTAAATGTTGCCAAATTACCTTTCAAAAAAAATTATACCTACTTATGTTTTTCTACCACTAGTGGGTAAAAGTTCCACAATTTAAAATCTTGCAAACACTGGATAATTTTCTTCATTTTAATCTTTCTCAATGTAAAACATGCATTCTCACTCAACAAAACGTTGAAGAACTACTTGCTGAGTAAGACATGTCCTGGGCCCTATGCTGGGCACTCAGGCTCCAGCATGGTCCTTACAGAACTTGTTACCATGGTGATGGCATTGAGTGCAGTAAGGTGAGTGTTGTGCTGGGACACAACATGCAGAGCAGGGGGTCCCAGTCCAAACTGGGAGTCGGGAGAACCTATCAAAGAAGTGGTATCTGAACTGAAATCCTAAGGATTATAGGAGGTTCCCAGACAAGGATCTGGGAAATGGTGGTCCTCAAGAAAGAATAGCAACCCCAGTCACAGGAGAAAGCAGGACGAGGTCAGGGCGGGGCATGTAGTTGTTTTAATTTGTACTTCTTTGATTTCTAGACAGGTTGAATATTTTAAATGTTTATTGGATATACACTGAGTGGCCAGATTATTATGATCTCTGAACGCATAATAATCTGGCCACTCAGTGTGTGTGTGTGTGTGTGTGTGTGTGTGTGTGTGTGTGTGTATATATGAGGCCCAGTGCCTGAATTCGTGCATGGGTGGGGTCAGGCCAGCCTGGCCAGGGGGAGTGGACATGGGTGGTTGGCTGGCCTGCCTGCTGGTCAAACTCCTGGTCGAGGGGGCAATTTGCATATTAGCCTTTTATTATATAGGATATACATCGAGTGGCCCGATTATTATGCGTTCAGAGATCATAATAATCGGGCCACTCAGTGTATATCCTATATAATGAAAGGGTAATTTGCAAATTGACCCTAATGGGGGAACAACTGGGAACAACCAGTCACTATGACGTGCACTGATCACCAGGGGGCAGATGCTCAATGAAGGAGCTGCCCCCTGGCAGTCAGTGTGCTCTCACAGGGGGAGTGCTGCTCAGCCACAAGCCAAGCTGATGGCTGCAAGCGAGGCTACAACCCAGGCTGCCAGAGGGATGTCTGACTGCCAGCTTAGGCCTGATTCCTCAAGGAGCAGTCCTAGGCAGCAGGTGGACATCCCCTGAGGGGTCCCAGACTGCTAGAGGGCGCAGGATGGGCTGAGGGACCCCCCACCCCGAGTGCATGAATTTTCATGCACCAGGCCTCTAGAATGTATGTGTGTGTGTGTTTGTGTGTGTGGGTGTGTATGTATATATATATAAATAAACTTTTTTCTTGTGAATTATGTATTTATATCCCTTGCCTATGTATATATCCAAGTTTGCTTTTCTATTTCTAAGAACCCTTTTATATGAGAAATATATTAATCTTTGGGCAATCACACATTTAAAACAGTGCTTGGTGCCTATGTACTTCTTTAATAAATTGCTTAATTTTTAATTTTTGTTCATTTTCCCTTTGAGGTGTTCAGTGGGATTTTTTTCTTTTCAGTTTTGAGAGTTATTTCTAAAATAAGGATATTAGCTCAGTCTATATAATTATTTCTTTCTGGTTGTTACTCATTTTTTTAAATATTGTTTATGTTCTTTTAGAGCCTACAGAAATTTAAATTAAGTTGTTATATTTGTCAGCCTTTCCTTTAAATATTAAACCATTCTCTACTTAATCTTTTTGTTAGGATATAATTGTCATAAGATACAGTTTATAGGTTGATGAGATTTTACAAATCTATGCACTGTGTAACCACCACTGAAATAATCTAGTAGAAAATTTATCTCATCTCAGAATGTGCCCTCATGTCTTCTTCTAGTCAATTCTCTCCATACACCATGTCCTGACCACACCCCCCACTGCTCTCATTGCTATCACCATAGGCTTATTAAGCTTATTCTAGAACTTGATAAAAGTTCAGTCATACAGAAGGTACTCTTTGTGTCTAGTCCTTTCTTTCCTTTCCTTTCTTTTTTTTAAAAAAATATTTTCATTGTTTGAGATAGAGAGGAAGGGATGTGGAGAAACATCGAGCCCACAACCTAGGCATGGGCCCTGGCCAGGAATCGAACCAGCAACTTCTTGGTGCATGGGATGACGCTCAACCACCTGAGCCATATTGGCCAGGGCGTGTCTATCTCTTTCCACTCAACATAATATTTTGAGATTCATCCATGTTGTTGCATGTGGCAGTAGTTATCCTTTTAATTATTCTTAATAGTGACCTATTGTATGACTGTGTTTCAGTATTGTTATCCATTTAGCCAAATGTCTCTTGGTGGGTTTCTTTCACGTTTTTAGCTATTATGAATCAAGCTGTTAAGAATGTTCTTTTTATAGGTCTTTCTGTGGACATATTCTTTATTTCTCTTGGGTAAATAGATATGAGTGGATTACCTGGATCATAGATTATGCATATGTTTAATTTTGTAATAAGATGACAAACTATTTTTCAGAGTAGCCTTATTCTTTTCATTTCCACCAGTGACAGATGAGAGTTCCAGTTGTTCCACATTTTCACCAACACTTGTTTCATCTTTAATTAATTTATTTGTAAATTTGGAAACAATGGGAATCCAGCTTTATCTTTCCCTGAGGGGTTAGCTACTTATCTCAAAAATATTCTTCAAATAGTCCATCTCTCCATTATTTTAAATATCAAAGGGATTTTTATACATTTTTATTTTTCTGGAATATCCATTTATTCCCTGGAGTTTTGAGTTTTGTTTTTGTGTGTGTGTTTTGTAGTCAGTATAACTCTATTTTAGTTATTATTGCTTTATAATGTATTTCAATATCTGAGAGTAGAAATCATTCATCTTTACTCTTGTTGTTGTTCCAAAATATTTCTGGCTATTCTTATACATTTAATCTTGCTTGAAGTTCAGGATTATTTTTCTAAAATTTTGATTTTTATAAATCAAGGAATGATAAAGGTATTGAGAATAAAACTGAGATTGTTTCAGCCTTCTGTAAAATTTTGCCCAAAAAAATAACAATCCATAATCTTATTTAAAAACGACAACAAAAAAAACAACCCTCATAGCTATAATACTTACATAGCAAATGCAAAAATGGTGGGTGTGGGGTTTTTTAAATTCTATACCTACCTGGAGTTCTGGAGTCCTTTTAATTAGAGCTTCAGGCATCATGGAAATTCTATGGAAAGTAATTTTAGAAGTTGTTAATTTCTTGGGGTCTACTTTTAGAGGGGTATTTACATTTCTTAGTAATCTGCTCCAGATATGTGTATGATGCTCACAAGACTGGACATAGAAATGACCTAGCTGAGCTATCAGACTCAGACCTTGGCTCTGCATCACAAAAGCACCCACCCATGGAGGGAGTGTATTACCAGGAGATCATTTACTAACCACAAAGCCAGCCACAACCTTACCTTCATGCTCAGAAATCACCATGTGACCACAAAGCTGGGTGTTAGAAGAGAGGGTGCTTGTGGCTCACATCAAGGAAAAAACAATGGGCTTTGAATATTTTGGAATCGTTCTTATTTTGGGACTAATTTTCAGAGATATTGGTTAAAATTTTAAAAGTGATGCAATCTCATGTGATCTTGCCTTATTCTGGAGATTAAGATGTTAGGATATTCAAACAGAAAATAATGAGAGCTGGTGAGGCTGTGGAGAAATTAGAGGAGTCAAATTCATAGACAGAATATGGAATGGTGGTTGCCCGAGGCTGGGGGAGTGGGATGGGGAGTTACTGTTTCATGGGAATAGAGTTTCAGTGTTGCAAGATGAAAAAAGGTCTGGAGATGGATGGTGGTGATGGTTGTACAACAATATGAAGGTACTGAATGTCACTGTACACTTAAAAATGGTTAAAATGGCAACCTTTATTTTGTGTATATTTTAGCACAATTGAAATACAGTTTTTTAAAAAGTAAATGAAACAAAAAAATTCTTAGAAAATTCAGAATCTGGAAGACTATTAAGGGTCATTACATTAGTCAGGGTACATTAACTGGGAAACAAACAATCTCAAAATTTGGATGGCTCAATGCAATAAAAGTTTATTTCTCACTCATTTCAGTCCTTAGTGGGTTTGGTGAGGGTGGGGTGAGGGTAGGGGGATATCTGCTCCATTGTTCAGGTTACCACATCCTTTCATCTTGTGGCCCACCCTCTTCTAAATCCTTGTGAGCCACAAGCACCCTCTCTTCTAACACCCAGCTTTGTGGTCACATGGTGATTTCTGAGCATGAAGGTAAGGTTGTGGCTGGCTTTGTGGTTAGTAAATGATCTCCTGGTAATACACTCCCTCCATGGGTGGGTGCTTTTGTGATGCAGAGCCAAGGTCTGAGTCTGATAGCTCAGCTAGGTCATTTCTATGGCCAGTCTTGTGTTCCTCCAGAGGAAGAGGAATAGGGTGAAAATAGTGTTTGAATAATTTTTATGGGCCCCACCTCAGAAAGGAACATGTAAATCCTGGTCATATTCTACTGGCCAGAGCTCTGTCACTGGGACATACTAATGCAAGGGACACTGGGAAACGTAGTTCAGCTGTGTGTCCAGGAGAAAGTGAAGGTCTCAGATATTTGTGAGAACTGCAGATCTCTGCTACAGTTCAGTCACACTAGAAGGGTATCTATAATAATCCTATCTAATAAAAGAGTAATATGCAAATTGACCATCACTCCAAGACACAAGATGGCCACCCCCATGTGGTCAAAGATGGCCTGCAGGGAAGGGCAGTTGTGGGCAGGTGGGGGTGATCAGGCCAGCAGAGGAGGGCAGTTGGGGAAGACCAGGCCAGCAAGGGAGGGCAGTTGGGGAGGACCAGGCCTGCAGGGGAGGGCAGTTGGGGGGACCAGGACTCCAGGAGAAGGCAGTTGGGGGGGGGACCAGGCCTGTAGGGGAGGGCAGTTGGGGGGACCAGGCCTGCAGAGGCGGGCAGTTGGGGGAGACCAGGTCAGCAGGGGAGGGCAGTTGGGGGAACAGGCCTGTAGGGTAGGGCAGTTGTGGGGGACCAGGCCTACAGGGGAGGACAGTTAGGGGTGACCAGGCCGGCAGGAGAGGGCAGTTAGGGGTGACCAGGCCGGCAGGAGAGGGCAGTTATGGGCAACTGGGGAGCAGTTAGACGTCAATCAGGCTGGCAGTGGAGTGGTTACAGGGTGATCAGGCTGGCAGGCAGAAGCAGTTAGGGGCAATGAGGTAGAGGCAGGCGAGCGGTTGGGAGCCAGCAGTCCTGGATTGTGAGAGGGATGTACATCCACCATTTAGACCCAATCCCAATGGAGATCGGGCCTAAATGGGCAGTCGAACATCCCTCAAGGGATCCCAGATTAGAGAGGGTGCAGGCTGGGCTGAGGGACACACCCCCCCTCCGTGCATGAATTTCATGCAACGGGCCTCTAGTCTATAATAATCTATAATAATAAAAGCATAATATGCTAATTAGACCAGACAGCTGAATGACCTTCCGGATGTCCTTCCGGATGAAGCTGGGGCTGTGAAGGCCGAGGCAAGCTGCCACGGCTGCGAGGGCCGAGCTCCTTGCACAAATTTCGTGCATCGGGCCTCTAGTATTTGGTAAGTGTCTTGCTGGGAATAAGATCAACAGTATTACCAGCAGTTGGAATCCTGTGGGAAAGGTATTTCTTATGGGAGCAGAGAGATATGTCTACATCATGGGTTCCATGCAAGATAATATATAGTCCTATGAATATAAATATAATTATGTCAATTAACTCACATTTTTATGTGAAGATAGATTGCTTCAGCAACAGACCTCTGAATTTCCTCCTGACATTTAAGTGAAGAGTGACTGTCATATTGATAGTCAGTATTATGATCCTATCAAGTTCATTTACAGGATAGTGTAGAAAGTCGATTAGCACCAGTGGTACAGATGGGAGTATGGCAAGTCAGCAGCTGGGCCTCCTTGCCAGGTCCCAGATGGCTTTCGAATCCTAGATGCTCTGGCACTAAAGTGGAGTGGGAGTGGATGGAGAGGCCTGGGAGGGCTGTGAGCCCCGGCCGTGGCTTTGGTGAGTCCAATGTAAGTTGCCTCTGGCCTCTGGAGTGTTCCTTATTCTAAAACCCTCACCAGAAAGACCTACACAAAGCTGGAATTGCACTCAAATGGAAAAAGCTATACGTTTATCTGTATTGATATTAAGCATATATTCATAAGAGTTTGGGTATGGGTTATAATCTTTTAAAAATGAAGCCTTTAAAATATATAACAGATTTCTCCATTAAATATAACTACATTAACATGAAAAATCTTCATGAATGTGAATCACTTCCCATCTTTATCTTGTTTTTTAGATCTGGATTTAGCATATTGGGTGATTTTAAGTAACATGCTATTGAATTATTTCACATTTTTCTGCCGGAAATTCTTTCATTTTTACCTCTTTCTGGTTTGGCTATCCTCCTCCAATACAAGTTTTTATCTCCCTCTATACCAGTATCTATCCTATATAATAAAAGGCTAATATGCAGAATGAACAGTTGCTATGATGCACACTGACCACCACGGGGCAGAAGCTCAACACAGGAGCTGCCCCCTGGTGGTCAGTGCACTCCCACAGGGGGTGTGTCACTCAGCCAGAAGCTGGGCTCACAGCTGGAGAGCCCAGCAGCAGTGGTGGGAGCCTCTTCTGTCTCCACAGCAGTGCTAAGGATATCCCACTGATGGCTTAGGCCTGCTCCCTGGGGGGACATGCCCGGAGGGCTCCTGGTCTACAAGAGGGCGCAGGCTGGGCTGAGGGATCCTCCCCCACCCCCAGTGCATGAATTTCGTGCACCAGTTCTCTAGTTTGAATAATAACTGACCCGATTATTTAAAGCAGAAGTCTCTGTACAGGTTTATGTTAATTAAATTTCATAGCTACCTCGAGGACCAATTCAGTGACATATATATGAATCGGGTAAAGCTGATCATTTTGAGAGGATCCATCTGATAGGGTCTGATGATGGAGTCTGGTCAGTTTTTCCCCTTGGGACTCAGCACAACACAGCACAACCTTGGATACTTTTTGTACCCTAAAGTTGTGTTGATATTTTGAATTGTTCAAAACAATAGCCATTATAGGAATTATTTCCCCACCATTCTACAGGCTACACTTTCTAGTAGACCTTCCCACACAATGTCATTGATGAACAGATGTATTTTTTATTTTAAACATTTAATTATGTGTTCATTCAATATTTTTGAGCACCTACTATATATCAAGCACCATCTAGTTACTGGTGACACATCAATGAGCAAAAATTGTTTCCACTGTAATGGAATTTTAGATTCCAGGAAGAAGAACAGATAATGATAAGTAATATGTCCAATGGTAATAAATGTTAGGAAAAACGATGAGGAGAATGAAGCAGGGAAAGAGAAGGGGTACAAAGTGATGGTGGTGTGGGATGAATAATTAGATAAGGCCTTTTTGATGAGGTGACATTTGATCTGCATAGGGGAGGGCATGTGGCTATGGAAGAGTGTTCCAAGCATGAGAAGCCTCAGGCCCCACAGATGGCAACCCATGTACATCATAGGGTGCGCTGTACCTAACAAAACCCAATGCAAAACCATAGGCATGAAGTTGCACCATCCATCAGCAATGTAACAGCTCTGGAGCTAAGGTCTAGGCAACGCTGTGGAAATGCTAGTGTGGATCCATCCACCCTGCATGACCAGCAGTGCACAGAAAATGCACTGCACATGTGCAATTTTTATTTTGCTTTCCCCCACCATTTCTTGTTAGGTGTTTTCAGGGGCAAACAGACACTGATTTGGCGAAAAACAAAACAAAAGATCTGACTTTTTTTAATTTGGAAAAAAGTTTCCTTTGATGAAGATATAAAGGAGTCCAACATATATATATATATATATATATATATATATATATATATATATATATATATATACATACACATACACACACATATATATATATGTATATATATATATATATATATATATATATATATATATATATAGTTCTTAAGCTATGTTAGAGCAGATTTTTTTTCTGTCATCTTACGTAGAAAATTTTCCTACAGCTATACTCTTAATTTATATGTCTTGGGTAAGAATTGGCTGTGTCTAAAACTCTTTCTTAGAAATCACTGTTTTTCATTCCTATACAGCCAACTAATTTTATTTTTTATATAAATGTTTCCAGGACCAATTGCAGACTATATAACTATCTCCATTTGGGCCGTAAACTGCGTATAATTAAGTTTGCTCTGTACCTGCATACTTAGGAGCAGGCCATTATACCTGGGCTAAAACAGACAGGCACATTAACATTTGCTAAGTATTCTTAGTTTTAGATAAGAAATAAATGGCTATTATCTTTAAACTACAGCCTTTTCCCCAAAATGAGGGATGCTAGCTGTGCTGTTGGTTCTGCATCTAACTTTAATAAAATTTTCTTTTGCTGGAAGGCATAGGCAGCAGTGGGTGCAGTTTGCATATTTTGACCTCTCGACAAATGCAAAGCAAATGTGAAAGCGGCTCCACTTTCAATACCCTTTGCATAGCGCGGAACAACTCGCTGGAGCACGCATGTGCATATTTGTGTTTCATTAACAATCCATTTGAGATAGAGGTTGCCCTAGGACAACTGACTTTTGATTGCATTATAGGAAATTGGGAAAATAGACACCGATAACGTTACATTCCAGAGAGGTGATAGAGAAGCCACTCCCCAGGAGTATTTTGGAAAAATAAGACTAGCAAGAGCCTCCCTGAGACACCACACCAAGGTCATAAAATTGGTGTCAGAAAACTTCACAAATATTTTGCAAATATTTCCAACTCTTGCTATTACACTTCTCTATATAACATCATCTGAAAAATAAATAGTGGCAGATAACTTATTTCAAATGCAATTGTCAACAGTTCTTTGAGTAGCCGTATTAACATTCTTAATCCGTCTACTGCTTCCACAGGGTGAGCATAGTGGGTGCCCAATAAACATTTGTTCAACGGACAGATAGACCAGTGCAATGCTAAAGACTCAGGTGTGCCCAGATACTTGGCACATCTGCTCAGTGAAGTAGCAGGCCTTTATAATGGCTTTTCATTGTAAACATGTTCCTACACGGCTTCCGTCAGGTCCCTTTTGGATGAGGACCCTCAGAATTAGGAAAGTATTTCTGCCTCCCTGTCAACAAGAGGGAATTATGGAACTCACCTCAAACGCACTATCAGAACCACAAGATAAAGGAGTTTTAAGTCAGAGTCAGGAGTGAGTGGATGGAACAGAGGGCTTTCCAGATGAGAAAGGCTGGAGAAGAGATGCTTCAAGGATGCCTGGCGTGGGTGGCGCTCCCTCCCTCTCTGTGAGTACCTAGATGGCCTGGCTGGGCCGAGATCCAAATGTTTGTTGGACGTCACTTGACATTATTGTTAGTACAGATTATTCCTAAATGATGGCACAAGTCTCTAGCCAGAAAGGGCAGAGGCACCACAGGAAACGGAGGTTTTCCTTTCGGCAGGACCCTGCCGTGTGAAGAATGGGTCATTCCTCACTCCTGTGACCCTGGCATTGGCAAGTGTGGAAACCTAGCTGAGGTGTGTGGCCTCTTCTTCTGCTTGAGGTGACCATCTCTTGTCCCACAAGGCTCAGTGCAATGGGAACTTCATCTATTCTTACAGAGGACCTGGCCATGGCCTCCACCAGAAAGGTCGAAGGAACAAAACAATTCAACTGCATTGAAAATCTGACAGATAACTTGCAAACAATAAAAGGCATGAAAATAGGTTTCATAAATCAGTTTCAAAAGTAGTTTGCAAAGTAAAATAAGGCCTAAATGTCTGCTCTCGGCAATCTGGGTCAGCACAAGAGATCTGAGCTGCATTAAATATCAGTCTATGGAATTTAGATCGTGTTTTGCTCTCACGGACTGGACTGTTCTCACCTCGTCCTCCACCCCATACCACTGTGTTCCCAGAGTCATATTTACTTTCTCTGTTTTAGATAAAAGTGTGATGTACTTTGAATATATCTGACAACAATTACTTTGGGAATATATTTGATCTCATCCTGTTTTTATAGCCTAAATTGCTTATTTCATGATTGTGTAAATTCTTAGGAGGAAGTAAGTTTTGTAAATTACTGTGTTAAGTCATATCTACAGGGGGGAGAAAGTGTCGACTAAACCTAGGAAAACCCTATTCCTGATTGCTTAATTGTTCTCATTATCCAAATCTCCTCTGCCACAGTAGAATCTCTGATTATCTAAATTATGTTTTGTGCCAGGCAGAAAGAATAGATGTTTTAAATTGATATGATCTATTTAACTACAACAAGACAACATGCAGATTGGTGGATAATTGAGGAAAGATGGTATTTCAGAAAATGAAACTCCTATGTTATCATTTAATATCTATGTAGGAAGCCTTAAGTATAAATGATAGTGACTATGGAAAATTAGAATTAAAGGTTTCCTTTATGTTTTCCTTTCTAATGTATTACTGTTGTAATTTAAAATATGTGGGACCAAATTCACTGTATACAAATGGCGGGAGGGCCTTGGGTACCATTGCTGGATGTTCTTTCCTTTTCAGGAAAGATTGTAGATTCCCATGTCTACACTTCGCACTGAACAGTGGTGGGATTCAGGTAGGTATGTGGGGTTTGCACAGCTCTCTCTCCAAGCATGGTCATTAGATGTGCCTTGGGAGGACCGTAGCCATCACTGTGCCATCCATCAGCTGGATCTCATCATGATCCCATGGAGGCTGCTCTAGGTGAAATAAACCCACAGTATTCCCTGTCCTAGAATACACAGCGTCTGAATATTCCCTAGAACAAAGTACATGGGCATTATGCACCTTTTCTGAAATTGTTTTCTCTTTCTTCAAGCAATAAGGAGTTAGCACAAGTAATCACTAATGTTCTTTGCAGATCTGATGTGCTGTGGTTCTGTATTAAGTTTACTGTATTGAATTTTAAAAGCCACATTTATGGTTCTTTTTACTCCCTCTGAATCAGTGAGATTCACTCTGTTATCTGATCACCAATCTTATCTTTCATCCATTCATTTGTCCAAAATGTGGATGCTAGATGACGGTGGGTAGGCGGAATAGTAAAATTACAACCTTTATGTAATACTAAAGTTTGGTTAGCGACATCTTTCTAAAGATGAGAAGCTTTATTTGCCTTTCTCATTCATCTCATTCAGAGGATGTTTATAGAGCATCCGCATGTATAGCCACACATATATGTCTATTCCTGGATGCAGGGAATGGCGTCAGTATTCCCAAAACATGTGAAGTGAGAAATCATGAAGCCTGGTGCCAGCTGCTGGGGAAACAAAGCAAGAAAAATAATCCGGGTCTTCTAGGGGTTGACAAAATTAAGTCTGGGGAAGGCAATCTGAAGGGAGAGAGGAAGAAACAAAGTTCCAGCAGCCTTTATGGGTTATGGGTTTCAATATCACCTATTGCAATAAATGTATATGTAGTTGAATATTGAAATGTGTCATTGAAATAAAAGGTTAACTTTCACACCTGGGTTATGTGCCTATTCCTGGTTTTGAGATGAAGACAGTCTCAAATAAGACACATAAATAAGCATGAAAACCTGGAATGCTTAATCTTATTTTATTGTAATTTCTAAGGAATAATTCCACCTTTGAGGGGCAGAAAAAAAGAAGGTATGGCTCCAAGGATAAAAGAGAACCATTTGAGGTTGGATCTGGGCAGAAGTGGCACTATGGGTTTCAAGATCACATATTGCCACCAACTTATATGGAGATGCACATTGAAATGTATTAGACTTTGCATCCTCCGGATGAAGTACAGCCCATTGGAGCACAATGTCAGGGATAGTCTGTGTAGTTTGGGATGAATAAAACTTCTGATACCCATATGGTAACCTTATGCTTTGGAAACTCTTCTTAAAGCACAATAAAACTTTGAGCTGTCAGAGTGAGTATGTGATGGGAAGGAAGCAATTAAATGTATAAGGGAGACCCCAGAAAATGAATTTGTATTTTCTCTAAAAATTTCTTCTACAAATATGTTTGGAAAACTGAGTTTAGGGAATAGAGCACTCAACCCTGGGTATATTGCTAAATGACTGACTTTAGGCCAATCGCTTCTCGGGCTCCAGTTCCTAAATGTGAAAGTGGAAAGCACGTAACTGCCTCTCTGTAGCCCACAGCTATTATCTTATAGTACAGCCAATGTGACAAAAACCCACCTCACGCTCCCTTCAGCAGCAACTAGGAATTTGAGGTTCCTTCAAATGTCAAGTGAAGGCTGGTTCTGGGGCTGAGGTGTTTTGAGCACTGGTCTGCTCCCTCTTCTCTGGGCACTGCTATCTTTTGCAAAGAACCCATTCTTAGAAAGGTCCAAGTCCCTCCTCATGGTGGCAAGATGGCTCCAGCAGCTCCAGACAAACATCTTATCTTTGACAGAGAGGGACATTTTGCCCAGTCTGTTTAAACAAAAGTTCTCAGATTAGTTCTGACTTGATAGATTTGGGCCTCATGCTCATTCCTAAATGGATCTCCTCTGGTCAAGTGAGTTATGGGTTTCAATATGACCTATTGCAACATATGTATACGTAGATGCATATCTATACTAATGAAAGCCTAGGTGGCCCTCGCGCAACGCCCCCCACATCGTCACAAGATGGCCACCCCCATGTCATCACAAGATGGCCACCACAAGATGGCTGGAAGGGGAAAGAAGTTGGGGGCGACCAGGCCAGCAGGGGAGGGCAGTTGGGGGTGAGATCAGGCCAGCAGGGGAGGGCAGTTGGGGGCGATCAGTCTGGCAGGGGGGCAGTTAGGGGGCAATCAGGCTGGCAGGCAGAAGTGGTTAGGGGCAATTGGGCAGGCAGGTAGGCAGGCAAGTGGTTAGGAGCCAGCAGTCCTGTATTGTGAGGGAATGTCCGACTGCTGGTTTAGGCTCGATCCTACAGGGATCGGGTCTAAACCTGCCTTCGGACATCCCTCGAGGGGTCCCAGACTGGAGAAGGTACAGGCTGGGCTGAGGGACACCCCCCCGCTTCCATGCACAAATTTTGTGCACTGGGCCTCTAGTCTATCCTATTTAATAAAAGAGTAATATGTAAATTGACCATACCTCTGCTACACCCACAAGCCACACCCACCAGCCAATCAGAAGTGAATATGCAAATTAACCCAGCCAAGATGGCTGTGGCCATGGAGTGAGCAGGAGGCTTGGTTTTCCCTGGCAATGGAGGAAGCCAAGCTCCCACAGCCCTGGCCTCCGCTCAAGGCTACAAAGTTTCAATTATAGAAGATAAATAAATCCCAGATACCAAGGCCTCAACTTGGGTCCCCAGGGGGCGTGGTCAGCCTGCAAACCACCACAGGCCCCTCGCCCAAGCCGCCCACGCCCCAAGGGAATCCCCACCCTGATCCAGGACACCCTTCAGGGCAAACCAGCTGGCCCCACCCATGCACCAGGCCTCTATCCTATCTAATAAAAGAGTAATATGCAAATTGACCACCACTCCAACACACAAGATGGCCGTCAAAAGATGGCCAGCAGGGGAGGGCAGTTAAGGGGTGACCAGGCCAGCAGAGGAGGAAAGTTGGGGGCGACCGGGCCTGCAGAGAAGGGCAGTTGGGGGGGACCAGGCTTGCAGAGGAGGGCAGTTAGGGGCAATCAGGTTAGCAGGGGAGCAGTTAGGCATCAATCAGGCTGGCAGGGAAGAGGTTAGGAGGTGATCAGGCTGGCAGGCAGAAGCGTTTAGGCACAATCAGAAAGGCAGGCGAGCAGTTGGGAGCCAGCAGTCCTGGATTGTGAGAGGGATGTCCGACTGCCCATTTAAATGGGCAGTCAGACATTCCTCGAGGGGTCCGAGATTGGAGAGGGTGCAGACTGGGCTGAGGGACACCCCCCCACCCATGCACGAATTTTGTGCACCAGGCCTCTAGTATATATATAAAAGGCTAATATGCAAAGTGTCCCCTCGGGAGTTCGACCAGGAGACCGGGAGTTCAATCGCTTGCTATGATGTGCGCTGACCACCAGGGGGTGGCATGGAATGAAGGAAGGCTCTGGCCAGCAGCCAGGGAAGGGAGGCCCCGTCTAGCAGCTGGAAAGCCCCAATTGGCCCTGATTGCAAGCCAGGCCTAGAGACCCTACCCATGCATGAATTTCATGCACCGGGACTCTAGTTGAAGTATATTGTGATGTGTCATTGAAATGAAAGCTTACCTGTCTCTCCTAGGTCATGTGCCTATTCCTGGTTTTGAGATGGAGACAGTCCCAAATAAGACACAAAAATAAGAATAGAGGAGAGGTGGTTTCTCCAAAGAAAGTCAGGGTAAAGAGTAGAGAATGAATGCACATCAGGCAATAAATAAATAAATAAAAATAGCAGTTGTCCAACCTTCATATGTAATTCATTGGAAGGAATCTTCACTATCATTGTGAGTTATAATGTGGGAGGCCCTGATGTGGAATGGTTAAGGACTCCCATAGGCCTTAAAGTCACATTGTGATCCACATCTTGGAAATGCTACTTTTTAATCTGTGTGAATGTGAGCGATTCCAACCTCTGTGCACCTCAACTAAATAATCTCTAAAGTGGAGATAATATTGATTTCATAGAATTGTCAAGAGGGCAAATTGAAACTATGTCTGTCCATTGTGTAGCATTTTAAGCACATAATCAATGGTAAGTATTCTGCCCCTTCCAAAAAGCCTGTGGCCTCAGATTTTTTCACTGTGAATTCTTTCCATTCTTTCAAGAAACAGATCATTTCCATGCCATTTAAATTGTTCTGGTGCATAGAAAATAAGAAAAAGCTTAACAATTGTTTGATAAATCCAGCATAACATGGATAATCAAATTTATCAAATATAACACCAGAAAAACTACAAACCAATCATCCTTATGAATAAAGGAGCAAGATCTTTAAATGAAACAGCAAATAGAATCAGCCATATATAAAGAGATTAGGCTACCATGACTAGTTGGGTTGACTTCAGGGATGCATGTGTTAACTCACGTCCTGGGCTCTCATTGGGCATCCTGCCACAAAGATATGGCATCAGCTGGGACAGTCTAGGTGATGTGAATGCACAGAATAGTCTGTTTCTTATTTAGAGTGCTCTTACACTCCAGCTGGCAATCTATTCCCTACATAATCTTATCCAGTCTTGTGGCTTTAAATATCATCTCTATGCCAGTAAATTTCAAACACATATTTCTAGCTCTTGTGGCTCCCAAAACTCCAAGTTTATCGCCCACTGCTTAATAACATCTCCACCTGGAGTAGGCTTCTCAGACTGAACATGTCCACTGCAGGGATCTGGAGTTGAACCTTCCTGCAGTCTTCCCCTTCTTGAAAAGTGGCACTGACTCACAGTAGATAATGCCAATGACCCGAAAGTAATTCTTGGCTTCTCTCTTCCATCACCCCCTTCCCCATCAAAGCCATTCTGAAATCTTCATTGGTTCTACCTTCAAAATAGAAGCCAAAGCCAGACACTTCTTACCACTCTCTGCCACCAACCTTTTTTAAGCCAACAACTTCCGCTGCCTAGTCTACTGCACAGTTTTCAAATTGGTCCTTCTGCTTCTACTCATGCCCTTTTCTGACCCCCCAAGTCTGTTCTCCAGAGTAAATCCCCCACCCCCAATCTGACCACACTATACCTGCCCCTCTATTCTCCTCTCCTCTGGTACTTCCCCTTGCTCATGCTACCCTGGCATTGCGATACTTGGCCCTTGGCTGTGCTGGCACACTGCAAGCTGTTTTTTTTTTTTATTCAAGGGGGGCATGGCTCTCTCCTGCCCTCCATTTGGAGTGCTCATTCCCTAGATCTCCAGAGATAGTTCCTTGTCATCCTTTTCTCTTTTCAATGATCACCTTCTCTCTGAGGACTCTGTCTACCCGGCCACACTCTCTAAAATAGCACCTCGCTCTAGGTTACCTGGAGGTATTTATTTCTTTACCTGTTTAATTCTCCTCTTCCCCACTAAAATATAATTTCCAAGATGAGAAAGGTTTTGTCTTATTAATTACTATATGCTCCATGCTTAGAACAGTGCCTAGTCCATAGTCCATAATACACACAATAAATATGTGCTAAAGTATGGAGGGAAGAAGAAAGGAAGGAAGAAATGAGGGGAGAGAAGGAAGAATCTGAAAGGGAAGGAAAGGGGAGGGGGGAGGGAGGGAAGGTGGGCAAGAGAGAGGAAGAAAGGAAGGATCTGAAATCCCACCACTCAGTTTAGAGCTGAAGATAAAATTGTGGGGACTGGATATTATTCATGTGAGCCAAGGTTCCCCATCGTCATTGTAATTAACACAGGATGCTTGTTCGCAAAGCACTTCAAGTTCTTTACATGAAAGACTTAAATTCATGCCCCATTATTCTATTTGCTGTGATGCAAATACATTTCAGAATATTGTGAAGAGTAAAGAAAAGCACAGAAATGTATGACTAAGATAAAAAGAGGAGATGGAGGGACAAGTAGAGGGGAGTGACCTGAACATTCAAGGCAAAAATTTCAGTACAAAAGATCAACTGCATATTCAAGAGGAGAGAAGCGAATGAATGGATATGAAGAATGGTTAGTCTGAAAGAGTCTTGAGCTTTTTTAACCAAAATGTTGTGAATTTTAGATGGAATGAATTCCATAGAGGCTTTAACAAGGGCTGAGCTGTGCTCCAGGGTCGACACGGCAAGGGTGTCTGTGCTGGCTAGCCCAGGGTTTATATCTTTCTCATTTGAATGACCTATTAATTCTACAATAATGTTAATACATGGGCATGTTCCTTAAAGCAGGAATTGTTCCCTTGATAATGAAGTGGGAAGACTCACTTGGGAAAGGTATTAAAACTTGGGAAAGGTATTAACACTATCGTTCACTTTCATGGTGACTCGAACCCCAAAGTAAAGGTCTGTGTGCAGACAATTATTATAGCATTCTACCTGGTGAAAAGCTTGCCAATGTCAGTCTAACTGCCTGTGGGGGAAAAAAAAATTGCACTTTCTTTTGAGGGGCTGAATGATCTGAATATAAATAAGCAACTCTTTCCGCCTGTCAGTTACCTCAAGAATATGCTGTATTGTCTCTCTTAATGACTGCTCATTACAGATGAGTGTGAGTAAGCGGATTTAATCAGGGTAATATGGGGTAATCGTCATGTGAATTTCTCCACATTGGGACTTGTTCCATCTGTTCCAAGCCATTTGTCCATGTAAAACTGTCATCATTCTGAGCGGATGACTGACAGATGAGGCCAGACATATACGCTTTTCATCTCAGAGCCAGAAATTCTCTGATGCGTCCTTCTCACTAAAACCAACTGCTTAAGAGACGCAAAGGACTTTTCTATTTAGGACCGTTTTTCTCCGTTTGGTTTGTTGAACAATATTTAGCTGGCTCTCGCTCAGCACAGCATGATGGAGGCTCCCGGGTATTTTGATTGATGTGGTAGAATCTAAGGGGCAGGCTGGATAACATGACCCCAAGGGGCTTTGCACCAGCACTGAAATGCAGCCGCCCCTGGGGTCTGAATGGGACATTAGTGTAGCAGCCACACAAGTGCTCTGCTGCTATGGACAGACATCTCTTATCCCGCCACCCTTCAGGGTAGGAAATACAAGTCTCCGGCGAGTTGGTGGCACTTGTCCAGGAATGGTTAGCCTTCGGCAGCCTTTGTGTATGTGCTCACTGAAGGGATTAGTGATGGAAATTATTTAATGAAAAAATTGTAGCTTCAGCCTCATGAATTTTTATTTTTTTGCTCCATGGGATTTCTGCGTCAGAAGGGCTGTTCTCCATGAAACGAAATTCTCTATGAAGAATTGCCCCTACTCCCCAAGCTAGTGCTAACAAAAGTTACAATAAAACATTTGAGAACCAAATATCCCCTCAAGATGCTTGAATCCAAAAGACAAGCAGCATGTTAATAAATAGAATCAGACATGGTTATTTCCTTTAAGTCTTTGGTGTACTATGCGTTATCTCTGCTAGTTTGCTGTCAGTACAGAAAGACTGTATTACTATTCTCAACTCAAAATAAATTTTTTTTCACTTTTCTGCCTTAATTTTACCATTATTATTATTATTACTAGAGGCCTGGTGCACAAAATTCATGCACGGGCGGAGGGGGGCGTTGTGTGTCCCTCAGCCTGCACCCTCTCCAATCTGGGACCCCTAGAGGGCAGTCGGACATCCCTCTCACAACCCAGGACTGCTGCCTGCCTGCCTGATTGCCCCTAACCACTTCTGCCTGCCAGCCTGATCACCCCCTAACCACTCCCCTGACAGCCTGATCAACGCCTTACTGCTCTGCTGCCAGCCTGATTGCCCCTAACTGCCCTCCTGTGCCTGCCTGGTCACCCCTAACTGACCTCCCCTATAGGCCCAGTCACCCCTAACTCCCCTCCCTTGCCAGCCTGGTCACCCCTAACTGCCCTCCCCTGCCAGCCCGATTGCCACTAACTGCCCTCCCCTGCCAGCCTGGTCCCCCACAACTGCCCTCTGTTGCCGACCTGGTTGCCCCTGACTGCCCTATCCTGCTGTCCCGGTAACCCCTAACAGCCCTCCCCTGCCAGCCTCTTTGCTCCTAACAGCTTTCCCCTGCAGGCCTGGTCCCTCCCAACTGCCCTCCCTGCAGGCCTGGTACCCCCCAACTTCCTTCCCCTACAGGCCTGGTCCCCCTCAACTTCCCTCCCCTGCCAGCATGGTTGCCCCTAACTGCTCTCCTCTGCAGGCCTGGCCACCCCCAACTGTCCTCCCCTGCTGGCCATCTTGTGGTGGCCATCTTGTGTCCACATGGGAGTGGCCATCTTTGACACATGGGGGCGACCATCTTGTGTGTTGGAGTGATGGTCAATTTGCCTATTACCTCTTTATTACATAGGATTATTATTGATATTGAAATGCCCAGACCATGCTGAAGGACTTGGAATGTAAAGGTCTTGGCAACATTGGGGCAACAGGTAAGAGCTAGAGGCTGGTCTTGTGATGCGATGTCTCTGGGAACAGAAAGATAGAGAGCAAAAGCTCTCTTTCAAAGTGAATTTGTAATTTTTATTTCTCTTTTCCTTTGTTTTGAAAATGCTTATTTAATTGAGTTTGGTTCTATCTAACAAATGCCACCATAAGCCAAACACCAAAAGAATGAAAGAGTGCTGGGGATGAGAAGAAAGCATAGCTATGCCTTGATAGGGCTGAGCCTCGCAGGCCACAGGCTGGTCACCAGCACTTGCCAGCAAGGGACAGGCACTGATAGAGGCTTGATTGAGAAGCCGGGGAAGTTAGTAGTTACTGCTCTCCTGAGAGTTCTTGACTTCGTTATTTCATAGGTGGATGCCCTTCCATTTTTGCTTTTCCAGCCTGCAGAATGTAAATATACTGAAAGGTTTTTGGTATTTTTTTTCTCTCCACCTGAGGGAAAAGAACAAGGCTTATCCTGATTGTCATGCTTGACTCTGGACCTGTTTGGGTGGAATCCACTCGTGAGCTGCCTCCCTTGGTGCTTGCCCGTTTGTTCTCTTCATCCCATTGAAGTTGTGACAAGAAGAGCGAAGTGGAGTCCCACATTGCACAGACATCTCATATTCAGAGTAATTCACCACTAATGTTTTCATACCATTTTCCTTCCATGTTTCTAAAGGTAAGAGTCCTCTTAAGTATCCTTTATGACACCTCGGGACAAAGTAGCACATATCCATATGCCTCATTAGGGGATCTCCTGGAAATGTTATGATCTAGTGCTAAGTTGGCAAAGCTTTAATTCCCCCAACATTTAATAAATTCTTCTCCACTTTGTGCTCTGGTAGTGAATTGTCCAAATAACTAATTTAGTTTGATGTCACACTATACACTATTCACGTGCTTGCTGTACATTTAATGTCTGACTGCTTGGAGGACAGAAACTGTGTTCTCTTCACCACTATCCCTCCCCTCACCTACAGTGTTTAGGACAATGGTGCTTAACTGGGGGTGATTTTGCCACTCAGGGAACATTTGGCAATGTCTGGAAACATTTTTGGTTGTCACACGTGGGGAGGGGGTTATACTATGAGCATCTAGTGGGTAGATGCCAAGGATGCTGGTAGATATCCTACATTGCACAGGTCAGCTAACAGAGAATTATCCAAACCAAATATCAACAGTGTCAAGGCTGAAAAAACCTGGTTTAGTATAAGAAGACCTGGCATAGTATACAAGTTAATAACTTCTAATTTAGTTTCCCCCAAAATATCCTGTTAGTTATAACAATACATTGAATAATGTATCTTTTATCATTACTTTTCCCCAGGAACAAGAAGCTCATGTCATAATATTCTCATAGTTTCAAAAAAATAAGCAGGGAAATATTTCAATCCGTGCATTATTCTGCAGATGATTGCTGGTATGAATGGTGCTGAGTGATTCTCTTTGCTGCAAATCACCTCCCTTTGGGCCTTTGACCTTTCAAATATACATATTTGTGGTGCTTTCTGTTTGTCACATATGTTGTATTATAGAACTGTTTTCAGTTTTAGGTGGTGCTGAATTGCTCCACCATTGCATTTTAGAGAACAACTATTTAGGAGACTTACATTGCTGAGTGTACATTGCTGAGTGTACTGCATCATGATAACAGAAGTGATAATTTTTTTTAAAATCCTATTTTTTTAAAAGAATGCTTCACAAACATTAAGTAGACTCTGTAGGCACAATTAAATATTTATGGTACCGATGAAGGATTGAGGAACTTTCGCTGATTATGTAACAGAGGAGCCCTTCTCCCAGCGTGAAGGTGTCTCATTTCCACCATTTGCTTGTGATGATGATGTTGAAAGCTAAGTAGATCTGGAAAATGCAAAAGCTGTCACGAAGAAGCAAATAGTTGTTAGCGTATCTCTTTCTTATTTGACTGCCTTGAGAAATCGGCTATAAACACATGCATGCTGCCTTCCTACCTCACTGCCTTCCTTGTCAGAGTCATGTCCCCCCAAAGGGTTCTAATCTAGCTGAAGAAAAACAGAAAACTTGACTGATTCCAACTGCCCCCAAATCTATCACTACATCAGTTTTTAAAGTAACTGATTTTTTTTTCTCGTCAAAATGTTACAGTTGTACATCATTGCCCATCTTATTTTTTCAGTGATTCAGTTTCTCGTGGGGGTTCTAGCCAATGGCTTCATTGTGGTTGTGAACGGCACAGACTTGATCAGGCAGAGAAAGATGGTGCCCTTGGACCTCCTCCTGTGCTGCCTGGCGACTTCCAGGATTGGTCTCCAGATGGTCACCATCTACTTTAATCTGGTTGCTCTTTCCTTGATTGAATTCTCTCCAGTTCCTGGGAATTTTATCATTTTCATGTATGTACATGCATCGGAAATTTGGTTGGCCACATGGCTCAGCGTTTTCTACTGTGCCAAGATCGCCACCATCGCTCACCCGCTCTTCTTTTGGTTGAAGTTGAGGATCTCCAAGTTGATGCCATGGCTGATTTGTGGGACCTTGATCTATACCTTTCTCACTTCTGTCTTCCACAGAAAACATGCATGGATTATTTCCCAAAAATCCTGGTTGGGCTTTTTCTCCCAAAATGCAACAACGCAAGTCGAAGACGTACCTGTATTACAATTTGCCCTTCTTGTCATTGAGTTCATAATGCCCTTACTTATCTTCCTTATCTCTGCTCTTCTCTTGGTATTTTCCCTGGGGAGGCACACCCAGCAGATGAGGAGCACAGCGACGGGCACCAGGCACCCTGGCATGAGTGTCTACATCAGCGCACTCCTGTCCATCCTGTCCTTCCTGGTCCTCTACCTCTCCCAGTACATGATGGCTGCGTTAGTCTTGTCTCAAATTTTCAAGATCAGAAACTTCATCGCTCTGTTCTGCATCTTGCTATTTAGTTCATACCCCTCTGTACACTCTGTTATCTTAATTTTAGGAAATTCTAAGCTGAAACAAAATGCGAAGAAGTTCCTCCTCCACAGTAAGTGCTGTCAGTGAGAGAGAACTTTGACCTATTCAAGGAACCCGAGGCTTCATGGTTAACAGCCAAACAAGTCAGTCATAAATATACAAAACATCATCGGAAGACTGTTAAACCTGAGGCATTTTATGGATTTGCTGCTTTTTCAAAGGGTTAAATTGATTTTCAAAGCATAACACATGTTGGTGGATTGTGTCGATGTCAATATGATTGTTGATATCATAATAATGTCCTGCAAAATGTTACCTGCAAAATGTTAATTAGGGAAGACTGGGTAAGTGGTACAGGGATCTTTCTGTATTATATCAACAATTATCTCAAAATGAAAAGTTTAAAGGAAAGGAAAAACACATTTGAACTTGTGATGTCAGAAGAATGCACAAATGCTGGAGGTCCCCTGTGTGTCTGATGCCTAGTCTTAGATGATTATCTTGAACAAAAAGGCTTACTGCTCATCTCTTGTTTACCTGTACATTACTTCTGTTGTTTGTTAGTTACAGAGAATGGAACCATTCTTCCACCGCAGATTAGAGAAGAAGCCAGGGACATGCTGGCCTTCTAGGTCCTTATAAGCATGTCCACCTACTCCAGGCTGCTGAGAGCCTAGATGCTATGGTGACATGTCCCATCAACCGATAAAGAGACAAACAGATGAGGAAGAGGAATGCAGGCTGAGTCCTCGTTTTCCAATCCCCCCCATTGGGCACCACACAGAACAGACAATAACTTGCAAAGATTTTCATTTTGCACTTGTGTACTCAGCTTTGAGACCCTTTCAACTGAGGGTGGCAATTTGGAACTCCTGTTATGTTACATGTCTTCCCAATGAAGCAACATCAGTAGGTGGGTGGGCTGGGGGTGTCTCCATCTGCTTGAAGTCACAATGCATTTTCTATTTGATGATTTTTGATGCTAAGACATATATATTTCCAAAACAGCTTCAGAACCCTTTTGTTTCCAGTAAAGTTAAAGAAAAAAATGTTCCTCAGCTTGGCAATAGATTGTAGTTCACACGAATGATAAAAAGTGTGTTTAGGTTTGGATTTGCTGATCACCAGCAATGTGGATTCAAATACCAACCAGTTTACTAGACCAAGATATGCAGGCCTGCTGTTACTAAACTAGCAGAGGTCTTTGCCTCTGAAGATGCAGGGAAGTATTTGTCTTCTTGGGTCTGGGAATTAAGCTCTGAGGCTGATCTTCCTGATCCCACCGGTCTCATACTTCATTCCTCAAGGGGCAAAGTAACAACCTCCATCTTCCTGCTATTTCCTTTTCCCATGGTCCCTAGGCGGGAAGGTTTATAGCTAATTGTGTACCCAGGCAGCCATCTCTAGCAAGAGCTGTTGGGTCCTGGAGGTGATTACTGCTGCTGCTTTGAGAAGGGACAGTGAGGAATCACATTTATTTCTGCACATCTCAAATTCAGATGCCTGCTCCTTGAGTCATAGTGTGTCAACCTGCAGGTGGATAGATTGAGAGTGGGAGCAACTTCAAAAACTTCAGGAAGAAACGTATACAACTCTCATGTGAGTTTTTTCTAAGGTACTGAATTCTATTCAATTTCATGTAACTCCTGCTTCAATAATGTTGGTTAGTGAAATAAATATTAAAGTATGACTGTTAGTATACTTAAAAGTTACCAAGAGGTATAAAAAAGAGAATTCATGCTAAAGCAGCCTTTTTAGAAACATTTTCATTGTCTGCTTTCATAGAAATATATTTCTTCCAGAAATCTTGCCTATCTATCGCATTTTTTTTTTTTTTTTGAGTTTTTATTTTTTTTTATTTTTTTTTATTTTTATTTTTTTTTAATATTTTTATTGAGGTATTATATGTGTACATATCTTACTATTACCCCCCACCCCACACCCACACATGCCCTCCCCCCCCAGAGTTTTGCGTCCATTGTTTATGCTTATATGCATGCATACAAGTCCTTCGTTTGATTTCATAACTCCCCCACCTTTCCCAAACTTTCCCCCTGTACTTTGAAAGTCTGTTTGATGCTTTACTGTCTCTGTATCTATCTTTTTGTTCACCACTTTATAATGTTCTTTACTATCCCTAAATGAGTGAGATCATGTGGTATTTTTCTTTCATTGACTGGCTTATTTCACTTAGCATAATGTTCTCCAATTCCATCCAGGTTGCTGCAAATGATGAGAATTCCTTCTTTTTTATGGCAGCATAGTATTCCATTGTGTAGATGTACCACAGTTTTCCGATCCAGTCTTCTGCTGATGGGCACCTAGGCTGTTTCCAAATCTTAGCTATTGTAAATTGTGCTGCTATGAACATAGTGGTGCATATATCCTTTCTGATTGGTGTTTCTAGTTTCTTCGGATATATTCCCAGGAGTGGGATTACTGGGTCAAATGGGAGTTCCATTTTCAGTTTTTTGAGGAAACTCCATACTGTTCTCCACAGTGGCTGCACCAGTCTGCATTCCCACCAGCAGTGCACGAGGGTTCCTTTTTCTCCGCATCCTCGCCAACACTTATTGTTTGTTGATTTGTTGATGATAGCCATTCTGACAGGTGTGAGATGGTACCTCATTGTTGTTTTGATTTGCATCTCTCGGATAATAAGTGACTTTGACCATGTTTTCATGTGTCTCTTGGCCTTCCTTCTGTCTTCTTTTGAAAATATTCTGTTTAGGTCTGTTGCCCATTTTTTTATTGGATCATTTATCTTCCTCTTATTAAGTTGCATAAGCTGCCTGTAGATGTTGGAGATTAAACCTTTATCAGTGATAGCATTTGCAAATATGTTTTCCCATGCGGTGGGCTTTCTTGTTGTTTTGTTGATGGTTTCTTTTGCTGTAAAAAAGCTTTTTATTTTGATGTAGTCCCATTTGTTAATTTTCTCTTTAGCTTCCATTGCCCTAGGGGCAGTGTCAGTGAAGAAGTTCTTTTGGCATATGTCTGAGATTTTGTTGCCTGTGGAGTCCTCTAGTATTTTTATGGTTTCCCGTCTTATGTTTAAGTCCTGTATCCATTTTGAGTTTATTTTTGTGTATGGTGTAAGTTGGTGATCTAGTTTCATTTTTTTGCATGTATCTGTCCAGTTTACCCAACACCATTTATTGAAGAGACTGTCTTGACTCCATTGTATGTTCATGCCTCCTTTGTCAAATATTAATTGAGCATAGTGGTTTGGGTCGATATCTGGGTTCTCTATTCTGTTCCATTGATCAATATGTCTGTTCTTGTGCCAGTACCAGGCTGTTTTGAGAACAGTGGCTTTGTAATACAGCTTGAAATCTGGTATTGAGATCCCACCTACTTTATTCTTCTTTCTGAGGATTGCTGAGGCTAGTCGGGGTCTTTTTTTATTCCAGATGAATTTTTGGAGAGTTCTTTCTAGGTCTGTGAAATATGCTGTTGGTATTTTGATGGGGAGTGCATTGAATCTGTAGATTGCTTTGGGTAGTATGGACATTTTAATGATGTTGATTCTACCAATCCAGGAACATGGTATGTTCTTCCATCTGTTTACGTCTTCCTCTATCTCTTTTTTCAGTGTCCTGTAGTTTTCTGCGTATAGGTCTTTTACCTCCTTAGTTAAGTTTATTCCTAGGTATCTTAATTTTTTTGGTGCGATGGTAAATGGGATTGCTTTTTTAGTCTCTCTTTCTGTAAGTTCATTATTGGTGTATAGAAAAGCCATAGATTTCTTGGCGTTAATTTTGTATCCCGCTACATTGCCGAATTCATTTATTAAGTCTATTAGTTTTTTGATGGAATCTTTTGGGTTTTTTATGTACAATATCATGTCATCTGCAAATAAGGACAGCTTCACTTCTTCTTTTCCAATTTGGATGCCTCTTATTTCTTCTTCTTGCCTAATTGCGATAGCTAATACTTCCAGTACTATGTCAAACAGGAGTGGTGAGAGTGGGCATCCCTGTCTTGTTCCTGTTCTTAGGGGAAATGGTTTTAGTTTTTGCCCATTGAGTATGATGTTTGCTGTGGGTTTATCATAAATAGCTTTTATTATGTTGAGGTACGAGCCTTCTATTCCCACCTTGTTGAGAGTTTTTATCAAGAAAGGGTATTGGATTTTGTCAAATGCTTTTTCTGCATCTATTGATATGACTATGTGATTTTTATCTCTCAATTTGTTTATGTGATGTATCACGTTTATTGATTTGCGGATATTGTACCATCCTTGCATTCCTGGAATAAATCCTACTTGGTCATGGTGTATGATCTTTCTGATGTACTGCTGGAGCCGATTTGCTAGAATTTTGTTGAGGATTTTGGCATCAATGTTCATGAGGGATATTGGCCTGTAATTCTCTTTCATTGAGTTGTCTTTATCTGGTTTTGGTATTAGGGTGATGCTGGCTTCATAGAAGGAGCCTGGAAGTGTTCCTTCCTCTTGAATTTTTTGGAATAGTCTGAGGAGGATAGGTTTTAGTTCTTCCTTGAAAGTTTGATAAAACTCTCCTGTGAAGCCATCTGGCCCCGGGCTTTTGTTTGCCGGAAGCTTTTTGATGACTGCTTCAATTTCTTCCATAGTTACTGGCATGTTGAGCTGTTTAGAATCTTCCTGATTAAGTTTTGGAAGGTTGTATTTTTCTAGGAATATGTCGATTTCCTCTAGGTTGTCCAGTTTGTTGGAATAGAGTTGTTCGTAGTATTTTGTAACAATCCTTTGTATCTCAGCGGGATCTGTTGTTATTTCACCTCTTTCATTTCTGATTTTGTTTATTTGGGTCCTCTCTCTTTGCTTCTTGGTGAGCCTGGCTAGAGGTCCATCAATCTTGTTTATCCTTTCAAAGAACCAGCTCTTGGTTTTGTTGATCTTTTGTATTGTTTCTTTGGTCTCTATGTCGTTTATCTCCGCTCTGATCTTTATTATTTCTTTCCTTCTGCTTACACTGGGCTTATCTTGTTGCTCTCTCTCTAACTCTTTGAGTTGTTGGGTTAGGTAATTTATTACCATTGTTTCTTGTTTTTTGAAGTAGGCTTGTAGAGCTATGAACTTCCCTCTCAGGACTGCTTTCATTGTGTCCCATAGATTTTGGATTGTTGTGTTTTCATTGTCGTTTGTTGCCATGATGTTTTTTATTTCTTCCTTGATGTCTTTGGTAACCCAGTCATGGTTTAATAACATGCTGTTTAGTCTCCAAGTATTTGATTTCTTTGGGTTGTTTTTATTGTAGTTGATTTCCAGTTTTATGCCACTGTGATCTGAGAAGATACTTGATATGATTTCTATCTTCTTGAATTTGTAGAGACTTTGCCTATGTCCTAACATATGGTCTATCTTTGAAAATGACCCATGTGCACTTGAGAAGAATGTATATTCTGTGGCTTTGGGGTGAAATGTTCTGAAGATGTCGATTAATTCCATCTGTTCTAGTGAGTCATTTAGGTTTGATGTTTCTTTGCTGATTTTTTGTTTAGAGGATTTGTCCAATGGTGATAGTGGGGTATTGAAGTCTCCTACTATGATTGTATTACTGTCAATCTCTCCTTTGATATCTTCCAGGAGTTTTTTAATGTATCTTGGTGCTCCTGTATTGGGTGCATATATGTTTACCAGAGTTATTTCTTCTTGTTGGATTTCTCCCTTTAGTATTATGAAGTGGCCTTCATTATCTCTTGTTATGTCCTTCACTTTGAGATCTAATTTGTCAGATATAAGTATTGCAACACCAGCTTTTTTTTCATTTCCATTTGCCTGGAAAACCTTTTTCCATCCCTTTACTCTCAGTCTGTATGCATCCTTTTTTTTGAGGTGGGTTTCCTGTAGACAGCAGATATCTGGGTTTTGTTTTCTTATCCAGTCTGTTACCCTGTGTCTTTTGATTGGGGCATTCAATCCATTTACATTTAAAGTTATTATTGATAGGTACTTATTTGACGACATTTTTATTCTATACCCCTGTGTACCTTCTTTGCTTCCTATTTCTTTCTTTTTTTTTTTTTTTTTTTTTTTTTTTTTACAGCAGACCCTTTAGCATTTCTTTCATTGCTGGTTTGGTGGTGATAAACTCCCTTAGTCCTTTTTTGTCTGTGAAGCTCCTGATTTCACCTTCAATTTTGATTGATAGCCTTGCTGGGTACAGTATTCTTGGATTTAGACCCTTCCTTTGCATGACTTGGTATATTTCATTCCATTCCCTTCTGGCCTGATGAGTTTCTGTTGAGAAATCAGTTGCTAGTCTGATGGGGGTTCCTTTGTATGTAACTGTCTGTCTCTCTCTGGCCGCTTGTAAGATTCTTACTTTGTCGTTGGTGTTTGCCAACTTAACTATAATGTGCCTTGGCGTCGGTCTTTTGGGGTTCATTTTGCTTGGAACTCTGTGAGCTTCTTGGATTTGTGTGGGTTTTTTCTTCCCTATATCAGGGAAGTTTTCTGTTATTATTTCTTCAAACAGGTTTTCTATTCCTTGCTCAGTTTCCTTTCCTTCTGGCACCCCTATTATCCTGATGTTGTTTTGTTTTGTATTGTCCCGAAGTTCCCTTACGCTCTCCTCAATCTTTCTAATTTTTGTTTCTAGAAGCTGTTGTAATTGGGTATTTTTTTCCATCTTGTCTTCTAGCTCACTTATGCGGTCCTCTGCTTCATCTAGTCTACTCTTGATGCTTTCTATTGAGTTCTTTACAGCAGCGATGTCATTTTTCATTTCTTCTTGGTTCTTCTTCATTTCTTCTTGGTTCTTACTCATATTGTCGAATTTGTCTTCCATCCTTTTCAGCCACCCTATGATCATTTCTCTGAATTCTTTCTCTGATAGGTTGTTTGCCTCTAAATCGTTTACTTCCTTTTCTGGTGATGCCTGTTTCTCTTTCCTGTGGGGGCTGTTTCTTTGTCTCCTCATGGTCTCTCTTCTCCGGATGTCTGGTTATATAGATTTCTCTCTCTGGCGTTGATTTAAAGGTATAAAATACAACACAACCAGGCACAAGAGACAAGGCACTGAACAGAATTGTATTCACGATATTAATAACCTCCAATAAAGGTAACCACCAGAGAAAGACAAATTAGGGAATAGGAGTGGAAGAGGGAGAGTAAAAAGAAAGAACAACAACGAAAACAAAACAAAACAAAACAAAAAAAACAACGAGTGTGAATCTGAACTTGGGAAAAGAGCAGAAAGAAAGAAAAGAAAAAGAAATAACAGAAAAGAAAAATAAAAGAAAAAAAAAAAAGTAAGAGAGACAAGAATGATACTAAGAGAGAAAAGGGGAACAAACTATTTATATGGGGAGTAAACTCCACTAGAACAACCACTATTCCCAGCAAATTCCAGCAACACGAGCCTGGAGATTAATACAAACTGCAACAGCAGCTAATATCAAGTGAGGCAAGGGAAAACAAAAGTAAAAAACAAACAAAAACAAAGCTAACAAAAGAACCAACCAAACCAACAAAAAGAATAATCAAAACAATCTCATAAAAAAGCATAAAAATTCAATCTAATCAACATTCAAGCAAACAACAACAAAAGGCCCGAGAGAAAAATAATTTTTTAAAGGTAGCGTAGAGAGAGGTTTGTATGGATTTGGAGCAGGGGGTTGGGAATTAGATATATAAGTAGGGTGAAGTTTTAGCAGGGAGTAAACTGAAAAAGTAGGGAAAATCTAAAGCCAGAAAGGGTTAAGATAAACTGGGGACCAAAATGGGACAGGTTAGGAGGAGAGTGATGGCATAATGTTAGCTTTGAGATAGGGTAAAGCGATTGTAAGGGAAAGATGCAAATCGAATGTAGGACACTAATCCAAAAAAAAAAAGAAAGAGAAAATCAAATGACCTTAAAAAAAAAAAAAGTAAAATAATAGTAATAATAGTGTTGATTGAAAATAAAAATGTAATAATTAAAAAGGTGAAAATCGAGTGCGGAAAAAGAAAAAAAATTAGTTTCTTAAGTAAAAGATGCAAAAAATGAAAATAAAAAAATATGAGAATAAAAAATTTTAAAAATTGAAAAAAGAATTGAAAATTAAAAAATAGGAAGACTAAAATGTGCAGTAGCGGCTGTCATTCACTTCCTCTATTATTCTGTTTGGTACGCCTTTTTCCCAGTCTGGGCGGTATTTCAGTTCAGCTTCATTCCAGGGCTCCTCAGTGTTGGAAGCCAGTCCTGCTTTTTAAGCCAGCCGTGTCTTAATTTCTCGTATTTATTTTTAATTACACCAGAGACAATTAGCGTTTCAGCCCCTGGGTGGCAGTGTTTCTGAATTGACTTCCGGGCCTCTCTAGCTCTTTTTTCTTTTTTCTTTTTTTTCCCCTCTATGGCACTCACTACCGGTTTGTGAAGGTATGCGCCTCAGAGCTGCCTCTCTGATGGTCACACGCAGCTCTGGCCCCAGGTTCCGAAAAAACACCTTCCCCCTGCAGTCTTTCAGGGTTTCCACCTGGGTTTACCTCTGTATTGGGCTTAGCAATCAGAGTCGGAAAGAGCCCAGGTGTGCGGACCCTGGGTCTGTGCGCCAGACCAAGGAGCCTGCACTCCTTTGAAAATTATTAGTCTGACCCTCCTCGTCAGATTAAAATGAGTTGCTTTCAAGAGGTCACTTCTGTTAGCAGCTCAGAAGACCCCCCTCCTCATTCACGGATCAGGGCAGTTCCAACTGCCGCCGATTTTTCTAGGCACAGACCTCCCAGCTCCTGCCGGTCCTGCGGCTGCCGCGCTTCCCTCACCCAGCGCTTCCCTCACCCACCGCGGGGATTAGAAACCGCCCCTCATTTCAGGCGAAATCTGACCTTTCCGTGGTGCAGTGAAGAGTTTCTTTGAATCCGAATGTTTGCGCTGATAGGGGACCGGTGGTCTGGTGCTCCCAGCAGCTCAGTGTTTGCAGTTGTCGCGGAAAGTCAGGTTTCCACTAAAATCCTCCTTTCCTTGCAAGATGGCGAGGCGCCCGGCCCTATCTATCGCATTGACGGTTATCGTAAGGATACTAATTGCTCCCTTGTAGAAGCAAAACAGACTCAGCCCTTGGACTCTCTGGAGCCACCCTTATCTGGACTCCTTAGCCTTGACAAATTGTTTTGGTCCTGCTCATCTAGCGTGGGGTTAGCGTCTGTAGTGGTGCGACGTCTCCCTTATCCCATCCTGCATTTTTAGAGATGGACTGGACACTGTGGTCCCTCGGAGCCTTGGCTTTGGGATCACATGCCTATGGGTCGGGCCAGAGGGCTGCTGACTTCAGGAGGTGATGCTATCCATGTGTCCTCCGCTTCCTGTGGCTCCCTGAGGAAACCCATCACCCTGGTCAGTCAGTAGCAAAGGAGGATGGGCTATAAGGCAGGCTCCTAGTGGACGGAAGCTGACATAGTATCTCATTCCATTTCAGATAGGGTTCCAGGAGCGACCCCAAACCAGAGGACCAGTGTTGCCACCTTGTGCCCCACTCTCCATTCTGACTCCTTCAGTGCCCAGGCTCCATGGATCTCTATGGTTTCCAGACTAAAAATGGTGACTACAACTGAGAAAGCTAATCTATGTGTTTATAGAAAGAGATTTTTAAAAACATAAATGAGCCCTAACCGGTTTGGCTCAGTGGATAGAGTGTTGACCTGCGGACTGAAGGGTCCCAAGTTCAATTCCAGTCAAGGGCATGTACCTTGGTTGCCGGCACATCCCCAGTGGGGGGTGTGCAGGAGGCAGCTGATCGATGTTTCTAACTCTCTATTTCTCTCCCTTCTCTCTGTAAAAAATCAATAAAATATATATTTTTTAAAAACATAAATGAGGCAACAATTTGAGTGTTAAAAAAAACAACAGTTTTAAAAGTCTTGTGAACTATAAGTACCTTTTAAATTCTCAGTCACTCATTAAAATATAATAAAAGCCTGATGACAGAATAATCTGGACCTGAAAGTGGTAGGAAAACATTAGTGTTTCATGTCTACTGGTCTTCTTCAGGCTGAAACCACCAATTCTAGATACTTCAGAAAGTTCAATAGTATGCCTTTTGTATGCTGAAGTACAGTCAGACTTGTCAGACTATGACTATTCTACTGTTGGGCTTGGGAAATATGGTTTCCATAACTTTTGTCCATGTAGACCTACTACATCTCTTTGGGTGAGAAGCGAGATAGGTAGTCAGAAATATCCAAGAGAGAACGAAACTAGGCAGATCATCCAAATCGACTTTGGCAATCAGTGGAATAACAGATGTTGCAGACAGATGGCACCCATATTGGAGAAAAGTCCAAATGATGGGGGCAGGGAGGTCCACATGTTATAAAGAGGGTCTTGTTAAGGAATGAGTTCGGAATTAGATCAGAGGTAATATTGACTCAAACTTAGTATCGGTGGTATATTCTTTTTTTTAAAAAAAATTATTCTTTTGCCACCATGGCATTATAGACTGTCATCTGAGGCCTTTATGCCAGGTGAAAGGGTAGATACTGAGAAAAACTGCCTCCATGAGTTGAAAACATTAAGCTTTGGGGGAGAATCAACATAAATTCAGCTCGTGGGCATGTGTCTCACTGAATTTTTATAGAAAGCAAGCATCTCTCTCTCTCTCTCTCTCCTTGATACATTAAACCATCTGAGTACCCCATACCTTTGCAGGATTAAATAATGATTGCTTTTAAGATTTGATGTAAACATTTGGCTTTATATCTGTGGCATCTGGATCTACTTAATCATTTTGGCTGGGGGTCAGAAGTTGGTGATTTTACCCTATAATTTAAAACATATTCAAATCAATGAAGTGTGGGTTTCCTTTTTTCTTTGGGGAGTTTTGTTTCTATTTTAAACATTTCTCTGCAAGATCATCAACATAACATAATATTAAAATATCAACTCAAATATCTGAAAACATGCTTGTTTTTAAAATGATGACTGGAAACTCATTTTGTTTAGACCTCAACATTATTGAGAAAAAGATACATTGTGACTCTGTCCTATTTTTGAAGTTGAAATGCAGGTTCTTAAGTGAAATCTTTAACTTCTATTAGCTAAACTCTCTTCCTCCCATAGAGTTGCATAAGTAATGCACTATAAGCATGTGCTGATGCATAGCTGGGTAGAGTTTGAATTTGGGAGTATCTGTGGTCCCATAGCTAGATTGGGCTCAGCACTTAGCACTCTGAATGACCTAAATTCCAGAATGACTAGGGAAACTTCAAATTCTTTTGAAGATAGGCAGGTTGAAAAGAATTTGGAAAACAAGTTAAGTGGCTAACAATGGGATGGGATAGGGTTATAGTACTAAATGTGTGGAATGCCTTCAGGCCATAAACCCACTCATTTGGACAGCAGATGCTGTACTTATGATTATGAATTAGTAAGTTTCACTAGTACTTCATTTGAAACCATGGTTAGTTGGCTTCCAGAAAACATTGACCAGATATGGTCAGGAAGCTCAGTTTCATAATAAATATTCACCATTGCTTTTCTGTTATAATACTTTACATTCTTGAAAGACTGATCATAGCGGCATAATGTTCTTTTCTTTGATTTTTTTCAATTACAGTATACATTCAATATTATTTTTTATTTGTTTTGGGTGTACAGC